>NC_139160.1:5243652-5905554 GCF_964270905.1 Leucopleurus acutus | reverse complement strand
CCCGGAGAAAGGGAGGGGGGAATGATAGATGCTCAAATGCAGTCCGAAGTGTTAAGATAATACAAAGAAGGAGGAGATTAATTTCACTGGGCAAGGCGCTTAATGGGCATATAGGGAGGGCATTCTAGGTGGAGGAGATAACGTTTTTTAAAAACCCACAGTGAGATACCACCGCCCACCCATTAGGATGGCTGCTGTCAAAAAGTAGCTGGTGAGGGTGTGGAGAAAAGGGAACCCTTGCGCACTGTTGGTGGGAATGTAAGATGGTGCAGCTGCTATGGAAAACAGTATGGAGGTTCTTCAGAAAATTAAAAATAGAACTACCATGTGATGCAGCAGTGCCGCTTCTGGGTATATACCTGAAAGGATTGAAAGGAGGGACGTGAATGGATATTTGTACATCCTTGTTAATAGTAGCATTATTCATAGTAGTCGAAAGGTGGAAGAAACCTAAGCATCTATTGATGGATGAATGGATAAACAAATGTGGTCTATTCATACAGTGAAACTGTATTCAACCCCAAAAAGGAAGGGAATCCTGACACATCCTACAACACGAATAAATCTTGAGGACGTTATGCTAAGTGAAATAAGTCAATCACAGAAAGACAAATTCTGTAAGACTTGACTTATGTGACATCCTTAGTCAATTCACAAAGTAGGATGGTGGTTGTCAGAGGCTTGGGGGCAGGAATGGGGAGTTATCGTTTCATGGGTACAGAGTTTCAGTTCTGCAAGATAAAAAGAGTGTGTAGATGGCCAGCGGTGTTGGTTGCACAACAATGCGAACGTACTTAATGCCACTGAACCATACACTTAAAAATGGTTATAAGATGGTAAGTGTTATGTGTATTTCGCCTCAGCAAAAGGCTCCCAAACAACAACAACAACAAACAAGAGGCAGAGTGAATTTAAAGGGAAGGAAGAGTCTGGGAGCAGAGGCCTTAGGAGATGGACCAGCAGGTAAAAGCAAATCGGGTCCGAGTCAGCAGAAGCCACATCTTTTGCTCCGTGTTGTACAACAGTGAGAGGGGAGAGGATGAAAAGAAGAAATCCCGACTAGGTGATCTCTGGGGAGAAACAGCTGTGTCTTGAAAATTACACAATAAACATCAATGGTCACGTTTAGTATAAATAAATGTTATGCTCGTTTGCTGTAAATACGGTATCTGGAACTCTCCCAAAGTCGTTCCTGTTATTGAAGTTGGAGAGAAGCAGAAAGAGTCTTATTCCAAGTTAGGAAAGTCCCATAAAAGCTGTGCTCCTTACCCATCACCCCAGGCAAGCAGCTTTCTATCTGTATCAGGTGAGGATCCCAGGAAGCACATCTAAATCAGGATAGTTAGAGGAGGGCTGAGTAAAGGAACCCTTTACATAGATGTGGATGGGGAATCACCAAGGATGGAGCAGTACTTTAGAGCAAGCAGTAGGGATTGTTGCCACCCCTAGACCTGTAGAGTCAGGGGAGGGGGTAGTTACTGGGTCAAGAAGGAATGAGTCGCACGGCTCAGAGACTGTCCTGAGAGGTCCAGTGACCTTTGGTGCATGGATGCAGCCAGTCCTAGGCAATCTCACAGGTAGGGAACCTGGGGAAAAAAATACCCTTAACTCACTCCTCTTCAGTGAGTCTGGGGACCTCCTGCCAGGGTTTCTCCTTGGCCGAGGCCCAGCTGGAAGCCAGAGGTTAAGAAACCCATCTCTCTAACGGTATCCGTTAGAGACACATCTAGAGGATGTGTCTCTCTAACCTTAAGAAATGTCAGCATCTCCTGGAAGGCTTGGCAAAACACAGATTGCTCGACCCCACCCCAAAGCTTCTAGTTCGGCAGGTCTAAGGTGGGGCTCGAGAATTTGCATGTTAACAAGTTCCCAGGTGCTACTGGTAATGCTCATCTGGGGACCACGTTGGAGACAAGCCCACACAGGTGGGCCTCCAGCAACAAATGGAGGAAGCCAGGTGGAGAAGGTGTCTGGGACGACAAGCAACCTGCTGAATGTAGTTAAAGGTGTTCCCGGACCTCATGTTCAGTCTGCAAGCTTTGCAGCCCTCCGTTTCCTTGCCTATGAAGTGAGAGAGATCTGGACGCTCCCTTTTAGAGCATTCTGCGCTCCCATGGACGCCAGGCTGCAGAACGGAGTCCACGTTCTTTGGGTGACCACGGAGACTGCTCTTGTTACAGGTGAAGCAGCGTCTCTCTCCATTGACTGTCTAGTGGTGGGGTGCAGTTCACCGAGAGCGAGATGGGTTGTGTGGTGGAGTCTTACATATGTTTCGTACTTGTTTTTCCTGTTGGATGTAACACTGTTTGGGAAAGGATGTAAACATTTGACTTTTCCACAATATTTCCTTACAGATGAAAAGAGCTGTTCACTCCATCAGATAAACTATCTTCCAAAGTCGGGAGGCCCTGTTTGATTTGTGTAAAACGATCAAGGCGATCGTTTTAAATATAGCAGGAGAATGCACCTACTTAACAAAAGCCCAGTCAGTTTATACTAATTTTGCCTATGAAATTACTGTACGCTATTTTGCCTATAAAATACTTTTCTCTTTTCAAGAGCTAATTTGCTAAAACCAAAAGACACCAGTTGTCCTCCTGGTCATAGGTGGCCCTGCACGTGTGAGACACGTATGTGCTTGAATGTTTACGTGTCTCCTTGTGGGTGTTTGTTTTTGTGTCCTGGATAGTTGCAGTCATGCAGATGATAGATGGGCACGGCTGAAAGGGGCTGGAACATTCCCATCTGTTCCTGGGTTCCCGTTTTGTCTTCATTCAGTTTTTCAAAAGACATTTCTTAAATTCTTATGCAATGGCTGGTTAAAAATAGACTCCTTCTCAGCAGTCAGAAACTGCCACTTCCAGGCATCTTCATCTTTTGAACAATCATTTTACTCTCTTTTCAGGGTGTCTCTGACTCAGAAATTTAAGCTGCTCTTAAATTACTGATTCATGTATTCATTCACTCATTTGTGGTTAGGAAGTCAATCCGTTTGTAAGTCACGGGGAAGATGGCAGTTGGGAAATTTGTGTCCCAATTCTGACAAATAGAAGAGTGTCAGGTTTCTTCAGGGTAGATTTTTCCCTGGGAACTTTCAGAGGCCTGGGCCTGGGGAATAGCCTTTCCCTCCAACCTGTTTCATGCATTCAGCAAATTTTATTGAGCACCTACTGGGTCTGGAAGGCGGTTTTGCTGTGCTGTTTGGGCTCCTGGTGAAGCAGACATAGATGTGTGTGTGCAGCATCGTAATACAAGGTGATGAGTTCTTCCAGTAGACTTTTCTTTTTTAACATCTTTATTGGAGTATAATTGCTTTACATCCAATAGACTTTGAAGGTCCCTGCAGAAAGGGACTGAGTTGGTCATTTCATAACTGTATCCCCAGTTGCCTAGGACATACTGAGTGTTCAACAAATGTGTGCTGACTGGGTGCAGTTATAGAAAAATAAACCAAGAGCTGTGGAAGCACAGAGGAGGTACTGATGAATCCTGCCTAGGAGTCCAGGACGAATCCCAGCTCATCAGGAGAAGGGAGAAGAACACCCTCACCCCTGCTTCCTAGGAGGCCTTTGAGCAGCCCGCATTCTATCTTTAAATGTTCTATTTGTTTTCTATATCTGTGAGTCTGTTTCTATTTTGCTATATACACTTGTTCGTATTATTTTTTGGATTCCACACATAAGTGATACAGTATCTGCCTTTCTCTGACTTATTTCACGAAGCATAACATTCTCTAGGTCCATCCATGTCGCTCCAAATGGCAGAATTTCATTTGCTTTATGGCTGAGTAATATTCCATTGTGTATATGTGTGTACACACCACATCTTCTTTATCCAGCTGTATGTTGATGGACACTTGGTTTGCTTCCATCCCTTGGCTATTGTAAGTAATGCTGCTATGAACATTGGGGTGCATGTATCTTTTCAAATTAGTGTTTTCATTTTCTTTCGATAGATACCCGAGAGTGGAATTGCTGGATCATCTGGTAGTTCTATTTTTAGTTTTTTGAGCAACCTCCATACTGTTTTCCATAGTGGCTGCTCCAATTTACATTCCCACCAACAGTGTAGGAGGGTTCCCTTTTCTCCACATCCTCACCAACGTTTGTTATTTGTGGTCTTTTTGATGACAGCCATTCTGAGAGGAGTAAGGTGGTACCTCACTGTGGTTTTGATTTGCATTTCTCTTGATGATTAGCGATGCTGAGCATCTTTTCATGTGCCTGTTGGCCATCTGTATGTCTTCTTTGGAAAAATGTCTGTTCAGGTCTTCTGCCCATGTTTTGATTGGGTGTTTTGTTTTTTTGTTGTTGAGTTGTATGAGCCGTTTATATATTTTAGATATTAACCCCTTGTTGGTCATTTCATTTGCAAATATTTCCTCCCATTCCCATGGATGTCTTTTCGTTTTGTCCATGGTTTCCTTCGCTGTGTAAAAGCTTTTAAGTTTAATTATGTCCACTTGTTTATTTTTGCTTTTATTTCTTTTGCCTTAGGAGACAGATCCCAAGAAATATTGCTACAATTTATGTCAAAGAATGTTCTGCCTATGTTCTCTTCTAGGAGTTTATGGCTTCAAGTCTTATATTTAGGTCTTTAATCCATCTCGAGTTTATTTTTGCATATGGTATGAGGAAATGATCTAATCTCACTCTTTTATATGTCCAGTTTTCCCAGGACTACTTATTGAAGAGACTGTCTTTTCTCCATTTCATATTCTTGCCTCCTTTGTTGTAGATTAATTGGCCATGGACCATCACTGTGTGGGTTTATTTCTGGTTTCTCTACTTTGTTTCATTGATCTATGTGTCTGTTTTTGTGGAATCTAAAAATAAAGCAAACAGATGTATAAAACAAAACAGAAACAGACTCACAGACATAGACATCAAGCTAGTGGTTACCAATGGGGAGAGGGAGGTGGGAAGGGCAAGATAGGGGTGTGGGATTAAGAGATACAAACTACTATGCATAAAATAGATAAGCAACAAGGATATATTATACAGCACAGGGAAACATATCCACTGTTTCGTAATAACTTTTTTTTAAACATCTTTATTGGAGTATAATTGCTTTACAATGTTAACAAAGTGAATCAGCTATATGTATACATATTTCCCCATATCCCCTCCCTCTTGTGTCTCCCTCCCACCTTCCCTATCCTACCCCTCTAGGTGGTCACAAAGCACCGAGCTGATCTCCCACTAGCCATGCAGCTGCTTCCCACTAGCTATCTATTTTACATTTGGTAGTGTATATATGTCCATGCCAATCTCTCACTTTGTCCCAGCTTACCCTTCCCCCTCCCTGTGTCCTCAAGTCCATTCTCTACGTCTGTGTCTTTATTCCTGGCCTGTCCCTAGGTTCTTCAGAACCATTTTTTTTTTTTAGAGTCCATATATATGTGTTAGCATATGGCATTTGTTTTTCTCTTTCTGACTTACTTCACTCTGTATGACAGTCTCTAGGTCCATCCACCTCACTACAAATACCTCAATTTCATTTCTTTTTATGGCTGAGTGATATTCCATTGTATATATGTGCCACATCTTCTTTATCCATTCATCTGTCAATGCACACTTAGGTTGCTTCCATGTCCTGGCTATTGTAAATAGAGCTGCAATGAGCATTGTGGTACATGACCCTTTTTGAATTATGGTTTTCTCAGGGTATATGCCCAGTAGTGGGATTGCTGGGTCCTATGGTAGTTCTATTTTTAGTTTTCTAAGGAACCTCCATACTGCTCTCCATAGTGGCTGTATCAATTTACATTCCCACCAACAGTGCAAGAGTGTTCCCTTTTCTCCACACCCTCTCCAGCATTTATTGTTTGTAGATTTTTTGATTATGGCCATTCTGACTGGTGTGAGGTGATACCTCATTGTTGTTTTGATTTGCATTTCTCTAATGATTAGTGATGTTGAGCATCCTTTCATGTGTTTGTTGGCAATCTGTGTATCTTCTTTGGAGAAATGTCTATTTAGGTCTTCTGCCCATTTTTGGATTGGGTTGTTTGTTTTTTTGTTATTGAGCTGCATGAGCTGCTTGTAAATTTTGGAGATTAATCCTTTGTCAGTTGCTTCATTTGCAAATATTTTCTCCCATTCTGAGGGTTGTCTTTTGGTCTTGTTTATGGTTTCCTTTTCTGTGCAAAAGCTTTTAAATTTCATTAGGTCCCATTTGTTTATTTTTGTTTTTATTTCCATTTCTCTAGGAGGTGGGTCAAAAAGGATCTTGCTGTGATTTATGTCATAGAGTGTTCTGCCTATGTTTTCCTCTAAGAGTTTTATAGTGTCTGGACTTACATTTAGGTCCTTAATCCATTTTGAGTTTATTTTTGTGTATGGTGTTAGGGAGTGCTCTAATTTCATTCTTTTACATGTAGCTGCCCAGTTTTCCCAGCACCACTTATTGAAGAGGCTGTCTTTTCTCCATTGTATATTCTGGCCTCCTTTATCAAAAATAAGATGACCGTATGTGTGTGGGTTTATCTCTGGGCTTTCTATCCTGTTCCATTGATCTATATTTCTGTTTTTGTGCCAGTACCTTACTGTCTTGATTACTGTAGCTTTGTAGTATAGTCTGAAGTCAGGGAGCCTGATTCCTCCAGCTCCGTTTTTCTTTCTCAAGATTGTTTGGCTATTCGGGGTCTTTTGTGTTTCCATACAAATTGTGCAATTTTTTTGTCTAGTTCTGTGAAAAACGCCATTGGTAGTTTGATAGGGATTGCATTGAATCTGTAGATTGCTTTGTGTAGTATAGTCATTTTCACAATGTTGAATCTTCCAATCAAAGAACATGGTATATCTGTCCAACAGTTTGTATCATCTTTAATTTCTTTCATGAGTGTCTTATAGTTTTCTGCATACAGGCCTTTTGTCTCCTTCGGTAGGTTTATTCCTAGGTATTTTATTCTTTTTGTTGCAATGGTAAATGGGAGCGTTTCCTTAATTTCTCTTTCAGATTTTTAATCATTAGTGTATAGGAATGCAAGGGATTTCTGTGCATTAATTTTGTATCCTGCTACTTTACCAAATTCATGGATTAGCTCTAGTAGTTTTCTGGTAGCATCTTTAGGATTCTCTATGTATAGTATCATGTCATCTGCAAACAGTGACAGTTTTACTTCTTCTTTTCCAATTTGGATTCCTTTTATTTCTTTTTCTTCTCTGATTGCTGTGGCTAAAACTTCCAAAACTATGTTGAATAATGGTGGTGAGAGTGGGCAACCTTGCCTTGTTCCTGATCTTAGAGGAAATGGTTTCAGTTTTTCACCATTGAGAACAATGTTGGCTGTGGGTTTGTCATATATGGCTTTTATTATGTTGAGGTAAGTTCCCTCTATGCCTACTTTCTGGAGGGTTTTTACCATAAATGGGTGTGTAATAACTTTTAATGGAGTGTAATCTATAAGAATACTGAATCACAATGCTGAATCACAATGTAGTATTGTAAGTCAACTATTCTTCAATTTAGAAAAGGTTCTGGGACTTCCCTGGCGGTCCAGTGGTTAAGACTCTGCGTTCCCAATGCAGGGGGCACAAGTTTGGTCCCTGGTCAGGGAGCTAAGATCCCGCATGCCACATGGCACAGTCAATAAATAGAATAAAATAAAATAATTTTTTAAATCCTCAAGAGAAAAGGTTCTATTTATTTTGACAAACAAAATAGGCAAACAAAACAAGCCCGGATTCTATTCTAAATATATTACCTCAAGCTGTCAAGATAACAGCCTGAAAATGTCTTTACACTTTTCCGTGTAAATTTTGCTCTTTGACAAGTTTCACCTGACTCTAGGGTGGCAGTGGTAGACTCAAGCCTCCTTTCTTATAACTTCAAAATTCACTCATTGTGAATGGAAGGGACCAGAGTGTTACCTTTCTGGAGAGAGCAGAGAAGGTACTAAACCGGCTGCTGTTCCTGCCTGCCCTCTTCTTCTTCTTCTTTTTTTCGGGGGTGTGGGGGCAGCATCGGGTCTTCGTTGCGGCATGCGGGCTTCTCTCTGGTTGTGGCGTGCAGGTTTTCTCTCCCTAGTTGTAACACGCAGGCTCCAGAGAATGTGGGCTCTGTAGTTTGCCGCACACTGGCTCTCTAGTTGAGGTGCTCAGGCTCAGTAGTTTTGGCTCATAGGCTTAGTTGCCCCGCAGCATGTGGGATCTTAGTTCCCCAATCCGGGATCGAACCTGCATCCCCTGCATTGGAAGGTGGATTTTTACCACTGGACCACGGGGGAAGTCCCATGCCTGTCTGCTTCTTATTCCCTTGTTATTTTTCTTTGGGAGTGGGATGAGGGTGGCACAGAATATTCGGAGATGCAAGTGAATATGGCGAAAAGAACCATAAAACCAGACATTTTATTTAAATAGGAAGAAAAACAAAACTCCCAGTAGCTTTACAGTCTTCCAGGAATTGCCCGATTCTGCATTAGGGAGGCAGGGCATTCTGTTCAGTTAACGGTGGGGCAGGGTGGGGATGGATGAGGTGAGAGGAGAGAGAAACTTTGTCTATTGGTCTCTTCTCTTGCTCTGACCTATCACAGGCTGAAATAAACTAAGGGACTGGTGGCTCCTGGACCAGTTCTACCACCTCTCGAGAGCCAATGGTTACATGTTCAGGAATTTTGCAAATTGGTTGATAAACCCATCCATTATTACGATTAAGCCAACAAAACTTACAATTAAATAAATTATATTAAAAACAAAGGTACAAAATGTGCAAAACTTGTAACTTCCTAATTATTTTACTACATTTTACTATTTGTTAAGCTTTTGAGATGATTTACATCTAGTATATCTCTATAATGGAAATACCATATGATGACATATTATCACTTGTCTCTTTTCCAAGGCTACATTCAATGATCTCATGTTGGTAGCTAGAAATTGTCCATGGTGGGAGTGTTTACACCGGGGAAATTGGCAAAGCACTGCAAAACAGGGTTTTTTTCCCCCCACCAGAGAGTCAGTTGATAAATATTAACTAGCACACCAATGCAAGGTACCCTTTGAAGTTTCTTAGGCATAGACTGGCTTAAGTTTCCATAGGCCTTGGGGAGCTGTGGGCAATGCAGCCCGGTGATCTCTGATGATAGGACAGGTTTCCTGAGCAATGCCTGCTGGACCATAATCTTAGGTCTATCACTTGCAGCCCACTTATTCTGTACTGGGACATCATATCATTCTGTGGATGGACATATACAATTATATAATCAAATAGAATATAATTCAGAATAAATTTTCAGCAGCTTTATTGAGATATAATTCACATTCCATACAATTCACCCATGTCAAGTGTACGGGTCAATGATTTTTTTAGCATATTCACAGAGTTGTGCAACCATCACCACAATCAATTTAGGAACATGTTGGTCACCTTCTGTGTCCATTAGAGGTGAGTCCCATTCCACCTCAGTCTTCTCTCTCCCATCCTAGCCCTAAGCAACCACCAATTCCCTTTCTTTCTCTATAGATCTGGGCATTTCATATAAAAGACATTATACAATAGGTGGGCTTTTGAGACCGGCTTTTTGTACATAACAGTGTCTTCAAGGTTTATCCAAGTAGTACCATATATCAGTATTTCATTCCTTTTTATTGCTGACTGATATTCCACTGTGTGGATAGACTACATCTATTTATACTTTCCTCAGTTAATGGCTATTTGGGTTGTTTCCACTTTTTACCTCCTCTGAATAATGCTGCTATGAACATTCGTGTACAAGATTTTTTGTGGACATAAGTTTCCCTTTCTCTTGGGTGTACACATACCAGGGAGTGGAATTGCTGAGTTGTATGGTAACTCTCCATTTAACAATTTGAGGGACTGCCAAACTGGTTTCCAAAAAGGCTGTGCCGTTTTACATTCTCAACAGCAGTGTGTGAGGGCTCCACTTCTCCACATCCTCCCTAACACATTACTGTCTGTCTTTTTTATATCAGCCATCCCAGTGGACGTGAAATGGCATTTCGTTGTGGTTTTCACTTGCATTTCCCTAATGACTAATGATTTTGAGCATATTTTGTTGCTTGTCGGCCATTTGTGTATCTTCTTTGGAGAAATTTCTATTCAGATTTTTTTGCCCATTTTAAATTGAGTTATTTGTCTTTGTATTATTGAGTTGTAAGATTTCTGGATACAAGTCCCACATGAGATATGTGATTTGCAAATATTTTATTCCATGGTGTGGGTTGTCCTTCCACTTTCTTGGTGTCCCTTGAATCACAAAAGTTTTTTTTTAATTTTGATGAAGTCCAATTTATTTTTTTTCTTTTGTTGTTGGGCTTTTGATGTTACATCTAAGAAGGCTTTGCCTAACCCAGCTCCATGAAGAGTTACTCCTATGTTCTCTTCTAAGAGTTTTATAGTTTTAGCTCTTACATTTAGATCGCTGATACATTTGGAGTTAATTTTTGTGTGCAGTATAAGGAATGGGTTCAGCTTCATTCTTTTGCATGTGGATATCCAGTTGTCCCAGCACCATTTGTTGAAAAGAATATTCTTTCTGTGTTGAACAGACTTGGCATGGAATAGATTTTTAGATGTCATCTTACATTTTCACTTGATGCTACCCCAATTCCTTTAAACATCTGTTTATCTTCTTTCATCGTTTCTGGCCCCATAGTTCAGGCACCATGGCCAGACCCTCCCACAGGTGATCTGTCTTAACATGGGCACTAGTGTATCTATAACCCAAAGAGAAGCCACCCTCTAATCTCCATGTGTATTAGTCAGGATAGACCATGCACTGTAACAAGCAGCCCCCCCTGCATCTCAGTGGCCCAACACAATAAAGGTTTCCCTCTCTCTCTCTCATCACATCCATTGTGAGTTGCTGGCAGGGGGAGGCATCCACACAGTCACTCAGGGCCCAGGTTCTTTCCATCTGGTGCTTCTCTGCCCCTGTGGCCTCTTAATCCTTTTCCAGGTTGGAGGAGCTTGTGGGAACTTGTGATATGCGTCACTCCTGCCCACTTTCCATTCCCCAAAATTCAGTCATATTACCCAAGTGGCTGCAAGGGAAACAGAAATCAGACTTACGGTTTGCTGGGAGGAAAAGGAGACAGAATTTGGTGAACACACAGCAGTCTTCCATACCATCAGTTTTAAGAATTGTGTGTAGCTGTGTGTTTACTTCTAAATTCTGTCCAGAACCATCCACTTCCAACCTCCTTCTTCCACTTTTGGTGATAAGGGAACATCTCTCCTCTCTGGAGGCTCACATTCAAGTCAGTGAGCCTGTGTGGAGGGAAGTTGCTGGTTTGAAGAAAGGTGAAGGTCTGTGTGAGCAGAATCGAGGAGCAGAAGTGATGGGAGATGCAGTAGGAACTGAAGTATAGGAGGGAGGGAGCTGATTTCCTGAAACATGAGCTAAAGGGGATCTGAAACCTACATAAAGGCAAATCCTTGGGCACTGGATATGCTAAGGTTACATTCTGTCTTTCTGAACTTGGATCTAGCAAATGTCCATTGATTGAATGTCATAAATGTCAGACCGAGGGCTCATGAACAAATGTAGCGTGAAGACAGAGGAGGTTTCGCTTCTTCAGAAAGAACTCCTGGGAATTAAATTTTATAGCCCTCTGATCAAACTGTCCTTTTGTCTCCTATTCATATGAATCACGACTTTTTCCTTGTCTCTACTATATTCTTCTGCTGAAACTCAAAACCTTTCTGTGACTTTGCCATTAATGGAAATGAAGAAGAGGCAGCCACACTGCTCCCAAAGGAGTCATGTATTTTATTTTATTTTTTAAAACTATTTATTATTTATTTTGGCTGCGCTGGGTCTTATGGGCTTCTTAGCTGCGGCATGCGTGTGGGATCTAGTTCCCCGACTGGGAATTGAACCCAGGCCCCCTGCATTGGGAGCATGGAGTCTTACCCACTGGACCACCAGGGGAGTTCCCAAAGGAGTTGTTTAAAAAATGAAGAGAATTTAGGTCTCTCCTTAAGCCATCTGCTGTCCAAGTTAATAAGTCCCAATCACTTTGGCTTTGGAATGGCCCCAAGTCCCCTGCCCCTCACTCTAAGTTAGGGCCCTAAACGTGAGCCAATGCCCATGGAAACATTTTTGCACCTCTGCAAAGGCTCACGCTGCTACCGGCATTTCAGGAGCCTCACCCACGGATGCCACCCGTCTCTTGTTATGGGTCAGTGATTTACTCCTTCCCTACTGATCTTGAATAATGTTGGCTGTGGTTGGGTGTCTCCTTTCCTCTACAGCAGGATCCTCTCTGCCCTTTGAACTCTTTCTCAGGACACACCCTTTACCTGAAACACCGCTTCACGTCTAGCTCAAAACCCCCCTCCTACCACTATTAAAATAATTCCAAAATTGGACCTCTCTGTCAAAGCCTTTCCCAATAAGCTGGACCGAGGTGATGATTTCCTATCCCACTCCTCACCCCCGTCCGAAACCCATCTTGTCTGGATTTGCTCTGCACACAACCACCCGAAAACTCTTGCACCATTCCCTTATTCATCCCATTTCACTAATTAACGCACTTGTTATTTGTCTTGGGCTGGTTGGCCCAGTCGTAGTTATTAGTCTGAATCAGTGAGTTCCATCTGACACTGGAAGCTTTTAGAAGGGATCTTTGCATCCTTGTTTATAGCTGCTAATAATCATGTTCTGCTTTCAGGTCAATGATGCTTGATTCAGGTCAAAGATACTTGATTCAGATTCGGGCCAAATACACGAAACATCAGAACTGAAGGGATGCCTTTACCTCCCATAGTTCGTATGTTAACTAAAGGAAGGAAAAGGAAAGCTGAGTGAAGCCAGCATTTATTAAGACCCTTTGTCATGTGCCCTGCCCTGTGTTTGGCGCTTTAAACATAGCGTCTTAGGGATTCTCACCTGAACCCAATACGGGATGTATCATTGTGCTCATTCTTTAGACGAGGCTCGGAGAGGCTACGCAGTGCACCTAAAATCAAACCATAAGTTCTGGAGCCAATATGCAAATCCATATCTGTTGGAATTTCCCTGTTCCTGTGGCCGCCCTAAGCATGTATTATTATTCACCTTATTGCTTAGAATACAGAGCCTCAGAACGTCCTCTAAATGTATATGTTGATCACAAGGGAGAGAGGAGGACAGTGAAAATCCATCTCTTCTACTAGAAAATTAATTCCAAATATATACCCTGCTGATGACGGGTGAGTGTTATAGTTTCGTTCAGGTGCAAGAAAGAGAGCAACTGTAATGAAATGTGTATAGAGATTGCATTTTCCCGTATGTTAGTTCTAAATAGTATTTTCATAGAAAAAAGGCCCTATGAGTCCTAAGAACAAATTTAGGACCCGATTCTTTCCTACACGATGGTAAGAATGGGTTGCTCTGGGGAAAGGTAACAGGCTACCATGTATGGACTAAAGAGCCTTTAAAGGGTCCTTTCTTGGCACACGGCTGGGCTTGTCACGTTGTTTGCAGCCTATAGCAGTGGACCCAGGGAGTGTACAGGGGTGAGAAAAGCGTTTTAGGAAAGATTCTATTAAGGCCACAGTGAAAGAATTTTGGCTTCTGATTATTAGCAACTGAGAGCACACTCAGGACGTGTAGATGAAGTGTATTTTATTCCTGGTGAGGCTATTTCTGTCATTGGTCATGTCTTTTCCTCCCAGGTCCACTTCCCTCTCAAACACCAGTCGGGAGGGTGGAGAGGTGAGGGGCCGGAGGACATGAGCAGGGAACAATAACAGTTCTTCTGACATATTCCTTATGACTTCACCCTCAGATTTTCAAATTCTAAAAAATGTGCTTGTTACTTTAAAGTTAAAATGATCTAAAACACTTAAGCTATCGTTAAATTTTACATGCAGCATGAATGAATTGAGACCTTTTCCTGATAGCAAGTTTCGATAGGAAAACAGGAGGACATTGGCCAAGGACAGGGTCGTATAATGAGTGTGTGCGGGTGTGGGCTCGTTTACATGGGGGAGGAAGAACCCCCAGCGGCACGAAAGGGCAGGTCCCGACGCACATTTGCCTTTCAAACCATTGCTTGAGTCACATTGCCAGAATCCCATTAGTCAAAGCAAGTTGCATGGCCAAACTCAGAGTCAACATGAGAGGGAGCTACGCAAGGCCACGGGTTCGGGAAGATGTGAATCCTTTGGGGTCATTTCTGTAGCAATCTACCACACCGTGCTTTACAGAATATGCTACGCTGTGTCTCGTGCTCTTTGTATGAGCGCCTTTTTATTCTGGAATCATGGGTTCTTAGTGTACCTTGATGACGGTGGCAGCCAGCCTCGGAAATGGTCTCCAGTGATTCTTGTTACCTGGTTTCGATGTCCCTGTGCACTCCCCACATTGAATAGAGTGACCTGCATAACCAATAGGATATTGTGGCAATGACAGTGTGTGACTGTGAAGGCAAGGTCAGAAAAGACGTTGCAGCTCTGTCTTGCTTACTTGGATCACCTGCTTCGGGAAAGTCATTCACCATGTTGTGAGGACACTCAATCAGTCGTATAAAGAGGTCCACGTGATGAGTAATTGAGGCCTCCTACCAACCCCCAACACTGACTTGCCAGGCACATGAGTGAGGTATCTTAGAAGCAGAGCCTCTGGCCCTACTCAAGCATTCAGATTAGACTCTGCCCCAGCTGCCACCTTACAAGAGACCCTCAGCAAGAACCACCAGTGAAGCCTTTCCCAAATTCCCGACCCATGGCAAGTGTGAGATAATAAATATTCATTGTTGTTTTAAGCCACTAAGTTTGGGGATCATTTGTAATGTAGCAGTAGTTAACTAATACAATTACCTCCTAGCTTTATTTAGAGAAGAGTTAAAAGGTCTGAATTAATCTCTGTCATATTTTGATTACATAGAAAAGTTAAATTTATTTGTCTTAGATACCGAGCTTCCCTAAAGGTGAAATATAATTTGCCTTTCAGATAAAGGATATTTTAAATAAAAATTAAATGAATAACTGAAATTTACATCTTGTGCCAAACATGTCTAGCATCATGAAATGTACACTTCCCTCTAGCAGATGAAAGTAACAAACCTTTGCTTTACTTTTATGCAAAAGAGATATATTTTAAATTATAGGGAGCTAAGGAATTTAGCTAAAACAGTGTATCCATGGGGACTTCTAAACTTTCTTCAAACAAATCCTAGATATAAATATGGCTTGTGGGGATTCCCTTGGGAAATCGCCTAAGTCCTACTCTACTGCTCAGTACATGATGTGCTCTCAATAAATAGCGCTGAGTCATTGGAGATTTAGGCATTACAGCGTGGTACTGCTTCTCCCTCCTCCTCTGTCTCCACCTTCTTTTACAGTGTCAGGAAATGCATATACAAATGCAAAATGGTCTTCAGAATGATAAAACTTGCCCCTACATCAAAAGCTTTGGCTTTCAAATACCTGAACCATATAGTTTCACCTTCTTCATCTACAACAAGATGCAATTCACCTGAACTCTTCCTTCCAAGTACTGTCTTAGCCATTAAAACATAGCCTAACCTCGGAGGGCATGTTAATTGCCAACAACAGAATTTACACCATAGACTTACTTTGATCGTACTAGTAATAGTACAACCTCTTCCCCCATTTTACGTCTCTTTCTGTTTTTTCTTATGCTGCTTTTTCGCTTTTGAGAGAAATCCACCTTTTGTATCTCCAGTATCCTTTCTCCTCTTCTGTAGAGACTTCTAAATCTTGAGAAATTAAAAATCCAATTCTTTGTGGCTAAGTAATATAATCTTGATTATCTTACCCTAACTTTAGAACAGTCATACCTGTGTTTTCTTTTTAAGCTTCTGAAGCTTCATTTTAAATGGTTTTTTTTTTTTTTTTTTTTTTGGTTTATTTTTGTTTTTGTTTTTCTGAGCCGTTTTCTTTACTTTTGGTCTGGAAGCTACACGTTCTGCATCTTCGGAGCTACTCTCTGCCTCTTTTCCCTGTTCTGACTTCAGGGAAGCTGGATACTTCAACTCTGTCCTGTATTTTTTTCTTTGAGGGTGCCTTGGGGTTCAGGAATCTCTAGGTCGGAGCCCTCAGGTGTAAGGTGGGTCTGGGTCTTTGTGTGTTACAGGTTCTCTGGCTGCTTCCTTATTGGACTCTTCATTCAGCCTTTCTTCTTTTCTATCATTCATCTATCATGTTACTTTACACTATCACTCATCCCTTTTACTTTAGCTACATCTATTTAAATATTAAGTAAATAACTACTGGCCATTCTTGCGACTAGAATGGGCGTCTTTTCAGTGTCTCAGGGAATTTACTAGGTTTTCTCGGTGCCTTGTCTGGTAGATTCTTAAGAAACTAAAATGGTTCCCAAGAGTTTGTTACTGTGTATAACACTAAGTTTTTCGTTTTTTTTCTTTTTAAGATCTGGACTTACCTAAATAACTTTTGCTGCTTGTTCATTTGTTTCAAATTCCACAAAGGCAAATCCCACTGGACCTCCAGCAGACTTATAATATGATATACTTATATAAACAACATTGCTACATTTCCCAAATACTCTTCAATTCAGCTGTGATTCACAGTTTTTGGAAAGTAGTTCCTATGATAGATTAGAAGCAGTGTTAAATATGTAAGGCCTTAGTAATCAACTATACCCCAATAAAATTTTTTTAAATATGTAAGGACTTAGTAACTATGTAGACTAAGCTTTTCACAAATCCTTTATCTTAGAAGGGAAATAAATTTTAACTTGAATATTAAATATCTATAGTCTACATCTATACCCATATCTATCTTTATCATATATATACATACATATCTACCGTATGCATATACGTACACATCTGTCTCCTAACCTGGCAAATACTTTTAGTGTTTGTTTGTTTGTTTTAAATATTTATTTGGGTCTTAGTTGTGGCACACAGGATCTTCGTTGCAGCGTGCGGCATCTTTTTAGGTGAGGCATGAGAGATCTCTAGTTGCGGCATGCAAAATCTTTAGTTGTGGCATGTCGGCTGTTAGTTGCAGCATGCGGGATCTTGTTCCCTGACCGGAGGTCTAACCCGGGCCCCCTGCATTGGGAGCATGGAGCCTTAACCACTGGACCACCAGGGAAGTCCCCTTTAGTGTTATATTATAAGTAGTACATGGAGATTAAGAACTCAACTTTTAGAGTCAAATGGAGGTGGAGTTTAATCCTGGTTCCTTCATTTACTAAAGTAACTTCTCTGAGTTTTGGTTGCCTCATCTCTCGTGGAGATAATCATGCAGACAATGCAGGATTGTTGTGGGGGTTATGTGAGGTAACATCTACAAAGTACTTAGCTTTGTACCTGTGCTAATCAGTGGTATCTGCCGTTCTCTTCTTGGCTGGCTATGCTATGTTTTTTGACTCTTCCATGTGCATTAGTTTTGTGCTAGAAAAGATGCTTTCAGAGTAAGAAATTTATTCAGGTATTGTGCTGATGATCTGATACTAACTTTATACTCCTGGGCACAATTCAAACTCTTTCTATCTGTAAAATATGCCCCGCAAGTTGAAATATTTAATAATTAGAGATTCTTTCATAAAACATAGTCATTTAAAAAAAACAAGCTTGGGGCTTCCCGCGTGGCACAGTGGTTAAGAGCCCACCTGCCAATGCAGGGGACATGGATTCGAGCCCTTGTCCAGGAAGATCCCACATGCTGCGGAGCAACTAAGCCTGTGCACCACAACTACTGAGCCTGCGCTCTAGAGCCCACGAGCTACAGCTACTGAGCCCGTGTGCCACAACTCCTGAAGGCCGCGTGCCTAGAGCCCGTGCTCTGCAACAAGAGAAGCCACCACAATGAGAAGCCCGTGCACCACAACGAATAGTAGCCCCGCTCGCTGCAACTAGAGAAAGCCCGTACACAGTAACGAGGACCCAACGCAGCCAAAAATAAAAATGAATAGATAAATTAATTTAAAAAAAATCCAAGCTTATCCTAGTTGCCAGTTCTATGCATCACATGGAATCCAGACTCTCCCTGCTGGGAATACTTGGGCGGGTAGAACTTATTTGCAGGCTCAGTCTGGCCATATCTTACATGGAGCTTTTTATCATGTATTTATTCATTCAAGAAATGAAGGAGAGAAACACCAAGATAATCAATGATAAAGAGTGGATATGCCCAACCTGATCCCAACCACAGCCCCAGTTCTGTCTTCTGTCTACAAGTTGCCCAAACATTGTCTAATGCCGCCTGGATGTGGAGAAAAGAGCAAGAGAGGTGGCCGGGAGCAGGTGTGCCACTTGGGAAGCTGTATTTCCTCCATTTGACACAGAAAGGATACAAGGATTACCTATGGGTTTTGTAGGCAGCTCAGTAGATGGCCAGACTTAAGCTTTCTTCAGGTACCTACCTGGGTACCTGAACGTGGCTGTGGTGGGGACTGTGGCTGAGAGAGCCCACACTTGAGCTGGAGCCTGACCTCCATGCTAGGGAAGGTGCAGCAGAGAAGGCCAGCTGACGGCTCGTCTGGAGAACCCACAGATGTGTTCGAGAAGGCCCAGCATGTGGACCCTGCCACACAAATGGCCAGGCTGTATGGAGACGGAGGAGGCTGCCCTGCCCACCCTGCTCTATCCCCTGTCTGGACCCAGCAGGCCAGGTGCAGGGGAGAAGGAGAGAGAGAGAGGGTTTGCAGACCGTGGCCCCATCCCCTACACTGTACTGGTGGGGGAAGAGGAGAAAAGCTTTGAGTGGACTATAAGGTTAATATTTTTAAAAGAAAACTTTTAATTATGGAAAATGTCAGACATAAAGGTAGAATGGAAAAGAATAGAGTAATGGCTCCCATCAACCAGCTTCATTAACTATAAACTCCCAGCCAATCTTATTTCCTCTATACCTTCCAACTTCCCCACCCCAAATTATTTTGAAGCAAGTCCCAGCTATTATATTATTTCACCCATAAATATTTTAGTATCTGTCTCCAGAAGATAAGGACTTAAAAATAACCATTAGATTCCTGAACATTCTCAAACATTCCCTGATTGTGTCATACATTTTTATGGTTTATTTGAATCAACATCCAAATAACTCCATGCATTGCAACTGGTTTTTCGTCTTTTAAGACTCTCTTAATCTATGGTTTCCTCCTCCTTCTACTTTTTTTTCTTTGCAATTTATTTATTAAAGAAACTCCACTGTTTTTCCTGTAGAGTTTCCCACAGTCTGGATTTTGCTGATTGCTTCCATGTGATGTTGTTTATCATGTTCCTCTGTTCCTGCATTTTCTGTAAATTGGTCATTAAACCCAGAGGCTTGATCAGACTTAAATGGGTTTGATTTTCTGGCAAGACTTTTTCATAGGTGATGGTATATTCTTCCTCAGGAGGAATGTAATATCCAATTGTCTCTTTTTTTAACATATGAAACTTACCATCTTAACCATTTTTAAGTGTACAGTTTAGGAGTGTTAAGTGCATTCACACTGGTGCACAGCCAATCTCCAGAATTTTTTTATCTTACAAAACTTATCTTACAAAACCTCATGCCCATTAAATTACAACTCTCCACCCCCCTCCCCCAGCCCCTGGCAATCAGCATTCCACTTTCTCTCTCTATGAATTTGACTACTCTAGACATCTCATTTTCTTATTTTAAAAGGCTGGACTCAGATCCCAGAGGAGATTTATGTGTGAAGGATCCTACAGAAGAACAGCCAGGCTGCACAGAGAATATGTAAGCACAGGCTGGCAAGACGTAGACTAGGGGACGTTCAACTAACCAAGAGCAGCATTTCGGGAATCCAGGGATAAAACAGAGACCACTGAGTAAATGGGATGCTTTCAGCTTGCAGCTGCCCCAACAATGAGACAGGGAAAGCCAAGGACAGACTGGGAGAGGAGTTAGATTCCAATGTCCCACACAGAGAAGAACTAGCCAGTGGCTGTTGGAACACTATTAGGGAGCAGAGAGACGCAGGCTGGCTTCAGCAGCAGCTGGAAAAGACTCAGCTGAGAGGGCTCAGCTTAATCAGCCTTTCCATTCAAACAGAGGCTGAATGGTGAAAGAGCAGGTCGATGTCCAAGACAAATGTTTCTTCCCATCCTGACTTGAAAGAGGACACATTGCTGGAGCCTGATGGTATGGCTCGAGGCAGTCCCTCTGTTTGCGAATAAATGCTCGGTCCTCCTACAGCTGATACCCAGGGAGGCGGGGCTGGGTGACCCTTTCAAAAGAAAGGCTGCATCCAGCACACTTAGGCCAGTCTTTCAAAAGGCTTGAAGATTATCTGAAGTGCAGGTACCCAGTGTTGCAACCAAAGTCTCAGATTTTCCAATCCTGGTGCTATAACCTGGGAAGCACAAGTGAGTTCCTTGGTTACCTCCTTAAAATCCTGTATTAAGGGGAGGTGGTGACAGGAGAATTCATTTGTTCATTCTGTGTACTCATATGGGAATGCTAATGTATGAATTTTAGCCACCAGAACAAATGACTAACACTCAGTGTTGCAGACTGTTTTTTTCTTTCTTTTTTTTATTGAAGTATAATTTACATACAGTATCAGATTAGTATATCATATTGATTCGATATTTATGTACATTTCAAAATCGTCACCATACAGAGTTATTACAATATTACTGACTATATTCCTTATGCTACTCATTCCATCCCCATGACTTATTTACTTTACAAGACTTTTAAAATTTTCCATTTCTAGCGACTTACCCAATTTCTCATCCCAATCATGCCACCTACCAGCTGTATGGCCATGGCCAAGTCCCTCAACATCTATGAGGAAAATAAATAATGCCTATCCCACAGAATTGTTTTATCAAGTGAAATTGTATATGTGAAGTTAATTTATTAACTGCGTATTACCAAAAGTTTAGATTTTATTTTAATCCTTAAAAAAAATACATTTTATCAAATTATCAGTAAAGTCCTCCAATGGCTTCCCATCACCCTAGAATAAGATTTAACCTCCTTACCTGGCCTAAGAGTGTATGTGATCTGGCCCCTGCCTAGTTCTCTGGCCTCATGCTTTACCACCCTCTTACTCACTTTCATACACAGATTCTCACCACACTGAACTAACCGGCTTCTGTTCCTTAGTCATTCCAATATTGTTGCTGCCTCAGGGCCTCTGCATGTGCTCTCCCTCCCACCTGGAAGCCTTTTCCTGTGGCTCGAGTCTCCTCCCCAGTCTGCTCTCAACTCAAATATAATTTCATCTGATCGGTCATCATATCTAATGCTGTCCCCTGACCTGTGGACAGTCTCTATCACAGTAAACGATTTTCTTTTTGAAATGATCACTCTCTTATTTAGGTATGTTTTACTTATCATTTATGTTCCCTACCAAAAGGGACGTAAAGACTAGAACTTTGCCTTCTATATCTCTCATCTAGAATAGTGCCTCGCCCATAGGAGGATTTTAATAAATATTTGTAGGACAAACTAATTACTGCTAGGGAAATTCTTTATTTAGACTTCTAAGTAGTGTCATTCACGGAAGCAAAATACATTTCAAACTTAATAATTTTATATCACAAAGAATCTGATTCTTCAAGCCTATATATATATATATATATATATATATATATATATTTAATCAATTATATTTGTACCAAACATGTTAATTTGTAATCTACTTTTTTATCAGTGACACTGAATGTTTCTTTTACAACATCATTTTTCACAGTGACATGTGGATGTACCACAGTTTATTTAACCACTTCCCTGTGGTGCGCGTATTGAGAAATGCTGGGTTAAGGGCCACTGACAAATATCCCAAGTTTCCCCCCAGAAAAACTGTGCCAATTTACATTCCTACAAAAGGTGTAAAAGAGATCCATTTTCCTGAACGCCTTCCAATACTAAATTTATCATTAGTAAAACAAAACAAAATGTTTGCTAATTTGATAAGTGAAAAAAGTATCCCACTGTTGCTTTAGTTTGCATTTCTTTAATTACTTGAGTGTTTGAACTGGTTTTCTTTGCTTTTTTATCATGTTGTATTTCTTCCCGTATGAATTGTTGCACCGTTTGTGTGTGTGTTGGGGTGGAGGGTAGTTTGTTGTTCTTGTTGCTGATTTTCTATTGTAGTGTTCATCTTTTGATTTGCAAGAGATATTTTTATGTTAAGGCAATTAACCTTAGTCACAAATTACAAATATTTTCCCAATATGTTGCTTGCTTTCTAATTTTCATTTGGGGCCTGAGGCCATATAAATCTCTAGCTAGGTTTATATTCTGGAACCTAAGCCAGCCAGGAGGGAAAGTTTACCTCAGTGATATCTAAGTCCCAGCCTAGAAGGCCTGGGTCCCTGGATAACACCAGGCCAGGCCAGGGAGTCTGACATGTCGAAATAATTCAGGATGAAAGCTTCCCAGGACAACCTCTAGAACAACTCACTCTATTTACTTACTGGGGGAATTATGGGCTACCCTCTGCCTCTGACCCAAGGTATTTAAAATTTGAAGTAGTAACTCTTAAAGATCCCAAGGAATGAAGCTATAATGGTGAAATAACAAGGAGTAGATATTTTAAAAAATTTTTTCCTAACTATCTTATTTACTTTTTTCCATAAAGCAGTCTTCCTTTGCCTTCTCATAAAGCCAATGTGCACTAGAGGCCAGATCTGGGGGGCAGACGTTCCTGGTGAGAAATATTTGTGTGTGTGTGTGTGTGTGTGTGTGTGTGTGTGTGTGTGTGTAAGGGTGTAGGGGAGGACATCACCTTCCATCTCCTAATGAACATTTTTTTTTATGAATTTATTTATTTATTTATTTTTGGCTGCGTTGGGTCTTCATTGCTGCGCGTGGGCTTTCTCTAGTTGTGGCGAGCGGGGGCTACTCTTCGTTGCGGTGCACGGGCTTCTCATTGTGGTGGCTTCTCTTGTTGCAGAGCACGGGCTCTAGGTGCGCGGGCTTCAGTAGTTGTGGCACATGGGCTTCAGTAGTTGTGGCTCACGGGCTCTAGAGGGGAGGCTCAGTAGTTGTGGCGCACGGGCTTAGCTGCTCTGCAGCATGTGGGATCTTCCCAGACCAGGGATTGAACCTACATCCCCTGCATTGGCAGGAGAATTCTTAACCACTGTGCCGCCAGGGAAGTCCAAAAATGATCATTTTTGATAAAATGCTTTTCCAATAAATACATACTGAAGTGAAAGTCCCTCACCCAGGTGAAGCAGCCTCTCTGTGTAGCATGATTGCTAAACCCCACTGCCCATCTATATTTTATTTTCTTTTTTTTGCCGTACGCGGGCCTCTCACTGTTGTGGCCTCTCCCGTTGCGGAGCACAGGCTCCGGACGCGCAGGCTCAGCGGCCATGGCTCACGGGCCCAGCCGCTCTGCAGCATGTGGGATCTTCCCAGACCGGGGCACGAACCCGTGTCCCCTGCATCGGCAGGTGGACTCTCAACAACTGCGCCACCAGGGAAGCCCCCCCACTGCCCATCTTGTGTCCAAAACTTCTGGAAGACAAGTGAACCTTTCCTTGTTCCAGTCAAACTCCTCTTGGGGTATAAACCTCCCTCTCTCATCCTGTCACCCATGGACAGCACTCCCACTGCCCTGTTTTGAGCTCTTGGGACTAAGTCCCCTCTGAGCCGTCCCACCTCTGGACTAAATGAAGGCTACCGCAGCCTTGACCTTCCCACCCAGCCCAGGGCTTAAGTTCCCAAACCTCTCCCTGGCCCGCTCCCTTTGTAACCTTGTATTCATGTCTGTTGGTTCTGCTTTGTGTCAAGAGTGTCACAGAAGGGGGTAGAAGATGAGGTATAAGGTGCCGGGCAGGAGGAATGTGAGAAAATAAATAGCTAAGGCCCAGGAGTGATACTCCACCAGGTCAGATTCTGATTTCCTCTGCTTCCCGAGGTCTCACTGACGTTCCAGGGAACCCCTGGCTGCTTGGCGGGGGTCTTTCTAGGGCAGAAAACCTGGTGGCGTCAGCAAGATGGGACCTAGTGTGGTGAGGGACGGTGGCCTTTTCAGCTGCAGGAAAACACCTCGGGGGCAGCGTCTCAGGCTAAATATGGTTCCCTTCCTGAGGCGTGTAGCAAGAGTCATCAGTGCTTCATAAACAGGGCGACATAAATGCTCGACATGCATGTTTTATTAAGAGCGTGTGCTATGCAGAGGCTGAAGTTTGCTATGTGCCAAGTATGCCACATAAATCCCCGTCCTCGCTATTCTGTTAACACGCTACATCCAGCTGTTTTAGGCTTCTTGTTGGATTTGCTAGTGTGCACCTACGGAGCTGGAACAGCGCTTCAGAACACCGGACTTGTCATTAATCTACCTTTCCTTAATCACAGGCATTATTTTAAAACACAGGTAGTATTCACTGTCCAGGCTCCATTCCCTCCTTTTACTTGTCATTTCCTATAGAATCCAGCCCATCGGCCTCTGTTCATTAGGTATAAATGTGTTTCCACCTGTGGCCCAGCAAAAACCCAATTCCAGCTGTTCGTTGGTATTTGCTATTTCATTGGCTGTCGCTTGTGCCCTGGGGCACTGTGGCCTTTCTTTTTTTTTCAAGGTAAAATGAGCTATGTTTTGAGTGCTTGTATTTCTCTTTGAGCAGACACATAGCGGGACTCCTGGAAGAGATACACAGGGACCTGCTGGAGCTTCTCCATTACAAAGCTGTTCAGACCCCACAGAGCCGAAGGTTTCAGAACAATTTCGAAAGTGAAACGAACCTTACCCTCAGTTGTACAAAACACAACTTCCTGTAGCAGGAATCAGAACCAAAACCACCTGCCGTCACACACAACATCAATTCAAAAGTATTTTATTGAGAAACTACTATGTGCAGATCATTAGTTGCAATTCGGAGGAATCTCAATTCGTAGAGATTGAGATTAGTAGAAACTGGTAGGAAAAGAAAACCATTTTCCAATGTTCATCCTTCATATAAGCAGGTTCTACCTTTTTCAAGTTCTTTAGAATAGAATAACCTCGTAAGGGATAGTTCACAAATATTTCCCCAGTCAGCCTGCCCTGCTCCCTGGATTTCTTAGCTGACCCTTTCATCTTTAGGGTCTGTCCAGGCCTGGAGAAAGAAACACCAAGAGGAAGAAGAAACGCAGGCTCAGAATAGAGCACCATGCCACCAAAACCTCATCCAATTCCCCATTTTGCGTATTCCGTCCTCATTTCCTTTGTATGTTTTTCCTTAATCTCTTGCATGTTTTCCACCCCCTGGCATTTCTAACAACTCTACCCCTCTCCCTGCCAACAACATCGTCAGTATGTACGAAGTTTGCTGATGATGCCACAGGGGAAATTAGATTATAACAGAGTGTCATCGGACGAACCAAGAGATTTCAAAACCCTGGCCAGCCAGACTCTCAGAAGTAATGTTTGCTATGATGTATTTTATGATCTCTTGGAGTTTATAGTATTGGGATTTGACTTGTAATCGCCCTGGAATTAAGTTCTGTTAATTCCAGGGCAGAATGGAACTTGTGGCATCAAGTTTTCTACTGTAGATTCCAGAAAACCAAAGACCACAATGTGTGGTTTTGGTGGCCTGCTTTGAAGAGTGACTCGGGCACTTAGGTGCAAATGCATGCTATTGGAGGATACGGTCCATGGGAAATTGGCTTAGATAACCTTTATTCACCCACGTCTTGGTGGGTTAGTATAAGGAACGGTATAGGGAAAAGGTACTTTCATTTATTTGTTAACGTATTTAATACGCGCTATTTTTTGTAGAGAGATTTAGTACCTAGTGAGCACTTACGATGCAGAGCAGTCTGCTGGGTCCTGAACGGGAGTCAATCCAAATGTCCTGGTCTCTGCACTCATATGCCTGATTCAGCATAGAGTCAACGCCAGGGGCTCAGACACCGCAACGCCAGGCAGAATGCGACTTGTGTAAATGACAGGGGTGGGAGGGGCCCCCTTCAGCTGGTGTGAGGAGGGCCAGCTATGCGGTTAAGGAGGCACGTGTCTAGGCCGAAGGCAGCGGTGAGGTGAGCAGAGGAGGTCCACGGCTGCCGAGGCCGGGCCTCAGGTGAGGCTGGAGGGAGGGCCCGGTGAGAGGGCAGGACGGGAGAGGAACACAGACAGGAGGGCCGACACAGGACTTGTCTGGTGACCCGTTGCAGAACGCAAAGATGAGGGAGAGGGCAAAGCTCACTGGGCTCAGCTCGCAATAATAATAATAACCATAACAAGGACCGTTTTTTTTTTTTTTTTTTTTTTTGCGGTACGCGGGGCCTCTCACTGCTGTGGCCTCTCCCGTTGCGGAGCACAGGCTCCGGACGCGCAGGCTCAGCGGCCTTGGCTCACGGGCACAGCCGCTCCGCGGCATGTGGGATCTTCCCGGACCGGGGCACGAACCCGTGTCCCCTGCATCGGCAGGCAGACTCTCAACCACTGCGCCACCAGGGAAGCCCGGCGAGGACCCTTTATTGAACCTTTCCTATGTACCAGGCACTTCACTTTCCGTATATCAAGGCTAAGTGAATCCTCCTGCAGCCCCAGTTTACAGATCAGGACATTGAGGCCCTGGTCTCCTGGCTACTACATGTCTGAGCTGGGATTGAGCCTGGCAGGTCTGACCCAAGGCTGTGTCTTCTTCACTACGTCACGCTGCCGAGGGACTGTGCATGTGGTGGCTTCTGAGCGACACTGCCCTGTGTTACAGCTGTTGGTTTACACGCCAGTCTATTCAGCCGTTTATGAATTCTGCCCAGCGATTTGGTCTCTGCAATGTTGCTGGATCTCGGTGTCCCGGGTCCTGCAGTTCGCCTGGCAAACAGCCTGCGCATAGAGCAGCTGCCCCCGTGTTGAGTCAACGCTGATGTTCGCTTAACTGAGAATCCCCGGTGAGCAACAGCTCACACAATGCGCCTCCTGTCTTTTCCCAAGCAAGCCCGGGAGGCCTTGGGGTGCCCGGATTCCACACCCTGATTTCGCATCGCGGTTCTCACATCCCATGAGCTGAGCGCTGGGTGTTGATGAGGCTGGAGCCCTGGCTGCCGGACCCTGGCAGAAGCTCTTTTCTCTCCGCTCTGACTCCCAGGCTGCAACTGGTGTGAGGGCTTCCCTTTCTGTCTGCAGAGTGGACAGCGCCCGCCAGGAACCCCTTGTGGACCCCTGCACAGGTGGGCCCTCTGAGGTGGCCGGGCCCTCACAGCTTGGGGGATGCATGTCTCCTCGTGCCTGGATGGCTTCTCTATCCTCAGGCAGTGCCTGGCCTGCTGCGTCTCCTGGGTGCTGGGACAGAGCGCATCCGTACCACCGTCACTGCGTAATCCATCTCCCCCTGAACGGGAGCTCCTTGAGGGCTGAACTGTTTCTAATTTAGCTGAAAACCACAGTCCCGGCACAGGATTTGGCACTCAGTGGCATTCCATACATATTTGCTGGCAAAACAAGACTGGAGTGTCGGGTGAGGTACAGGGACATGCTTGCAGGCTGTATGCATCTGGGCCACGAGAACTCTGGGGAGAGTTCAGGCCCAGGGATGGAACTTTGCAAACACAAATATTGAGAGGATATCTGAACCACTGAAGGGAAAGCGGGTGAGAAAACAAGAGTCAGGACATCCCAGGACGATTCAGAGAGGGGAACGGACATGCAAACATTTCTGAGTTTTTAGATTTGAAGGATTCCAAATAGAGGACAGCTGCAGGGCAAGGACAGGCTTCGTTTTCTAGAGAAGTTCAGTTAGTGCCGCGCTAAACACATTTGCTGGAGACCTAGAAATACAAAATGAGTTTGAAGCCATATGAGTCAACACTGGGGTGAAGGGGAAGTAATATTTGAGCTCCCATTTTACCCCTGACTTTTCCTGTGCCTCTTTTTTTTTTTTTTCTTTTGGCCACACCGCACAGCGTGCGGATCTTAGTTCCCCAGCCAGGGATTGAACCCTTGCCCCCCGCAGTGGAAGCTCGGAGTCCTAACCACTGGACCGCCAGGGAAGTCCCTCCTGTGCCTCTTTATATCATCCTAATAACTCGGGGAGGTGATTTTGTTACTCTCATTTTAAAGACAAGCCAGTTTAGTCTCAGAGAAATTGAACCATTACCCAGCATCACTGAATGTGAAGTGTGGTATGCGGGCTTCAAATGGCTCCGTGCTCCTCTCTTTCAGCTCCCTTCAGCTGTCCGCCCATCCCTGGGAGCTGCTAAAGAAATCCAATCTCAGTTCAGCCCAGAAAAGAGACAGGACTTCAAAGTCCCTTGGTGGAGGGGGTGGTAAGGAGGGTGGGAGGTTGGCTCAAGAGGGAGGGGATATGGGGATATATGTATAGTAAAGCTGATTCACTTTGTTATACGGCAGAAACTAACACAACATTGTAAAGTAATTCTACTCCAATAAAGATTAAAAAAAATGTCTCTTGGGGATATAACCTCCTCTGCTCTTAGGTCAAATGCTTTCTTTTCATTATCAAAGAGATTATCAAAGCGATCTCGGCTTGTGAGTCTGTGTTTCCAGCCCCAGCAGACGGCTCTGTCGGCCCACAGAAGGTTCGTCCCTATGTTTTCCTGGCTCCGTGGGACCCTCATTTTGCATATCCTGCTTCTTATCTTCTGCTCTTTAACAAGTGGCCTCTTTTTTTAATTAATTAATTTTTGGCTGTGTTGGGTGCTCGTTGCTGTGCACGGGCTTTCTCTAGTTGCGGCGAGCGGGGGCTACTCTTCATTGCGGTGCGTGGGCTCCTCATTGCGGCGGCTTCTCTTGTTGCAGAGCACAGGCTCTAGATGTGTGGGCTTCAGTAGTTGTGGCTCGCGGGCTTCAGTAGCTGTGGCTCGCGGGCTCTAGAGCGCAGGCTCAGTAGTTGTGGCGCATGGGCTTAGTTGCTCCGCGGCATGTGGGATCTTCCTGGGCCAGGGCTCAAACCCGTGGCCCCTGCATTGGCAGGCGGATTCTTAACCACTGCGCCACCAGGGGAGCCCACATGTGGCCTCTTGACCTTTCTCCAATTCTCTTGCATCTTGAGGGTGAAGCTATCAAAAAAAAGAGAGACTCACTAATTTGAAGCCATATAAAAACCTCCTAGAGTAAAGCAAATGCCTTTTATGAATAATCATATTTAAAAAGGAATTAATTTTATGGGATAATAAGTGCTGACATGCTGGCCTGGGGATAACATAATAATCATGCCCACACGCCCTAACCAAGCGGCACCATGGAGAGGGACGGCGACAGAAAGCCAGTGGCGTCCCAGTACTGCTCGCAGCGCATGTGACAAACAGAGCTTGTCGCTAACCAGGGAAGCTCACGGGAATCGTGGTGTCCTGGGTTCTTAGTGGGGGTTCATCACTTCGACACTTTTGTTTCTGGACCTCTGGTGTCATCGCCAAGAAATCATTGCCAAATCCATTGTCGAGAAGCTTTTGACCTATGTTTTCTTCTAAGAGTTTTAGGTCTTACACATAGGTCTTGATCCATCTTGAGTTAATTTTTTAAATTTATTTATTTTTAATTTATTTTATTTTATTATTTATTTTTGGCTGCGTTGGGTCTTCGTTGCTGCGCGCGGACTTTCTCTAGTTGCAGAGAATGATTGCTGCTCTTCGTTGCGGTGCGCGGGCTTCTCATTGCCGTGGCTTCTCTTGTTGCGGAGCACAGGCTCTAGGCGTGTGGGCTTCAGTAGTTGTGGCACGCAGGCTCAGTAGTTGCGGCTCACCGGCTCTAGAGCACAGGCTCAGTAGTTGTGGCGCATGGGCTTAGTTGCTCCACAGCATGTGGGATCTTCCTGGACCAGGGCTCGAATCCATGTCCCCTGCATTGGCAGGTGGATTCTTAACCACTGAACCACCAGGGAAGACCCTTGAGTTAATTTTTGTATATGGAGTTAGATAAGGGTTCAATTTCATTCTTTTGCCTGTGGACATCCAGTTTTCCCAGCACCGTTTGTTGAAAAGACTGTCCTTTCCCCATTAAACGGTCTTGACACCCTTGTCGAAAATCATTTGACCATAAATGTGAGGATTTACTTCTGGGCTCTCTCTAATTTTTCTTTTTCACCTCTACTGATTGGAAAAATACAGCATCCTATTTCTAATTCTTTAGTGGTTCTCAACCTTGAGTGTGCACCGAATGTCCAAGGAAACTTCCCAACAACACACACGCTGGGCTCCTGAACCCAGAGTTTCTGGCTCAGCAGCTCTGAGGTGGGGCCTGAGAATTTGCATTTCTAATAAAGTTTCCAAATAATGCTGAAGATGCTTTCACTTTAAGAACCACTGTTTCAGAGTAAGGATTTGTTAACTTTAGGGATTCAAGATATCTCTGAGTTTCTGATGAAAACTGTTAATCACCTCCCTCCCCAAACTACACGTACCCATCAAATTGTGCGTTCAACTTTTGGAATTTGTAGTCCTTCCACCCAGTCCATGGATTCCCTTGGAATCCCAGTGGATCTCCTGTTAAGATCCTCTCCTTTAGAGGCTGGGTGTTTTATTGGGGGAAACGCTGGTATTAGGACACAGGCTCTGCAGCTACGATACGATAATGCTACGATAACGCTACGATAACCTGAGCATGCAACTCCGTTCATTCACTGATTGATTTCAACCCATTCATTCAATTTAGTCAGTAAATATTTCCTGAGCACTTAGCATGTGGCAAGCATCGTGTTAGGCACTGAGGATAAAATCCAGCCTCCACGGTGGGCACATATGTGGCGAGTAGCAGAGATGTGGACCCACAGGCAATGACACCCCTCACGGTCAGCGCAGCCTCAGGAGAGGGGCAGGTTAGTAAAGGCAGTCACAAACGCTTCCGCCCCAGGCCCTATCAAGTCCGAGGGGCAACTCCTCCTATTTTGGGGGTAGAAGCTGATGATCCAGCTTCCAAGTTGTGTGCTTATTGCAGCCCTCGTTCTGGAGTGTGTGTGGTTCCTTCTCCATTTGATCTTAGTGTCACGGGGGCAGATAAATGAGGCACTCAAACAAGAGGGTCATGGAGGGACTTCCCTGGTGGTCCAGTGGTTAAGACTCCACACTTCCACTGCAGGGGGCACAGGTTCAGTCCCTGGTGGGGGAACTAGGATCCCGTGTGCCACAGGGCGCGGCCAAAAAAAAAAATTTTTTTTAAGTTTTTTAAAAAAGGGGGTCGGGCTTCCTTGGTGGCGCAGTGGCAGAGAGTCCACCTGCCGATGCAGGGGACGCGGGTTCGTGCCCCGGTCCGGGAAGATCCCACATGCCGCAGAGTGTCTGGGCCCGTGAGCCATGGCTGCTGAGCCTGCGCGTCCGGAGCCTGTGCTCCGCAACGGGAGAGGCCACAGCAGTGAGAGGCCCACGTACTGCAAAAAAAAAAAAAAAAAAAAAAAGGGGGTCATGGAGTTTCCCAGAGAAAGTGAAACCAAGACCCCATTGATGAACATAGACCAAGGGACATGGGGAGGGGGTAAATGTGTTCTGGGCAGTGAGAACAGTGTGTCAGAAGTCCTAACAGTGAAAGCCAGGTGAAAGCATTTGGGCTTTTTTATTCCCTAAAAAAAGGATGTGAGCCCTGAAGGATTTTAAGGAGGGGATGGAAGAGGCAGGGCTGAAATCATGGAGAGGTGTGACCAGTGCGGTTGCACAGGATGTGCACTTAGAAGGGTGAGGTTCAATGCTCTGTAGTTGCTGTCTTGGAATCCTTAAGAATTTTATCTTTGACTTTGTGTTCTGTAAATAAAGGGACAACAGAGTGTGTCGGGGGGCTTGGAGCCTCTGCTCATGTGCGGTCCCACCTCTTCACCCCTCCCTGTCTCCCAGCATGAGTTCTTGCCCACCTGCTCCCTGTCTCTTGGTGGGCCCGCCCTGTCTGACTCCCCTTCCCTGTCCCTGCCCCCACATGGCTCGTGCCCTCCACCTGGGGAGATGTGGGCAGGAGACCCTTCTTCCACCATCCCCCTCCACCTCTGGCGGGGGCCTCGCTGCACACGTGTGAGAGCTTGGGTGCAGGTTCATAACATCTCAGGGTAGAGCGAGGCACTGGCACCCCACCTCGGGCTGGCAGCCCCATGGACACTCTGTGGGCAGCCCAGATGGGGCGTCTTGCCTGCCCTTGATCTGGGTACCAAGTACATCCCAGCGTGGACGTCGCAACCCATTGGGGGTCACCATGGGCCATGGGTTGGGACAGCAGAGTCTGTGGGAAGAGGAGATTAACTTCCCAGCCCCAGGCTGGGGCCCTGCATTGCCCTGGGCCCGGCAAGAGCTTTTAGTTTCGTGAAGATGAACCCAGCTGCCATGTCAATGCTGTAGGTGCAGTGGGAATGAGCCAGGGAGCGGGAGAGCGGCCAGAACACCGGAGCCGCAGGGGAGTGACCGCACTGCCAGGGAAGCGCCGGAGGGTAGGAGTGCCCGGTGCGATAACGTGGCTGCTGTTCCGCAGCGATGGAGAGGAAGGAGTCAGGTGACTGACTTCCAACTAGAGCAACGAGGAGAGGATGCTGTAATTCACCCGCACGAGGAGGAAGACAGGAAAAGCTGTGAGTGGGGGAAAGGGACGTGGTGGGAAAGGTGGGGATTCTGTTTTGGACCCAAGGGTTTGCGTTGTGTGTGAACATGCAGCTGCCTTGGGGGCGTGTGAATCAGAAGTGAGGTCCAAGTCGAAGCGTAGGTTTAGACATCGTCAGCGTACGGAGGATGATGAGGAATATGTGGCGTGACCTCCGCCTCCTGCGTTCTTGTAAACGATCTGCTCAGCCCTCTGGCCTCGCAATACCCCGATTTTTTCACAGCTCCGAAGCCCTTCGCGACGGCGATACTTCGGCTGCCACTCCTGTGGGCGGCTCCCCATCACCCTAACTCGGGGGCTGTGAGAGCTGAACGGGGAGAGAGGGGGCCACGTGATTTCAATCTGAGCGGGGGAGTTGGGGGAGGGTATCTGGGGGATGGGCTGGAAGGAGCCCCGGGAGAGTGAGGGCTAGGCAGGAGCTCAGGGATCCAGTCCTGAGGTCCAGACTCGATCCAGAAGGTTCTCAGCTGGGTCACATGATCAGATCTGTGCTGTTAAAGGATGCCTGGGTTCTGTTTGGAAGTCAGGCAGCATCCTGGAGAGACTGAATGCAGGTGGGAGGTGGTGTGGAGAACGGGGGTGGGCAGGGGGCGATGGAGACCTTAGGGGAACGGCATCAACAGGCCCCAGTGACTGACCGAGTACCTGACATGAGAAAGAGCTGGGCGTCCGCGGGGAAGGTGCCCAGCCTGGGTGGGGGGCTCGTCACCAAGACAGGGCTGCAAGGATACCAGCTTCACGTCATTGGTCTCTCCTCAATCCACGGCCAGTGGGGTCTTATCTCCACCACCACACTGCGTGTGCTATTATCAAGGCCCCCAGTAACAGCCAACACGACAGCCCGACAGCAAGCCCGGGTCCTGATTTCACTTCTCGGGGGCACTGACCACTGGCCACCCTGACCAATACTGGACAGAAACACCACAAACGTATCCACCACGTCCCAACCAACCCATCGTCTCCCTCCTCAAACCCACCGCTGTCTTGTATTCCCTTTGGAGCAAAGTACCCACTCGGGAACCATGATCCAATCAGAGCTCTGCGGTCCCTCTCATTCACCCCCCTCATCTCACGGGTCATGAAATCCTGTAGATTCCATCTCCCAAACATGTTTGAAATCGGAGAGTCCTGTTCGTTCACAGCTCCACCCTCCTGGTTCAGGCCCTCATCACTCCTCACCAGGCTTCCGCCTTCCTTTCTCCTCTCCCTGCCCTCCTGCGCGTGTCCTGCACCCTGCCACCCGAACTATTTGTTTCAAATGAGAATCTGATTCTGTCCTGCCCTGGTTAGAATCTTTCAGTGATTTTTTTTTAATAGCTTTCAAGACAAAGTTCAGATGCCTTAGCTCAGCACACATGTCTCTTTCTGATTGGACAATTTAGCATCATCTCTTCACTTTTCCTCACACCTCAGCTACATAGAATCCTCTCCGTCCTCTGACCTCGTCATGCACTTCCCTGCCTCTGTGTCTGTTATGATCCTCCTGGCTTGGAAAGTGTTTCCCACAGCTTTTCATCTAAAACCTAAATTCCATGGTAAGACAGGAGTAAAGACACAGACCTACTAGAGAATGGACTTGAGGATATGGGGAGGGGGAAGGGTAAGCTGGGACAAAGCGCGAGAGAGGCATGGACATATATACACTACCAAACGTAAGGTAGATAGCTAGTGGGAAGCAGCCGCATAGCACAGGGAGATCAGCTCTGTGCTTTGTGACCGCCTGGAGGGGTGGGATAGGGAGGGTGGGAGGGAGGGAGACGCAAGAGGGAAGAGATATGGGAACATATGTATATGTATAACTGATTCACTTTGTTATAAAGCAGAAACTAACACACCATTGTAAAGCAATTATACCCCAATAAAGATGTAAAAACAAACAAACAAGCAAAAAACCTAAATTCCATTTGACGCCTACCTGTCCTTCCAAATTCATCTCGAGTCTCAACCATCCAGAAGCCTTCTCTGAGTTAAATGCCTCCCTTCCGGGCTCCTGTGTCACCGAGGTATCCCTCTGTCACAGAGCTTACCAACAGCGCTATCTAATAATTACTTACCTGTCTGCTTCTCTCTTAAGCTAGTTTTGTCCCCTCCACATCAAATGTAGCATCTGGCATATAGTAGGTGATAAATAATCAACCGTGTGGCAGGGTTGCTGACTCATGCCTGGCACCCTTTGATGTGTGGACAAAAACGTAATGACTTTGGTCTATAAATAGCCTTATTTTCTCGTGCTGCCATCAAATGGTTACGGGGACATTTTTGAGTGGATGCCTGACGTGGGTTAAGGCTTTGTGCATCTCATCATTTAAATTATTTCCTTAGGTCATGTTTTTCTTCTCTTGCTCAGCGTCTCAGACCACCTTCCCTTCCCCCGGCTTCTTTCCCCAAGATGGTATCTGCTGTTTGGGGGAGGGATGTGTGGCTTATTTGTCCCATGGGACTGGGGGGAGGGGGTCGCCTGGATCCCTGGAGATACACACACTGTGGCGTCCACTGGCCTGTGGTTAAAGTGCCTGTCTGGGAGCTATGGGATTAGACTCCAGGCTCTGTCTCCAGACTTGACCTGTGTAAGAGCCCTTTCCGTGACTGTAGCATTAACTGCGGGGGCGGGGGGTGGTGGTGGATGCAGAAGGACTGATGTCTTGAGAGTAGCGCTGGCCTCTTGCTTTGATGTCAGCTGAAGATACTTCTTAGCCTCCAGTGGCACCTGGCAAGGTTGCCACATTTCTCTACAACTGACAAAGAGAAGGTCCCTCGTGCCAGACAAGGAACTTTCCAGAGACCTGGCTGGCTGCTTCTTCCTCTCTAGTTAGCAGGGCACACAGGCAGAGTGGATTCTTCCTGGGGTGTCCTGCTCTGGACCAGCCGTCATCGGTGGACAGGGCAGGCAAGGGTGGGATGAAAAATCCAAGGAAAGAGTTCCTGGTCTTAATATTTCTAATGCTCTTCAAATAGCTACTTCCCATTAATGATCTGGATCAGGCAGCTGAGAATTCCCCTGTCTTTCTAATGTGAATCTTCCTAAAGGAGGGTAATTGAATAAATTAATTTAAAAAGTGAAAATAAAATAAAAAGTCCTTCGTTTGTGCAGTTGTCACCTGCCCCGCTTACCCCGGGGCCTGAAGTCTGCTGCCTGGTGAATTTCTGACCTGCCCTTTTGCTACAGGCAGTGACCCTAGCGGTACCTCCAATGGACTCGATCTCCCCGTATTTCCCATTGACTGCAGACACCTGAGTATCCTCCATAGGCAAGATCAGGGGTTGCAATTCCCAAAACTCGGTCACTGAGCCTTTTGCCCATGCTTCCCACAATACTTTCTTACTCTCGGTCTCTCTTCTAAATATTGCAAACAGGAAATATTTTGTCGGGCCTTATCTTCTGTGCATTTGGATTATTAAGAGTGTTTACTGATGTTGACTGTGCCTTTTGAAAGCTGCTCTGCTTCCCCCAGAACTGTGACTCTGCTGCCCCTGATAGGACGCAGCACCCCCGGTAGGAAGTCAGCCCAGCAACAGTGCGTATGCTACTGTGCCCCCAGCGGTGTTTAATCTGTATAAGAAACACCAACAACTTCCTGTTCCCAGGGGAAAGGATTTCACCTAACCTTCCCAATAAAATCTAGTAAATAGAGGTGTGAGTCACTTCATTGAGGGCCCTGAAGAAAGGGTCAATGAATAAAGACTGTTTTGTGAGTCACATCACTAGACGAGAACCATCTGAAAGCGGTTTCCACAGAGGTGATCTGGGATATGCGTTGAACATTTCCTCTTCCTTTAGACCATGTGTCAGAGGAAGTTCACAGCTCTGGTGTGCATGGCGCTGTGGGTAAACACTTGTTCCCGGGCCCATTGTTTACACCTTCATCCTCGTGGTTCCCTGTCTTGTGTGGGTCCAGGATCGTGTTGGAGCATCGTTTCATCCTTTGATTCTTTCCTGGCCCTGTAATGAGGCCCAGATTACACCCTGCATCCCACCTCTGTGTGCCCGCCTCATCACACACGCGTGACACGTTAGGACTTGGTCATTAAAACCTGTTTGGGCACCAAAGAGAGGAAGACCCAGAGATAATGGGGAAGTTTTGAAAGACACACATGGATCTGAGGCTAGAACTAATCTTGGAAGAGGCCTTGGAGCTGCGTCTAGAGATTGTCTAGGCCATATCTAGAAGGATGAAAATGCTGGAGTTCGGAAGAAAGGAAGAGAGAGAGGAGGGGATGGAGGCTGAGAGAGGGACATTGCTCAAGTAGGAGAAGGATACACTGGGACAAGGAGAGTGGAGCCAGAGCCTAGGAGAGAGCAGAAGTGCTGCAGAGCTGGGGGTGGGGAGTAAGGAGGAGAAGGTGGCCAGGGCCTCTCCAAGCTGTGTCTCTCTCTGGGTGGGTGCAGGGCAGGCAGACTGCATTTGCCCAGAGTCCCGCACTCAGAAGCGCCTGCACTTGGTTTAATGCTCTGCTGTCACCTTGAAATTCTGAACCAGGGGCCTGTCATTTTTATTTTGCGTCCCACGAGCAACACAGCCAGTCCTGGGTGGGAACACTGAGGGTTTTGTCTGCACGGGGCAGAACAAACAGCCCTGATTCGCCAGGGACTGACCTCCTTCCTATCTGTCTGGTGAGCCAGGAAAGGGGAGCTCCTCGGCGGTTACCGTTCAAGCAAGCTCAAGGGCAGCATTCAGTTAGCAAAAAGATGCTTGAGAAAGATGCCGCTTAAAGTTTTGTGTTATATCAAGGGCCTTCTGGCAGTAAAGGATGACTATGCTGACAGTAGAATCTACCTTCAGTCTAGGTTTGAATGGGTCATTTTTAAGAATGCCAGTAAGTACATCCTTTGCAGAAAAAATCCCCCAAAGAAATATTAACACGGTCTCTTTTAAGTGAAACTTACTAAGTAAATAAAAAGCATATATTGGAGTATACTTTTATTTTTCTCTGCTTTTTGTTATTAAGCTTTTGGCATTTAAAGCTAGGAATTTATTCTCTATTTACAACATTATGACCTTAAGAAAAGGAGATAATGGCTTGAATTGCAGCATGAGCAATTAAGGCATTTATTCAAGGTAATCTGAACTTTCAAAATGATTAGAAATAAATATAGAAATAGACTCACTGATTTCCTTTACCTTCAATGTCTCACACATGCAAACACACACACACACACACGTTCCCACCAACCTAAGCCAAACAGCCACGTTTGTTTCTTTTTTCTTCCCAAGCCCAGTCTAATTAGACAAAGGGCACACACATGTTCATTGTAGTACAGGTAAAAGCCATTGATCTGTCTTGTTCGTTTCTGTAACACAAATGCCCAGAGCACCATTAAATCAATATTTGTGAGAATGAATGAATGAAAGGTATTTGGCTCAAAATGGAGGTTTTCTATGGTTTCCATGCCAAATGGTGAAGGGGTTTCAAAGGATCAGTTAACGTTGCGCACTGTTGGAATCATGTTGGTGCGCCTGTGGGTACACACAGGAGTACCCTGCACATACACACAAAGAAAAGGAGCAACATCGCAGGGAGAGATGGGCGGGAGGACATTGGGGAAAACTCAGAAAGAAGAAAATTTTCTCTTTGGTATTTTCAGCCTTACCTTTTTGCTTCATTTTTTTCTCCAATTCTCCTTCCCCTAAAGCCACATCTCTTTCTAGCCTCCCATTTCCCAAGGCCCATGCTTTCTTCTGCTTCTTTTCTTTTCTTTTTTTTTTTTTTTAAGTTATTTATTTATTTTTGGCTGTGTTGGGTCTTCGTTGCTGCGTGCAGGCTTTCTCTAGTTGTGGAGAGCGGGGGCTACTCTTCATTGCAGTGCGCAGGCTTCTCATTGCGGTGGCTTCTCTTGTTGCGGAGCTCGGGCTCTAGGCACGCGGGCTTCAGTAGTTGTGGCACACGGGCTCTAGAGCGCAGGCTCAGTAGTTGTGGCGCACGGGCTTGGTGCCCCACAGCATGTGGGATCTTCCCGGACCAGGGATCGAACCCATGTCCTCCGCATTGGCAGGTGGATTCTTAACCACTGCGCCACCAGGGAAGTCCCTTCTGCTCCTTTTCTAGTGAAATCTAGAAACAGTAGAGTAACGATAAACTCACTCATACTAAAGTGTGAATGGTTGCTACCATTGTTTGAATGGGCCATCTGAACGAGTATATTTATATTTTAATAGAGGATACAGGAATGGCATACAACCGTGGCATTCCCAGAATTAAGGAATGCCATAGAGATGTATAGGGGAGGGAGGTGGGGGGAGAAGAGACATTTCAGGTAGAAAGGACCCTGCTTCAAAAACAAGAATCTTTCCACTTTTGAATAAAATAACTGCTCAGTTGGGAGGGGGCATTCTCATAGGAACTGCCGTACCTTTTCTTCCTTTTTACATGCCCCAAATGAACTCGGTGTACGTTGGGAGAGACAGAGAAAGAGAGACAGAAAGAGACACAGAGAAAGTGTGGGGGCAAGCAATACAGGAATCTGAGGAGACCGATCCAACAGAAAAATCACATGTGAACTTCACACCCTCAGCGACGGCTCTGTTCTCTTATCAAAGGAGGACACGGCCAGGCCTTCACGTACCAAGGAAGCAAGGCAGGGGGGCCCTTGTGGCGGTCTGACCACACAGTTGGACTCTCCCCACCTTGGTCTGCTCCGACAGCCAGACCTACATTTTAAATGAGTCTTTGGCTTGCCTTTCATCCCCAAGGTATAAGGTGTCAAGACAAGTCATCCTCTTGGCTTTGAAGGAAGTCGCCTCGCCCAGCTGGCAATCGACCCACCAAGTAGTGTTTACTGAGCCTTCCTTACACCCCAGGTCTCAGAGCAGCGTCAGGGAGGGACACGAGGAGAAAGAAAAGGAGCTAGCAGCCCAGCAGGGGAATTAAGACACAGGCATACAGAGGGTAACCAATCCAGAGGAAGAGAATCAGAGGGCTCTAGCCGCTGTCGAGGAAGACGTCTTATCACCACCGCTCTCTTTAGAAAGCAGCAGAATTTATTGTGCCGGAGGTTATGCTGAAGAGCTAAAGTGAACGGGTTCCAGATTTCCACTCATCCTATGGTCCGATTTTGCATCTTACCTCAGGGAGTGTCACAAGGTTACTTTCAAATTACCCAAGCGAGTAAATCACTTTAATCTACAATGGAACATACATGCATATTTTGTATGTGTGTATTTACTTTCAAATTACCCAAGCGAGTAAATCACTTTAATCTACAATGGAACATACATGCATATTTTGTATGTGTGTATTTACTTTCAAATTACCCAAGCAAGTAAATCACTTTAATACACAGTACAACACACATACGTGTGTGTGTGTGTGTGTGTGTGTGTGTGTGCACCCATGAGGAAATATCTCTTTACCCCCAACAAGAGTATTCTTTTTGGCTGACATTGTCTCTTAAGACATTAAGAATCTTTACTTTGTAATTATTGAACTTTACACTCCATACATTTATCTACATTTCTCTATACGTATATGTATGTATATGCACAGTGCAGAGCAGTTATTAATCAAAGTAGCTCTCATTATTATTATTTTAGATTTTCATCCTTTCACCAAGAGGAGAGCGACCCCTCTTAAGAAAAGGTAATAGCTGCCTTCCTTGCAGTCATGGCAGCAGCGTCCATGCAGAGTTTAAATGCTATCCCTCTATTTTCTCCCTCTTTGTATTTCCATTTCTGTCCCTCTACCCTCCCTCTTCTCAGGTACTGTACTTTTTTCCCCATCTCATATGGTTCTCTTTTTTTTTGTTTCTGTTTATATCTTTTATCAGGGATGAGAACAGGAGGCTGAGAATATGTGCATGGAGGGTGGGGTGGGAGGGGATCTGGAGGGAAAGGAAGCTTTGGAAAGCTGAACCCTGACTCTGGCCTTGGGACCTGGCGGCGGGGGGGGAACCCAGTGGCTGCTCCAACATTAGCCTTAGGGTACATTTAAGCTCATTTGACCTTCAGTTTTCTTAAGGTCATCAGTAGTCCCAGGGCCATCACCTGACCATTGAATGGGAGTTTCAGTTCAAAAACTCAGAGATGCAAAGCTGTCTGTATAACTTAATATTTTAGACTAAATTTAATTTTGTTTCTTGCACCCCTATTCTGTTGGTGGCAAAAATGTAATCACTTCAGAGTAAATTGAGTTGGGATTTCCTTTCTTTCTTTCTTCTTTCCTCCCTCCCTTCCTTTCTTTCTTTCTGGCTGCGTTGGCTCTTCGTTGCGATGCGTGGGCTTCTCATTGTGGTGGCTTCTCCTGTTGCGGAGCACGGACTCTAGAGCGCAGGCTCAGTAGTTGTGGCGCACGGGCTTAGTTGCTCCGTGAGCATGTGGGATCTTCCCGGACCAGGGCTTGAACCCGTGTCCCCTGCATCGGCAGGTGGACTCTTAACCACTGCGCCACCGGGGAAGCCCCAGGATTTTCTTGATCGATTCAGTGTTCCCTCCCTCCCCATGTACCTGGGGATAGGTCTGAGTTCAAGGGTGCTAACATGCCACGCCTTCAAGGAATCAGACCCCTGGTTATCCTCATCTCCTCATGCTGGCATCTACCAAGATGCTCCCTCTTCCACAAGGTCCCTGGTTGTTGTCATCTCCCAACGTTGGCATTGGCCGCGATAATCATGTTTCTTCTGGTCTCTGTTAGTGGGTCCATGTGGGTCATGTTTAGCCCTCATATGCAGGGTTACTGATTCTCTCAGTTATCTCTTTGCCTCTCTCCAGGAAGGAGAGATGGGACATATTTGGATGCGACACACTAGGGCTGGAGGACACTTGGTGGGGCTGTCTGAAATCTTATCCATGCAGACTGGCCAGGCTGCTGTTTCTACCTCACTGCTGCCCTACCCTACCAGCATGAGAGAACCTCACCACCAAACCCAGTATCCTCGATGTGGAAGGACGTCTGTATCTGCAGTCCCCTGACATACGTAGGGACTCTTTCATCCCCTGCCTCTCCCCTCCCTCTGATGTCTTCCCCCTGCCCCCCCATATTTGGTCTGGATGATTCCTTTGGAGTGTAAAAACCCATTCGCATCTGATTATTCATTCTCCTAGCTACGTCATTTATGGTACAAATGCTCTATGCCCTCAGTCCTTCAAGATCTTGTTTTTTGGAGACTCAAAACCTTTTTCTTTTCTCTCATCTCTGCTATGAGACTCAAGATCTATTTTGAAATACAAAAGCTGAATGTGGCTGTATTTGTTCTCTCTACATTTCTGCTCTACCCTCTCCACGCTGAGGACGGTGAAAACAGAGCCTCTTATTATTGTCTGATTGGATGGCGGGGGGGGGGGGTCACAGAAAATACCAGAGAGATAAAAACACAGACAAAGCCACTGAACAAGATGGCGCCTTCACGCCATAGTGATGCTGGGAACTGCCTGCTGGATGAACGCAGTGAATGCTAATCAAAAGGAAACAGTTAAATTAATATATGAAAGGTCAACAGTGCTTTGAAGCAAGCTCTACCAAAAATTCTAATTTGACTGCTTTGTACTAAATGCAAGAGTTATCACCTGTGTTTGCTCATTTAATCTCCTTAGATCTCTTTTTTTTTTGCGGTATGCGGGCCTCTCACTGTTGTGGCCTCTCCCGTTGCGAAGCACGGGCTCTGGACGCGCAGGCTCAGCGGCCATGGCTCACAGGCCCAGCCGCTCCGCGGCATGTGGGATCTTCCCAGACCGGGGCACGAACCCGCGTCCCTTGCATCGGCAGGCGGACTCTCAACCACTGCGCCACTGGGGAAGCCCCTTAGATCTCTTTTTTAATCTAATATTTTTAGATGGGAAAACTGAGGCCCAAAGAAGTTAAACAACCTGCCCGAAGGACCCTATGGTGTGGGGCAGAGGAACAACAGGGACCAGGTGTGGTTTGGTGCAGAGCAGTAGATAAGAGAAACCGTATGAGATAAACATGTAGGTTAAAAGGCTCTCTCCAAGCCAGAAGAACTTATCTGCCTCCAATCTTTGCATTGTTTTCCTCTACTCTTCTGTCCAAGAGCTGTATATTATTTCATATCTTCATACACATCATTTGTATGTATGTTATCGAAAGCATTTTGAGAAATCTAATACATTTTGTCTAGTCAGGAATGTTTAGTTTTACTTCAACTTTCTCCCTAAAAGATTTAATTCAACCCCAAAGGACTTTTTTTTACTAGATTCGTCTGGTTCAGGAAAAAAAACCAAAAAAAGCAAAATCTGGAAATGAGAAGATAGCTCAAACATATCTACTAAATTGTGAGTACTGAAAATCATTTTAAAAAAAGAGGGAGAGAACAGGCACCCAGAGAATTTCCCAATCCAGAACCCCTCCCATGACATCACACCCCCAGAGGGGGGGTGGAAGAAAAGTTGGATCGGAGTTGAAAGTTGTTACGCTGGGGTAATTCCCTTGGCCGGGCTGCCGGCCTCACCAGAGCAGCAGTGCTGATAGAGTGATAGTTTTGTATTTTGGCAGTAGGGCCACTTGTCTTTGTCTGGGTTCTGTGTGCCAGCTCTCCTATAGCAACTCCGTTTCATTCCCAGGGCTCCATCTATAATCAAGCCATGTTTGAACTCCAAGTCACACCAACATGAAGCCTTCTGGATGGGAAAGTATGAAGTTATAGAAGACGGAGCTGGGCAGCCAGGCGCCCAGGAGACAGTCCAGGGGCTCCTCCATGCTGGCCTCATCAACACCAATCAACCATGTAGGCAAGTTCCTCGAGCTGCTTGGTCCAGGAGGAAATTTGAGACCAAATTCAGTCCTGAACTTAACTTCTCTATCGTGTTCTAAAATAAGCTTCTTCTGTGACCTTCAGATTGACCCAGACTCCAGCCATCTTCTCGCAAACTCGGCCCAGTCCTGGAGGGTAGAGGGTGGGGAGCTGGACGGTCCTGAAGACTCTTTCTTGGTCAAAGCTGGGTCTGAGCCGGGGCACTGGGGAGATTCTCGGAGTTGCTCTAACGCCGCACTGGCGTGGCCCCAAGCACTCCTGTTGACCCCAGGTTAGCCCTACTCACCTGAACTTCCTGTTAAACTGTGTGCCTTCTGTCAGGGCAGACCTAAGAACAGAGTAGACCCACTGAGATGTTTGATGGAAATCTGCCAGCCCCAGGCAGGGCTGACTCCAGATGCATCCCCATGAGACAGATCGATCAGCAGGGAGCGTGATTTAAGAGAGCAGGACTGTGGCTTCTTGGCGGGGTTGGGGTGTCTCGCACGAGGAAGGGAAGGGCGAGTTTGCCAGGAGGCTAAGTGATTTGATCAAGAAAGCTTTCAGCTGGAGCAGAAGAGGAAGAAATGCTCCGGAAAACTGGTGGAACCAGTTGCTGTGGAGATGAAGGAGGAAGTATTCTCCCTCCCTAAGTCAGAGGAAGAATGAGCTCAGGAGGGGCCTCTGGTGACTCCCAGGCAGGCGGAAGCCAAAACCACGCCTGGGAGCCGGTGGGGATGCTCTGTCAGTGCCCAGAGCAAGCGGACGGGATTCCAGGCCATAAGACAGGACGGCAGCACAGCCTCATGGGTGCCACGGGCGATTGTGGGAGAGTCTTGTGGGCATGCTGGCAGAACCGCTTCAGTTCAGTGACCCACGGGAGGGGCCCCCACAGAGCATGACAAGAGCTCCCATCATGGGCACCTCAGAATGCACCTGGCCGCGGTGGAACTGTCATCCTCTTCCTGATCTCGTGTTCCTTCTCTTGGGAATTGCAGCTATGCACCCTCAGTCCCTAAGCCAGAAAGCAGAGGTCTCCTTTTCCCCTGATTGCCGTAGCTCATCAGTCACTATGATCCCCGACATCGCTTTAATCTCCTCCACAGCCTCACAGCCATCTCCCTTCTTTCCAGACCTCATCATTTTTTGCCCGGCCCCTGTCCCAGCTTCCCAGGAGGTCCTCTGGTCCCCAGTTCACCTCACTCTTGTTGGAGAAATCTTACCGAAAGTGATCATCATGTCCCTGCGGCTTAAAACCCTTCGAAAGCTCCTCGTTGCCTTCAGGGTGAAATCCACAAGGCCTTGGCGTGGAGGTCAAGGCTTTTCACAATTCCATCCCTGCCTATCCCTCCAGGCTCACTTCTTACCTCTCTGCCAGGGAGGCTCTGGTCATTCTGAACGGTATGCCATGTCCTCTCCTGCCTCTGCATTTGCTCTCACCCCTGCCTGGTGTCTTTCCATCCCCCACCCCACGGCTCAAAGTCTAAAATGCCTGTGGTCCTTCAGGACTCCGTTCGTGTGCCCCATCCCCCAGTCTGGGTTGGAAACCCCTCCTCCGGGCTCCCCAGCCTCCTGGTTTACCTTTGCAGGCACTTGTGCATTACACACAAGACCCTTGGCCTTTGGCAGCCCTTGTGGATGTGAGGATGTTGGTGCAGATGCCCAGTCATGTGTTTTCAGCGCAGATCCCTCCAGTACAAACTAAGTTCTACTTGATGACCATTTTTGCCTGGGAGACAAACCCTTAGTCACTCCCAGGTGCTGCTCCAGTGCCCACAGGTCCAGCTGCGGCAGGAACTGGGCTTTGGGCCAGGCTCCTCTGTAGCCGAGTGGCCAGTAGGGCTTCCAGGGTGGCAGTGAATTAGTCAGACTTCCCTTTAGTCAGGTCATCAGCAGCCTCAGAACAATGCAAATCATCTGTCCCCCCCGGAGGAGAGCCTGGCCTGGGAAACTCACTGCTTGGCCAACCAGGTTTCTTCTTCCTGGTTCATCTGGTAAACCATCACCAGCCACTCCTTCCCAGGAGGGAGTTGGGGGACAGAGAGAATCAGATGGGTTCCTCCTTCATTTCCTTCCTGGAAAGTCAAGTGGGAAGGCCCACTCTTCTGGGGAATCACGAGGAGTAGGAAGAAATGTGTCCCCAACACGCCTATGTTCCAAGGGCCTAGATTTCACCCTCCTTAAGCTCTGTATCCCTGGGGTTCATCATGCTGCCTAGCACATAGTAGTTGCTTAATAAGTGTTTACTGAATAATATAATACATGAACAGATAGCTACTTGTACGGTAAAGAGGTTGAGAATGTGGGGCTCTGAAATCTGATGGCCTGGGTTCAAAATCAGGCTCTGTCACTTACTGTGTGACCCAGAGCAAACGGCTTCACCTGCTGTGATTATTTCTTCATCTGAAAAATGAATATAATAACAGTACCTATTTTTTAGGGTTGTGAGAACTAAACGATTTCATGTATGTAAACCAATAAGACAAGGGCTTGGCATATAGTAAATGCTCATTTTGGTGTCAGTTTCTTGGAAGGGGTGTTGCAGATAGGATACAAGTTGGTCCCAAAGCCAGGCAGTCCAAGAAGAACTCTTCTTAGTAAAAGGGAGAAAGACATATGATGAAATATACATGTAAACATATACAAGTGTGCAGGTATATAGGTATGTGTGTAAATACATATGTAATCAGATTTTTAATACTCTGAGACTATGTCATTTCTGTCATTTTGATATTAAAATGTCCTGTATTTCATGAAATGATCATGATAGTCAATGGTAACTGTTGTTTTTACAATCTTGACAGAGGAAAATCTATATGGTTCCCCCAAGTGCGTTTTGAAATGTTCCCGGTCTGTGAGTACAAAAGCCCGGGGAATACTTGGTTGCTGGCGGGAGCGGGGAGGGCGTCTCTCACTCATGATGTTGCAGAGTTGATGACAGTGGTTCCCAACCTAGCTGCACATTGCCGGCATCATCTGGGGAGTTTTTTGTTTTTGTTTTTTTAAAAAAGCACATACTGTTCCCTGGGTCTGGCCCCCAGGGGTTCTAATGCAATAGGTCTGGATGCCAGGACTTCAAAAGTTGGCCAAGGAGAGCCAGGTGAGCGAGCTGGGACCACGAGCCAGACAACAGCCATTTATATCCTTCTGCTGTTCTCTAATCAAATGCATGCTCCTTTTTCTTTATTATTCTCAGAGTGGAAAATGAAACAAATAAAAACAAACAGGAGTGGGAAGTGGCAGAGAATGCAAAGAAAACGTCTCAAAACATCTACTGATTAGCATTTTGAAACCATATCTCATCTACCACCTTCTCTCTTTATACCACCTAGGTTTAGGAATCCCTTGATTCCAAATGACGTTTGATACAGTCTCATTCTCTGCCTTCTTATTTCATGGGTAAACAACTTTTCATAAAAACAACAAAACAATACAAAAAGCACATCTCTCAAAATATTGCCAAAGAGTCTTTGGTATGCCTCTTCATGCCATGATTATGACATCATCCAAGACATTTGGTCACCCAGAAATGTCCTTCCTCTCGGCTTTTAAAAATGCCTTATATATTAAGATACATTTCTAATTATATTTCAGATAAGAACTATATTTAAATAAGAATTATTTATAATTCTTATTTATAAGATATATAAGATATATATATATTTATAAGATATAAAATATATATATTTTATATATATAAAATATATATTATATATATTTTATATATATATATAAATTATATATTTATAAGATATATATATTTATAAGATATAAGATAAATATATATATTTATATATATTTTATATAAAATATATATATTTTATATATATAAAATATATATTTTATATATTTTATATATATAAATTATATATTTATAAGATATATATATATTTATAAGATATAAAATATAATTCTTATAAAAAATAAGAATTATATTTCAGATAAGATGTTTTGAACATTTTTCTTTGAAATCTCTTCCTGAATCTTGTTTAACAGTTCTGAGGAGGGGGTAGCATTTTTTCTCACCCCTCCCTTACTCTTTCTGTATGTTTCCCAAAGATTTTAACATACTCAAATATTTTTCCTGGGAATTTGTACATTTGCCTGTAACAGAGAAGTGTTGACATCAATTGACCTTTCACAAGGCTCAACTGTGAGGATGAAGAAAAGGAAGCGTTAATTTCGCAGGGCGTGGCATCACGAGGATTCCCATCGCGTGGCATCACGAGGGGAGCTGAGCTGGATTCCCTGGAACATTCTCAGAGTCAGAAAATAGCTTTGTGTCTGATCCCACCCCCCTCTTTGTGGAACCTTGGTTTTCACCTTTCTTGTAAATGTCACAGGCCTGCTTCCTTTTAACACTGGCTCTAACTCAGGCTGTATCTTGCCTCAAGCATGAACACGGGCGCCTGTCACAGGGAAGTGCAACATAATAGGGAACGGTTAGCTTCAGCTTAGAATACAAATTTCTTTCTCTCCTGGGATCTTGCCAAATCCCTACTGGCTGGAGATCACATGTTGGTCTAGATCAAGTTCCCACACCATGAACTATATTGAGCCTGAGATTCTTACCTGCCAGGGCGGCCAAGGCTGGGGTCTGAGCGTGAAGGGTGTCCAGCTAAGGAGAGACGAATAGATATAGAGGCTTCGGCGTTTTCAAAGGTCAAGCCCCTGCTGTGCTTCTCACCCCCAAGCAAGGTCGCTGAAAGGAAGACAAGATCAGGCAGAGGGATGGGAACCCCGTGGCCCTGGCCATGCTTGTCAGTTACTCCGTCCAGAGGCGGTTGTCCCGGAGGTGGGTCTGGAGAAGACGTTTACTGTGGTCTTTTCCTTTACTCACAGTAGCTGCCTGCAGAGGAAGGGTTCCGGAGGCTCAGTATTCTCTGCTCCCCTGGCTGGTGTACAGAGGGGGGGGGAGCTGGTCAATTCTGGCGGTATTTTTCTCAGGGGATGTGCTGGTACTAAGTGCAGTATGGCCCCCAGGGTATTTTCCATCTTCATCTTCTGCCTGGATCCCTCTTCCCCCACGTCTTGCCGTGACTGGGATGTGCTGTGCCGTCCAGGCTTTCCTCCTCTTCTAGAGAAGCCAAAGTCAACCCTTGAGACCCAGGTCAAAGGCCAGCTCTTTAGGGCAGCTCCCCAGCCCCACTCAGCTGGTTACTCTGAACCATTTTCGCACGTCTCTCTTTGCACCTCATCCGTTGTAATGCAGTTTTGGTTCATGGCTGTGACCTCACTAGGTTGTGGACTCCTCAAGGGTGAGGACAGTACATTTTCTTTGTGTCCCCTGGCCTAGCACAGGGACCAGCTCCTGGAAGAGGTGACGTATTTTCTCGGGGAGGGAGGGGTGGGGAGGGAGGACACATGCAGTCCTGGTGAGTCTGCCCCTCACTGTGCAGCCACCCTGTGTGGTGGGAGATGAGAAGCACGTTACTGCCCATTCGCACCTGCTTGACCCTTTAAAGGTGCGAGCGTTTTTCCTGAGTGTGATTCTATGTCATGGACCCCAAACACAAGGCAACTACTTTTCTGGTGTCAACAGAAGACACAGTGATCCCTTCCAATGCCAAAGGCAGCACTGGCTGTTAGGCTAAGAGAGGAGAGAACACTAATTTATGGGCAACTTAAAAGATTTTCTAGTGTAGTTCTGACTATTTATGACTTTGGCCTGACATGTTCATTTGGGAACCCAATCCCACTATAAACAGTGATTGAATGAAAGCCTCTTTTGTTTTTTAGATTTGATGAACTAGGAAGGCAGGAGTGGGAGACAGACCAGAAAACCATAATACCTTCTTTCTCTAGGGGAAAACAACAGAAGTAACAATAACGATACTCTAAATACAGGGAAATTGTTTATTTAAAACATACAACCTTGCACAGGATGGTACTTTACCAGATGTGACAGGGTGGGATGCAGATGAAAACAGTCAGAACACATCCTTGCTACATACCTCCCAGCAGCAGGGGCCTGCATCCTCTTTTTTATTTTTAAACCGATCCTGCCTCATGTTTATTTATACTAATAGCACAGGAGAAGACCAGCCCCCTCAGCAGCCCAGGGATCAAACCAGTCCTTCCATGATCACAGTGGCAGAAAACACCTCTGCTCTGAGCCTTGGTAGGGCTCTGGACACCTTTGGGAGCTGGAGCAGGAGCAGAAGCTGGAGAAGGAGCTGGAGCTGGAGCAGGAGCAGAAGCTGGAGGAGGAGCTGGAGCAGGAGCAGGAGCTGGAGCAGGAGCAGGAGCTGGAGCAGGAGCTGGAGCAGGAGCAGGAGCTGGAGCAGGAGCAGGAGCTGGAGCAGGAGCTGGAGCAGGAGCTGGAGCTGGAGCAGGAGCTGGAGGAGGAGCTGGAGCTGGAGCTGAGCAGGAGCAGGAGCTGGAGCTGAGCAGGAGCAGGAGCAGGAGCAGGAGCTGGAGGAGGAGCTGGAGCAGGAGCTGGAGCTGGAGCAGGAGCTGGAGCTGAGCAGGAGCAGGAGCAGGAGCTGGAGGAGGAGCTGGAGCAGGAGCTGGAGCAGGAGCTGGAGCAGGAGCTGGAGCAGGAGCAGGAGCTGGAGGAGGAGCTGGAGCTGGAGCTGAGCAGGAGCAGGAGCTGGAGCTGAGCAGGAGCAGGAGCAGGAGCAGGAGCTGGAGGAGGAGCTGGAGCAGGAGCAGGAGCTGGAGCAGGAGCTGGAGCTGAGCAGGAGCTGGAGCTGAGCAGGAGCTGGAGCTGGAGGAGGAGCTGGAGCAGGAGCAGGAGCTGGAGCAGGAGCAGGAGCTGGAGCAGGAGCAGGAGCTGGAGGAGGAGCTGGAGCAGGAGCTGGAGCAGGAGCTGGAGCAGGAGCAGGAGCTGGAGCAGGAGCAGGAGCTGGAGCTGGAGCAGGAGCTGGAGGAGGAGCTGGAGCTGGAGCTGAGCAGGAGCAGGAGCTGGAGCAGGAGCTGAGCAGGAGCAGGAGCTGGAGCTGAGCAGGAGCAGGAGCAGGAGCAGGAGCTGGAGGAGGAGCTGGAGCAGGAGCTGGAGCTGAGCAGGAGCAGGAGCTGGAGCAGGAGCAGGAGCTGGAGCAGGAGCTGGAGCAGGAGCAGGAGCTGGAGCTGGAGCAGGAGCTGGAGCAGGAGCAGGAGCTGGAGCAGGAGCTGGAGCAGGAGCAGGAGCTGGAGCAGGAGCAGGAGCTGGAGCTGGAGCAGGAGCTGGAGGAGGAGCTGGAGCTGGAGCTGAGCAGGAGCAGGAGCTGGAGCAGGAGCAGGAGCAGGAGCAGGAGCTGGAGCTGGAGCTGGAGCAGGAGCAGGAGCTGGAGCTGGAGCAGGAGCAGGAGCTGGAGCTGGAGCAGGAGCTGGAGCAGGAGCAGGAGCTGGAGCTGAGCAGGAGCAGGAGCTGGAGCAGGAGCAGGAGCAGGAGCTGGAGCTGGAGCAGGAGCAGGAGCTGGAGCTGGAGGAGGAGCTGGAGCAGGAGCTGGAGCAGGAGCTGGAGCTGGAGCTGGAGCAGGAGCAGGAGCAGGAGCTGGAGCAGGAGCTGGAGGAGGAGCTGGAGCTGGAGCTGAGCAGGAGCAGGAGCTGGAGCTGAGCAGGAGCAGGAGCAGGAGCAGGAGCTGGAGGAGGAGCTGGAGCAGGAGCAGGAGCTGGAGCAGGAGCTGGAGCTGAGCAGGAGCAGGAGCAGGAGCAGGAGCTGGAGCAGGAGCTGGAGCAGGAGCAGGAGCTGGAGCTGAGCAGGAGCAGGAGCTGGAGCTGGAGCAGGAGCAGGAGCTGGAGCTGGAGGAGGAGCTGGAGCAGGAGCTGGAGCAGGAGCTGGAGCTGGAGCTGGAGCAGGAGCAGGAGCAGGAGCAGGAGCTGGAGCTGGAGCAGGAGCAGGAGCAGGAGCAGGAGCTGGAGGAGGAGCTGGAGCAGGAGCTGGAGTAGGAGCAGGAGCTGGAGGAGGAGCTGGAGCAGGAGCTGGAGCTGGAGCTGGAGCAGGAGCAGGAGCTGGAGCAGGAGCTGGAGCAGGAGCAGGAGCAGGAGCAGGAGCTGGAGCAGGAGCTGGAGCTGGAGCAGGAGCTGGAGGAGGAGCAGGAGCAGGAGCTGGAGCAGGAGCAGGAGCTGGAGCTGGAGCTGGTGGAGGAGCTGGAGCAGGAGCAGGAGCAGGAGCTGGAGCTGGTGGAGGAGCTGGAGCTGGAGCTGGAGGAGGAGCTGGAGCAGGAGCTGGAGAAGGAGCAGGAGCTGGAGCTGGAGCTGGAGCTGGAGCTGCAGTCCGGTCTTGGTTTGAGCCTTGGTCTTTCACTTTTCCAGCAGAGCCTGAGCCCCGATGCAGGCACAAGCATGCTTCCCGAGCTTGGGGTGGGCAAGGTAGGGAAGTTGATTGAGCTTGTGGTTGATGCCTTTTGGGATCTGGAGCTTGGCCTCCTTGGGCTTTACAAGCGCCTGACAGCCTCAGCGCCTGCCCTCATGACCTTGGCCTTGTTGGCCTGCATCTTCCTCAGGCCCGCATTGTTGTGCTTCTCGGCAAAGCGCGTGTTCCTCGGGACTCGGGGCCCAGCCCCTTAAGAGTTTCACGTCTTCATGGTCGGGGTTTCTCGATGCTGCTTCTGGGCCATTTCCAGGATGGGCTGTGCGTGCTGTGGTTCTAGGACTTGGCCGTGTCTGCACTGATGTCCAAAGTGCCTGGGACCAGAGAGAAAGAGGGAGGCCACCGGGAGGTCCTCAACCCTAAAGCAAACTTTGTTCCATGAACTTGTGAGTTAGTATATCTGAGGGCACTTGGTGCTCTTCAGATCTGCTTCCCTTATCAGCAGTTTACAACCTCCCGGAGATGCTAAGGGATTGTGCCAGGATGTTTCCCCCCAAAAAAGGACTTTACCAAACTATCTCTACCCCCCCAAATTGTTTCCTTGGACTCAATTTCCTTTTCTTCATTTGTTCTTCCATTCAACCAATGTTTACCCAACACCCCGATACGCATATACCTCGCTTAACCCTGCAGGCACAGGTGTGAACAAGTCTCACATGGTTCCTGAACTCATGGAGCTTATGGTGTGCAGGGGAGATGGACCTTAATTACAACAATTACACTAGAGAACGAGGAGGGTGCTGTTAGGAAGACGGGGTGCTCTACAAGGATCCCATGAAGCCCCTTTCCCCCCACTGAGTTTCTTTTATACCGTGGACAAAATGATGTGCCCCTTGCAGAGTATGTAGGTTTTTTGTTTTGTTTTGTTTTTTGTAATGCTTACTAAGTGTAAACTACCTAACAAGTGCCAATCAATTTTACTATTATGTAAGAGCCAGTTTTTAAAATCCTTTTATCTATTCGCGAATTAGAAAGGCTAAATTGAGTAAACAGTGTAAACATTTGTAATGTGTGCTGGCTGCCAGTAAGCTAGTGCACTGAATAGCTCAGAAAATAGGCCCCGTAACTGCTTTTCTCCTCCACTTTATTAAGTAGCTAACGACCAGCAGGTGGGAAAGCATCTGACCGGACCCTTGATTCTCTCTGCCTGTGCTGAAGGTGTGGTGACGTTCCAGCACGAATAAATGTGGCGGGGGGTTGGGTGGGTGGCCACCCCTCCAGTCTGGCCGCCTCTCGTGATGCTGTGCTGCCTGGTCACGCCCAGAAGGAAGGTGCTGCCCCCAGGTCTGGACGGTGCCGCGGTGTTAGGTCCGCGGTGTTAAGATGCTCCTATGATTTAACACCACACGTCCTTCGGGACAGCGCACTGGGTTTGCTGGTTTCACTTCCTGGCTTTGGCTTTCATATCATGTAAATATCGACTGTTCATTCCCACCCCACTCCCAACCCAATTCCGTGATCGCTGCAGAGTCTAATGGGGGGACTTGGTTCTCTCTTCATGACCAGGAAGATGCATTTTCCAATCGACTTTTCTGAGGCTGTGCCTCTAGCCTGTGAACTTCACAGGTGCTTCTCAGTTTTATCGCTCAAGAGGGCTGGAGGTGGGTATTTCCCTTCCCCAGGTTGGTTAGGCTGTGATCGCAACCCACCAGGTCAGGCTCTGGTTACCTAGTTTCCCCTGAGGGCGGGCCTTGCTAAAAAGAACAGAGGGCTCCAGGTGTATTTCAACCTCATTCCTTTCTACCTCCTCCAGCCAGAAGCAGCGCTGGGAACTTTTCTCTGATATTCACGAGGAGAACCGGGTAGAGCTCTGGGGACTAAAACTCCCCAATGCGTGGAGGCCCCCGGATGACTGGGTGTCCCAGGAGTTTTCATCCCTGAGACTCGTCTTCACCGAGGCGCCAGCAGCTCGTACATTACAGCTCACGTTTTCCACCCCAGCTCGGGTTCCCGAGAAAGTGTCTTGCTGGGGGGTTTCTGCTCGGGTAAGTTGTGATTCTCTGTGTCTGCCTCGGTGTCTTTCCAATTTGGGAAGTGTAGCAGTTTCCCTGCATTCTCACTTCTCTTTCAGATTTAAGCAGAGCAGTTGATTTTTCGGTGTGTTTGGTGTTTTAATTGTCAGGATGGAGTAGGGTCTTCTGAGCCTTACATGCTGGTGGGGAAACCAAATGTCTCCAGTGGATTTTTCTCCTGCCTATTGCAGCCGAAATCCGGCCTCTGTACCCTGGTACCGAATTGACTCTGAGACAGAGTTTTGGGTGAAGTAGAAAAGAATAGCTTTATTGCTTTGCCAGGCAAAGGGTGCCACAGTGGGCTAATGCCTTCTATACTGTGTGTCCCAACTGGGAGGGATTAGTGAGGAGTTTTATAGTAATGGTTCAAAGAGGGTGTGATCAGTTCGTGGACATTCTGAGTGGTCGGTGGTGACCTTAGTGGGAGTCTGCATCGTCAACCTTCAGGTTCCAACACGTCTGGGGTCACGCGCTTGTGGGCAGTAGACAGTTAACTTCTTTCACCTGGTGGGGTTTCAGTAACTGCAAAATAACTCAAAGATACTGTTCTGTGTATCACTTGAGGGGGAAGAGGGACCTTGCCCCAAGGCTGCACTATTGCCTCTTGATGCTCCTCGAATCCCCTCCCTTCTCTGATGAACAACTGTTTGAACCTACCCTCTGGGAGGCTGAATGAAGCCTATTTCCTGCAAACAAGAAAATGGGGACACAAAAAGACTTTTGTGCCCAGGAGCCCCACACAGTTCTGCTCTGTTTCACTGTCCACAAAGCGCTCTGAATAGACACGAGAATTTGAATAACTGAAACTTGGTAGTGCACTTCAGATAGTCTCCGTGATCTTCATGGTTCAGAAGAACTTTCTAGAAAAAGTGAATCGCATATTTGAGAAGGGCTAAGTCCTGCAGGGTTTTGGCAGAGATGAGGTCTCAGATCATGGGGGTGGGAAGCCTTACTCCTGGCTGAGCCTTACACTGACTCATATCTTAATTGAGCTTGGTGCGACGAGGATGCCACATTACCAGTCCCCCAGTTTGAGGAGCTAGGATTTTCCCTTCTACCCCTCTAGGCCACCAAACCCCAAATTCAAGTTCTCACGGATTGCATTTGTCCTCGGGGCAAAAGCAGCTGCAAGATTCCCTGAATTCTCCAGGCCCCTCTTTCCTACAGATTTCAACCTAGTAAATTCCTTACTATTGTATCTGAGCTCTTAAGAAGGTTTTTTTAAAAATGTACTTTACCCAGCAGTTTTAGTTGTTTTCCGTGGGAGGGCTCTTTCAAGTAACCTATCCCACCCTGTTCCCGGAAAGGAAGGATACCTTGTTGGATTTTCATAGTACAATTGATTCATCTGAAGTTTTCCTCCTTACTCTTGCTTATTATCTGAGGACTCCAACAAGATTATCCTCCCTTACATTCTGTCTTGATCACTTGTGTATCTTCAAGGCTTGACAAGTGTGCCTGGTACATGGTAGACGTCGAATAAATGACTGTGAAAGATAATAATGATAATAACAGTGAAATAATAATAGAAAAGATCTTAAACATGGGATGCATGCAGTGTCTTAGCTGTCAGCTCTGCACCAATCTCTGCTTTTCCAAATCATCTGACACGTGCTGGGAGATTTAACTTCCGGGAGCACCACGTGCTCTCAGCTTAAAATAGCTCCCCATTGCCTTTCCCATGGAGACCATACTTCTTAGCCTGGTATCCGTATGAGTCTGGCCATAAACTAATTTTTATTCTTTTTGGGTCCTGTGTGCTCCCCAAACCAGTGTACTTGGCATTTCCCAAACATGCCATGCATCTTTGCTCTCCTAATTCCTCTGCGCTGGCTACGCTTCCCATCATCTCTTTTGGGATTGACGTGTGCACACCGCTATATATAAAATAGACAGCCAACAAGGACCTACTGTATAGCACAGGGAACTCTGCTCAGTACTCTGTAATAACCTACATGGGAGAAGAATTTGAAAAAGAACAGATATATGTATAGGTATAACTGAATCACTTGCTGTACATCTGACACTAATGCAGCATTGTTAATCAACTACACTCCAGTATAAAACAAAAATTAAACAAACTCACTATTCCTGTGACACATCATTCAAATTCCACTGCCTCTAAGATTTCTTCTGTTGTTCCCTGGCAAGCAATAATGCCCCTTTCTCTAAACCCCCCAGGGTGTTTTGGGGTCTTCCTTATATCTCATCACATGTGCTTTGCGTTACAACTACTTGTAACTTATTTACATGGATTAAGGCTTCCCCCAAAACATTGATGGTGCAGACACTCAAATGTGAATAGAAAAATGGATCGTCAAAACAGGCTTAGATTGTGGACCCCAAACATTATCAAAACAAGGGAATCTGTCCACCACAGCCAGAAATACCTTATCTTTCAGGCTCTTAGAGATTTCTGAATATGGTTAAGTGGGGTCAGGAAGTAGCCATTCCCATGGTCATGTTATTTAAAATGATTATTCTCTAATTGTTGGACACCTTTTACAGAATGGTTGGGGAGTGCTTTTTTAAAAAAAAATTCTAAAGCATGTGGAGAATTTCGTCAGAGGACTCTCTGTGTTGAAGGAAAATAAAACTAAAAGTTACTGCTAGTGACACCCACACCAAATTGACTCTTCTTTTCTATCAGCTGTTCCTGTAACCTTTTGAATTTCTCATTTGTATTATTACTCCACTAAATGCCACCACCTTGGAAAACAGGAACCCAAGATAGAGTTTCTCTTGTTTCTAGAGGCTAGGTTCTAAAGATGGAAAATTCCAGGTTATAAAATTGGGCATTTAAAATCCTGTCTTCAACATAATATATTTTTTCCTCTGAAACAGGAGTTGGCAGCTGTGTTACCAATTATATTAATGCAACAAACAGATTGCATTATCGTATTTGGTTGACTACTGAGAGTCTTCTAAGTCCTGGAATTCCCTGGCGGTCCAGTGGTTAGGGCTCAGCGCTTTCACAGGCGAGGGCCCAGGTTCAATCCCTGGTCGGGGAACTAAAATCCCACAAGCTGCACGGCACTGCCCCCCCCCCCAAAAAAAGAATCTTCTAAGTCAGAAAAATACTTGTGGTGGATGTATTCCCTCTGGTACTCTTTCAAAAGACTTATAGAAACAGTAGGACTACTGCTAGATGGATTCCGACTAATACCAGTACATGAATCAAGATTTGATTGGTTAATGTTTCATTTTTGGTTTTTTGGGTTTTTTTTAATTTAATTTTTATTCTATATTGGATTATAGTTGATTTACAATGTTGTATTAGTTTCAGGTGTACAGCAAAGTGATTCAGTTATACATATATCCATTCTTTTTCAGATTCTTTTCCCATATAGGTTATTACAGAATATTGAGTAGAGTTCCCTGTGCTATACAGTAGGTCCTTGTTGATTGTCTATTTTATATTTAGTAGTGTGTATCTGTCAATCCCAAACTCCTAATTTATCCCTCCCCCTCCCCCCCTTTCCCCTTTGGCAACCATAAGTTTGATTTCTATGTCTGTGAGTCTGTTTCTGTTTTGTAAATAAGTTCATTTGTATCATACTTTTAGATTCCACATATAAGTGATATCGTATGATATTTGTCTTTCCCTGTCTGACTTACTTCCCTTAGTATAATCATCTCTAGGTCCATCCATGTTGCTGTCAATGGCATTATTTCATTCCTTTCTATGGCTGAGTAATATTCTATTGTATATATGTGCCACATCTTCTTTATCCATTCCTCTGTCGATGGACATTTAGGTTGCTTCCATGTCTTGGCTATTGAAAATAGTGCTGCAGTGAACATAGGGGTGCATGTATCTTTTCAAATTACGGTTTTCTCCAGATATATGCCTAGGAGTGGTTTTGTTGGATCATATGGTAGTTCTATTTTTAGTTTTTGAAGGAACCTCCATACTGTTCTCCATAGCAGTTGTACCCATTTACATTCCCACCCACAGTGTAGGAGGGTTTCGATTGGCTATTTTTTTTAATACAATTACTTTACTGATTGCTTACAATCAGTACTGCCAACCAGCATTACTTCCACTCATGCATCATTAAAAACAAAAGGATATTTCCTTGGTGTTTTCAAATGATGCATTATACATTAAACAAAAAAAGTGACAACTTAAAATGCACCCTGATTAATTATGTAAACTGGTAATTTTTTTAAAAAGCATAACTAATAATTTGGTTCCTTTCTTCATAAAATGGAAATTTAAATATTTCTCCTGATAGTCTTGAGGTTATCATTATGTTACGAGTAGTGCAAAGTGTGGCACACAGTTTCTTCTAGAAAGGTGTGTCTTACACACCTTATTAAATGAAGGAAATATGCATAACAAGATGCATACAGTCAATGCATGAATAGAAAGCATGTTTCAAATACGAGGTAGCCCCTCAGGCGACCATTACTATTTGGGTTTTGCATTATCATTTATGGCATTATAGATTAATTACACATAACATACTTTTATACATTTTAACCCTGAAGAAAAATAATCGTTGCTTGAAAAAAATGATTCCAGGTAGCCATTTTGTTTGTATCAGGAGAAAGTGAACCTCCAAGAGTTTAGTATCTGCCAAGTCTGGAATCATTAGCCCGAGTCAGTAAATCCGATGCGCGACATACTTCACAGTGACTGTTTCCAAGTCTTGTCGATGCCTCTCCTCCGCAGGATGCTGGGTGCGGCATCTCCGGGACACCCTTGCATGTGGTTTTCCTTTTTTTTCTTTTTTTTTGCTGGATTAACTGTATTACTGTATTATTTCCTCTTTTTCACCTCTTCTATGGCCTTCCATTTTATTTTATTTTATTTGTGTTTTTTTGCGGTACGCGGACCTTTCACTGTTGTGGCCTCTCCCGTTCCGGAGCACAGGCTCCGGATGCGCAGGCTCAGCGGCCATGGCTCACGGGCCCAACCGCTCCGCGCACGTGGGATCTTCCCGGACCGGGGCACGAACCCGTGTCCCCTGCATCGGCAGGCGGACTCTCAACCACTGCGCCACCAGGGAAGCCCTGACCTTCCATTTTAATTATTCATAAGTCCTTTCAGAGTATCTTCAGAGAGTTCCATGAGGGGACGTTCTGGAGATGGCAAATCCAAGGGAGGAAGATTGGGTATTGGAATACCTTGGCTTTCCCAGTGTTTGATGCAAGCCTCTGCCAGGCTGAAGAGGCTGTAGCGGTTTCTGCATGTGGTGGCGAGCTCCGTAACTCTGACTTTCCTACAGAATCAGCATCTATATCAAGCTCCTTTTCTATCAGGCCTTTTAGAAGTCTGGCCTTTTCAGCCTTTAGCTGTTTATTTTCTCTCCTTAATCTTTCGTTCTCAGCCACGAGGAATTCCACATGCCTCTTCGAATCTGCAATTTGGGTTGCCTGCTCCTCTACAATTGTTTTATCATCTCTTGGGGCTTTGCTTCCAATGCACAGCTCTGTTGGCTCGCTCTTCTGCTGAGGTAAAAATACTAGTGTGTCTGGATCCCTGTCAAAGACCCCCTGAATCTCAGGCAAGTGTTTCTCTGTGGAAGGGCTGTAGTTCTGAGAGAGCAGGGGGCTCTGGCTGTCTGCGTCCTCAGCAGACAGTCTGTGAGATGCCTGAAGCTGGGCAGCGGCATCCTTGTCTGTGCTCTGCTGGGCTTTCAATCTTTCCTCCCGCTTTGCCCTCTTCCACCTCTCCTGGATGAGGAGAAGCTGTTTCGTGTGACTATCCCTTTGCAGTTCCGGTGATAAATGAGCCTGCTCAGACTGTGTCAGCTTCATAGCTTCCGAAAGATACGCTGCAGCCTTTTTGTGACAAGAAATAGCCTCTTCGTATTTCCCTGCAGCTACTAAACGATCTGCTCGTCTGCTCTGCTGATGAGCCAGGTTGAGGGGTCCTTCCATTATTTCCATAGACCCCGGGGTAAACGGCGGCCTGAGGAAGGGGAGCGAGGGAGCCCGGGCACATGGAGGGTAACAGCTGGAGAGCGCGACGCAGCGGCTGTGACTCTGGCCCCACTCCGCAGCCGGGGAGCCAGCGGCGGGCGCAGAGGGAGCCGGCTAATGTTTTTAAACCTCCCTTTTGTTTAGGAGAAAAGTTGCAGGAATCAAAGAAAACCCCCTTGGAAGTAGTATGTTTTGAGTTAATCTGACAACTAAGGGAAAACAAATGCTATAAAAGAAACAGTCTTACGGATCACAAATGGACAGCTTTAGGAGAAGCTAAAGTGGACCTACAAAAGGTATTTGAAATGAAATTTCAGAGAGAAAAGCTCTCTACGGCAGGAATGTCTTCGGCGCAGAAATCTAAACTGGGTGCCAGGAATCTGGACAAGAACCCAGGAGGTCCGAAGTGAAGGAATTAAGGGCTCAGTGACTGGGGGCTGCTGAATGATACTTGAGAGAATTTCAGTCTGCTTAGAGGTTAACTCAGGTAACACCTCACAGGATCTCAAGTCTGGCGTCTTGTTGATAATGTTGCAGGTATATTGGTGTGGAATTTGTGGTACCCAAACAAGGGCGCGTGGCTCAAAGCCACCCTTAACCACAGCCGCTGCCAGAAACCCAAGCCTCTGCTCACCCAGAATCACACCCACAGACTGCTCTGCGCAGCCCCCATCAGACCCAGTCCCCAGCCAGGCCTCCTCTCCAAGCTTCTGCCGCCGCCTCACTTTGCCATCAGCAGACCCCTCAGCCCCGCCCCGCTCCTTCACAAGCACCTGGCTCGCCCTGAGAACGTTCCAGTACAGCCCTAGCAACTGGGGCTGTTTCTCTCTCTCACCTCTCGGACCTCAGGACCACAAGCAAAAGTTGTGTTTTCCCGGGTCACCAGTGCTACGTGCAGACCATGTCTCTCCCTCTCTGCTGAGTAAGTCCCTGCATCTCTTCCATGCCACCTCCTTCTGATGTCCGTCATGCACGGACTTCCAGAAAAGCACCCCACTCCACACACACGCACGCACGCACGCACGCCCCTCACATCCTGAAGGCTTTATCTCCCGGCTGCCTCTCTGCCTGGCCACTCAACTCGTTCAGCATTTTTGGCCTCTTTCAAGGTTTGTGGAGATGACACATCCACGACGCTGGCCTCTCAGACCCTGATTCCTCAACAGACCAGCGTCTGGGGAGCAGCCACCCCCCCCGGATTAGGTCAGCATATTTCCTCTGGGCTCTAACCCTACATCCCTGTCACCCATCACCCCGCCCTGGCCCTCTGCTCCTGTCCAGAAGCCACCACAGGATCCTTTAACTCCACCAGCACCAGCATCCCCTGGGCGTGCACTTGGAAGGGGCTTCCCTCCTAATCAGAACCTTGTCATCCTTCCCCCAACTCACCCCCCCTCCCCCGCCCTCTCACCTCCCTTTTTTCTTGAAACAGTGCTCTCTTTCTCCTCCTCAGGACCACTCCCAGTACGGTTTATGCTGGAGATGGGTCACCCTCCTTCCTCAGAGCCAGTTGTTGTATTTTCAGGGATTCTGCAAACTCTTGGACATTGTGTCGGTGACTTGGAATTGGCTGTGCGGAGAGGATTTACACCAATACAAATGAAGGTTTCGGTTTCCAAAGGGGATTTTGTTAAACATCTATCAGCTCATCGCTGGTTCATCCTGCATCCTCTTGCCGCTACCGATGACGCGTTTCTCTGCTACCCACCTCTCCCCCCGACACTTTTGCCCTCGTTTGAGCAAAACTTCTTGAGAGCTGCCCACGGTGTGACTCTTCCTCTCAGCCATTCACTCCTCAAGCCCACTCCAGCCTTGCTTCTGTCCTTGTCAGAGCTGCCGAGCTCCTCCAGGTTACCAATCCAGGGGATACTTTCTCTGTTTTTGTCTTGCTTGACCTTCGCATCCATCTTCCCCGCCCAAGTCCTCATCTTCAAACACGTGCTTCTCCCGGCTCCTCTGATGCTGCACTTTGCTGAGTTTTGCTCCAGCTTCTCTTGCTGATCTGCGGAATCGATTGCAGGCTTCTCCCTGTTTCCCTTAGACACATGCATGCCTCCTAAATGCTGGCTTCCAGCATGGCTCTAGGCTCTCTCCTCTCCTCTGCCCTTTCTCCCCGCGTGACCCCCTCCTGTCTCATGACTTACATGCTAAGCGTTCCCAAAAGGATTCCTCAGACCGCTCCAGCCTCCCGACCCCTCCGTCTAACTGCCTATTGATGACCCCGCCGGGAGGCATGTTTTGCTTTAAAGGTGATGTGTCCTAAGGGCAACTCTGGATTCCTTCAGCCCTGGTAAACCAGTGCCTCTCCCAGTCTCCGCATCTCAGTAACTGGTGGCACGGTTCAGCCATCTGCTCAAACTGGAAGCGTGGCCACCAGCCAGGATCCCTCCCTCGTGCTCACCGCCCACGCCCGAGGCAGGGCCTGTTGTTTCTACATACACGTCTCAGCCCCAGCCTCTCTCCACACAATGCTCTGAGTCACCCACACGCCTCGCCTCTCTGTGCCCAGTGACGTCCTTACTGGCTTCATTTCCACTGCTGCCCGTGCTTAACATCGTCTCCGCAAAACTGCCAGGGTAAACTTTTAAGAAAGAAAATCCTGGAAATTAAAACGGCTTTTTGACCTAAATGGGAAGGAAATCCAAAAAAGAGGGGATATATGTATACATAGGGCTGATTCACTGTGCTGTACAGCAGAAACTAACACAACGTTGTAAAGCAGCTCTACTCCAATAAAAATACATTTTAAAAAAGTTGAAAGGAAAGAAAATAAATAAATAAAATAAGCATATTTCAAATGCTTAAAATAATAAAATGGATTTTAACAACTTCAGGGATACACGGAAAAATACTTATTTCACTATGGAAATTGTCAATTGCAAAAGTATACAAAATTAACTACAAATACAACATTTTTTTAAAAATAAATTTATTTTATTTATTTATTTTTGGCTGCGTTGGGTCTTCGTTGCTGCACGCGGGCTTTCTCTAGTTGTGGCGAGCGGGGTCTACCCTTTGTTGTGATGCGCTGGCTTCTCATTGCGGTAGCTTGTTGAGGAGCACGGGCTCTACGCACGCGGGCTTCAGTAGTTGTGGTACGCGGGCTCAGTGGTTGTGTCTCACGGGCTCTGGAGCGCAGGCTCAGTAGTTGTGGCTCGCGGGCTCTAGAGCGCAAGCTCGAAGCTGTGGCGCACGGGCTTAGTTGCTCCGCGGCATGTGGGGTCTTCCCGGACCAGGGCTTGAACCCGTTTCCCCTGCATTGGCAGGCAGACTCTTAATCACTGTGCCACGAGGGAAGTCCCAATATTTTCAGTTGCGTAGAAATGAACAAGTTTATATAAGATTTCAAGGGAGGGGGGTGGGAGGGAGGCTCAAGAGGGAGGGGATATATGTATACATATATCCCTAGCTATATTCACTTTGTTGTACAGCAGAAACTAACACAACATTGTAAAGCAATTATACTCCAATAAAAAAAAAAACTATTTCAAGAGAGAACATATAACAGTAAACTTGGACGGAAATTCATTTGATGGAAATTATTCATCTTTTAAATTTATAGAATTTGCATAGGCACGGTTTTATCTCCTTTCATTTAAAGAAATAATTTCTGTTACAATAACTTAGGCTTTGAAATTGTAGCTGCCATTTTAAAAACAGCAGTACATGCAAGCAGAATTTCCAGATTCAAAGCTTAACAGGATTTTTGCCAAAGGTCACCAAAGCCTTTTGCATATAAGCTATCAAAATAAAGGTCCTGAGTAAAAGAACTGCCTGAAATGAACTAATCAAATAAAAATTGTTCAACTAATGTTCATCCTTCATATAAAAAGAAAATTAAAATCTCACAATGGTGGGTTTCCCTGGTGGCACAGTGGTTGAGAGTCTGCCTGCCGATGCAGGGGACACGGGTTCGTGCCCCGGTCCGGGAAGATCCCACATGCCGCGGAGCGGCTGGGCCTGTGAGCCATGGCCACTGAGCCTGGGCGTCCCGAGCCTGTGCTCCGCAACGGGAGAGGCCACAACAGTGAGAGGCCCACGTACAGCAAAAAAAAAAAAAAACAACAAAAAACAGAAGTACCTCAAAATCTCACAATGGTTTCATATACCTATGGACTTGGGTCAATTTACTTTTAAAAACAAACCAGCTACCCTCCTTAGCCTTTCCTGTACTAGCCTGGAAATTTAAATGGCTTTTAACAGTTTCAAGGATACATGGAAAAGTGATTCTCTTACCCTTGCGATTGTCACTAATTTTTCTTTTGAACTTGCAGAAGTTTCCCTATTAACACGAGAGACTCCAGAACCAAATAATCTTTTAAAAATGGAAAACAGATTGCTTTATCACAACGCCTAAAACCTTCTCATTACATCTCAGATAAGATCCACATGGCTTTCCTACGAGGCCCTGCGTGGTCTGGCCTTTCCCTTTCTCTCAACTTTATCCCATCCTCCTTCTTCTGGAACTCCACCAGCACCAGGCATACTGGCTTCCTCTGGGTCCCTGAGACACTCTCTACTTTTCCGGTTAGTGATGGTGGTGGATGTGGTGGGGAGTTTTGGTTCTGCCTCAGGACCTTTGCACAAGCTCTTTCCTCTGTCCAGGGACACATTCCCGTCCACCTTCTGCCGACTGCATCTCATCTTTCAGGATTTATCCCAAATACACACCACCTTCCCGGAAAAGCCTGGCAGGAAGAGGGTCCTGTAGAGCAGCATGGGCAGATAGGCAAATAGTCAGCAAATCATCTCTCTTTAAAAGTAAATCAGGGACTTCCCTGGCGGTCCAGTGGTTAGGAGTCCGCGATTCCACTGCAGGGGTCCTGGGTTGGATTCCTGGTCGGGGAGCTAGGATCCCACGAACCGTGCGGTGCAGCAAGAAAAAAAAAAAAAGTAAATCAATATCTTAAATTTCCTGTCTTGTCTCTTCATCAATTCCTTGAGGGGTGGCTTTGGCTGAGACCCTGGGGACAGTGGTCATTGGCAGAGAAGCTCTGTGGGATCGGCTCACATTCTTTCAGCTGCCAGGGCCTTGCTACTGTGTGGTTGGACTTTCCAAGCTCTGATTTCTCCCTGTGACATGTGTCAGTCAAGCCCCCTTTCTTGGGTCAGGTTCCCTGCAAGCAGATGGAATTCTCGTACAAGTGGTAGCTTGGGAGAGTGCTGTGAGGAGGGATTTGTAGGGAGGTGAGTGAAATAGGAGAGGGAAGGGGGGCAGCTAAGAAGAGATGTGGTTTCAGCTGAAGTCTCACCTCAGCCTCACCCCACAGACGCTCTGGAACATGAATGGCAGCAACGAGTTGTCCTCCTTGAAGCAGGGGGTCCAAGTCTCCTTTTGAAGGAAGACGAATAAAACACAGAATGGGAGGAAATATTGAAAATTGTATATCTAATAAGGGGTTAATATCCAGAATATATTAAAAAAAAACTTCTACAACTCAAAAACAACCCAATTTAAAAGTGAGCAAAGGACTGAACAGACATTTCTCCAAAGAAGATACACAAATGGCCAATAAGCCCATGAAAAGATGCTCGCCATCACTGATCACGAGGGAAATGCCAATCAAACCATAGAAAGAGGCCACCTCACACCCATCAGGATGGCTGCTATAAAACACTTCAACGAAACAAAACCAAAAACAGAAAATAACAAGTATTGGCAAGAACTTGGAAAAATCGGAACCCTTGTGCACCGTTGCTAGGAATGTAAAATGGTGCAGCCACTGTGGAAAGCATTATTCGGCAGTTCCTCAAGTAATTAGAAATAGTATTACCATGTGATCCAGCAGTTCCATTTCTGGATATAGGAGGTATATAGGTGTATAGATATTCAACAGAATTGGAAGCAGGGTCTTGAAGGGATGTTTGTACATCCATGTTCCCAGCAGCATTATTCACAAGAGCCAAAAGGTGGAAGCAACCCAAGTGTCTATCGATGGACGAATGGATAAAGAAAATGTGGTCTATACATGCCGTTGAATATTATGGAGGCTTAAGGGAAGGAAATCCTGACACACACTGTGACATGGATGAACCTTGAGTACATTGTGTTCAGTGCAATAAGCCATTCACAAAAGGATAAATACCATATGATCCCACTTACATGAAGTACCTAGAGTTGTCAAGTTCACAGAGACAGAAAGTAGAGTGGTGGTTACCAGGCGCTGGGGCAAGAGCAGGGAGTGGGGAGTTGCTATTTCATGGGGACAGAGTTTCAGTTTTGCAAGATGAATAGAGTTCCGGAGATTAGTTGCCTATCAAAGGAAATGCACCTAACATTACTGAACCATACGCTTAAAATGGTTTACGTGATTTTTTTATTTTTTAAGAAGATGTTGGGGGGTAGGAATTAATTAATTAATTTTTTTTGCTGTGTTGGGTCTTCGTTTCTGTGCGAGGGCTTTCTCTAGTTGTGGCAAGCGGGGGCCACTCTTCATCGCGGTGCGCGGGCCTCTCACTATCGCGGCCTCTCTTGTTGCAGAGCACAGGCTCCAGACGCGCAGGCTCAGTAGTTGTGGCTCACGGGCCTAGTTGCTCCGCGGCATGTGGGATCCTCCCAGGCCAGGGCTCGAACCCGCGTCCCCTGCATTAGCAGGCAGATTCTCAACCACTGCGCCACCAGGGAAGCCCGGTTTACATGATTTTAAAAAGGAATCCTGTGATATTGGTAGAGAAAAAAAAAGTTGCAAAGTAACAGGTCTATAAATACAAATTGGCATATTTTCTTAAAGCCAGCTGTACTCTTATAGTAATTAGTAGTAGTATATTGTTTAAATTGGGGAGGGTGTTTTATTATCTATTCTGTAATAAATTTTAAAAGACAATCGCTAGATTAGAAACGTAGGAAATTTCGATCCTTCGGGGTGGCATTTGCATTTTTAGAATCCTTAGCTGCCCTACAATGGGAATTTCTCCTGGGTACAGTGCATCCAGCCCAGCCTTGCCCATGCAGACCCTCCAAACAACATTTGCATGTTTCAGTATTGGCTTGGCTACTGGGTGTTTCCTGAATGAACGTCCCAATTCCAGATGAAAAAGACTTCCTCAGAAAGCTGGCTTCATCCTGAGGGGTTCCTCCTGAGGTGTCACATGGAGCAGGCGGGTTCCTCGGACAGAGAGCAGGGTAACTTGGAGAGAACCAGAGCACTTACCCTTTTCCAATTTCACTTCTGTACAATCTGACTTCACTGAAAACCAAAACTTCCATAGAGACTCATTTATCCATTCAACATTTATTGAGTGCCATCTCCCTGCAAGCCACCTGAAAATAACTCTCAAAAATAAGGACAGAGCTTTTCCTGAGTCCATTTTATTGAGGTCTAACTTACATACAGTACAATTCACCCTTCCAGGTGTACAGTTCTGTGAGTTGACAAATGTATATCGCGTAGCCACCGCCCCAATCATGATATAGGATGTTTCTATCATCCCGAAGAGTTCTCTCGTGCCCCTTTGTAAACAAGCCGTCCCCTCCCCTCCAGGACCTGGCAGCCACTAATCTGAATTTTGTCCCTATAGTTCTGCTTTTTCCAATGTCCAGTAAATGAAATCACACAGTATGTAGCTTTCGTGTCTGGCTTCTCTCACTTAGTGTAATGCTTCTGAAGTTCATCCATATTGTTTCCTTATCAGTCATTCGTTCCTCTTTATTACTGGGTAGTATTCCGTGTCTGGATGTACCACAGCTTATTTGTCTGTTCACCAGCTGGGTGCTGTTTCCAGTTTTCAGCGTGATGAATAAGGCTGGGTGCACAGACATTTGCATATGGGTCTTTGCGTGGACATAAGTTTTCATCTCTCTAAGATTAATACCTGGGAGTGGGATTGCTGGGTCATTTGGAGAGTGTATGTTTAAATGAATAAGAAACTGCCCAGATGTTTTCTAAAACAGCTTTTAGAAACACTAAACTAAACACTAAACTCTAAAACATTTTTGCATTCCTCCCAGCAATATATACAAGTTCAAGTTGTTCTGCATCCCTGCCGACCAGACAAAGCTTTTCGCAAGTATCCGCACCTTAATTACCTCAAACCTGCAGTAATCATGTTCATTACGTCATCAGCAATACGTGGCTGTATCTTTAAACTTCTCACTCTCTAAGTGGGGGCTCAGAAATATGTACTGCTTGGTTGTTTCCACGGTGCATATATGTCTTTATAAAATAGTAATATAAAAGTGCCTTAATGATCTCATTTGGTTTAAGAAATTACAGCAAGGCAGAGTTAGCCCTTTAACAAAATAGAAATAGACAAAGAATAAAATAGTGCACGCTCAGTGTTAGAAGGGATCTTAAAAGCCTTCTCTCCAGCCCCACCCCTGTCCCCACCCCCATGGGACGCTTGAATCCCTCTTACTGTGTTCCTGGCAAGGGGCCATCCAGGTTCCCCTGTAATCAATTCTCTCTCAGGTATCTCCCTCTCCGCTCCCCTCCCCACCCCCATAGCAATCAGGAGTCTGACTGTCACCAAAAGACACGGTCAGCAGAAATTGTGTCCCCTGTGGACAGTCACCCTTGCTTCACGGTTCTTCAGCTCATTGGTCTCGTTTGGGGAACGGGTGCCGACATGATTCCAATACCTTTTTTTTTTTTTTTCCACCTTCAGAATCCCTCTTCCAATCTACTGGCGAGAATGAAGCCCCATGAAGGGGGCCTGGTTTAGGGGGGCAGAGCCTTTGGCATCCTTGATGTTCTACCTCTTGTTTGTCCCAACGCCCCAGTCCAATCCCTATTTTTATCTGATGTCTCTCCAAATATTTGAAAGCAGCTCTCACGGCTCCTAAAGGACTCGTCTCTCATCCTGACTAAACATCACCAGTTCTCTTGACCATCCTCACACACTGGGATTTTGAGTGTCCCATCCCTCCCTCTCCTGTCAGTCAGTGGATCTGGCCGGGTCTGATATCTTCCCAGACCAGGGAGCTCAGCACTGAGCCCAGAGCTCAGTGGGTCCGGTGAACATGGAGGAGATTCTGAACCAGAGCCTTTACTTTTAATTCAGTTGAAGGTCACATTCAGTTTTTTAAGAGGTCTCTGGTGCTTCCCACTGAATTTACCAGCAGCTACAGTCTGTGTGGCTGACTGATTACTCATATCTTCCCCAATCTGTATCTGCAGAATCAAACTCTGGGGGACTCAAGATAGGGACCATACATGTTCTCATTATAGATTTACTCATTGCCCCATTTCCTAGGGCTTTGGGTGACGCTGATGTTAAAATCAATTATGTTTACTATCTCAACTTTGTGTCACCTCCACATTGGATAAGCAGGTCTACAATACCTTTGTTCAGCGATGAATATTTGTTGAGCAGCTACTATGTTCTGTGCACCCAGTCAGGCACTGGAAATACAAAGATAAATTGAACAGGGCCACTCTCTAGAGGTGCTTACGGTCCAGTAGATGACCACGTTGTATAATACCGTGAAAGTTTCCCGTAGGACCCCATCAGCATAGTCATCAGAACACCAGGCCTCCTGTCTTCAACCAGCCACTGATACATCCGCTTGTACCAGCACCCAGCCCAGATGGGTCCATTTCCCCAAGTGGCTGGCATGAGAAAGCTTGGAGAACATCTAGAAATCTGGATACACGATGTCTGTACATCATTGCTGAGTTAGGGGTCAGAGCATTCAGAGGGACCAGCACATCAGTTTGCTATGAATGGTATTTAGTAAGTGGCCAGCCTACACTCTCACCACACCCCTCTGTCCTCATCCCATTTTCCCTAATCTCAAAACATTACATAAACTTTTTCACATGGTTGTAAAGATTACTGAAGAGACAAAAGAGTATGCAGTGGGTAATAAGCTCCTGGAGTGGTCCAGCTTACATCAACAGGTAAATAATAGGTGTGTGAGTAATGAATGAAATTGTATTTTGGGTCTAACCCTTATTCCAAAGTAATATATCTCATAATGCAATTTGGGCAGTGTCTAAGAGACTGATGGAAATTTGGGCCTGGAGCTGGACTTTTTGAGAGGTTCTGCTTGGGCCGTGGAGACTGGCAGTCTAGGTGCTACCTGACTTTTTGCAGGAAGAGGGGAGGAGAGAAGAGGCCCAGTGCCTTAGCACTGACTTTCAGAGGCCTGGACCTGGCTCCCTCACAGAAGGCAAAAGACTGCCTTGGGCAGTCACATTCCAAGTGGGAGAAAGGTGAACCCTTTAGGTGTGCTTTTTTTTTTTTTTTAGCTTATTGAATTATTTTATTTTATTGGAGTATAGTTGATTTACAATGTTGTATTAGTTTCAGGTGTACAGCAAAGTGATTCAGTTATACATATACATATATTCATTGTTTTTCAGATTCTTTACCCATATAGATTATTACAGAATATTGAGTAGAGTTCCCTGTGCTATACAGTAGGTCCTTGTTGGTTATCTATTTTATACATAGTAGTGTGTGTATGCTAATCCCAAGCTCCTAATTTACCCCTCCCCCCAACATGTCCCCCTTTGGTAACCGTTAAGTTTGTTTTTGAAGTCTGTGAGTCTGTTAAATAAGTTCGTCTGTGTCATTTTTAAAATCAGATTCCACATATAAGTGATATCATATATTTATCTTGCTCTTTATGATTTATTTCACTTAGCATGATAATCTCTAGTTGCATCCCTGTTGCTGCAAATGGCATTATTTCATTCTTTTTCATGGCTGAGTAATATTCCATTGTCTATGTGTACCACATCTTCTTTATCCATTCCTCTGTCGATGGACATTTTGGTTTCTTCCACGTCCTAGCTATTGTAAGTAGTGCTGCGATGAACACTGGGGTGCCTGTATCTTTTCAAAGTATGGTTTTCTCTGGATATATGCCCAGGATGGGATTGCTGTAGGTGTGCATTTTTAACAGCCATTTCATTGTACCCATGCAGCATTTGTAGTTCTCTGGTCTGGGTTTTGTTCCCATTTCAATTCCCTGGTCCCCATGCCCTCACCTCTGATCTGTTTACAAGAAATCAAGATGGAACCACAGACGTGAAGGTGGTTTCTGTAGCTGACAGTTCTGATCCCGAGGAGCAAACCTTTGGAAAAGAGTCGTTTCCTCAGGAAATTCTTCTTTGGCCTCCTCCCCCAGAAAACCCGTGGCATCTCAACCCCTGCTCTAGAAAGGTTTCCTACGGTGCCCAGGAAACACGCTCCTTACCCAGAAAGTGACAATTGCCCGTCGGTTTAAAGAACAACGTTTGCACCGTGTATGGTTTATTTTGTTTTTATTCTTCGTTTCCACTGGAAGAAACCCCTACCGGGGAGGGCAGGGGGAAGGGCGCTGCATCTGATTTCTCTTCGGCCAAGGCTGGGGGGAACTCTTTTCGTTGTTGTTTACTTACTTCTCCCAGCGGTTTTTGTTCAGCCCCGGGGGAAGCTGCGCTGCGGCTCCTCAGATGTTATTTATCTTTTCCTGCGAGGGACTTGTGACAGTCCAGGGTGTTGTGTATCCTGTGAGATTGTTTATCGCCCAGCCCATGCGGTGGCCGGGGCTGCCTTCTCGCCAGCACTTCACGTCCCCAAACCCGGGGCTACGTGAGCGGGCGAAGGGAGGGGAGGTTACGTTTGGGCGCTGGGATGAACCCGCGTCCTCTGGAGCGCGGAGCAACGTGTCCTCAGGCAGAGGCTCTGACCCCGGGGCGCCCAGGTGAAATTAACCAGACAGCCGCGTGTCTGCAAGTCACCGCCGCGCCCTCCAGCTGGGGGCCGGGCGGGGGCCACCCAGAGGCGCAGCGCCCCGGAGCCGGGCCAAGCGCGCGCGCGCGCGGGGAGCTCACTGACCCGAGTCGCCAATGGGTCAGCCCTGCCCAATGGCTCAACTCTCGAGGGACATTGTCGTACGTGAGAGGCTGCCCCCTCAGCCTCGCCGGCCCCCTTCGCCGCTGGGTTTGCTCCGTGTAGAATCACCCTCGGCTCAGGTCACGGGAGGAACGAGGTTGGCACCCGGTGGAGTCGAGGACTGGGAACTTTCGGTTCTGCCTGTGACCCAGGCCGGTGGAAGGTTTGAAATGCGCCCGTAGGGTGGCTTTGGGCGGATTCTTGCCTTTTCCTTTCTCCTTTCCATTTCTATCCTTTTCTCTTCCGTTTTCTTTCTCCTTCTTGTTCCCCTGGGCGCCTTGGAGGGCTAGGTCTCTCTTGCCATCGTTGGGAGCGCGCCGCGGACGCGAAGGCAGGACAGAAAGGGGCAGCGCCCGTCTCTAGCAGCCTGACCATCCTTATACCGCACACACGCGCACACACACACACATGCACACTCACACTTACGGGGAAAGATCAAACGCGCACGGCAGCCCGAAGTCTGTTTTCTCAGGCGTCCCTCCGCCATCACCACATTGTTAGCGGGACAATGGGCTCCTGTGTCAGTCCTGTTGGCACCAGTTTTGTACGATGCAGGAAACAGCATTTCCTCTCGGCGCTGGAAAATTAACTTGGATCGTGCTTTTCCCTTTTTATGGAGAATCCGCACACACCCCGGGAAACCCGAGCTCCCGGAGAGGGGAAGGAGCGGCAGCAGTAGACATCCCACAGCCCCGCCCGGGTCCGTCCCCTTCCCGCTCCGGCTCCGGGTCACCGCCAAAGGAGGAAACTCCCGGCGCTGAACAATGAGATGGGGCTGGATGTCTCAACAGTGACCCTCCCGCTGGGGCTATCGGGGACCCGCTGTGCCAAGGCTCGCTGCCCTCCTGCGCCCCTTCTGTTTGGAAGGGGAAATTGGCAGAAGGGGACCCCGGCTCTGGAGGTACCGGCAGGCAGTCTGCTCCAAGCTGTGCAAGCTTGGGCAATGGAACGAGTTGCCTAGGTGGTCCCCAACTGCACAAAACGGAACAACTGTTCGGCCCACAAAAGCCTCGTAAACATTATCGTAGTCCACTTAGTATTTCATCTCACTTTGCCCTGCATCCTGTATTGTTCCTTGGAGTAGTACTCGATTGCAAAACCAAGGAGGCGGTGTGCGGTGGGGTGTGTGTGTGGGGGTCTCCTTCGCCTGCATTTATCACTATAAATGTCACTAACCATGCAGACATTTGTGACTCTCTTTGCTACCCCTGCTGCCACCGCCTCCCACTGTTCGTATTTGTAGACTGGGGATACTAACAGCTGGCTACTGGACGTACCCATAGGATCTACATGTGTACGTAATTCACATGCTATTTTCTACACGGCATGCTTGTGTATGCACACGCATGCATACACAATGTGCATTTTAGTAACTGCAGTACCACTACCATCTGGCTCTCCTCTACCCTGCTCTTGGTGATCCTCTGTAGAGAAGAAAATGGAAACTCCATCTCAAATCCGTGACGGGTATACCTCTGCCTCTCGTTAATCATCTTTTGTAGCGAACTCTTCTAACATTTGATGTGAATTTAATTTTTGAACATGGTATTCCTCATCGAACTTTAAACTCTCAATTTTTAAAAATAGACTTTATTTTTTAAATCAGGTTTAGCTTCACAGCAAAATTGAGCAGAAAGTACAGGGTTTCCCATACACCCCCTCCCCCCATGCGGTACAGACTCCCCCCCCCGCCAACCAGAGTGGTACCTTTGTTACAGTCGATGAACTTAGACTGACACATCATAATCACCCAAAGTCCACGGCTTACGTTACGGTTCACTCGTGGTGTTGTACCGTCAATGGGTCTGGATCAATGTATAACCACATGTATCTACCATGATAGTGTCATGCAGAGTGGCTTTACCACCCTAAAAATCCTCTGTGGTCCATCTATTCACCCCTCGAACCCCTCACTTTTTGAGTTTATCATCATGCCTAACTGATGTTAAGATCAAAATAGAGACTGTGGAGAAAGCTCTTTGAGGACTTTCTAGCCTATGGGAGCAGGATATGAATAAGAGTTATTGGAATTATTGATCTATTGGTGGCCCTGCCTTCTATCCCTCCAGGTTTCAATCTGCCCTTTTCCTGACCGCCCATGTCCATCCATCCCTCCCTCCTCGTCCAGCTGTAAGAGTTGATGGTCTGTAAAACAATACTTAAATATTTAAATCTTCTAGGGAAGCACTAAAAGGAACCCTTGGGACTCTTTGTAATGTGAAAATCATCCCCTAATTGCTTTGCTCCTAGTCACTTCAGTTCTTACTGTCCTCTGAGGTGAGCCAGGGCTGAAAGCCAAGGCTGCTTAATGCTTCTTGAATGAATGAATGCTTGACTGTACATTCTATTTTTCCTTTACATGTTATTTTATTTATAAGTTTAGAAAAGCGATTATAGCTTGCGGTCTACAGGAATCAATTTGGGGGGAAATAGACGGGGTGATCCCTAAAATGCGTGCATCCTAAATGCTCAGCAAACACTCTTTAATGATGAAGTTGGCTTGCTCCTATGGTTAGCCAAGAGTGGGGGAGACTTAGGGCAGCACAGTGTGCAAAAAGCCCTGTGGTGCTGTGAGTCCACTTCTCAGGAGGGCCCTCGCGGCTTTTGCAGAATGCTTACTGCCCCCGAGAGCCTCATTGCTGTGGCTTTTTGATAGAGTGTGTGCCGCTCTGAGTCGACCCTATTGTGGTTCTTTTTCTTTTTATTTGTGTGATCCCATTAGCCTGTGAGTCCCTTAAAGGATCATCCTGATTCTGCAGATCTATCAGTGTTTCTTCACCTAGAATCACGTCAATAAATGTCTGACCATGACAATGAGAATAAGACAGTGACCCGCGTAAAACGAATGCAGAGGTCAAAAGTCATCGTGTAGCAAATTAAATGATGTCTAATGCCCTCCAGTGGCAGTTGTCCAATGGCATTCCATGGATGTGCTTCAAGGGACCAGTGGGGAAGGGAAGTTTCTAGGGACACTTCTCCTAGAGTGCTTTTATATTTGAGGTCCTACTGCTCAGGACAATTTTGCAAACATCCCCCTTAGAAGAATGACAGCAGCAGACAAAGGCAGATTGCCATCCCAGATCTATTAATGGAGGAAACATTTAAGGTTGAACTTTCCCCATCACCAACCCTGAAAAAACCTTTCGGAATATGCTCTATATTCTACGAACCAGAAAGAACATTTTTCAGAAAAGAAATGCTCAGAACTTGGAGAGAATGAGGAAGGTTTTAATCCTCTATCCTCTTCGATAGAAATAGTTGCCTGGGCCCAGCAGCTCTGATTTCTCAGGTTCCACTGGTCCACACGCTGTTGGGCTGTGGGCGTTTCCACCTTACTTTTTTGCTGTCGGCAGAAAGCAGGTGGCTCCCTCCCCCCACCCCCCCAAGTCTTCTCAGAATTAGCCCTAATTTAAGCTAAACAAGTCGGGCTGGTCGAGTTGCGGATCATCTTTGATAACCTCCAGCTGGGAGGATTTCAGGGCTCCGTGAGCTGGCAAGTGCAGAATGGTTGCGTCTCTTGTCTTCCAACGGGCTGTTCATGTTGGCTTAACTCGTGTAGGTAACTATAGGTGAATCTTTTCTTTTCTTCGTGGATTACTGAAACATATCAGTCGAGCTGTTCCTTGGCTCCTCTAAACTGAGTCTATGTGAAAGAAATTCATTCAGAGAGTTAACACAAGCCCTCTCTTGCTTTGTGAAGCATCCTGCCTCGGCCTTCCACTTCCCACTCTATTCCTGGGCTTTGGATCTGGTCCTTCCTAACCTGGTTTCCTGCCTGTGTCTAGGACAGTTGCCAGGTCCCTTTTCCCCAACTCGGGTCCCGAGGCTGGGACCTGGTCGAGAGCCCCTTGCCTACTCCTTCCTATGAAATATGTCCACTACAATTTCCCCCTGTGGTGCTCTGCCCACATATCCAGGCATCCTTTTCCTTCATCCTGGGCTCCTTCCTTTATTGCTGATTAATTTCCTAGACTTGGACTAAAGATTACTATAACCTGTGGACGCCCCTCTCACATGACCATCCGTGGCAGGGTCGACTCTCCCGGCCTCTGCACCCCTCCTTGGAGTAGGGCTTTCCTCCTCTTCACTTGCTTCAGTTTATTGCAAGTATCTGACTGCACCCAGTGACAGCTGAAAAGCTTTCTGAAAGGAGGCAGGTGTAAACTTTTAAAAGATTAATAGAGAGTCATCGTTATGACATCTGAAAAAAACAGAAACGTGAATCACAGCAAGATTTGAAATACCCGGTGATGTTTACAATCACCTTGCAGGTTTCGGTCTGCAAGGCGAGATTCCAGGTCTTTCTGTTTTCTCCTGGATATTCTGCTCACATCTTCAGCAAGCTGCCACCTGGCGAGCAGTGGTGACTTAGATTTTCAAATGGTTAGATTCGTCCACCATAAGAGTCAGTGAATCCAAGGGCATAGCATGGCTTGAATGAATTACACATGTAAAGGAAGATGCCTTTAATATAGAAACTGTTGGTGTAGTAAGCATTCTTTTAAAATCTTCAACATGAATCTTAAAGATTCATGATCTTTAAGGTCATATGATGACCTCCTATTGGCAATAAGCTTTCGTTTCTAAATGTCTCCATCCTGTCCTAAGTAGTTTGGGATCTAGAAGTTAATTTAAACTTATTGTATTCCTTATAGCATGATTTAACTAAATAAAACTTCTGGATAAAACATGGTAATAAATGAAATTCAGTGAGTCACCAATCTTCAGCTGCGTTCAGACCCGGTCTTCTGTGTATACTTGAGTTGAAAACACCTTTTAACGCACCTGTAACCTTTCAGCACTGCCCACCTCCTACCAGCCTCTTCCCTTGTGTTAACTCCCAGTTATAATAACAGCAAGGCTGTTCTCCCCTAGGATAGATGGAACCTTTTCTATAAAAATGCCTCCTCTGCTTCTCCCTCTTGCCGCCTTTGTCTTCCTCCCAAAAGCTCTGAATGAAGAAAGAGAAAGGATGAAATGGCACGTGCAGTATGGCCACCACGGTTGTCTTCTTTCTAATCAAAAGAAGAATTTAGGGCTTCCCTGATGGTGCAGTGGTTGAGAATCTGCCTGCTAATGCAGGGGACATGGGTTTGAGCCCTGGTCTGGGAAGATCCCACATGCCGCGGAGCAACTAGGCCCGAGAGCCACAACTACTGAGCCTGCGCGTCTGGAGCCTGTGCTCCGCAACAAGAGAGGCCACGACAGTGAGAGGCCCGCACACCGCGATGAACAGTGGCCCCCGCTTGCCACAACTAGAGAAAGCCCTCGCACAGAAACGAAGTCCCAACACAGCCAAAAAATAAATAAATTAAAAGAAGGCTCAACATTTAAAAAAAAAAAAGAATCCGCCTGCCAATGTAGGGGACACGGGTTCGAGCCCTGGTCCGGAAAGATCCCACATGCCACAGAGCAACTAAGCCTGTGCGCCACAACTACTGAGCCTGTGCTCTAGAGCCTGTGAGCCACAACTACTGAGCCCACATGCCACAACTACTGAAGCCCACGCACCTAGAGCCTGTGCTCCGCAACAAGAGAAGCCACAGCAATGGAGGCCTGCGCACTGCAAGGAAGAGTAGCCCCTGCTCACCGCAACTAGAAAAAAGAAAGCCCGCGTGGAGCAACAAAGACCCAACGCAGCCAAAAATAACTAAATAAATTAATTAATTAAAAAAAAAAGAATTTACACAGGGAACTATATTCAATATCCTGTGATAAACCATAATGGAAAAGAACATGAAAAAGAATATATATATGTATTACTGAGTCACTTTGTTTTACAGCAGAAATTAACACAGCATTGTAAATCAATTATACTTCAATAAAATTTTTTTTAAAAGAAGAAGAATTTACATTTTGGCCACCTTTCTTAACCAGGCTCTTTGCCAAGTTAAGAACTTTGAAGCCAAAGTTCACGTTCAGGCATCCGATATGCCGACGCACCCCTCTGCTCACATGCGTGCATGCTCACACACACACACACACACACACACACACACACACACACACACACACACACACACGCATACCTGCCACCCAGCCTAGGGCAAACCAATCCACAGGCTTGACTGAGCCAACAAGACACAGTCTCTTGACAATTTAAATCATGAAGAGTTACAGGCAGAGAAGATTGACAAATGAGTCATGTCAGAAGGGAAGCCCCGCTGAGCGTGTCCAGCGGGCTGAGCATGTCCAGAGGGCTGAGTACATCCAGCGGGCTGCATCTGGTGCAAAGCACCTCAATGCCTCTCCCGTACTATTGCCCCAAAAGGTGAGCAGTTTCATCCCTGTTTTACAAATGAGGAAACGGAGGCTCAGCACAGTTTTGGCCCTTGCCAGGATCACACATGTCTTCCCTTCAGAGGTAGCCAGCTTCCTCACTCCCTGGTGGGCAAGAGAGGAAGATCCAGGCTCCCCTTGCTGAAGCCAGCTTTTCTTGGGCCCCACGAGATCTCAACTCCTACCACCCTCACTTCCTTTGCCCCCCTTTTTTTTAACACGATCAGGTCATTTTGATCTCAAGAGCGTCTGAAGCCTGCTTTGCATCTCAGGAACTGAGTATTCTTTTACATTCTCCTAATTTTATAGGTGAAAACGTTAAGTGAATTTAGGAAAGGACCTTATGAAAGGAAAGAGGTTCAGAAAAGAAAATTCCTGAGATAAACGCGAAGGTAACTGTGGCGAACACAATGGAATTGGTATGAAAAAGACCATGAATCAGGATTACTTGTGTGTCACGGTACATGTGCTCTACACACAGTGCAGCTCTGTCTGTGGTGGGATTGTTTTCCTTAAATTGCTAAATTAATCATCACTTTTAGGTTAATGTTTTTCCTCTCTTCAGTTGTGAGACTTCCCACGTATGCCCTCTAATTGTTTTTTTAAACACATAATGGCATTTCGTGACTTTTAATTGTACGGTAGTAATATCTAGTTGTACTTCTTTGGCAGACACTGGGAAATATTGAACAAAATTAGGCCTCAGAGTTCTGTGGGTGCTAAAAATAGTGAAGAGTCAAGTTTGCAATACTTAAAAGTTAGTGAATCAAGAAGACGAAAGTTCACTTTTTTTTTTTTACGAAAGTTCACTTTTAAAAAATAAGTTTAAAAATTTTAATAGGTTAAAAAATTTTTATAGGTTTAAAATTTTTTTAATAAGCTTTATTTTCTTAGAGCAGTTTTAGGGTCATGGCAAAATTGAGTGGAAATGATAGAGTTCCCACTACCCTATCCTGCCCCCCACACTATGAGCATCCCCCGCCAGGTGGTACATTTGTTACAACTGATGAACCTACACTGACACATCATCATCACCCAAGTCCATAGTTTACATTACGGTTCATTCTTGATGTTGTGCATTCTATGGGTTTAGACAAATGGATAAGGACATGTAGCTACCATTGTAGTATCACACACAGTAGTTTCACTGCCCCTAGAATTCTCTGTTCTCCACTCTTCATTGCTCCCTCCCCATAAGGCCTGGCAACCACTGATCTCTTTACTGTCTCCATAGTTTTGCCTTTTCCAGAATGTCATAGTTGGAGCCATGCAGTACGTAGCCTTTTCACATTGGCTTCTTTCACTTAGTAAATGTTCGTTTTTTTAAACCAGCGAAAGAATCTCTTCCTATCAAGCTCCTGTCTATGTATTTTGCTTCCAAAGCTTGTTCTGATTGCTTTCTTCTGCCCTCCGATGGCTGGACGCATATACCTACCTCACTCTTAGTGTCCCTGGGACGTTACCTCAAGAGCATTGAAATGACGCAGCTTTCTATCTTTAATTACATAAAGTTTGATGGGACATTCATAATTAAAACACACTCTTGCCTACACACCAAAAAAGGATGACATGGACCCACTAAGGGGGCATTTGGGAGGTATGTCTGGGGGCCAGGGTACAGCAGACTTACTACTGCCGTTCAAGAATGATGAGTAATTTGTAAAAATAGTTAGTTCTACCTGACATGCAGATAGAACCCCTGTTGAAAAATGCTGCCTATGCTCTCTAGGTTCATTTAGTTAGAAAGTATTTCATTTACCTGTTATACCCCGCAGAAAACGACTACACTTTTATTGTCTTAGATCTTGGCCTCAAAGATTTGAAAGCAATTCTCCACCACGACAACTAGTGGCCAAAACCCCAGGTTACCTTAGGACTTCATGATTTAGTAGGATTGCAAAGCTGTCAAGGGGTCCAGGGCCTCTTTGTCCAAGGAGCTGGATGGACCCTTCAAACAGGGGTTCCCAGACACACAGGTGGTGGAGCTCCTGACTGTCATGTAGTTCTTAGGGAACACTGTGAAAAACATGCTAAATTAAACATTAAGTTCAATAATGATGATGGTAATGGTAGTCATAGTTAGCATTTATTGAGGGCTTACTGTATGTCACTCATGGTTCTACTTGTTTTGAAGTTTATCCCATATAATTCCCCCAGTGAGGTAATACTGCTCTACTATGATTATCCCCATTTACAGAGAAGGAAACTGAGGCTCAGAGAGGTTAAGGAATTTGCATCAGGCAGAGGCAGATGTGGTTTTGTGGGCCGGATGTATATGCTGTTTTAGAGGCCCCCTTTAAGAAAAGGAATACAAACACATGAAAATAAATTGGGATAGGCCCTTGGGTGAGCGGTCCAGAAGCTTAAGCTTCCCATACGATTGGCCTCTGGCCCAAGACCACCAACCAGGAAGGGAGAGAACCAGAGTGGAATCGAGGCAGCCTGGCACCAAAGACCAGGACTTTACCTCTATGAACACGAAATGTTAGGCTAAAGTTTCATGCCATCTCAGACTAGCTTATTATGTAGCTAGGTGGAAAGAGGTGTCAAAGTTATGAGAAAGAGTTGATATAAAATTTTTAAGTAGAGAGAAAGTTTCTATTAACTTGGTATTTTCTGCAAATTTCTGCTCAAAATCTCATCTAATTCCTGAGCGCCAGAGTTTCACAAAAACATAGTTTATAAATCTTGACCTAAATGATTCAAGAGAAAACACATCCCGTTTCTTTTTTAATGTCCAAATTTCTATATAATCCAAGTGTTTAGGATTATACTCGTACATTGAAAAATATTTTTAAATTCCCCAAATGTTATCATTTTCTATGTAGTGTGTAATCTTAAAATATATAGTAATTTGGACATCTAAAATATTATTTAAATTTAATGCCAATTTAAATTGAACACCAAGTTCAATAAAGAGTGTTACAGGGGTAATAAAAAGAAGGGAGAGAGAAATGGAATTGGGAAGATTTTTAAAGTGAATAGTATGTATATAGATGTTCACTGTATTATTCTTTTTACCCTTTTTTAAAAATTGAGATGTAATTGATGTATAACATTGTATTAGTTTCAGTTGTACAACATAGTGATTCGATGTCTGTATATACTGTGAAATGATCTCCACCCTAAGTCTAGTTAACATCCATCACCACACATAGTTACAAAAATTTTTTTTCTTGTGATGAGACATTTTAGGATCTATTCTGTTAACAACTTTCAAATAGGCAGTACAGTATTATTAGCTATAGTCACCATGCTGTACACTACATCCCCATGACTTACTTATCATATAACTGGAAGTTTGTACCCTTTGATCCCCTTTACCCATTTCTGGCAACCACCAATCTGTTCTCTGTATCTAACGAGCTTGGTTTTTGTTTTTTAGATTCTACATATAAGTGAGGTCCTACAGTATTTGTCTTTCTCTGACTAATTTCACTTAGCATAATGCCCTCAGGGTCCATCCATGTTGTCACAAATGGCAAGGTTTCATTTTTTATGGTTGAGTAATATTCCACGTAGTATATATACCACATTATCATTATCCATTCATGTATCAATGGACACTTACGTTGTTCCCATATCTTGGCTATTACAAATCATGCTGCAATGCACATGGGGTGTGCAGATATCTTTTCAAATTAGCATTTTTGCTTTCTTTGAATAAATACCCAGAAGTGGGAATTGCTGGATCATATGGTAGTTCTATTTTTAATTTTTTGAGGATGGTATTGTCTGCATTTGGGCACTTGAATTCTTATGTGAGACCAAAGCAGGAGAGATGTATTTTGTTCAAAATTTAAATTTTCACGACATATTATCTGATGTAACTTATCTGGTCAGTTTGTTTGGACAAACTCAGCTTTATTTGACATGACTTTATTTGACTCCTAGGATAGACGAGATCTTGGTATTCTGTACAAGTTGATGTAATACCCTAATGTACTTCAGGGTATCCTGGGCAAAAAATGAAAGAGGTATTCGCAAAGGCCCATAAGGGGCTGGGGAAGGAAAGTGAGGACTGTCTGCATTGGACCTGAAAGTGGACAGGGACCAGGTATCTTCATTGGACCTGAAAGTGGACAGGGACCAGGTATCTTCAGGGTTCATGAGTTGTCAGCTGTAAGTTCATTTGGGTAACAGACCTGACGTGTATTTGAGGTCAAAATCCTACCATGTGTTAAAAAAATTACCATGTTAATAAAAGTATTCATCTGCTTGAAAAGACGAAAGACCTACAAAAAAGAAAAAAGTAGACTCAGTTTTCTTTCCCTGTAAATTATGCCTGTAGAGTTCTTGGTTTGGTGTCAAGCACGTAAATGGTTGTTTTCATTGTTATCCCTAACATCCTTCGCTATCATATTTGAAAATATGATAGCATATTTGAAAATATGCCTTCACATATTTGAAAATATGCCTATACAACCGTTCAGAGCAAGGCATCCCATATGTTTACTACCAATGCAGAGTATTGATGTTTTATGGGACGGGCAGACCTATCTGTGGGATGGGCTGGATTGAGCTGGGCTCCCTCTGCTGCTTTTCTCATTAAGAACCAGGCCCTGAAAAGTTTGTGCTGGGAGAGTTGGTGATGTGCAGATATCCACTGCTGGTTCCCGAAAGCCGTGTGCCCTCCCCTCCCATCACATGGTCCTTTTTGATATCTTATGTTCCCCTTCAAGATAACACTTCATAGTTTTTGTAGTTTGATTTGGGATTAAAATGTTGAGAGTGGGATTACTTTGAGTTGCTCAGTGGTGTATAGTCTAAGAGAAATAGCCCTCCAGGCTCTATGCTGCCAGACTGGCCTTGGTCATAACGTTTCAACCTTCAAGTTTCATGGTGAAAACATGATGGGAAAAGTCCATCCCACCTATTCACAGCTTTATGGGTTTGGATCATGTCCCCATCACCTTCTTTCCAGCTGGAGGCATCTCTAGTATCTCAGCCCATCCTCAGGGCCAACAGAGCTAGCTGTTTGACTAGTTCAGTTACCCTTCTGTGCAGGGCTGGCTACATAATTTGCAGGGCCCAGTGTAAAACGAAAATGTAGAACCCCTTTCCAAAAAGTATTAAGAATTTTAGGATGGCTACAGCAGAGCATTAAACCAAGTATGGGCCCTTCCAAACATGGGGCCGTGTACAGCTGCATCATTTTGCCCTCTGAAGTGGCCCTGCTCCTATGGACTTTCCTCTGATGCTTATACCTTTGGGGGCCTCATTAACAGAGTTATTGATGATGGTAGTTCAAGTGAAAAATCATGCTTTTCAGCAGTGAGAAATCCATACTTTCTGTGTTGTTGTTGTTTTATTAATTCAAATATGTTTTCTGGTATTTTTGTCTTTCTGAGCCAATCAATGGCAATTACAAAAAATCTGAGTACATATTTTTCTATCCTCTTAATCATTTTACAGTGGAATGTTCTCTAAATTATCTCTAAGAATCCATAGCCTTTAAAATTATGGATACCGGGCTTCCCTGGTGGCGCAGTGGTTGAGAGTCCGCCTGCCTATACAGGGGACACGGGTTCGTGCCCTGGTCCGGGAAGATGCCACATGCCATGGAGCGGCTGGGCCCGTGAGCCATGGCCGCTGAGTCTGCGCGTCCGGAGCCTGTGCTCCGCAGCGGGAGAGGCCACAACAGTGAGAGGCCCACGTACTGCAAAAAAAAAAAAAAAAAATTTTGGATACCAAAATTAGACACAATATTCAGTTATGCTGTGAAGGCTGACAGGGGTTCAAGACAGTGGAATTGATCAATCAATATGATTGCAACATCAAAATGTCTGATTTTTCTTTTTTCGATTTGCTGATATTCTATTTAGAATTTCTGGATCTACTGTTCATAAGTGAAACCAGTTATAGCTTTAATTCTGACACGTTCCTTATTTGTTTTTGGAGTCAAGGTTATGGTAACCTTATAAAACAAATTTGATAGATTTCATACCTCTTCTCTTGATCAGTTTTATGAGATAGAGATGATCTGGTTCTTGAAGATTTAGTAAAATGTACCTGGAATTAATGTGATTGTACATATTTTGGGGATGGGGGTAGGTGGGAAGGAGATGGATGGGGGGGCATTAATTCAGGCTCTTTAATGGTTATTGATCTATTTGAGTTTCCTAATTTTTCTTAAGAAGTTTTAGTTGTTTAAATTTTTAAATTAAAAATAAAGAAAAACAGGGCTTCCCTGGTGGCGCAGTGGTTGAGAGTCCACCTGCCGATGCAGGGGACACGGGTTCGTGCCCCGGTCCGGGAAGATCCCACATGCCGCGGAGCGGCTGAGCCCATGAGCCATGGCCGCTGAGCCTGCGCGTCCGGAGCCTGTGCTACGCAACGGGAGAGGCCACAACAGTGAGAGGCCCGCGTACCAAAAAAAAAAAAAAAAAAATCCAAAATTCTATCACCATTTTTAATATCTTGATACACATGCTCAACCTTTTTTGAGAAAAAAGTCATCATGATAATTTGTCAAGATAATCCATGCAGAAAGTATAAAGATGAAAGTTATTTTTAAAGTCACTCCAAACCTCACCATTAAGAAATAACCATCATTAATAAGTCAACCTTTTTTCCAGACAATTTTCCTTTTTTTTTTTTTTTTAAATTTATTTATTTGGCTGCGCTGAGTCTTAGTTGTGGCACGCGAACTCTTAGTTGCAGCATGCACGTGGGATCTAGTTCCCTGACCAGGGATCCGAACCCAGGCCCCCTGCATTGGGAGCATGGAGTCTTAAGCACTGGACCACCAGGGAAGTCCCCACACAATTTTCAATGCATTACAGACAGAGGCTGGATGGATGACGAGTGGATGAATGGGTATTTATAAATGCTATTGTTAGATAGATAGATAGGAATATTTATAGATACTGTAGTTTTACTTGAATTTATTCAAAGAAAAAAGAAAAGTAAAACTGAATTGCAAATGAGAGAGATTAATTTCTTTAAGTTTTCTCAAAAGTGAAGAACATAATTTTTTTTAATTAAGGTATTTGATCCATTGTGTTTTTAAAATTACATTAAAATTTTTTTAGGTAGCATCAATGGACCCCCTGCCATGAGAGCAGATGACAATAGTATCTTACTTCCTGCCACTTCTCTTCCCCTCCTGATTTTTGCCTCAATTCACAACATTTACATTCTACTAAGTAGCATAATTCTCAGAGTTGTTTAGTATGTATGTATGTATATATGTGTGTGTATATATATACACACTATATATATACACACATATATATATGTCTTAAGTGGATTTAGTGTTTATCTTAAATCTTTTTACTGTGGTTTCCTCATTTGTATATTTGATTACTTTTTTTAATTGGCTGGATTTATTGTCAAGTCATATGGCTTTTCCATGAAGAGTCCTGGCATTGTGTTCCCCCAATTCTTCCATGTTTGAGAAATGTCTGCCTCTGCCTTTCTACTTCAAAAACATCCTGGCCTGGTCTAGTATCCTCTCCCGGTCTAGTATCCTCTCCCATAGAACTCACCCTGTTGTCTTCTCTCAATGAGGGAGAAGTGTGTGGCCAGTCTAATTTCTCTCCCTTATAAGTAATTTGTTTTTCGGCCTGAATACCTGATAAATTCTTCCTTTATCCTTAAAGTTCAATAGTTTAATTAGAAGTTGTCTCCTTGGTATTATACTGTATTATGTTTTTCTGGAACATGATTTGTTCTTTTGATCTGCAGAGTCAGTTCTTTCACAGAATTTTTTTTTTTTTTTTTTTTTTTTTGTGGTACGCGGGCCTCTCACTGCTGTGGCCTCTCCCGTTGCGGAGCACAGGCTCTGGACGTGCAGGCTCAGCGGCTGTGGCTCACGGGCCCAGCCGCTCCGTGGCATGTGGGATCTTCCCGGACCGGGGCACGAACCCGTGTCCCCTGCATCAGCAGGCGGGCTCTCAACCACTGCGCCACCAGGGAAGCCCTTTCACAGAATTTTTGTTCCATATTTTAATAAATATTCTCTTAAATTTTTAGATTCTTTACTTCAGGGACATCAATTATCTTAAGTTGGTATAACTTAATCTTTTTTCCATTTCTATTAGTGTCTCATTAGTTGCTTTCATTTCTTTGTCTTTTTCATATATATTAGTTCAAATAACTCATGACTTTCCTTTATGTCAGTAATTAGATTCTCAGTGGTATCTGTCTGTTCTTTCTGTTCCTAATTTATATGTTTATTATGTAATGATGTTGTTTGAGAGTTCCATTGGTTTCCTTATATCTGCAAACTTTTTAAATTTCATTTTGTTGTTTCAATACATTAGGATGGGCTAGGTTCTGCTGCAGTAATTAGTTAACTAAAAATTCCCAGTGGCTCATCACATACAGGTTTATTTTTTTTTTCATGCAAAGTCAGCTGAGGGCTCACAGTTTTCCAGCGTAGCTCCTTTCTAAGAGATAACTCAGAGCCCAAGGTATTTTCATCTTCTTTTTCCTTTCAGTTTTATTGAGATGTCATTGACATACAGCACTGTGTAAGTTTAAGGTGTGCAGCACAGTGATTTGACTTACATCCATCATGAAGTGATGACCACAGTTAAGTTTAGTGATTGAACGAACATCCATCATCTCATATTGATACAACATTAAAGAAATAGAAAAAATATATTTTTTTCCTTGTGTTGAGAACTCTTAGGATTTATTCTCCAATATACTTGCATCTTGAAGCTATACCACCGGCTTCTAAGTTGCCGTGGCAGGAGAAATGACAGCATAAAAAAACTCACACCTGCTGACCTGGAATTTTCTGGAATTGGCCTGAAATCGTCACACCCCACTTACATTTATTTCTAGAATCTACACTTTTTGCACAGAACTAGTCAGATGGTTAGTATTAAGCACAAGGAAGGCAAAGAAATGCAAAATGGCCATATGTGCAGGAAGAAGAAAACGACACAAGATTTGGTAAACACGTAGCATTATCTCTGCCCCATTTACCATAACATCCTTGAGCTCTTGCTTTACTGAATCCATGGGTTTTTAAAAAATCATTCTCTAGTGTAAAGAGATCAGGATGAGTTTTCTTCATTCATTTGAGTTAAGTTGTCTCCAAACTTAAGTTCTTCACCAGTCTCGTGCTGGTCTGTCTGTTTCCTTCCTTCTTCCCTCTCTTCCTCTTTCTTTACTTCTTTTACTCCCTCCCTTGTTGTATATTTGCATAGTTGTCTTGCTGGGTTTTTTTTTTTTTTTTCATCTTAAGCAATTCTGTCCAGACCTTCTATTTTCTCTGATACAATATGGGGGACTTTTTTTTTTTTTTTTTACTTCTTTAACACTGTGTCTAAAAACAGTGTTTCTTCTCCAAATAATAGTTTGTGGTTGAGCATTTCATGTTATATTTTTAAAATAGGAATGAGGGGATTGTGGGAAGGGAAGAGTTTATCTGTGGTGCTAAGTAGGATTTGTCGGGCCGTGTGGTCCTTTGCTGTCTTGTGAGATTTTGTTAAAATGCTCATGCAGGATTCCAGAGACCCCAGGAGGATGTTCTCAGGTCTGGGAGTCCTAGTGATGTGCTCATTCGTTTGTCTATTGCTGCTACTTGTCAGACAGAAGAGCTAAAAGATGAAGACACCCACGTAGCTTGGTCCCCTCTAGTGGGTATTCGTGGCGGGTAGAGTAAGCATTCCTAGGGTCTCTGCGCTCACTGACAGGGTTTGGGTAGAGGGTGGGATGAGAAGTCTAGCCTTGCTGTGCTGCTCAGCCCTGCTCCAGAGTTTCCTGTCTCCTTGAAGCGCATTTCATGAAGCTGTGTTTCCATCCTTGCCTCTTTGCCATTAATGCAGATCTGGGGGATGGTTTTCATGATTTCTTTTCTTTAGATATTAAGCAAGGGAAATTCTTAGATACGAATTTCATCTGTCATTTTGAACCTTTAGTCCAATTTTGTGATTTTTTTTCTATAGGTAACTGTCAAACTCATCTAAGTTTTCAAAGTGATGTGCATACTTTAGTTCAGAGTTTTGTTATGATTTTTTTAAAGTTCTGGACTGTATCTGTCGAGTTAGCTCTGCTGTGTGGCCCCTTTGTCCCTACTAATATGGTTTATTTTTGTTTCTTCTCTCTCTCCTTTTTTCCTTATCACTCCTGCTAAAGAGTTATCTAGCTTTTGACTTCAAAATAATAATAACAATAGAAATTCTACAAAAGTTTAAGACACCTTCTCTATTTTTAGTGAACTTTTAACAAAGGTATGAACATTAGGAAATTAAGATTTAAATTTAATATTATTGACTAGAAGGTAAAATTGTAGTTTTAAGAATTAAGAAAGCTGGGGAGTTCGCTGGTGGTCTAGAGGTTAGCATTCGGTTCTTTCACTGCCGTGGCCCAGGTTCAATCCCTGGTTGGGGAAGTGAGATCCCGCAAGCTGTGCAGGTAGGAGTAGCTTATTAACCTGCTTGGGCAGGCTGCCCTAACAGAGCACCACAGACTAGGTGGCTTAAACAACATAATTTCTTTTCTCTCAGTTCTGGAGGCTGGAAGTCCAAGACCAAGGTTTCTTCCTCTCTCCTTGGCTTGTAGATGGCCATCTTCTCTCCCTGTGCTTTTATACCGTCTTCTTCTCTGTACCTGTCTGTGTTCAAGTTTTCTCTTCTTATAAGGACACCACTTATAGTGGATTAGGGCCCCCTCTAATGACCTCATTTAACTTTAATTAAATAACCCTATCTCCAGCTGCAGTCCCATGCTGACACGCTGGAAGTTAGGACTTCAACGTATGAATTTTGGAGGGACACAGTTAAGCCCATAACAGTAAATCAGGAGAGACTTTTGTAGTAGTTAGGATATAGGCTAAGAGATTCAAAAATATAGTGGCCAAAAAAAGTGTTATTTTTTCTCATGAAACAATCTAGAAGGATCAGGTGGTACAGGGCTTCTTCCTTGTCATCCAGAGACCCAAGTCCCTCCTGGCTGTTGCCCCATCCTCTTCTAAAGAACTGGTCTCATCTCATGTCTAGAACTTGGTCGGCATTCAATGAGCACTTCTGGAATAAAAGAAGGAATGAATGAATGACATGGTGTGTTCTGGGGCAAGGAAAGGACTAGCTTAAAGGAAGTAAGAATCTTGATAGAAATAAATAAGCAGAAAACATGATTAACTATATATTTCTGACCAGATTTGAGGAGGACTTGAAAGCCAAATGATACTCCAATAAAGATGTTAAACAAAAAAAAAAAATCCAAAGGGAACTCACAGGGTATTGGAATGAAAAGGGATGAAGCAAATTCAACTCAGTCATTTTATACAAATGAGGAAACGGAGGCTCAAGAAAGTGAATTAATTTACCCACATGGCTAAGTCATGCTATCCAGGGTTCTAATTCAATCCTTCTGATTCCAAGTCAAGGTTAATAGGAGGGATATGGACACTCTGTAGTTTTTACATGGGAAGGACATGATGTGTGCTGTGCTTCAGGAAGGCCAATTTTTATGGCTCTTAATGTGTCGTTCATCAATGACTATCCGTATACTCACTGTGGCTGACATTGATTTTGCTCACACAAAGGATAATCTCTGTCCTCTCGGTTGCTAACAGATCCCTGATCTTGTTCCGGTTGGTGGGAGAGAAAGAGATTCTTTGCTCTAGGAGACAGTGCCCTGCCCTGTGTGTGTGGTGGGGATGGGGATAGGGTGGCAGGGAATTAATCATGATGGTCCTAAGCCAATCATGTTCATTTCACTCCCCTTTGCCAATGGTTGGTCTAACAGTTGACAGGGGACCCAGTCTGGCCAATGAGATATAAAGGAGATTTTTCTGGGTAGCTCCTGGGAGAGTTTTTCTCACCTCATAGACAGATAGAACCCAGCAAGGAGAAGACCTCTTTGCCCCACTCGCTGCCTTGAATGTAGTTGCGTAAGTCACCTTGTAACCATAAAGCAACATCAGAGATGGAAGGGCAGACAGACTGAGACCGCCTGCCTGGGTACTTTGCAACATTGTGGAATTGCCACATCTGACCTGGAACTGCCTTCTCCAGACTAAGGAGTAATTGTTACTTTAATTAACTTTAGTCTTTATTGCTTAAGTCACTTGTAGTCAAGTATGCTGTTACTTGCAACCAAAAGCATGCCTAACTAGTATATTCATTATATTTGCTTTTTAAACAAGCACTTAAATGCCTAAAAACATCCTTGCAGTTCCCAATAGTTTCTCAACAAGAAAGCACAGGATAAAATGCAGAACTGTACGTTCTAGAGGTGTGCAGGGGAAAGGGGCCTGGTTGACTGTCATGCTGAGGGGAGACTTCATGGTACATGTGGCACTTAGACCAGGACGTGCACAGCAGGTGAGAGCTGAACAGGCAGGAGAGGGTGTCAGGTGCCTCAAGGAGAGGTAGCAGGTCCCAGCAGGAGCCGAGGATGACAAGTCTTTCACATGCCTCAGGGGACAGGATTGCAGTCTGCATTTAAATGCCTGCCGGAGTGTTACCAGCCTCCCAGATCCCATGGAAAGCTGTGCTCTCAGTCTTCCAGAAAACCCTGTGGATGGTGGTTAATGGAGCCGGGCACGTGAGGAGGTGGGAAGCTCTGCGGTGGAGAAGCACCTGTATAGTCTTCTTTCACCCCACATCTAGGCTGTGCTCTTCACTGCGTGGGGTCCGTGTCTTCCTACTATACCTTCCTCCTGAGATCTTTATCTCCTTTTGTGGTCATTCTTTATCTCCTTTTGTGGTCATTCTTAATTTTGTTTATATATTTATTTTTTAAAATTTATTTACTTTTGGCCATGCACCGAGGGCATGAGGAATCTTAGTTCCCGACCAGGGATCAAACCCGTGCCCCCTGCAGTGGAAGCGCTGAGTTCTAACCACTGGACTGCCAGGGAATTCCCTGGTCATTCTTTTTTTTTTTTTTTTTTTTGGCGGTACACGGGCCCCTCACTGCTGTGGCCTCTCCCGTTGCGGAGCACAGGCTCCGGACGCACAGACTCAGCGGCCATGGCCGCTCCGCGGCATGTGGGATCTTTCCAGACTGGGGCACGAACCCGTGTCCCCTGCATCGGCAGGCGGACTCTCAACCACTGCGCCACCAGGGAAGCCCCCCTGGTCATTCTTAATTTTAGTATTAGGGGACCAGGCCAACGGTCAGGAAATTTACTTCACTGCCCTAGAGGGTTCTCTTAAGCTAATGGCGCTCCTGGTGTCCTGTTGCAAACTTCCCAATTGCTAGGTGTGGTCAGGCTCCTCAAATCACCTAACAGTATCAATGATGACAAATAACAAAACCATGTTTTTTTTCAAGTGATTCTTCATGTGTGAGGCATGACACCATGGCTGTAGAGGGAAACCCGGTCTCTTGTACGCATGTGTCACTAACTGAGTCCCTTGGCCTTAGCTGGATGCATCCCTTAGTACTTGGAGGTTTCATTTTCTTCATTTATAAGGAGTGAATCACTGGGGCTTTTCTAAACTGAAGTCATATAAGCGTTGTTAATTGCAGCTGCTGTTCTTTCTAGATACTGAAATCGCAGGATTCCTTCTTCATCCTCCGCCACCACGTTTACAGTGGGGGATTTTTAAGTCCAGAGAACAAATAAGCAATGGCAGAAGCAAGCTGTAGCTGGCCTGCCAAGCGGGAGGAGTGGTGGCCACAGGAGGGCCAGGCAGGCCAGCGGCCCTTTCGTTAAGTCCTTTACCTGTGGATTCTCCCGGTCCTTGAGTTCTGCCAGATCTTGTGGAACGACGGAACGGGGACGGGGTGGGGAACATCGGTGGGCTCGGGAGGGGACCACATCTGCTGTTACCCTAGCTGAGCCTCTCGTGTGATCCTGATAGCAGTTACAGCCAATCTCAGCTCTGCTGATGGCAGGGAAAGGAAGCTTTCATCCACACGTGTGGAATGCTGCAGGGCGACACGGGGCCCCCAAAGACCAGCTCCGTGGTGGTAGCAGCGGTTAGTGGGAAACTCAGGAAAGGAGATCTTGGGACAAGAGGAGGCTGGGTAGGCCTTCTCCAAGATGCGTCTCCCATCACTGCCAGCCTTTGTGGATCAAGGTTTTTGCCTGTTAAAGGAGCAGGTTTTCCTATATAAAGCTCAGGGTTTTATACCGGAACTTCAGTAGCAGAGGCCCATGGAGAGAGGGGATGGGCAGCTGGACCAGGGCAGGGTGGAGAGGAAAGGGAGCAGTGGAACCTGACATATAAGCTGGTCCCTGCAGGGATGGCTATGAGATGCAACAGTTACTCAGCAGACGGGCATCTAAGGATGGGGCCAGCAACTGGAGGCTGTCAGCATTAGAAGACCCTTGAAATCAGACAAGAGGCAGGGTCTCAAACGATGCCCTAGGGTAAGGGGAAGTGGCTCTGTCCTCTAGGGACAAGGCTCGTAGGTGTAGACAGTGTGGTGGGCCGTTCAAGGCCCAGTCCCGTGGGAGACCTGGAAGTTGAGGGCAGAAGTGTGGTCCACCCCCTGGGGGTAGGTAGGGGAGGACCAGTTAGGGAGAGTGCAGGGGGCATGCCAAAGAAACATTACTAACGGCACAAGAGCTAACACTTACTCAGTGTTATAAATACACTATTATAAACACTTTTCTGGATTTCTCTTTTAATCGTCACAACAACCCATCAGTCCTGCTGACGTCCCAGGATAAGGGACTGGGGCCCAAGGAGGTTAGGTGGGTTTGCTCAAGGTCATATATCCAGCAGGAGACAGAGAGCCCCTGGCCGGCTGGCCCTAGAAGCGGCACACATCGCCCCAGACTCGGAGAAGTGCTTTGCTCTCTGCTTTCCGTTGCTTTCTGAGTGCAGGTGACCTTCTGCTCAAAGGTGGTCATCTTGACCTAACTGAGATCTGAGCTGACCTGCAGACAGATCCTTCTTCCGCCGAGTTATCAGATCATTTCACGACGATCCAGGGGATGAAGCAATCGGTCTTTAGGAACCAGCTCTCTCCTCCCCTCTGATGAGCTTGGCATTAACAGACCAGAAGAGCTGAGGGGATTCTGGGTGGGGGAGTGGAGTCTAAACCATAAGCCCAAGGAGGTCCTGCAGATTCAGGTTCATTGTGGGCAAAGCACATCACCTCTCTGCCTGTTTCCTTAAAGTAAGATCAAGCGGTTGGACGTGATGGTCTCTGAGGTTCATTTGTACATTAATATTTTATGATTCTATGTATTATCTTCCCCAGTCAGTCTTCTGGAATCTTCCTTTGTCCAACCTTAGACACTTCTTCATATGTTCTAGAAAAAATGTCTTGCAATATTCCCTTTCTGTTCCCAAATTGCCTAGGATGCTTGCCAACAAATCCTGTTTCATTTTGTTTTTTTAAAAACACATAGTTTTTAAGGTCTTTATATCATGAGATGATTAAGCATGGGTTTCTTTCCTTCCCCCCTTAGCTTCATTTTCTTTAGTTAATGGTCACCGACGACAATTTCTAAATAAATACGATGGAGGAGAAAAGCGATTTTCAAAGCTTGCGCGTTTCTCTCCTCTCCATCACATACAGAATATTTTCCTCGATTCTCCTTTTAAAAAATATTCCTATTTTCTTTATTTTTCCTTCTTGATCTTGTTTCTGCTTATCTGTGTTACTTCTGAATACAGCAGTACTTTTCAAACCAAGTGTAGTTTTTAAACCATCAGTTTCCCTTGTGACTGCTTTGTACCTATTCATACCTCTTATCAACGAACGTTGGATTTGCTGGAAACTTGTCCTCTTGACTGTCAGTGAAACCAAAGCTCTGGTCACCAGGTAACATTCACTGTCCTCCTTTTCTCTCTAGCTTCACTTTTTTCTAGACTCAGAGCCTAAAATTTACTTTGGGTCGATAGTTCGCATTTTTCAGTTTTAGACTAGGAAAGAAAAATGTATTTTATGAAGAAAACATTTTAAACATATACCTAAGAAGAAAGAAATATATATAAATTACATACCCATGATTCAACATTATCCATATAGGGCCTATCTTGTTTCATCTTTACTCCTTTTGGATAATTTTGAAGCACATCTCAGACATTTTATCACTTTATCTGTGATTACTTCAGGATGTGAAGAAAGGGAAGTCTATTTTAATAATAAACTATGTATTTTTATTAAATTACTATTATTTATTATTAAATTATTATTATTATTTGGCTGGGTTTTAAATTTTGTCAAGAAAAACCACCCTAGTATTTGACTTGCTTTGGACATTGATCTGTTTTATGTCCAAAACCAAGATTTGTTTATCATATCTTGGCGTCAACTTTTTTTCTCTTACGGAGACAAACAGGGGGTATACACCAAAATACAGAGACAATGATTCTGATATTTTTTATAGGTGTTCCGAAGAATTTTTTAGTATAAAATTATAGAAACAAAGTTATTTAGCAGTTTAACGTTAGTGGAAAGCAGCTTATGATGTCATGTCTTTCACAGAAGCCATGTTCTCAGTTTAGCCAGAACTTGATTTTATGGAATATTATTTTTTCAACAGAAAAAAAACCTAAAGCCACTTTTTAAACGCAAGCCTTCCCTCCACAGTTGGATTAGGTGAGCTTGGGGGTCTAACTTTCTTACGAAATGACATATTTGCTAGATTGTGCGTCTGATGTCAGATTTGCCAGTTTGCATCTTTGAAAGTTACAGGGCCCCGTTCCTGCATCCTGGCTGACTGCTGGTTCACGTGGGCCTGTGGTCCAGGGCAGAGAGTGGCTGGGCTCCTCCCTGACTTCTGCTGCTGCTGATACGCATGAAAAGTACATCTGGGAGGAGTCTGGAAGAGATCAGGAAGGAAAGGGATGGTCTTCCACGGAAGTGGCCAGCAGACCTGCCCAGAGGCTGTGTCTGGGTATGGCGGCACTTTGGAAGAAGGAAGGGCTGAAGGTGGAGAGCTCTGTTGCTCAGACGTGGGAATCCAACTCATGGCATTTAATAAACTTCCTAGTCACAGCCCAGCCGTTACATAAAACTCAGACGTTATGAGTATATAAATTTGGGTCCAGTCTTAGGGTACAGCAATCTGATGATGACTTTCTACTTCCTTAAAATGTCTGGACCTGAGCCAGACGATCACTTTAAACCCTGTCTTGGCTCAAGGAGGAAAATAAAGTAGGCTGCTTTCAGTTGCCCACTCACCCGAACCTGGCTGAAACCAACAAATGCTTCCCCTCCTCTCCCACCAGCCTTCCCATCCTGGCAATGAGTCCTCCCTGGAACCCTGGGGCTCTCCTGGACTCCTCTGTCTCCCTCACCTCGACCCCAGTGTTAATTTCTCTCTCCATCCTTTCTCCGAACTACTAACCAGAGGCACCTGCCCTCTTGCTTTCTCCTTCCCGTCATTGTTCCAGTTCTATCCTATTGCCGCTTAATAGTTTGTTTCTTCCTAGATTTATTTACTAGTTAATTCCTTTCATTTGTCTTCCCTTGAATCCCCTATATGCTAGTCTAACCATCCTAAACTATCCTTTCCTAGGACTGGCAGAATGAAACACATTTAAAAATTTACCCACCAAGTAGTCAAGGTCCCTCAGCCTTACCTGCTGAAACTTGCCTCGCTGTTCCCTGACACCCTCCCTCCTCCACTGGCCGCCCCTGCCCCTCACACGTCCCCCCACCCCCATAGCGGGCTGGTTGTGTTCCCTTCGCTCCTTGTCAGAATGCCTTCCCCTCTCTGCCCACACAAATCTGTTACTACCTTCAAAACCGTTTCCCAATTCAGTGAGGAACAGTTCCTTTTAGTACTCACAACTGTATCTTGTTCTCGCCTTAGAACTGTTTTAATTGCAGTAGAATTGTTTCCTAATGTTTCATGAAGTCTGGCCTTCTCAAATAAATGCAAGGCTTTCTAGGGCAATAATTATATCTTCTATTCTACCGTCTTCAACAAGACTGGCCCAGGATTGCGTATGGGTACAAAAAAAAAAAAAATGTTTACTGAATGAGAGAATACATTTTCTGAATGGCTACCGAGTGTCTGGATGTGCCTAACTGACTAACATTCCAATGTCAAATTACATGCATTTGGGGATTATATATAATGGTGAAATTGAAATGTCCAGCAGTAGGATAACATTTTACAGCTATTAAATATAATAATTATGAAGGCTATATAGAAACACAGAAAATTAAAAGCACTCTCTAAGAAGATGACTAACATGAAATATACCAAAGAGATCTCGGTGGGTTTATAGAGATGATGGGGTTATGATTCATCCTCCAGCCCTCTCCCCATCTTTGCGTCTGTCTAAAATGTTTTATAACTAAAAGAGTACATTAAAAGTAATGTCATATTTTTTAAAAAGAGTAAAAGTCAATAGCTGACAGTTATAGGCTGGGATAAAATTAACCTTTGGCAAAGCTGTTAATTCTATTGATTAGATGACCACTGTACAGACTTCCTTGGCCAGCTACTTTTCCTTTAGGTATTAGTCCCTTCTCTGTTTTGCTGTCTCCTGCCCCAATCTTCTCTAATCATCCCCATCTGGGCTTTTAAAAACAACTTTCCTAAAATACCTTGAATACAACTCACCTGTCTTATTACCTCTTGCTAGGACCATCAATTATTCCTGAATAATGACATGGTAGATGGTAACAAGCTAATTGCAGCCTCCCTTGGTGATGACGCATGACACATCATGCATCAGAGATAATGACACAAAGAACGCTTCGGTTTACTTAATGTCTGCTGATTCCTCTCTCCCTTCCTCCTTCCCTCCCTCCCTTCCTTCTTTCTTTCCTTCCGTCCTTCCTTTATTCAGCGCTGCCCTGGTCAGTGATTTTGATGATGATACAGAAGGCATATGTATCCTATTTTTGGATAATCTGAAGCAGGACATATAGAAAATGCACTGACTTTTCTATATGCCAGAAAGATTTCAACAGGCCAGAAAGATGGGCTAAATCGAACAAGGAATTTAATAAGAGTGGGTATAAGGGTCTGCAATTTGGGTCATCAAAAGCTGTGGTTGTCCAGTACAGCCAGACCACAGCTCCTGTGAAAAAGCCTCAGGGCTTTTAACCAACAGTGAGTTCCACAAGCATCCAGGGTACAAAGTGGCCCACAGAAAGGGCTCCTTTGATCTTAGGCTGCAGTAACAGAAGTATAGTATCCATGTCACAGTTCCTACGGAGGAGGTGCAGGGCTAACCAGGAGACCAGAGCTAGGAGACTCCGCCTCAGAAAGAAGCTGAAAGCCCGCATCGATTAAAATGAGATAAATGGCTGCAGCACCAACCTATGTGAGGAGCAGGTAGTCAGGGATGGAGTGAGCACGTCCGTGGGGGGCAGGCAAGGAACTCCATCAGAACCTATCAGCATTGGAGAAATGGAACCGTGGGTGTGCCTGGCTGGCAAGCTCAGCAGAGCTTGCCCAGGGAGGATTGTGGGCATGTGCTACTCAGATCTAGGAACCTGAACTGTCAAGCAGAGATGTGCTGGGAGCTTTTTTTGCCATATAACACAGAAGGGTTTTAGAAAGTCATTTGGTTCTTGTAACCAACCATACGTATTTATGCTATGCAGTGTGTAGCCGTGGAGTATGGTTTTTCTTTGCTCTGAAGCCACCTAACCCAGGTGGGGACAAAGTCCTGATTGAGACCTGGTGACTGCAAGCTGATCAGCTCTACCCTTGGTCCACCCTAGGAAGATGAGGCCCTGGGTTCCCTCCTGTCTCTCACAGGGATGCTCCCACACTATTGTTCAGTCTTGAATATTAAAGCTGTTGGTTTTACCAACAGTGTGCCTCTGAATAGGGGCTACAAAGAATCCTCAAGAGAATGTTTGTAGCTGATAACAAGAGAGAATGTCTGGTTTTGCAGGAGATGAAACGTTCTTTTGTATGTGAGCAGGAAGCAAGCAGATAGTCTATTTCAATAGCTTTTTATACCCACCAGGCATGTTGAAATTGATCTTTTCCATCACTGTTATCTATAAAACCCCTTTCGTTAGTGATTTAGTTGGAAGGGTGCTGTAGCCTATTCTTGTTCAAAGGTCTTATCTCTTTTTTGGGGGGTGGGGGGTTGAGAACCATACCTTTACTTCCCATTAGTTTAGCTTAGATATTCATTTATCTAAATGCTAATATTTATCTGAGCTAAAATGAAATTAAGAACAAAACCTTGTGAGAACTTGTAGCATCTTGAGTTCTTTGTTAGGAGGCTAATGCAACTAACAAAGTAAGAAGTAAAGAAATTGCTGACTATAATTAAAACCTGCAACTTTTCGAAAGAATAGTTGGGAATTTGTGGAAGACCACTCTTAATGCAGAATGATTTTGGTGTAAATTAAGTTAGATTCGACCAGGACTCTTTTAACCTTAAACAGTTGAGCAATACGCTAGTATTGGGTTTTTTTCTTTAATTTTCTTTATTTATTTTTAAAATATATATATTTATTTATCTTTGGCTGCGTTGGGTCTTCCTTGCTGTGCGCGGGTTGCAGCGAGCGGGGGCTACTCTTCGTTGCGGTGCACGGGCTTCTCACTGCGGTGGCTTCTCTTGCTGCAGAGCACTGGCTCTAGGTGCATAGGCTTCAGTAGTTGTGGCACACGGGCTCAGTAGTTGTGGCTCACCAGTTCTAGAGTGCAGGCTCAGTAGTTGTGGCGCTCGGGCTTGCTTGCTCTGCTGCGTGTGGGATCTTCCTGGACCAGGGCTCGAACACGTGTCCCCTGCATGGGCAGGCGGATTCTTAGCCACTGCGCCAGCACGGAATTCCCTATGCTAGTATTGTTGATGGACGTCTGAGGTCATGAAGATTGTTTCAGCTATCCATCAGATACCCGTTGTGGCTTCACAAGTAAACTCGATGCAGTCATGTCTGACAGCCGGTATGTGAAGTGTTGTCTCTCAGATAGCATTTGAAGGGTTGTAGTAAACTTTTGTAGACTGTACTATGGACCGTTTTCCCCCAGGGTCAGCTAAGTGTCTCTCCTAAGAAGCGCTCCTGAGTTCTCGGACGGACCACCTCTTCTCTGTGCCCATCGTGAACCCAGGCTCCCTCCAGCACTGGGATCCTCACACTGTAATGTCGTGGCCTCTTTACGCGTCAACCTCCTCTCCAGATTCTAAGCCCTCTTCTTGGGAGAGAGCATGGGAGGGACAAGCAGCTCTGAAGTGAGGCAGGGGGACACCTCGTTTCTGCGGGTGTGTCCCAGACTGTGACCGAGGCTGGGGGATCCGTTGTGAGTTAAGATCCGCTGTCAGGCTCTAACCCTGAGATACGTAATTAACTGTTCACGGAATGATGCTTCGGTTTTGAAGGAATCAAGCTTGGGAGTAGGAGCCCTAGAAAAAGTGGAGAAGCCAGCAGGCGCGCAAAGGCTCCGCGTGGTCTCACTCTCCTCGGAGCCGCGTGGGGCTGCCACTCCCGAGCCCCAGCGCCAGGCGGGCGGACGCGCTGTTCCTGCGTGGGGCTCCCAGCGGCGGGGACCTGTCCTGGCCCTGCCGCTCAGAGGTGTGGCAACTCCGGGTTGCCTAACCTTCCCCGGCGGGAGGCAGTCCAGTCCTTCAGGAAGAGTCGCTGGCCCAGTGTTTAGGAGCCATCACGCTCCTTTTTATCGTGGCCATCTGGCATTTTGCAGTAGAAGTATTTTTCAAACCAGCGGTATTTACAGGGACAAGACTGGGCTGCTCCGTGGAGCCTAGGACGATATCAGCCTTTGAGGTAATGGAAACATAATTGGGGAACGAGGTGGAATTAGTGTCATCGCAAATGATCTAGTGCCTCATGCTGATTTCCCGGGGTTCGGAGGGCAGTGGAGTCACTCATCTTGCGTAGCAAGCAGCCATCAGAAAGACTCTTCTCGAGCGTTTGGGAAATAAAGTTCAAGTGCTTGGCCTTTAAAAGTTGCAGGAGCAGCTTCACGTCCCAGCTTTTTACAAGGTATCATGATGTTATTGCTTGTTTTGCTTCTAGGAAGCCGAGGGTTTAGGAAATGACTTGGGCGGGTGCATCTGTGAGGTCGAAAAAGACACAGACGCGCTCCCCAGGGACTCGAGCGGCTTCGCTGTCTTCCCGAAGGTGCCAGCCAAGCGTCCGGTCCCCGCGGGCGCTCCTGGCGCAGTCCCCTGTGCCGAGGGTGTCCGGCGCCTCCCTAGACGTCTGGGGACAGTTGGGAGAGTCGCGGGGCGGCGGGACAGCGCGGGAAGAGCAAGGAAGGGGGAGGGAGCCGGCCTGCGCCTCGCCCCTCCGTGCCAAGGACACCGTCGCGGAGGCGCGGCCAGCTTCCCAGGATCGGACTTTCCGCCCCGGGGGCCGGGCGGTGGAGGTCCAGCCCCGTCCCCTTCCCAGCTTCGGGCGGCCCCCAGGGCTGAGTAAGCCGGGCGGAGGGAGACTGCAGGGATTTCCTGAGAGCTAAAGGAGGAGGAGGGGACCGGGACAGGAGCCGGGAGCAAGGACCGTGAACCTGCCCGGCGGCGCTCCGGGGCCGCGCCGCCCGCGCCTCCCCACGCGCGCTCCCTCCCCGCCCCCGCGCCCGGCGGCCCCCGCCCCCTCCCGAGCCGTAGGGAATCAGGTCCCGGAGGAAGAGGGTAGGTGGGGAGGCGGATGAGGGGTGGGGGACCCCTTGACGTCACTGGAAGGAGGTGCCGGGGTAGGAAGTGGGCTGGGGAAAGGTTATAAATCGCCCCCGCCCTCGTCTCCTCTTAATCGAGGTCCGCTGGAGGCTCGGAGCGCGCGGGATCAGCACTCCTCGCGGCTCCTCCCCGGCGGCGGCGGCGGCTCGGAGCGGGCTCCGGGGCTGGAACGCAACGGCCGGAGGACGCCGGGCTGCGAGGATTACCGGGGGAAGTGGTTGTCTCTCGGCTGGAGCCGCGGAGAGGGGCGCTCGGGGCGGAGGGCCGGAGCGAGAGGAGACAGGCTCGGGCGGCTGCGGCGGGCGCCCGCGAGGAGCGCGGGCACCGGACGAGCAGGCCGCGTCGCGCTCACCATGGTCAGCTGCTGGGACACCGGGGCCCTGCTCTGCGCGCTGCTCGGCGGTCTGCTTCTCACAGGTGAGGCGCGGCCGGTGCCGGAGGCCGGCGCGGGGCTGGCGGGGGCAGGGGCGCAGCCCGGGGGGCCGGGTGCGCGCGGGGAGCGAGCTCGGAGGGAACCGAGGACACTAGTTGCAGCGGACACGCCTGGGGCCGTGACGCCCTTTCTCCTCCGCCGGGCGGTCGGGCTGGGCGCCTCGGAGAGCAGCTGGCTGGGGTCCGCGAGCATCGCCGCGCTCGGGTCCGCGCTGGGGCTGCCCCTTGCGGCTGGAGTCGCTGATCCTCGCTGCCTGGCCACCTCCCCCAAGCCGGGGCCCCCCTCCCAGGTTCTGGGCTCGGAAAGTGCCGCGCACCCGGACCTGCCCGGCACCCAGAGCCTGCTCTCAGGTGGCCTGGCCGGGTCCGTGAGGCCCCCGGATCAGCGGCTCCTAGGACAACCGCGTGGCTGCCTGGGGACTGGGCTGAGGCCCGGCCTTGGCGATGTCTGGCACGGGCCGCGACGTCGCGCCTCCCGAGGGAAGGAGGTGAGCCCCTTTGGAGGGGATCGCGTGCCTGGCGGGAGCACACAGATACCTGAAGATGGCAAGAGCTGGTATCCTTCGACCCACTCTGGGCCCCCGAGCTCGCGTGTCCAGGGAACGTTCCCCCAGCGTCCTCTCCTCCCTCCCCCCCCCACCCCCACCCCCCCCCCCCCCCCCCGCTCGCCGGCCGCTGGGCCTGAGCGCTGGGCGCGCATCCATCCGAGTGGAGCCTTTGCCACGGGTCCAGCCCAGGTCACCGACCTGAGTGACCTTGACCGACGAGGGCAGTCGAGGACCCAAGTCCCGTTAAGTTTGAGAATTGCAAGCCTAGTCTTTAAGTTCCGAGAGAAGAAAGGGCAAATGATTTGGACCAAAAGGTGCGGTTTGAGGAATCGGTGAGGTCCGCGCCTTTGCTGGGCGTTAGGGACACTGGCGGCCGAACCTTCAGGGACCAGTAGGTTGTACCTGGTTAGTGTGGCGGTGGCCTCCACCGAGGCGCCAAAACCCGAGGGCATTTAGGGACTCGGACTTGCCTTTTCTGCTCAGCGGGGCTCAGTGGCCAAGCCCCCTGGTTTAGTCCCCCTGGGCGCAGAGAGCCAGATTTTGGAGCGCCTGTCTCTTAAGCGTCGTGGAGGAAAGGTAAAATATGAAATAAAATACAGTGACATAGGTTATTGCAAAGATCCCTGGGTAGGAAAGTCCGTAGGGTTGAGCATATATTTTTTTAAATGCTTGTTAAACTCAAAAGGCAGTAACAAATATTCCTTCTCAAGGGGAAGACTAATTAAACTACTTGTTTCTTAATAACAAGTAATAGTTCCACCTGGGTGAAGCTGTTAAACCGAGAGGCAAGGCTAATTCGTACTAAATTGGAGAGAACTCGCTCTAAGTTGGAAATGTTGCTAAAATAACTATACGAAGTGAAGTACTGCTTTTCTGTTTCAAAACTACATTTGGGGGTTTGAAAAGTCATGTGTTTTGAAATACAATTGCTTGGAGCATTTAAGTAACTTGCTGAAGTCTATCGTCTATTATGTAAAAGTAAATCTAGGTAAATTACTGTGAATCCAGAACATGGAGGGGAAAGTGTATGCTTTATTGGATTTTCTGCTTCACACATAGACATCTTTATTTTGTTTCAAAAACTAGCAAAGAATAGTTCTGTTCGTGGTTCAAAGCAACTTAGATCCGTGGAAGCGTTTCAGAAACGCGAGTGAGATTCTCTTATGATTCCCCTTAGATTTTACTTAAATGAGGCAGAAATCTTGGAACTCTTTTGTGATTTTTAAAAAAATGTTTTACATATGTGTTATAGGGAGAAAGCAAGACAAACATTGGCAAGGTGAGAACCTCTTCACCTGCCGGTTTAGGGAATGTTCTATCAGCTGTTGGGGTCTGTAATCGCCAATCTAAACCACAGGCTTCTGCCGCGGGTTAACAGCTGCGTCACAGTAAAACAATCAGGTACCTGCTTTCTAAGCTGCGTCAGCGCTTTCAAACTGAAGGAGGGGCTGCATGTCTGGGGAGTGGTGTCTAGATAGGGGCCAGGCTTCTGCCCTGTGGATTTATGAGGAGTTCAGCTTGCACCCATCACGGGCCAGCTCTGCTCACTGTTGGGTGCTATATAATTTTATGAGTTATTAATATTACGTGTGCGTTCACTGAGGTATAAAATAATCAGAGGTTCGGTAATACAAAAAGATAATGCCTTTCCCCGCAGAGAGTGTATTTACCTTCTTCTAAATATCCTGGGAAATAAAAACACTGCAGTATTCACATGCTTCCAAGTCCTCTATATTGCAATCTCTTCCTCTAAAAAGGATACTAGGCTTCCTTTCTCCAGCTCAAAGTCTCATTTTCTTATTTTAAGGCAGCACACCCTTGATGAAAGCCGCAGACCCTTTTTGTCTGCCCCCCCTTTTCTAGAGTTTTTGAGCAGCTGACATGTACAATTTGCTATAGCTAATCGGAAATGCTGCACTTGCCAATTTTGTGAGTGGAGTTAATTAATGATAGAAAGTTAAATCAAAAGTGTACATGACAGTGATCCCCATTTCCAAAATGAACGTACTAAATCTCTCAAAATCAAGCTAATTGTGCATAACAGTTTGTCTTTTCTCCAAGGTTTATAAAGCCACACTTTGGGTTGTGTTTTTCCGGAATTGTACGTTTGAAATGTTAATTCCGTGCACGTTTGGTGGTCCACGCAGTTTTCCAAATGATGGATCACATTGCAGATAAATTGTAGGTGGTCACCTACTCTAGTTCCTCAATATTTTGACCTTATTTATTTATTTATTAAGTTTTTTCTCTCCCTGTTGAAAATTCTATAACAGGCTATTCAGTTTCTTTTCTAGGGAGCACTAAGTGGGTTTTGTGTTTTCACATGTAAAATTCAGACGTTAGAATAGATGGTTATTTCTAGGGGCCTTTCCCAACTCTAAAATGCAATGAAAGATTCCAAGAAACGGACTGAACACAGTGTCTGTTTTTCTCCTTCCCTTAACTGCATTTGCCTATAGAATGGGTGACCAGCCCTGCGATGCCGGAGCCAGGGCTGAAAGGCTGAGCTGGCTTTCCCCTGCTGTCAGTAATCACGGTGGATTTTCTTTTTCACTAGTGCAACACACCTAACTCCAACCGATTCGTTTGCTCTTTATCAGGTTGCAAGAACTAAGCTGTTACAGGATGCCCAAGCCAGGACGAATCATGATCTTGGGATTTTTTTTTTTTTTTAAACAGAATATGTGACTCTATGAAATAGACTCTATTTCATAACTCTAGTTCTCTGATCTCTTCTAAGGAGACTGGTCATTTAAAACCCGTCTGTATTTCTTGTTTTTTTCAATTAATGCTTACTAGTTGCAAATAATACTTATTTGCTCCCCAAGTAACTTAAGTCTAAAAGAGTTTCCGATTTCAACAAGAATACTAAACGTCTTATTTAAACTGGAACTTATTTTATATGACTTTTTAGAGCAGACCAAGTAATCATTTTGTTTTTACCAAAACTAATTAGATATTTTAAATCTCCTTTGAATGTATATAATATAGAAGTTGAAAATGATATATCGCCTCCCCAAATGGTTTTATATCCATCAAAAAAAAAAAGGTAGTATCCTTGAGGAAGGTTACCCAGTAGATCACCAAGTTACGATTAATGTTTACTCTGGCTTGAGAGTTCTGCAAAGCAAGAACAAATAACAGAGTAAATAGCTTCTGCAGTGCTTTAAATTGAGATGTGCACGCGAGTGAGTGTGAGAGTGGAGAGTGAGGGAAGTTCTCTTGGCACCCGGGTGTTAAACGCAGAGCTTTCTGGTGTTAGGGTCTTGGTTCAATTGCACGGTCAGGAGTTTGTTGGATAGCAAGTGAATATCATAGTTTTTCAGAGCATTTGTCACTGTGGCTAGAGGAGGAAGGACATTTGAAATAACACCAGGCTTAACTTTTAAGTAAAAGTACGTCATTAGGAACGGTTAAAAGCATGAGAAGCGTTGGTTGCATTTGGTTGAAAACGATCTACGAGAACAGTCCATTCTGTTCCGTTGGGCTCAGTACGCTGGGGAGGCTTGCAAAGGAATGGCAAGAGCTCCTGCCAGATGCTTTCCAGGAGCATTGTTGATGCCTCACACACTTGGGTGCCTTGGAAATTGCATGCGGCTGATTACAGTACTGGATTTTAGACCAGATTGAGGAAGGGGAAGGAAACTGGAGGAATGGGGGGTGATGGAGGGAGGGCTTGAAAGGAGAGCCTCTGGTGTAGTATCTGGGACTGCAGGGGGGTTTCATTAAGGAAATGATTCCATTGAGTCTGCTGAAGATAGTGGACTAGATTTCCTGCATTGCTGCTGGGGCGGATGTCGGGGGATGTCAAGAATTCCTGGGGATTTCCCATCAGTCTTGGTAAAGCTGGATGCCTAAGAGCCATGTCTGATCATTGCTCCTTTCCTTGATTTTGTGCTCCTTGAGAGGATTGATCTCATTGCACAGACACATACACTGTGAGGGCTAGATGGAACCTCAGGGATCTAATCTGCTCCTTTCAGAGACGAGCAGTTTAGTGATTTTTTTTTTTCAAGCTCAACAGCTGGCTGGTGGCCGAGCCAGGAACAGAACCCGATGTTCATCCTACAGATAACATTTCTTCTTCATTTTTGTATATCCTCTACCCCAAACAGAGTAGAGATGTTAAAATATTTGTTGAATACCATTATTGCAGAGCTAAAATTTCGTTTTAAATGCTGGCATTTAATCTTATTTCTCATTTTATTGAATATATTTAAGAGTCTTCTTTCCCACCATCAGTACACGAATAAATTTTTCTTACACACGTAAAACGAGGACCATATGAACATATTGTAGTGGTAGATCTGTGTTTATTTGCTCTTCTGCGAAAAAATCTATTTAAACTGCCTTTTTAAACATAATACATCATTCATATTTTAATGCACCATCATTAATTTTTTACAACAGTATTTTCAATAACTGCATAGCATTTCATGGTATGGCTATGCCATAACTTGTTAAACCCAACTGGCATCTTTTTTTTAATATGAGAAACCTTTAAAGCCCATAAGGGGTTTGATTAGGAATATCAAAATGAGGGCTGCTTAGTAATATACTGAGAGATTTGGGGAGAAAACTAATTTTTCTTGTGCACAGTTGGAATCCTCCTTTTGGATGTCTGCAGCTTAAATAGTTGTGGCTTACGGTACTAGCTTCATCTATTACCACTTCCCTCCGCGTACCCCGTGTCCCAGCCACACAGACTCTACCGCCGTCAAAGAAATAGCTCCCCTTTCTTTAGATGGGCCTTGCGCTTTTCATGCTGTTTGTCTGCCTGCAAGACCCTTTTTCTCCCTCTGCATCTTTCCTTCCCGTGCCTTCAAAATTCAGCGTAGAAATCACCAGCTCCACGAGCTCCTCCTTAGAGCCCCAGACAGAATGACTGGTTTCTTCCGCTCCTGTGTGTAGCCTCCTCTTATAGCCCCGATATGGGTCCTCCCGTTCTTCTCACCTTGCTTAGTATTCTGTTTATGAGGGTGCCCTCACTCTTTGGGGAGGAGAGCCCGTGTCTTAACTGCTCTTACATTCCTGGCACCTACTGTCATGGATGGCGTGGAAGCTCTCAGTAAATGTTGGAATGAATGAATGATGGAGCCACACTGTCATTTCAAAGAAGAAATCTTTCCGAGCCAGATATGACTTTATTCCAGGTTATTAGTTACTCTTGCTTGTCCATTGGGCCTCAGTTACAGTGGATTCCTTAAAGGGGCTGTTTCTCAATAGAGAATATTTGTCCTCTGCAACGAGTGGCTCAGATCTAGGAAATCAGCTATGATTTTCAACTCTGAGATACCCATGTCTTGTGATCCCCTCCTGTTTGGTCATGATGATTCCCTGGGGCTTCTGGGCCAGCAAAGCTGGGCTTGGGTCCGTGCAGCAGTTCTGTCCTAACCCTCTATCGGTATGGGGCCGGGCCCTTCACCTTTACTCCACAGGGCTTTATACCATTTTTAGTGCTCTTAGATTTTATGCTTTGACTTATCCTCTGATAGACTCAAACCTGAGTCATTGGACTCAGTGCTGGACTGTGTGGCAAATCTGAATGATGGGGAGATACTCAGAGTCAGACACTGCTTTAATAGGAGCCTTGTTACAGGACCAGTCTAGTTGCTTGATTTCCTCCTTCCTTAGAATAGGTTCTCCTTAACTGTTCATGCAAATAGATTCTTCTGGCAGGACCAGCCTACTAGGTGTGAAACATGTTCTGAAAAATCGGAACCCCCGATCCAGCCTCGAGCTGGTGCCTCCCTCCCCCGACTCCCATCCCCAGCCCCAAACTTTGCACATGCCCACAGCATGCTTCTCAAAGTGTGGCCCATGGCCCACCATCCCCTGGCAACTTAACCAATCAGAGCCTGTATATTAATAAGGTCCCCAGATGTGTTTCTGCACATTAAAAAATTGAGAAGCGCTGATTGTAGTAAAGGATTCTTAGCTCTGGTGTCAGGGTCTAAATCGTCTTCACCAGCATCCTAGTGCTGACCTTGACCTGTATGACCAAGGGACTAGACCCTGGCCAGCCAGGAGCTTCTTTCCGGCTCCCACACTGTTCTTGTGCCCTGTCTTCTGCCGGGACACCTGTGACCTGCTTCAAGACTTTTTTTTAACAAAATCTTAGGCTTAGCTTGGACCCGTAGTCAAAGCATACAGAGGTTGTGGTCTTGAAGAATACCACAGTTCACCAAACCATGGGTCTTAGAAAATAGGGACCTGGTGAAAAATAGTACAATAAAAATGGCATTAAACAGATGGGTTTTAACCGTAAATAAAAGTTTTACAAAGCATTTGCTTCCAAAGCAAAGTCACTTGGTGTAAAAACCAGGGAGGTGAGCATCCTTCTGTTGTCAAGGAGGCGACACTGTCTCATCATGCTCTCATATCCTGCCGCTGGTGACACATTGTCTGTGCTTCTTGCTGGCTTGAAAGTTAATGCACTTGCCTTCTTCCTCGTCTTATTATCGCAAATCTTGGCAAGTGCTTTTGTCTTTTCCCAGGTTACCACAGTGCTTATGGGTAGTTTTTCTCAGCCTGGTCTTCTATCCTTCTATCGAACAGGTGGAGTGTGACTGCATTTCCTTTCAAACCACAGACCCTCCCACGTGGTCAACACAAGCAAAGCTATAACAACGATCAGGTTCTTTTGTGAAACGAGGCCTGAAGTGAACCTGGTATAAATGAAAAGCCTTGTCTTCTGTTATATGCAAATATGAAACCACTCGCGCTCAAGGCCCCCTTTGGCGGCCTTGATTAGTAATTAGTCTGCCAACTGAGTTCTGTGAAACCCTTTGCTTCTCTCCAGGGTCCCCAGCTTTGGCTCTGCGTTAGAACCATCTGGGCTTTATTTCTAGAATCCTCTTGCCCTGGCAGCACTTCTGATCATGAGTTTTTGAGTGGGCCCGAGGCATCTTTCCTTTAAAGCTGCCAGGTGATTCCAATGGGCGGCGAGGTTACGGAACCTTCTGGTTTATCCTATATCCAAATCACCTGAGAGCTTGCGCTGCAGTACTGGGCCGGCCCCAGAGTTTCTGATTCAGTAGGCCTGGGATGGGGCCCGGAATTTGCATTTCTAACAAGATCCCAGGTGGTGCCGAGGCATGGATGCAGAGACCGCTGCTTTGAGAGCCCCTGACCTCGGGCTCCACTGAGAGGCCTGGCTACCTGGGAGGCATCCGTCCTGGGGCCAGTCTGGAAAAGGCACGAAATTAAATCATTGCTAGACATCTAACAAGGTGGAGGAAACTGTATCTGTGAGGAAGAAAGGAACTCTTCCTCTCTTAGAACGAGGGGAATTCTGGGATAAAGTGCTTGGTACGGGCGGGCCTGTTTTGCAGAGCAGGGTATATGTGAGTTAGGAACCAGACCTGGATTGCTGGTCTAGACAGGAAAGCTCGTAGTGGTTCTCCTTCCCTGCCTCACGCTGTGGAGTGCTCAGCCTTTCCTCTACAGAAATGTGGGCACATGGCTACAGAGTCCTTTGGGAAGGTACCATGCTACTGACCTGTCCTGGGCATCCTCGCGCCTCTGGTCCAGCCCTGCTAGCCTTCAGTAAGCCCTCCATGAAGCAGTCGGAAGCCTTGTTACCTTTCCCTCCCTGACCAAGCCTCTGTAGCTGAATTCCTGTGCTGGGATCAGCGTCCCCACTTGGATGGCTGACCCTCTACCTGTCGGAGCAGTACGGCTCTGCTGACTTCCGGGGATATGCCAGGGGTCTGTCACCGCCACATCGGAGACAGAGCTGGCCTCTCACTGGGCAGAATCGTGGTGCTGGGACCCTTCTCGGGAAATGCCAAGAGTATAAGTCGCTGCTTCTTCCCTGAGAGCATCTCGGGGTACCTATAGGGCGTTTAAGGCCTAATATTGTGTGAGCTCTATTCGGACGCTCTCATTTTCAGATACAGAAGGAGCATATCCTTCACCCACGGCTGAATCAGTGCTTCTCAAACCTGAGTCATGATAGCGTTTGTGTCTGTCATCTCCTGACATAATAGGCTGCCTCAAATCGCAGTGGCCTACGAGGGGAATTCATTATGTCTGATGAGTCTGTGGGTTAGAAATCTGGGCGCGGCTTAGCTGGGTGGTTTGCTTTGGGCCTCACCTGGGTCGCGCATGCAGCTGTAGTCCCCTGGCTTTGCCCCTGGGACCGCGTCGCTGGCTGTCGGGGGGGGGCCATCCTCCGCAGGCAGCCTTTTGCCCCCCAGCCGTCTAGCCCCCCCCCCCCTTACTGGGGGCAGGGGCCGTCTGAGAGGACAACAGCGGATGTCTCAAGGCCTTTGGAACTCTTACAGCACCACCTATGCCACATTGGGACGGCCAGAGCAGTCCTAACTCAGGGTGGGGCGTGGGGAAAGAGATTCTCTCCAGGCGGGAGGAGGTGCTTAGTCTTGTGGGCTCGTTTCTTGAGGTACACACTGCTGTTTCGTACTAAACCTTTCTTTTCTTTTCTTTCTTTCTGGCCGTGCCACACGGCATGTGAGACCTTAGTCTCCCGACCGGGGATCGAACCCGTGCCCCTTGCATTGGAAGCGTGGGGTCTTAACCACTGGACCTCCAGGGAAGTCCCTAACCTTTCTTTTCAGTCTAGATTTTGAAAAGATTCTGGAGTTTGGCCAAGAAAATAATAGTGAATAATGCCTTGGCCCTTCTTAACCTGTGAGCTAAAGACAGCTGGTCCCGTGGAAGAGCTTCCTGTTCGTAACTCTGTTGATTAGGGGACAGAGGCCGCAGTTAAGGTGGCTGCCAGGCTCTCAAGACCACCATGGCACCGGCATGAAGCGGAGGACAGCTGACCCTCAGATTGCGAGTGTAGGCAGTGGGCAGCTTCTCGGGGCTTAGATCAGAGGATCTCTGAGCATCTTCCGGGGGGATGTGGTGAGGCCGTAAGTGTTTGGGGGGAGCGGGGTGGAGAGAAAGGAGGCAACTGATGCTTATGGACGGTCAGGACTTAGATTTATACATATTACGTTGCTTAGTCCCAAGAGGTAGGTACAGTACTCTTATATATGAGGAAACTGAGGCTTGGGTAAATTACTTTTCCTAAGATCACAGAGTACCTAAGTATTTAGGTAAATTAAATACTTTCCCTAAACTAGAATTATTTCCATCTGGTTCCGTCAGACTCCAAACCTCCCTCCTCTTACCACGCCTTAGAACCTAAAGGAAAGGAGAGAAGGGAAAGATCATGGGTGAGAGTGTGCTAGTCTTCCCTCCTTTCCAAACCGTTCTATCCTTGGAGCTTTGCCACTTCCAAAGAATGTGAGACTCTACTGCAACTCCGGCCTCAAATGGCCTTGGGAGATTCCACTGCTGTGTGTGGCAGACACCATTAAAGGCTCCATTAAGACAGAATTTTCATCATTTTCATCATGTGGGTTTTCTTATCATGGGTATTCAAGGCCCTTCCAAAAAATTCAAGTCAGAGAAGGAGCTCCAAAACCATTAAGAACGTGACTTTATATAGGCTTCCAGACTGCTCTCCCACACGGGGCTCTGGATGAATTGAGCTTGCGCGGGAGGGCAGATGAGGGCAGAAGGGCACTTTGATTCTGGAAGAGGTCTCATCAGGTAGGTCCCCCGACCGGCCGGGCTGCCCTCTGCCAGGTTGTTTCTGGGAATCAAATGTCTACTTCTCTGTGTGCCTTTTAGATCCCAGAAACCGCAATGGCCTGGAGCTTTTTCTTAATGAAACTGGAGTAAAGGGGTGGACCCTGATGCTTCGTGAACTGGGGTGGGGAAGGACTCTGTCCCTGGGGGAAGGAGGAGGAATGTGCATACCCGGTGCTGTGAACCTCTTCCAAACCATCCAGCCTGCACGCTTTTAACTTTCTTTTATGAATGGAAACCCCGAGGGTCACATTCTTACCAAGTGACCAGGCCAGGGTGGAAACCTAGGTCTTTCTGATTTTGAAATCAGTACTCTTTCCGCCAACATTTATCCAAAAGATCTTGAATGATCAAATCTAGGAATTCAGGAAAACCAAGGAGTTTGGTTTTCAGGGTTTAGAATAGAAAGTTAGTATGCCCGTGAGAAAAAGACAGCTGTCCGAGGGCATTGTCCTAGAGGGAGCGCCCATTGGTCTGGGACGGTCACGAACACAGTCTCTGCTTTCCCTGTTTGACTGGTAGTCCTCGTACAGTTAACAAAAATGGAAGCATTTCTTTAAGGCCTGTTGCCCTTTGGGTCTCTTTCTCTTCCCTAGATCATTCCCTTCAGGCATTCAAACGTACAAGAAGTCAAGAAAGAGAAAAAAGTATTTTATTTCTTCCTTGATCCTTACCTGGAGAGGGATTTTTTTTTTAAATTGAAGTATAGTTGGTTTACAATGTTGTGTTAATTTCTGCTGTACAGCAAAGTGACTCAGTTATACATATGTATACGTTCTGTTTTATATTCTTTTCCATTATGGTTTATCACAGGATATTGAATATTCTGTGCTATACAGTAGGACCTTGTTATTTATCCATTCTATATATACTAGTTTGCATCTGCTAATCTCAAATTCCCAATCCCTCCTTCCCCTGACCCCCCATCCCCCTTGGCAACCACAAGTCTGTTCTCTCTGTCTGTGAGTCTGTTTCTGTTTCATAGATAAGTTCATTTGTGTCATATTTTAGATTCCACATATAAGTGATACCATATGATATTTGTCTTTCTCTTTCTGACTTACTTCACTTAGTATGATAATCTCTAAGTCCATCCATGTTGCTACAAATGGCATTATTTCATTCTTTTTTACGGCTGAGTAGTATTCCATTGCACATATGTACCACATCTCCTTTATGCATTCATCTGCTAATGGACATGTAGGTTGCTTCCATGTCTTGGTTATTGTAAATAATGCTGCTATGAACATAGGGGTACGTGTATTTTTTTGAATTATAGTTTTGTCTGGATATATGCCCAGGAGTGGGATTGCTGGATCATATGGTAGCTCTATTTTTACTTTTTTGAGGAACCTCCATACTGCTTTCCGTAGTGGCTGTACCAACTTACATTCCCAGCAGCAGTAGTGTAGGAGGGTTCCCTTTTCTCCACATTGAGAGAGATATTTTTTTGATACCAGAACATGGCCATCTTTATCTGAATCTGAGAAAAATGTTGTTTTGCCATCTATAGAGGAGTTTTATCTTTTGTTCCAAGGAAACAGTAGAAAGTGTGGTCAAAGGGATACATGGCTTGGATGAAAGTTATAAGGAGTAGTTATATATATACAGTTTGATTTTTATGATTTTCTTTTTCTAAGTTGGCATTAGAGAAACCAAAAATATATGTAAACAGATGGAAAGGCGGGGATATATTAGAGGGGATTGCAAACAAACAATTTTAAAAGGCAATGTAAACTTGTGTTATAGCATTTTGTCTATGATGAATGGTATTGTTTTCTTTTTGGAAAACTCTGTTTAACTCTTTTCTACTTAATGTCTCCTGCTGGATGAGATTTTTGTTCTCTGTTGTTATTTGGAAATTTTTATAGCTTTAAAATCTTCTCCATAGGGAATTCTGCTAGAACTAGAGAAGAAGGAAAAAAAAAAAAAAAGCATGGGAATTGAGTCATCGTATTGCCCTAGAATGGACTTTGTGTACCTACAACTTCTTGGGGGTTAGGGAATATTTGGCACACATCATTGGTGTACAGATTAGAAGTGTTCTACCACTCACTCCCCTACCCCATTCCCTGTCCTCAAAGCTGGTAAATGAAAAATACCTTAAGTTCAGTATTTGCCACACAAAGTCACTTAAAAACGCAGGAAACTCTCATGAATGCTAACTTTCAAGAATTTCTAGTTTGCTTTAGCCCTTTTGGACTGGTCATTAAACTTAGCGATTCTATAATCTGGGTAGATGTCTTTTTAGGAGCAGTAAAATTCTAAAGAGTAGAAATAGAGTTGTCGTTGATTTTCAATGTGGTTCATGGTGCAAGCAGATGGGCATAGCATTGCTTTGCTGGAATAATTCACTCACCATTTTGGAAGAGTGTTAAGTAGGAACTTGGGAGGGGAAATGTCTTTTGAGAAATATGTTTTCTGACAGTGTTTTGGAGTGCTGTATCTTCTGCTGTGATTTCACGAGGGAAAGCATGTGCTGTATTGAATTTAATTCTCGTGATGTCAGTTTCATAACCAGCCGTCATTCCAGGTTCATGTTCAACCTCTAGCATGAGTTCAGGCATGCTTGGAAGACCCTTTTATTTGAGAGCATTTTTAACATATTCCCTTAAAAAGTGCTCGAGCAATCATCAATTAACCTATTACATTTTATTTCAAGATGGAAACATGGTTGTATCTATCGTGCTCTGTATTGACCATTGAGTGTCTTATTTTGTGATGTTAACTGTGAATTTTACTGAAATGACTCATCTATGTTAGTGAAGAATTCGTGACTCCCTGTACTCAGAAACGTGTCCTTTAAAAACAAAGTGTACCTAGCTTTGAGGTGATCTCTGTTTGTTGACTTAGATAATCTTGAACACGTGGTGGTATTCACCTAATCTGCTGCTTGGTGACTCATGTCCTAAGGGGCCTCTCAGGACTGAAAGCCCTTCAAGAGGAAGGGCTGGTTTCTGCCCTGTCTTCACAGCTGTGAATCTAGGACAGTGCCTGGCATATAGTAGTCACTCAATAAATGCTGGTTGAACTGACTAGAGCTGTATCCTAGACGTCCCTCTGGGTCTCAGAGGCCTTTTAAGAATCAGGGTTCCATATTGGTTCGATCTTGTGCGGGTATAGTGGAGGAGATTGGCAGAAACATGTCCAAGAGCTGGCAGGAATTCTCCCCACACATCTGAAACGTTCTGTTCCTTCCTTCTGGGCCATCCTCTGGCTCCAGTGACCCCTTTCTCATCCTTGACTGAGCTGCTGTGTTCTCCTGATTCGAATCTAGACTCAGAATTCAGAATTCCGATCTAAGCTGCCTGGCCACTACAGAAATGGCTCCCAAGAGATATTTCCTTTAGATGGACCCTCCTCCTGGGATACACTTAGCTGGTCAAGGTTCCCGAACAGCACAGAAGAAAGGCAGTTGATTGGGGAACCTTAATTTGTAGGTACAGCAGCGCAGCCTAAACATATGAGGTGCTGTTATTATTGCTGCCATTGTGTTCGCCCTCTTGGATAAGAACATTTGCTCTGAAAACCATTTCCCCTTAGCTCTGGACCATCCATGCTGTAGGCTAGGAAGAGGAGAGAAGAGGAGGCACAAGTTAAGTCCTGGCTAGGACTGATCACCTCTGATCATTTTCTTTTATTCCCCTCATTCTGTATCTATCTCTCTTCCATGATTTCAAAAAGCACGGTGTGGGACTTCCCTGGTGGCACAGTGGTTAAGAATCCACCTGCCAATGCAGGGGACACAGGTTTGAGCCCTGGTTCAGGAAGATCCCACATGCCGCGGAGCAACTAAGCCCGTGAGCCACAACTACTGAGCCTGCGCTCTAGAGCCTGCGAGCCACAACTACTGAAGCCCACGTGCCTAGAGCCTGTGCTCTGCAACAAGAGAAGCCACCGCAATGAGAAAGCCCGGGCACCGCAACAAAGAGTAACCCCTGCTTGCCGCAACTAGAGAAAGCCTGCGCAAAGCAACAAAAACCCAATGCAGCCCTGGTGGCGCAGTGGTTGAGAGTCCGCCTGCCGATGCTAGGGGACACGGGTTCGTGCCCCGGTTCGGGAAGATCCCACATGCCGCGGAGCGGCTGGGCCCGTGAGCCATGGCCGCTGAGCCTGCGCGTCCGGAGCCTGTGCGCCGCAACGGGAGAGGCCACAGCAGTGAGAGGCCCACGTACTGCAAAAAAAAAAAATTTTGTATTAAAACAAAAAAAGGCACAGTGTGACCAAAGCATATCTTCTAGTGAATGTTCACTTGTGGCTTTTTTTCCCTAATAGCAACTGAAGTCAGGTAGACCCCAGACTTAAAAAAAAAAAAAAAAAAAAAAATTATCTCTATCTATCTATCTGTGCACACCAAGGCATTGGAAAGAAACAATAGAGGTCTCTCTTCTGAGCAAAGAGATCAAGGAAAGCAGAGCTGTAGAAGCAGGAGAATTAAGAGTAGCTGATAAAAGAAAACAGTCGTTTGCAAAGTAAAGTTGGGTTTTAGAGGGTCTGCAGATTTGAAGGAGAGAGAAAGAGACCCTTCAGCAAACACACGCTCATTCTTCAGGTCTTACCTTCAACATCATTCTTCTGAGAGCACGTCCTTCACTCCCTGGGCTGGGTTCCTCCCCTCCCTCCCACATCTGGTACACTTCCCTCTGATCAGCCACTCACATAATGTAATTTTACACTTGTATAAAAACTCATTTATAAGTATAAAGTTACATCTGTCTGTATAGGCTTATCTGTTGTCCAGCCTACGTTATAAACCCTTCAAAGAAGCGATCCTGTTTGTCTTGTTTATTATTGTATCCTTCTGTTAGAATACGTTTGAAATATTAAATGGAAGAATAAATGCTGAGGTTACAGCGCAGAGAGAGCACCAAGGTGAGGGGGTGAGAGGAAGGGGTAGTATCAGGCAGGGAGGAGGGAAAAAACCAGGATTGGCTGGCAGTAAAAGAGATAAGAAGGATAGATAAATGAGGGCGATGCATTCCCAGCCTCTTGGAATCATGGATGGGAGTCCAACCCTTAACCCACTCACTTCATCAGTCTCATCTCGGGGTTGGTGGTTTCACTTTGTGGGGACAGCTCCAGTATTGGGGACCTCACTACCTCTTCACAGTGCTTCCTTTACATAACTTCTTCTACTTGGTTTTGGTCTTGTCCTCCGGAATGAGCTGATCCATAAGTTATTTTAAAGCTTGTGAGATTGATGGCCAACTGATAACAGAAATCGGTGTTTGGTTTCATTTTTTCTTCCATCTGATATATGATATCCTGGAGGATATTAAAAATGCTAATTCTATAATAGATTAATGAAACTGTATGAGTAAAAACGACCTGAGAATTAAAACCAATATTCTCCAGGTTTTGGGTGCAAATTACTTTAAAGTCTGTCATGGATATTTGTAAGGAAGACCTGAATATCACATACTGAAGTGACTGAAAAACCTTCAGTCAATTATTTCTTTAAAAATTGAGATACTTCTGGTGGCAGCATACTGCTTTTAATTGGTTCCTTTCCCTTCCAGAAGCTTGGCTGTCAGCAAAACTTGTATAACGTTAATTCCATCTAAGAATTTACAAACTTAAAAAAAAAATCTTAGGAAGGCCAGCTATTCCCCATATTTACTATGTAAATTGAGTCTAAAGAAAACATGAAAATGAAAGCAAAGCAGAATTTAAAAGCACTTTTCAGTCAACACACCCACCCCATTGTCTGTGCAGGATTAATCTCCAAAATATGTGTAATGAAAAGCGATTGTATTCCAAATTGTTTAATTTAGAAGGAAACTGATTTTGACAATAGAAACACAATGGTCAAGGACAGTGTTTAATGAGCCTTAGAAAGTATGCTAAGGCAGCTTTCAAAACCTCAATTCCCCGATGATGGATAACTTTATTGCACACTCTTGACTATATAAATCTCAAGGGTCAGAGGGTTTGTATATGTTATTGGTAACAAAGACTGGAGCTCTCTCAACTTTCAGTGAGTGAATTTATAAGGCACCGCCTTTATATACAGTCTAAAGTACTGTGGAAGAATGTGTTCTATGTAGTTTGGACTCCAGAAACTCTATCAGAATAAGCTTGAAATTAACATCAGGACTTTATCACACTTAGCCTTCCAATCTCATTTTATTTCTCCCGTATTTTTATATGCACAGCAAGTGGGGTTGTGTCATTATTTGTAATAGGTTAGAAAGTTGAAGAAAATACAATATAAAAAGCATAGACCAAAATTTGAGTTAGGGATAATAACGTTTCATCCTTTTCTTGCATGGATAGCTAGAGTTTAAGGTACACGCTTTCCTGCCTGCCTACTTGCCAGCCTTTCTTCATTTTATGGTACAAAATTTTTAAGGCATAATGTTGGATTTGAAATTAAAACTTTGGCATGATAAATTTTTTTCTTTTTTTTTTGCGGTACGCGGGCCTCTCCCTGTTGTGGCCTCTCCCGTTGCGGAGCACAGGCTCCGGACGCGCAGGCTCAGCGGCCATGGCTCACGGGCCCAGCCGCTCCGCGGCATGTGGGATCTTCCCGGACCGGGGCGCGAACCCGTGTCCCCTAGCATCGGCAGGCGGACTCTCAACCACTGCGTCACCAGGGAAGCCCTGGCATGATAAATATTTTTTATGGTTACTTAATAGCATTCCAACATACAGCTCCACGATACATTCAGTTTTTTCCAGAAAGAACTGTGTGTGAACCTGAGGATTATCAGGGTTACATGACAGGTTCTACACAATGTCTCAACTAAAATTTAAAGTTCTAATTCCCGTTCTTATACTTTAACCATTCTTTGGCAAGCTCCTTTATTGAATCGATGAAATATTTCCCAGGTCTCCTCTGTGATGCTTTCCTTCCTAAAGGAACCCAGAGGGATCCACGTAAATAACATGTATTCCGGGGCCCTGCTGTCATTGTCTCCCTAGATGCCCGGAACTTCGGCATCGAACAGTAATACACAGAGTATGCGGTAAAATGTTTTGTGGTAGAACAAAGCGTCATCCTAATGCCATGTAGAATAGGGAAGACTTGAGATTTTCAATTGTGGGTTGCCTACATACGGTCCTATGCTTCCAGACTGGGGATTGTTTGTTTAAGAAGAATCCAGAGGATACCTCTGGCTGAACTGAAACTTGTAATCCTAAACAATTCAGAGGATAGAAGGTTAATATTAGGGCCGTTCAAACATTTTATTAATACGACTGCTATGCCTAATGATGCAACTTGCTCCAAATGCTAGGGTGCACCGATTGATGAAAGAGGAAGAACAGCAGAGAAACCCTGGTTGCTTCCAGTAAACCAAGTGTTTGTATATTGCATGTGTGTTTATTGAATCTCTGCGGAGTGTTCTTTTTCTTCAGGTGTTTATAACCTGAAAGTTAATACAGTCTGGCCTGAAATAACTTGTAAACTGACATGAATGACAGCATAACGCTGCCGGTGATGATAAGCCCTTCTGTGTGAGGTGTCATCAGGTCCAGTTGCCCCACAGTCCTCTGAACAGTAACATTGGGTAAGAACAGAGGATGGTAGGGTGTCTGCTTCACATGTAGTGCGTTTCCCGCTACTGGTAGAGAAACAGCCGTGCCGAGTCCTCCCTAATACCCCAAACCTTCCTCTTTGCGTTTTTAGGGTATAAAGTGCACTGGTTCTGTTCATCTCCTTTTGTGTAAGCAGAGGAGAGCCTACCGCCTTCTCTACTGAATGCTTTGTGAGCTATGTCTCGTGCCCTGTCAACCAGATCCTGACCCTTGGTCCAAGCCGCTCAGATAACTCCCTTGACGTCGTATGGTAAATTGAAATGACATCTCGTTAGACAGTTCTATGGAGGTGGCTCGTGAACTCATTCAAGAAAAGGACATCGGTGTGAGAGTCGAGCGTTTGGGGGGGTAAAAAGGTAACTCCTCGGTCAGCAGGAGATTTCTCACTGACCAACCTTAATTAACTCTGATGTCACATGAAAAGGAGCTGTTCCTGGGTACAGGTCACTCGGAGGGTAGGCTCCTGATGGTAGCCGGTGACAGGCCCGATGATAAATGAACGTGCCCTGTTAAACCATGACCCTCCGAGAAGCCAGTGTCAAGGAAAAAGCTCAGAGAGGTACCCTGAGGACGTGCCCCTCGTAAATGTTGACAGTAGGAATGCCGACGTCAGTAGAGGACTTTTCTCTTGGTAAACATCTTAAACCACACAGATTGTTTTTCTTTTCAATAACCTTTATAGGGTTTAAGGAAAAGTGAGTGAAGTCCATCACCCATGTATGGATGGAACCAAGACCATGGTCACTTCAGGGGCTAATACCATGGTGTCCTCTGTGTGCTGCACTGGAAAGCTGTTGCTGGATTTTGTTGACTGACAAAGTGTGAACTGTAAGCTTTAAAACAAGCAAATTATTCAAGTAAACATAGGTTTAGGGCTGTGCCAACTGTCACTGCTGAAATTAAGCAATTTTTTCACTTGTGTTTTTACACCTGAATTCCAAGACATAAATGCTATATAAATGACTTAAATTTTCTCTTAAGGCATGGAGACCAGGTGCTTCCTAGTTTGGATCTGATGATTTGGGGATTACTTGGGATGGCAGAAACTCTGAAGCAAGAAACCATTGAATTCTTTTTTTGTGGGTCCCTTTGATAATAAAAAGATGAGAAAGAAAATAGCAAGTCTCTGGGATTAGCAGCTTGCTACAAATTAGGTGTATTCCTGCTGGAAGCAGCTACCTAACCATTCCGTCCTTTGTGGACCTGGGACCGAGAGCACAGTTATCATAACCTAAAATATCCTACATCTGTCCATCTAAACGTCACAATCTTATCTCCACAAGGGATTAGTCAACAGTGAGTCAGAGCTTCTCGCTGTTGCCGAGTACATGTCAGTTTCTGAGTCCAAGCGTGGAAAGAGGTTTCCCTGTGCCTGAGAGAATGTACATGCCCTCTCTCGTTTCTAAACCCACCTTCCACTACTCCTAAAACAAACTTCCCGGGGAGGAAAGCATGTTCCCTGTAGGCAGCAATGTATGTGTGCATGTCTTTACGTAAACATCCTTTCATTTCTCTAGATCCTTCCTTGATTTAAGGCCAGTTGTTCTGGGAGGAAAAGAACATTTAAAAAACCAATGTCGCCTCTCATTGTGGGACTTGCTTGAGTTACGCTGCTGTCATACAGACTCCCATGGCTTTCCCACCTTTGATTTAGTCTGCTGGTAGACGGAACAGGAGGTCTCTGGTCTTTCCCCATCATGCTAGAAGTGAGAGAAAAATGTACGTTATAATGTCTTCAAGTAGTACGTTATAATACTTCAAGTAGTATAATGTCTTCAGTTGTGTGTTCAGTGTTATAACTGAACATACAACTGAACTGTGTTCAGTTATAAGGGACCCTTCATATTATCTGACAAATACTTTAATAGAGGCACGACACAGAAGTTAAGACCAAGAGTTAACTTCTTATTAAGTATTAGAGCCCCGTAGGCATTAGCATCTCAAACAAAAGTTTTGGAAGTTTCTGGAAATTTGTTTCATTTGCATTCTTAACCTTTTTCCCACCCTTGCCACCAACCAAAAAGATTCCATGAGGTTTAGTCTATGAGACTTAAGCTTTTAATAAGCTACATCTTGAGGAAAGAAAAGTCTTCTTTTATTATGAATTATGTTTAATTAACCTCACACAACCTTGGTAAAGACTCGAGGTCTTAACATCAAATTTTAGAAACATGATACTTGGGGATTTATATTTAGATAAAGAGGTCATTTATCATGTAGGATTATGTACTATTGAAAACGTGGTATGTAAAATCAAAGACAGATGCCTCTCATTTGAAAGAGACCTAATATACAAAGCTTTGCATTAAAACCAAATCCATTAGAAATCAATAATTTTAATATTAAAGGAAATACCGTAGATTTCTTCCAAGAGCTCTAGCAACATAATTTTTGACGTGACTCAATTTGTTAAAATTCCGATTTAAATAGGTAAAATTCAAAAGATGCAATTGGAAGTGATTTTAAATTAACATTAAATTTAAAAGATTGCAATTTGGGGGAACAGTGAGTTTTTCGCAATATGTTTGTAAATCTTCTAATACATGAATAATGATGTTATTGAACACGAAGCAAAAATTCTCTAACATCAGCCTTCTGAAGCTTTAAGCTGGAGAAACAACTACAAGTATAAAAATCTAACACTGATGAGGTTGTATGTAGCAACAAAATTCAAAATAGCTCAATATGCAGCTTAACTCTGATTATTTTAGTCATAAGTTTTGTTTTCAAAACAGCTTTATTGAGATAAAATTCACATACCACGAAACTCACCATTTTAAATTGTATAAGTCAGTGATTTTTAGTCTATGCACAAGAGTTGTGCAACCGTCATCACTATCTAATATTAGAACATTCTCACCCCCAGAAGAAACTCCTGTTGTTACTCGCTTCTGTTCCTTTCTCCCCCAAGCCCCTGCCAACCACTACTCTTATTTTCTCTCGTGTGGATTTGCCTATCCTGGACATGTCATATAAATGGAATCATACGACATGTGGCCTTTTGTGACTGGCTTCTTTTTGGTTTTTAAACAAGACAATATTATTTTCTCACGGTTCTGGAAGCTGGAAGTCTAAGCTCAAGGTGTCATCAGTTGGGGTTTCTCCTGAGGCCTCTCTCCGTGGTTTGTAGACAGCTGTCTTCTCTCTGTGTTCCTACATGGCCTTACCTCTGTGTGCGGTAGCACAGTGTTTTCCAGGGTCATCTGTGTTGTAGCATATATCCGTACTTCATTTCTTTTTATTGCCAAATAATATTCATTGTATGGATCGACTACATTTGTTTATCCACCCATCGTTTGGGTGGTTTCTACTTTTTGGCTATCACAGGTAACGCCGCCACAGACATTTGTATACAGGTTTTTATTTGGACATATGTTTTCGGTTCTCTTGGGTAGATACCTAGGAGTGGAATTGCTGAGCCATCTGTTTAACTCTATGTTTAACCATCTGAAGAGCTGCAATCTGTTTTCCAAAGCAGTTGGACCATTTTACAGTACTACCAGCAATACGTGAGGGCTCCTGTTTCTTCACATCCTCATCAGCACTTGTTCTTGTCTTTTTTATTGAAGCTATCCTAGCGGGTGTGAAGTTGGTATCTCACTGTGGTTTTGATTTGCATTTTCCTGATGGCTCATGATGTCCAGCATCTTTTCATGTGCTTCCTGGCCATTTGTATTTCTTCTTTGGGAAAATGTCTATTCGGATACTTTGTCAATTTTTTAAATGGGTTATTTGTTCTTCCAGTAGTTGTAAGTATTTTAAAATGTGATTTCTAACTTGTACATTGTTATGGATCACTGTGGATTTCAGAATCACTGACTTTTTAGGCCAGAAGGAATTGTAAAAATCTAAGTCCAGCCTCCTCTGTTGACAGATGAAGAATCTGAGGCTTAAGGAGACTTGCCAAGGGCCACAGCAGAGCTAGTTAGTAGCAGAGCTGGGGAGATTCATGATTCCCCGTCAAACATGGAATAACATAGCTGTTTCACGATTCCTGTTTGAATAAGGCCCCTTTCTTACGGAGAACAGCCCTTTGATTTCAATATAGTAGGGGTGAGGGGGTGTCATCTAGAAGGAAGAGGGGCTGATGACCTTGTCTTGAAGTTACATTTAACAGGTCAGAACACTATTATTATTCAGATCAATAAAAAAGGCAGTTTTCTAAAGATAACTTTTAGTCAAATTTTATATAAGAGCCTGCTCTCAATCTTAAAAGTCATGGGCCAGGCTGTCTGGTTCATAATGACCTGTGGTGGGTGTTCTCTCTCTTAGTGTCCATCATGGTAGCTTTGAAGAGGTTTGAAGAAAGAACCTCAATCATTTGGGCTTTGATTTGGTTGCAAAATGAAGGCTTTTTTATTTACTTGGAATTTTACTCACGCTTCCCATTGAGGTCCCAGAAAGCATTCCATTTTGCCCAACGAAGTACGGGTGGGAAATGTAGAGCAGCATCTTAGAACAGTCTATGCATGGGCTTCCTCCCAGAGGTTCATCATGTGGGGAAGGAAGGGGTGTTTGTTTAAGAGCCATAAAGCTCTGTTCGCTTTCTACCTACCCAATAATGCAGAACAAACAATGAGGGAAAATATTCAGACAAGCACAGTACAGAGTGTCAGTGTTCAGTCAGTGAGTTCACGCACACATATTGGCTTTTTAATGCTGTTAGCCCACTGTGCTTGACCTTAAGTTTTTCCTAATAAAGAAGCATGTGATAAAGCCCGTTTTCATAGTCTACACTTAGTTTGTTTTTGTTTTTGTTTTTGATTCTACGTGGAAGTGAGATGATACCGTATTTGTCTTTCTCTGACTTATTTCACTTAGCAGAGTGTCGTCAAGGTCCATCCATGTTGACGCAAGTGGCAAGATTTCATTCTTTTTTATGGCTGAATAGTATCCCGTTGTGTATATATACCACATCTTTATTTATCCATCGATGGACACTTAGTCTTGACTACTGTAAATAATGCTGCAGTGAACATGTGAATGCATATCTTTTCGAGTAAGTGTTTTCGTTTCCTTCAGATAAATACCTAGAAGTGGAATTGCTGGATCATGTGATAGTTCTATTTGTAACTTTTTGAGAAATATCCATTCTGTTTTCTGTAGTGGCTGCACCAATTTACATTCCCACCAACAGTACACAGGGGTTCCTTTTTCCCCACACCCTCCCCAGTTCTTGTTAATTTCTTGTCTTTTTGATAATAGTCATTCTATGTGTGAGGTGATATCTCATTGTGGTTTTGATTTGCATTTCCCTGATGATTAATGATGTTGAGTATCTTTACATGTACCTGTTGACAGTCTGTCTTTGGGGAAAATGTCTGTTCAGATCCTCTGCCCATTTTAAAAATTGGATGGTTTGGTTTTGTCCTATTGAGTTGTATGTGGGGTTTTTTAAATATATATTTTGAACATCAACCCCTTATCAGACATATGATTTGCAAATATTTTCTCCCGTTCAGTAGACTGCCTTTTCATGTTGATTGCTTTGAGTTTTTTGTTTGGTTTTATTTAAATATCAACCGCTTATCAGACATACGATTTGCAAATATTTTCTCCCATTCAGTAGACTGCCTTTTCATGTTGATTGCATTGAGTGTTTTGTTTGGTTTTATTTAAATAGTAATTTTCCTCGTATAAGGAGATATCTTTGACCCTCGTTGTTCTGTCGTAGTTGACTTTGATGAAAACAATAGTTCATGGACCAGCTAGTTTCCTGAGGCGACAACGATTCTTTTAAACGAGACTTCTAGGCTCTACCGTGGCAAACAGTGGAAAGTTCTGATCCACATCCGAGCTTCACAATGGGGGATCATTGTTAAGTTGTAGCACTCCACCCTTCGAGATGAAGTATCCTGTGGATTTATTTCTAAATGGACAATGTGACTCTGAGCTACTCATGAGTCGAGCAAACAGAGTTGCTCATGGTGGGAAGAAGGTATCAGATCTTGGATGTATGCATATTCACATCCTTGTACACATCACCACCAAGACGGAGAAAGGGTCTGACATGCAGGAGACACTCAAAAAGTGTTAAATATTCATGACGCAAGTGGGTGTATGGGCATTAAACTGCTTCAAAGAAGTATTTCAAGGCCTAATGACATTTCAGAGCAGTTGAGGAATAAATATCTCACTTTCCTTTTTCTTTATGAGTTTTCCTGTTAAACTGTAGTCTTGGTACTTCCGTTCATCTTTATGAGATTCTAGTTTCCTATTAACTGAAGGATGTGATGTCCCAAAGTGTCCAGTTACTTCGAAATGCTGTTTCCTGATACCTCTCCTTTCCTTTCTTTCAATCAACTACTTTTATCTAGCTTCTTTGTTCCAAGGGCAAAATTCATGATGTCAGCGGAGACAAATTCTATAGCAAAATATTTTTCTCAATATTTATCCCCCTTAGCTTTCCAATAATCCTATTTTTCTCTCAGTGTCTTATTTAACCACTCAGTTAGGTGGTTTTCTTTTGGTTGGAAGCTGGAGTGGGGACCGCAGAGAGGGACGTGCGGTTGGCATATTTTTTGAGGGATGTTCTCTACATGACACATCTCCTTCTGCTGGAATCTGGGTGGTTCTTTCAAGGTTTAAGATCCTCTCTGACAAGGGTCAGGAGTACTGGTGTTCTAGGGCACTGATAGAGAAAGATTCACACAATTTGGAAACCAAAATAGCAGCAAAAAAGGGGGAAAAAAGTAGGAATCACCTCATACCAGGGAAGGAAGGCATCTTCCCCTTGGCCTCTCCTGGATGGGAAAACTCATTATGTGCACAAAACCGCAGAGATACCTGCAAGTATTGCCAGAATTTTCCACAGGAAGCTTGGGGTGGACCTTTTCCAACCCACGAACAATTGCTCAGTTAAATCCCTGGAGTTCCATGCCACAAAGAAGGGCAGAAACTGTTCTGGCCTGGACATTTTTTAGGGCAGGCGTTATTAACTGCTGGCTGTGGCTTTTGAAAGACGTAGTGTCCTCCTGGATCACTGATTCTGAGCTACCCTGTTACTTCAGAAAACTCGTAAACATGAGGAAAGTACAAAATTCTTCTTTAGGTACCTGAATGGGTCGACTTGTTCTGTGAGGTTATTTGATAGAACAAGGGGAGCTCGATAAAACGGTCATTCGAATTTAAATTTAGTTAATATTGAGCCATTTGCTCCAATCATAATTTGATACCAGGGCCTATTGTATATAAAAGTGACTTTCAAAATATTCATATCATCAGCAACACCAGCAAAGCGGATAATGTTCATCTAACATCTTTGCAGTTACATACCCAGCAAAACGTTCTTTGATGCGAGTGGGGGAGGGGAGTGATGCTGCTAGGTGTCGGTGACGGGGGCATCTGTCTGCCACCCAGACAACAGAGCACCAAGTCCCCATGCTGTGCCTGTGGACTTTCTGGCTCCCACGTGAGGTTGCCAAGGAGCAGCACATCCAGTAATGCCGAGGCAGGAAGTGGAGAGATGAAGCTTCCAGGGCAGATCTTTCACTGACTCTAGTTTTCTTTGCGATATTAGGACCTGAGAGAAGCACTAGGGAGCATTGCTAGACTACCCCGTGGGGTCTGACACATGCAGGTCTGTGGTCTAAGATCCCAATATTCTGCTTTGGATTCCACTTTGGAAAGGTTTTTTTTTTTTTTTTTTTTTTTTTTTTTGCGGTACGCGGGCCTCTCACTGTTGTGGCCTCTCCCGTTGCGGAGCACAAGCTCCGGACGCGCAGGCTCAGGGGCCATGGCTCACGGGCCCAGCTGCTCCGCGGCACGTGGGATCTTCCCGGACCGGGGCACGAACCCGCGTCCCCTGCATCGGCAGGCGGACTCTCAACCACTGCGCCACCAGGGAAGCCCTGGAAACGTATTTTTTATGTAGAAGATATTCCCTAGGATCGGCTCTGCATACATAACTTCCCTCCTTCCAAGAATATCTTTTCTCCCTCCTGCTGACCCTTAACCCTGCTAATCCCGAGCCCCATCTCCTGCTTTTACCAGGAGAGGGGGGAGAGCAGGGGACGAGGGGAGGGCTCCTGATCAGAGACGTCTTCTGCTAAGTCGAGAGCTTCAGCAGAGACTCAACCTCTGTGGCACCAATGGCTCAAAGAATCGTGGGTCTGGGGATGTCAGAAATGGACAGAGAACCAAAGTCACGTAGTCCAGTCTGCCGTCTTACAGATAAAGAGAACTGAGATCTGGAGAAGGTGACCTGGCCAGGGTCTCATAGCTGGTCCCCGGGATGGATACTGTGTTGTATGGAGATATCGTGTCGTGAGGAGATACTGTGTCATGAGGAGATATTGTGGCGTAGGGAGATGTGTTGATTTGAGCACACCTTTGCATAGCTGGTCTCATTGCCTCACAACCATCCCCGTGAAACATACTTTGCAAATGTCACGTAGGAGCAGACAGTTCCCTCTTTTCTCTTCCATTATAGAAGGAAGTTGATTATGTAAGACAAAAGCAAGTGGTTTCTAAAACTGATTTTGATTCTATAATTAGTTTTCCAAATGAGGAAACCAGTTCAGAAAGAGAAATGACTCGCCTAGAATATCATGGCTCAACTAATGACTGAACTATGTCTAGAGTCCAGGAAAAGTTCCATGCCTTGTATTCAGGAAAAAGATCGGACGGGCCTGTGTAACCAGATGACCCATGTTGGTAGTTCAGTATTAGAAATATATTTTGGATGACATTGACATTTAATCCTGAGAGTTTTTAAGAAGTCACTATATATTTTAATATGGTTGCACTTTGAATCATGATTGAATTTATTAATGTTCTAAATTAATGGGCTTTTGAATATTATTTAGATCATCTGGCATAGTAGGATATACAATATTCATGAGCAGGAAGTCTTGGAATAGAAAAAAATTTGTGAATTAAAATAAATTTGTATCAGATATACCGTTTTGCCTATGCAAGTAAGTTAAAGATGAAAAGTTACCTTTTATGGAAAGATACACCTTTTAAAAAAAGACTAGAGGGCAATTTGCAAATAACACGTTTCAAAAACTTTTTTTCCAGGATGTAGTTCAGGTTCAAAATTAAAAGGTCCTGAGCTGAGTTTAAAAGGCACCCAGCACGTGATGCAAGCAGGCCAGACGCTGTATCTCAAATGCAGGTGAGTGACCGTGTTGGTTTGGGGACAATCTGATTGCCCTTCCTTAGGCACAACCACTCCCTAGGAGAGTAGAAAGGTGGCCCCCCCCAGAGTAGACAGGTAAACGTCAGTGGTCTTCCGTCATCTGCCAAGTGCAAACCTCACGCATCCAGCTTCCCCTGGAGGGTGATTCCTTCATCCATGGGATGGGAGGGAATTACTCACTCACAGGGAATCAGGGGAAGGGATGCCCCGAACATTTTGAGTTGTTTAAAAGCTTTTCTAAATGTGTTACTTTTCTGTAAAGAAAGTGACTGTACTTAAGAAAAGACATCAGGATAGAAATGACAGCTTCAGAACTGGCCCCAGCCGTGACTGACTGTGTTTTGTTTTCTTATCTGTGACTGCAGAGGGGAAGGGGCCCATTCCTGGTCTTTGCCTGCAACAGTGAATAAGGAAAGCCAAAGCCGGAGGCTGAGCATAACTAAATCTGCCTGTGGAAGGAGTGGCAAGCAGTTCTGCAGTACTTTGACTTTGAACGCGGCTCAGGCAAACCACACTGGCTTCTACAGCTGCAAATATCTCTCTACACCTGCTTCCAAGAAAAAGAAAGCAGAATCTACAATCTACATATTTATTAATGGTAAGACTTCCATTTTCTACATTCTCTTTGCTGTAACTTTGCAGTGGGTCATAAATCTACCTGATCCATTGGAAAGGGAGCTTTCCTAGTGACTGTGAAAGAAGTGGGCCAGGAAAGAGAGCCTACCCTAGCTGTTGAAACTTGTGGAGTGCGTTTTAATGTATTTCCTGAGTGTCAGTTTCAACCAGAATTTTCAAGGACCAGTCAGTCAATTGCATGCTCCCTTAAGGGAGAGACTCTTGTCTATTTTGTTCACCACTGTATCCATGGCACCTAGAATACTGTCTGGCACATCGTGGGATGAATAAATGAATGGCAGGCTTTTAGTTCTATTTCTTAATTATTGAGGAGCCCAAAATACAGTACAGATTTTTGTCCTTTAACACAACTGCATTCTCTGATAGGTTGGAATTGTAAAATACGGTTCTATACTAAATTCGTAAGTGTAATGTTGGCAATGTCACTCGAAGGTTACAAAATTAATTCCGGTTAATGATACTGTATTATTTCATGTTCACAAAGCGAGTATTAGAAAGATATGAGAGCACCACCTGCCACTGCATAGTGAAAAGGGCGAAAGACAAAAAATGAATCATGTTCTGGTTATAATTTTTATAGTATAATTTTTTAGTTTTTTCCTTCTTTAGAGAATGAAGCAAGGAAATAATATTCAGAGGGAAGAAATATAAAATCCTTAAAGAAACATAAAGTGGCAGTAGCAATGGATCCGTGGAGAGAATAATAAGGAAGATGACTTGTCACTTTGTTCTTCCTTGTTTTGTTCCAGCCAGTTTCCAAAACTTGCACAAGACTCTAGCCTTAGAGCTAGAGCTCTAACACATGGAGCAAAATCAGTAGGCACCTCAGGCACAAACTCAAGTTAAAAAAACAAAACAACCAACCATCAGCGTCAATAGCCTAAACACACATCCTGGGTCTTCCTCCCTGCGAGTTAGAGAACTGGGTCTTTGCATTGAAGGCAGCACCATAGACTTACATTTTGGTGGGAATCTTTTTTGGAATGTTTTACCTGAGCCTAATACGTAATTTTCCAGATTCAGGGTTAGTCTTAGAGACAGTAGAACAGTAGTGTGATATTGGCAGTAACATATTAGCTCGCATCAGCCTGCTTTGACTGAGTCACTTTTCTATCCTGCTCCGCCAAACCCCTGTTTGTACATCTTGCACTTTTCCGGGGGGAGGGGGTGGGGTGGGCAGAGAACTGGAGGAGGCGACAACTTGCTAGCTGATCGCCATCATAGGAACGCAACCAGCCCACTTAAAAATAAGAGGAGGAAGGAGGCCAGGGATCTTGGCTTGGAGAAGGCAGAGCTGCCTTCTCCAAGAGGGAAGAGAGGGTGGGGTCGGGGGGGGGAGCAGGATTAAAGGGAGAGACACAGACACGACGTGTGCCAGTGGCGATGGAAAAAGGCATGTGCTCAGACATCTGTTCTCTTTTTCTAGCTCCACATAGTAGGTTATGTTCTGGTGCTTGTGGAGGAAAGAAAATGCTTTTATTCCTGTCTCTCTAGGGGAAATGGGGGGAAAATTCATTTACATTAAAATTCTTATAAAACTTTCTCCTGTGGGTTTATTGGTCTGACCTTCCGACTCAAACACTTAAATGAGTAAAAGAAGACCATTTCTCTTTTTTTCCCTAAGAAATAACATTCGGTTATTTTCATCTTTCACTCCTACATTACTCAGTAGGCCTCATGGGTTATGGAGCCAGTAGGTAGGTGTGCAGAACCTGTCAGCTTCAAGCCCCTTTGGAAACAGAAGAGAAACTTAGCTATTTAGAATTATCTCCACTTCCACTATACAATAGAGCAGATCTGGCAAGTAAGGATCACTCTGGGTGTCAAATCAATAGTCATTCTAAGCCCTGTGAGGGCAAGGTCCACGTCTGCCTTAATTACTTTTATCTGCAAAGTGCCTCCCGGGTACAGCGCCTGGCTCATAGCAAGAATTCGGTAATATGTGTCAAATGAATACATGAAGCGATTAACAGGGCTGTGTGGAATACTCTGTTGAAATTGACAGTGAGGATGAATTTCTGGCCAAGTAGGAAAGAGAGGCATCACTAATTCTCGCTGTCTGGTATGAGGCTGGGGGGGGGGTGAGTACTGGCCGTGGTGTCATGTATCATGTCTGCTCTCTGGTAGTAGCCCACAAACATTAGCATAAAGGTACAAGTCCTAGTATCTCAAAACTCCTGCACAACTTGGTTGGGTAGAAGGAAATTCTCTGTTTCAAAGACTGTGTTCTTGGAGAGGGAAGGATATCAAAATGCGCTGATTGTGTTTCATAGGGCATTATTATTGGAATACCGTGAATATTATATGCGTTCATTGGGAAAATCTTTATGAGACGTGACTTTTAAATAGCACTAATAACAAAAGATATGTGAATCAATAATAGTGACCATAAGAGAGCACCTGAATGTTCTTTGTCAGTTAACTTGGTTAGCAAATATTTAGGGAACACTTGCTAGGTGCCTGGAACTGCACTGCTCTGAATAGTAACACGGATTTTGTTGTCTATTTCCCGGTAGAGTGATATTGGTCTCATAATCACACTTTACTAAAATCCAAGTTAGCTATGATACAATTCATTCAGCAGCTGTAACTTTTCTAAGTATCCTAACATTTTATGCATTTCCTATTTTCATTCTTTTATTAATTTTGTGTCTGAGAAGATTTGGTCTCAGGCTTCCATTATTGAATATTTACAACATTACAGGTTTAATTTTATTCAGGGGCACAAAACTGGTCTGGTCTCTTGTGACTCAGGATGGTCTCTGGGACTAATAACTCCAACCAGTTCCTCATACACAGCTGTGACTACTTACTAGATGTCAACTGGTTATCACTTATTTATTATTGTTGAATGTTGACTTTAGAACATGTTATTGTTTGGACGATTTCTGCCCCTGGTAAGCATCTGCAGATGTGTTGGCGTTTCATTTTGGTTTTCTGTAATGATGAGAAACACTATTGGACACCTCTTTTGAAAAGGCATAGATCTGTAGTCTGATAGGGTTCTGAGAAAAAGAATCAGGGCTGTATAGCTTTGTCTGCGTGATACCAAACCGTGCATGTGGATTATAAGCAAACTGTTATTTAGATGGTTCCCACCTGAGCACTGATTTGGACATAACATCTGATATGTATATGTAATGTACAGAAAAATCAGTATCACCACTTTATCATTACAGCTTGTAGAAATCTACCAAACCTCTGACATAATGCATTAATTTCAATTTATTTACTCAAGTAGATAAATTATCAATTTAATTACTCAAGTGACTACATTTAACTACTTTACTTTAAAAAAACCCAAAACATAAAACAGAAGCAATATTGTAAGAAATTCAATAAGGACTTTAAAAATGGTCCACATCAAAAAAAATTCTTAAAAAGAAAGATCAAGCCAAGGGTCTATCAGGAGAGGAAGGTGATTGTCTTAGAATCAGTGTAATTTACTGAGACAAGGCTCTACTTGGCTATAGGACCTGGGATTTAAATTACTGGTAGGTTTAAATTTCCCTTAATATAATAACTTCGTACATTCGTGGTTTCTTTTCATTTAAACAAATGGTTTTATTTACATTATGCTGTTCGATTCTCACGACAATCCCGTGAAGCTTTCTTCTCTCCGTTTTACAAGCAAAGGGCCTAAAATCCACTTCACTTGAGGCTGCATGGGGAGCGACGGAAAAGGGTTAGCAACAGAGTAAGGTGGTCACATTTTTCCCTTCAGATTCTCAGTGGCGGGAGGAGACCAGAGGGGTCAAGACTGAGGCAGGAACACCAGGCAGGGCTGCTGCCAAGGTCACCGTTGTCATAGCTGTGGGAAAGGACAGAAGGTGATGGATTGGAGGGACTCAATCCACCTTGGTGAGCTGGAGGGTCGTGGTGGAAGGGAGGAGGGAAAGTGACACTTGAGTTCTGTAGGGGCACCTGGGCAACTGGTCCCAGGTCCCATAGCCAAGTAGAGCCTTGTCTCAGTAAATTACACTGATTCTAAGACAATCATCTTCCTCTCCTGATATACCCTTGGCTTGATCTTCTTTGTTTTTTAAAGAATATTTTTGACGTGGACCATTTTTAAAGTTTTATTGAATTTGTTACAATACTGCTTCTGTTTCTTTGTTTTGGTTTTTTGGCCGCAAGGCATGTGGGATCTTAGTTCCCCAACCAGGGATCGAACCTGCACCCCCTGCACTGGAAGGCGAAGTCTTAACCACTGGACCGCCAGGAAATTCCCACCCTTGGCTTGATCTTGACAAGTGGCTGTTGAATGAGAGTAACTGAAAAATGCTACATACATTTTTAAAAAATTGCTTTTGGGAAAATGAGTGGAGTACCCCAGTGATTATAGCTACAAAATTCTGGGTCATAAGGAAAAACAAAAAGTACCCCTCCGTGCTTTACTAATTACAAAACAAGAAGATGTTAGCTGAATGGTAATGCCAGGGCTACTTAGGTAGTGTTCGTCCGCCTTGCAGAGGAAAAGGAACACATTTGCATTTCTTTTCTGACCTTTTAGTATAGACAAGAAATTGGCTCCAGGTCAGCCTTTTCTAAGTTAGAGGATTTCATTGCAATTAGTATTTTAATATATGAGTTTTGCCTGTAAAGTAAGGAAACTAACCAGAAGAGATTTTAATGGCATCTCCAAAGTAATTAGTACTTTGTCAGTGTCTCTAATTTAGTTAAGAAGACCTTGAACTTAGTCTGTTGAGTTCCCCACGCTTTGAAGTCAGCCTATACCCTTCCCCTCTCCAGGTCCAAGACTTTCGGGGCTCTTTAAGTATATAATGTCTTCTCTTGAAGCATTATAATTGAAAAGGGAAAGGAAAATGGGAGTCTGCGTGTGGTTGAGTGGATATCTTCTAGTTCTTCCCTGTAAAAGAAACTCATCTCTTCTGCTTCTCTTGGTTGTTTTAACTCTCTACGCCTGTTAAAGCAAATGGGTTGGAGCATTTTCACAACACATTTCCCTTCCTTTGGTTCTCCTTTATGTATAAAATGAATGAGATTTGCATAGCAGCTTACTTTCAGGTAGGAAAATGATCAGACACACTGCGTATGTAATTGAAAAGTAGTAGAAATTCTAACAACCCAGATATCCTGGGAGAGAATGATCATTGTGCCTTCACCTAAACGTATTTAGTGGGAAAAAGCTCTGTGTGGCTCGGGGATCTCCAACAAGTAAAAATACTAAAGGTGCAGATATTCTGAAAAGGATTCAACATACTCGCTTGTTCAACACATCGGGTTTTCCTGAAGGGCTTTTACATAACTCTCTGCGATAAACCACTCTGGTATTATTTCTTCCATTTTATGTATGAGAAAACAGGCGCTGTGACCTGCTCAAGACAGAGCGAATAAAATGACAAGCCAGGATGAGAATCCAGGTCAGATCCCAAGGTTGAGACTGTTTCCGCGATGCTACAGTTTCAGCTATTGATTTCAAACTATGAACCAACTGTTCATCTTTGACAGTATACATTCTACAGTTATTACATTCTTTTAAATTTCAAATTCAACGTTGTCTTCTTTCTTTTGAGGAACGGTAGGTTACATGGGTTTCGGGGTGTTTTTCTGAGTGATAGGCCTTAGGGAAACAAATCCCGATCCCAGACAGCTTTGTGCTGCTGCCTGATGGGGTCAGAACTTGTTCGGGCACACGCTCTTTCATCGCTGTGTTCCAGCTCACGTGGCAAGGGAAAGAGACATCATTCTGTTTACCAAGATGAGCAGGGCTCTTAAAAATCCCAACCATCAATGGGCTGTGTAATCAAATTAGTGGTCTGTCATCAGCATTTAAAAAAATGAAGCAGGGGAATTCTGGCGGTCTAGTGGTTGGGACTCTGCGCTTTCACTGCCGGGGGGCCTGGTTTGGATTCGTGTTCGGGGAACTAGGATCCCGCAAGCTGCGGGGTCCCCCCCCAAAATAACAGAATAAAATGGAAAATATCCAAGTATATTGCAAAAAGTAAGGGTAAACATTTAGTGGAATTTTTAACATCTTTTGTTTCCATTTTATAAAATACGCAACATATATACATTATACTCACATATGTGTAAAATACATATGAGTGTGTGTAGGTGTTTAATGGGTCTGAAGTGAAATGTATTTCTTATTGTGGAACTCAGTACAATAAGTTTAAAAGTTTCAATCTTATTAAAGTGTAAACAGGTAAACTTATTAAAATTGTAACAGGTTGAGACAGGTCATTTCTGTACTTTGTGTTTAAGAAAACAGCACCAATCGTAAGCACCATGGTGTATTTTGCACGCCACTCCTGAAACGGAGGCCTGGCGAGAACGTGGTGGTGGAAATAACCCCTCCCCTCGAGTTGATGTGGCTACAACCCGTCATAAAATGTGTGGGTTTATGCAGTACACACTCCTCACATTCCTGACATGGGGTTTCCCACAAATAGGTGTGACCCAGGAGCTGCAGTCAGCAGATGGCGTCCGTCTGTAGACATGGGTCACACACCTGCCGCCCGCAGGGCCCTCCCGTTCTGTGGAAGGTACGAAGAGCAGAGTTGCGGCATCTTAGGGTTTTGGAGGCCCCTGGTTCCTTTCTAGGACCATGACTTACAATAGATCTATGAGGATTTTAAAAGGTACAGGTTGAACTTCTTAAAGTAATAGCTATTGCCCAGAAGCGCGTCTTTCCAGGGACCGAAGAGAACGCCTCTAATGGTCCTTACTGAGCCCCGCAATAGAAGCAGATCGTTCTGCTCCAACACCACCTACCCTGGACTCCTACCCGGGTCCAGTGCACCGCGGGGCGTGCACAGGATGCTGGGGCAGCACTGCTTCACTGGGTAGTGGCTGAGCAGTGGTTGCCTGTGGCCCAGTTTGCCACAGTGTGTGGCAAGTCCAATCAGCAAGCACGGCCATGAAACAAGCAGGGACGTTGAGGAAAAGAGTAGTGATCTGCAGATGTACTCAGAGTTTCCCCATCTGCACTTTTTCCCGGGTGGTGATAACAGCTCTAAGGTAGGGATGCACGAAGGGTGTCAGACCCCCAGCCCAAAGTGAGAGGAGGTCTCTGTGCTTTCAGTTGCATCCCTGGCTGCCTTGTCAATGTGCCGCCTTCCATGCAGGTCAGAACCATGATGGGGAGAGAGAGAGAGGCTGAACAGATTTTCAAAGCCTCTGAAACATTTTCAGTGGCATCATTGTTGTATTTTTGTGGGAGAAACTTTCAAGAGAAACTATTTTTTTCCATTCATCAAAATTCTCCTCTGAGGAGAAGCAGGCTAAAACAGTTGACATTTTGTAGGAAGAAAAAAAAAACAAACAACAAAGAAACCGTCTTAAAAAATAGACCACTTAGCCATAGGTTGGCCAAGTTCTTTAGGTCTGGATTTCTTAGCAAATTTATGATATTATCTGTTATTGCTTGGTTACCGTCCAGGGTCTTCTCTGGTTTTAAAAGTCAGTTTCAACAGGTACTCATCACCCCTCCCGCTGCCCATTGGCAAAGCTGCTCCCCTCGCCTCCCGTACTCACTTCATCTCTATCCTCGATGCATGGCTTCTTCCACTTACTTTCTGAAACCTCTGCTTATTCTAGCATGAATACTCCCGTAAGAATGGCTTCCCAGAGTTTTGGTCTCAGGGACTAAGCCTGATGCTGCTTGAAGCCCAGAGTTGTGGAGAAGAAAGTGTACTAGACACCTTGTACCCCCAGGAAGCAGCCAGTGCAGACAGGTTGGGTGGTCGATCTTGTTTGCCATCCTTCTCACATCATTGCCTGATGTATCTGCCCAGGAGACAGATGAACACGTTGGGGTGAACAGAGCTTGGACTCTCAGCCTTTGGATTACGCGTCTGGAAGCCCAGGTGGGTTTCCTAAAGAGGTGGCAGTTTGAGGCTGACCTGTATTTGCAGAATTCTACTTCAAACGATCCTCTGTAAAGAATTCCTAGGAATTCTCTGGCCTCTCTGCATACAGCTTCATCAAACATCTAATACAAGGTCAGGTTTTGCTGGATTTTTTTTTTTTTTTGCATTTTGATGAAGTTGTGAAAAAGAGGAAACACATATTGCTAGGATTATAAAATAGACACTGACGACATGGTTGGTTGGAGTTTTCCTTGGGAAACAGACCCCTCTACAGGCTGGTGCTGTGCTTCTTCTAAGGCTGAGGCATGAAGGAGACTGTCCGTTCTCTCCAGCATGGGGCGGGGGTGGGGATGGAGAACAGCTGATTAGGACCACAGGGCAAAAGTTTAGAGAAGAGTGACTTAACTCTTATCCATTCTCCTTCCAGCTACGTGAAAATTTGCTGGAAGACACTCTTGGTATCTTCAAGCCCTGGCGTTTCACATTTCCCTTCTAGAGACATTTTTGTCGTTAGACACCCAGGGACCTTGATTATAGGAAACATTTACATGTGGTTGGGACAGAAGCCACCTGTGGTGGTGGATTTGTTGGAAGTCGGGAGTGTCACGTCTTCTTTAGCCCTTGCCTCAAGCCCTGTGTTCACCCAGCCTGTTCCTAGGAATTTCACCCTTAGCCCTTGGTGGTACCTGCCCATTAAACGTCCAGGTCATTCCTTCAGAGAGAGCGTTTCCCGACCCTCTCTAGGCTCCATACCAAAAAAATGTGGCGTGCCAGCTCTCGAGAGCCACACAGCTGAGTTTTGCAGTAACACTGTTCTGTGTCACCAGGCATTGAGTACAACTACATAAATCCTCAAAAATAATCAGAGTGAACATACTCTTGACTGAGCCACTTGGACACGACCCAAGACCAGGAAAAATTAGTGACTGAGGTAGGATTATGAAATCTCAAGATGGCAGTGAAGTCCAAATAAAAATCCAATAAAATCGACCACATCCTCTCATTTTCCGCCCCACAAACAGAAAGTGTGAAAGATTGTCCATCAGAACTTTATGGTTTTTAAGGATTTTTTAAAAATCTCCTTTGTGTAATTTTTTCAAGAAAAATGAGCAAGGGACTTTTTCAGGAGAAATCCCCTCAAGCTGAAAAGGCTTTAAGTTTCTGACATTTCATAACTTTCTCTAACAACGGTAATGAAATGCCAACCCCGCCTAGAGACAAGGAGGTGCCCTAGTTTTGATCTCCGTGATCCTTGCAGTTTGGACACTCTTTAGTTTTCCTTTACTATTTAAAATATTTGTTGTTTGGGCATCCAGTGCATTTTTGCTGGGTTGTGTTGGCAGTCATCTTGGCTAACTGACTGTGCTATTCACGATTGGTGACTTACTAGTGCAATCAATGCCCCTCTCTTCCATCCTTCGTCAAATATCAATTAATATATTATGTTTTTTATTTTATATCGGAGTATAGTTGATGTACAATGTTAGTTTCAGGTGTACGGCAAAGTGATTCATTTATACCTATATCTGTTCTTTTTCAAATTCTTTTCCCATTTAGATTACAGAATATTGAGTAGAGTTCCCTGTGCTATACAGTAAGTCCTTGTTGATTATCTATTTTATACATAGTAGTGTGTATGTAAATAAACTATATTTGAGAAAACATGATCCAGGGTTCAAATTAGATTCAATCCCTGTTCTGATACATGAGAAGGCTTTGTCTTTGTACAGATTCCTTAGTAACAGTTCACTCTTAGGTCTCACTGTGTGTTAGATGCTATCTTAGGCACCTGTATTGGTTAATGATTTCATTCTGATAACAGCCCTAGGAAGCAGCGCTATCATCTCCTTTTCACAGAGAGGTTGAGTAACTGCCCATCTAACTAGTCATATAACTAGTACGCAGTGGAGAAGGCAGCAGCCCCCTTTCCCATCAGGAGTTTATACATGTAAAGTGCTTAGTTTTAGTGTCTGGCGTGTCGTGTGCACTGCTTACCTGTTACTGCTGCTACTGTTGCTACTGCTACCATCTTGTGAGCCTCGGTTTCCTCATTTGTAAAACCAGAAGAGTGGTACGTTGTGCATTTGTCAGGAGATTCAGTGAGGTAATATCCGTAGCACTGTGCCTACGCTTATAGGGGGACCAGTCAATAGTAGTTACCATGGTGACGGGCACTGCGCTGGGCAGGGGAGGAAGTACGAAGATGATCCCCTTAACTGTCAAGGGTCTGCAATTAGTGATACAAATAAAATAGTTTACAACTAGTCATATTGTAAAGCACTATGGGAAGAGAGCAGTAAGAGGGGCCTAGACCAGGGATGCTCTGCGGGGTACACCCCACCCCTCCCCACCCCTCCCTCCTCTTCAGCACCAGCGTTCTCGCACTTATTTTTCAGGTCTTGAGTTAAACATCACCCGTCCTGGGAAGCTCCTCAGGCCCCCCAGTCTAGGTTTGACCCGCCCCTCACGTAGCACTCACCTCACCCGTTCTGTGAGGAACAGCACCGACTGCCTTGCTCACCCTGATGGCTCCAGCCAAGTAGGAGGTGCTCAGAGGTGTTTGCTAAGTGAAACAAACATGAGTTTTGTTTTGTTTTGTTTTGTTTTTGCGGTACGCGGGCCTCTCACTGTTGTGGCCTCTCCCGTTGCAGAGCACAGGCTCAGCGGCCATGGCTCACGGGCCCAGCCGCTCCGCGGCATGTGGGATCTTCCCGGACCGGGGCGCGAACCCGCGTCCCCCGCATCGGCAGGCGGACTCTCAACCACTGCGCCACCAGGGAAGCCCAAACATGAGGTTTTAAAATTTATATTAGTCTCACCGGGCCTCCTGGGCGTTAATGAGGAAACGAAGGGCACACGGAGCAAAGGGGCCAAATCGGGGGCAAAGATGCACATGTCACGTGACAGAATCACCATCCAAAAAATGTCCAGCTGACTAGAACTGTGACCTGGGATTAACCAAATGCGATTTGACAGGAATCAGTGTAAAGGACTGTATCTGGCTTGCAAAGCCCGCTAACCACTCTCGGACTACGGGCTGTGGGAGGTGGCGGCTGAGACAACACACGCGAGAAAGACTTCAGGCTTCTAGTTGACTCCACGTTCACCAAGAAAAGGAACCCAGCCTTGAACTGCATTAACAAATAGATGGGGTTCAGAATAAAGGGGGTGCTAGTCATACTGTTTAGTTTACATTTCAAGAGGGACAATGAAGACAGGAATTCTGAGCAAATTCCTTAACCTGTCCCCCAAACTTCATTTTCCTCATCTGTAAAATGGGTACCTGCCCCACCGGGTTGTGAGTGTTAAGTAATTTGATGGTTTTCTTATTTTCACTGGCAAGGAACAACTAAAGGAACAGAAATGTTTAAAAAAGTAAAGAATTAGGTGGGAAAATAGGAGACATGAGTGTGTGATCGTCTCCTTCAAAGTTTTCCTATGTGGGAAAGAGATTAAGCTTCTTCTTTATAATCCTAGATGGCAGAGCTACTATTTAAGAATGAAAGAAGTCAAGACAGGCAGATTTCAGCTCGATGTAAGAAAACACTGTCTAACATCTAAAACTATCCAACAGTGGAACGACCTGTCTTGGGAGGTGGTGAGTTCCCCGTGTGTCTAGGCTTTCAAGCACAGCACAGGTGCTCACTTGGTGGGGTTGGATCAGCTGATGCCCCAGGGCCTTTCCACTGTTGAGATTTGGGAAGGGCCTAGTGTGCATCTCTATCATTTATTGGTCCCTGGCTGAGGTTCATTACCATATAGCATCTCATTTCATCCTTGAAACCCAATGGGAAAAATTCTATTATCAGTCTCCTTTTACAGGAAAGTTGAAGAAATTTAATACCACGTTCAAGTTTGGGTACTTTGTGTAAGCTCCCAAGTCAAGCTTTGGTTGACTCCGAGGTGCCTGCTCTTGGCAACACAGCCTTGCTGAGCTTCCCCACCCACGACTCCCTTGGAACTTTGTGTGGGGGGCCATGGGGGGCAGTGCCGGGCTGCAGACTGGAAGTGTTCGGACCAGATGCAGCTGACAAACGTTTTGATTGGCAGGCGTAGTGCTTTTCGCTGCCAGTATTTAATAATTGGAGGAGTTCACATAAAAATCTGATTTCCTACTTATCTTTAAAAACTGGAAACTCTAGCCACGCTGGCCTGTATTCCCACTTGGCAACAGCTGTCTGCAGCAAGCAGGGACTGCCCCTTCCAGACATGGCCTCACGTTCTCAGCGGCCACCAGCCCTACTGCCTCGCATACGGCTACCCCGCCCCCCTTTGCCTTCCCTGCCTCTCCCCCCTGGCCCCCCCCCCCCCCCCCGCGCGGAGGGATGTCAGTGTGCTTCTCCCAGTGTGGACATTTCACGTGCATGCATAACGAATCACAGGTTTGGGGGCAGGAAAGTGCCTGTCCCATTTTCTAGAGGAAATTGAGCCCCAGAGAGTCGCAGGGGTGGCAGTGCCTGACCTCAACAGAACCCTGGTTCCCGACCCCTACAGTGCATGACCCTGGAGGGAATGTTCTCCTGATGGGCAGCTGCCCTCTAGGAGAACCTGTGTCCCAGCGAGCAGGCACCCCCCCCTGCACTGGAGGATGACGGTCCACTTGGAAGGACTTCCATCTCTACGCTCTGTAAGACAGGACTTTGTCTGCTCTTGGTCCTGAGGTGGTCGCAGAGACCCCCCAAAGAACCCCCAGCACCTTACAGCAGAGAGAGCTAAGCAGAGGGTCCAATGACTCAAGCTTGATGTTAACAGTGAGAATTTCTTCTCAGTCTGTCATCTCATCTTTCTAATCTCCTGCCAGAAGATCCCATGTTATCCCTGTCTCAGTGCCATCTTTCCTTCCCTCCACGCTTCCTTCCTTCCATCCCGTTGGTCGGGTATTTGAAGGTGTAGTTGTCACTCCCAAGTCATTCAGGAGGGTCAGGGCTGGATTTTGGTGTGGTGGAGAGAGGATGGTCTAGGACCAGGACACCTGAATGCAGGTTTGGCTCAGCCGTTCGTACTATTCCTATGCTTGTGGGAAGGTCTCTCCTCTCTGGGGCTCAGTTTCCTCTTGTATAACATGAGAGTCAGTGTTAGGGTATCGTACAAGTCCCTTAACAGTTTTGCGGTTTTATGATTCAGAGGCAGAGCTGGGAATAATAGAGCTTGGGGCATGACCCAAAATCTCGGCAGTAGGAGGAGGAGTTGTGGTTGTCCGTCAGAGCTGCTTGCTTTCTTCTTTCCTTTCTCCTTTATTTCTGTTTCATTTCCTTCCTTCGTCCATCCATCCGTCCGTCCGTCCTTCCTCCTCCCCTGTCTTCCTTCTTCCCTTCCTTCCTAGCTTTCTCTTCCTTCTTTTCTTTTGAGGTGCTTTAATTGATCAAGATGAAGATCTGACTGATAATGGGGATAGCTCACTAGGAAATACTGTGTGGACGATAATACTCAGATACACCAGTCAAGTAGTAACCTCCCAGCTGATTAAAGGCAGAGATGTTTCACTGTGCTCCCCACTGACCTGGGGCTGCCAAGGGGAACTAAACTACATGTTTACAATCAAAATGACTTTGTAGGGCTTCCCTGGTGGCGCGGTGGTTGAGAGTCCGCCTGCCGATGCGGGGGACACGGGTTCGTGCCCCGGTCCGGGAAGATCCCACATGCCGCGGAGCGGCTGGGCCCGTGAGCCATGGCCGCTGAGCCTGCGCGTCCGGAGCCTGTGCTCCGCAACGGTAGAGGCCACAGTGGTGAGAGGCCCGCGTACGGCAAAAAAAAAAAAAAAGACTTTGTCACAGGAGAAAATTCCATTTTTTTTTGGTGAGCGGCCTCCTCGAATGTAAACGGGAATGGGAGAGAAAGGTTGAAAAGACCCATCAGGTAAGGAGTTTGCACTGTATAATCTTCAGGAACCGTTCCAGCTCAGGAAACAGTGGGTCACCATTTCTGAGAAAGAGCCCAAAGTTCTGTTTTCTTTCAAAATATGCTTTTTGAGATATCATTCACATACCATACATTTCAGCTTTTTAAATTGTACAGTTTAATTTTCTTTAGCACAGGGACAGACATACGTAGCCATTAGCACATCACCAGTGTTCACATATATGTGCTGGCCTCTTTCACTCAGCATAATGTTTTGAGGTTCATTTGTGCTGTACCATGTATCAGCACTTCATTTATTTTTTTAATTGGGGTATAATTGTTTTACAAGGTTGTTAGTTTCTACTGTACAGCGAAGTGGAGTGGAGTTCCCTGTGCTATCCAGCAGGTTCTCATCAGCACTTCATTGTTTTAAATTGCCAAATAATATTCCACTGTATTGTATGGGTCTCCCGCGTTTTAGCTATCCATTTATCAGTAGATGGACATTTGAATTGTTTCCATCTTTTGGCTCTTATGAATAATGTTGCAGTAAACATTCCTTATACAAGTTTTTGTGTGTATATAAGTTTTTATTCTCTAGGGTAGATACCTAGGGGAGGAAATGCCAGGTCACATGATAACTGTATGCTTAACGATTTCCAAAAGTGGCTGTACCATTTTACGTTCCCACCAGCAGCTTAGGAGGGTTCCAGTTTCTCTAAATTCTCACCAATAATTGTTATCATTTCTTTCTGTCGCAGCCATCCTAGTGCATATGAGGCAGTATCTCACTGTGGATTCGATGTGCATTTCCCTGATGGCTTGCGATGCTGAGCGTCTTTTCATGTGCTCATTGATTATTTGTACATCTTCTCTGAAGAAATGTCTATTCAGATCCCTTTTCCATTTTTTTAATTGGGTTGTCTTTGTTACTGAGTTGTAAGAGTCCTTCAACTTTTTGTTGATATAAATATATTTTATATAGTTATATATTATAAATATATATTTTATACTCTAGACATATAATTTAGAGATATGTATTAAGATACATATGTCTAGATTTTAATGTATTCTAGATATATAAATATATATTCTAGATACAAATCTCTTATCAGATACATGCTTTTCAAATATTTTCTCGCATTCTGGGCATTCACTTTCTTGACAGTATTCTTTGAAGCACAAAAGTTTTAAATTTTGATGAAGTCCAGTTGATCTGTTTCTTTCGTTTGTTGCTTGTATCATGTATGAGAATCCAGTGTCAAATCTGAGATCATGAAGATTTACCTCTGTGCTTTCTTTTAAGAGTTTTACAGTTTTACCTCTTAAACTTAATCCTTTGATACATTTTGAGTTCATACTTATATATGGTGTGACGTAAAAGTCCAATTCTATTTTCTTGCACGTGGAGTTGCCCCAGCACCATTTGTTGAAAAGACAGATCTTTCCCCATTGAATGGTCTTGGCAGCCTTGTCGAAAACCAACTGACCATGGACTCGTGGGCTTATTTCTGGACTCTTAGTCTACCCCGCTGATCTATATGTCTGTCCTTATGCCAGTACCATCCTGTCTTAATCGTTGTTGTTTATAGTTTTAGTAGTAACTCTTGAAATTGAGAAGAGCAAGTCCTCCGACTTTGTTCTTTTTCAAGACTGTTTTGGCACTTCTGGACCCCTTTCAATTCTGAATTTTAGAATCAGCTTGTCAATTTCTACAAAGAAGTCAGCTGGCGTTCTGATAGGGATTGTGTGGAAGCTACAGATAAATTTGAGGAGCACTGCCGTCTTAACAACATTAAGTCTTCCAATTCACGAACATTGGAGATTTTCCAATTCTTTAGATCCTTAATTTCTTTCCACAACATTTTGCAGTTTTCAAAGTATAAGTTTCACACTTCTTTTGTTAAGTATATTCCTAAGTGTTTTATTCTTTTTGACGCTATTTTAAACGAATTTTTAAATTTTTATTTTCAGATTGTTCATTGCAAGTACATAGAGGTACATAATTCTTTTTTGTTTATTGATCTTGAATCCTGAAATCTTGCTGAACTCATTTACTAGTTCCAATTGATAGTTTTTTAGTAGATTCCTTAGGATTTTCTGTATACAAATCATGTCATTTGAAAATAGAGAAAATTTATTCCTTTCAAATCTGGGTGCCCTTTATTTCTTTTTCTTGCCTAATTGCACTGGCTGGAATGTTTATTGCAGCATTTTTCATAATAGCCATTATAGCCATTGAAGCCCTAGTGCAATGTTGAATAGAACTGATGAGAGTGGACAGCCTTGTCTTGTACCTAATCCTAGGGGGAAAGCATCCAGTATTTAACCATTAAGTGTGATGTTAGCTGTTAGGCTTTTTTGGTGTATGCCCTTTATCAGATTGAGGAGGTTCCCTTCTATTCCTAGTTTGTTGACTGTGTTTACCATGAAAGGGGTTTGGATTTTGTCAACTGCTTTTTCTCCACCTTGTGAAATGATCATGTAGGTTTTGTTTTTTATTGTATTGATATGGTATATTAATGACACTGATTTTTGGAGGTTAAACCAACCTTGCATTCCTGGAACAAATTCCACTTGGTTATGGTACATAATTCTTTTGTATATAATGAGTTTGTTAGGAATTTGTTGAGTTTTTTGCATCCACATTCATAAAAGATATTGACCTGTAGTTTCCTTGTGATGTCTTTGGTTTTGGTGTCAGGGTACTACTGGCCTCATAAAATGAATCGGGAAGTTTTCCCTTCTCTTCTATTTTTTAAGAAAAGTTTGTGAAGAATTGGTATTAGTTCTTTAAATGTCTGATAGAATTCACTTGCCATCTGGGCCTGGGTTTTTCTTTGTAGACAGTGTTTTGATTACTAATTTAATCTCTTTACTTATAGGTATATTCAGGTTGTTTCTCGCTGAGCTAGTTTCAGTAGTTTTTGTCTTTCTAGGAACTTGTCCATTTCATCTGGTATCTAATTTATTGGCATGCAATTATACTATTCCTTTATAATGCTTTTTTTATTTTAGTAATGTTCGTAGTAATATCTACAGTTTCTTTTCTGATTTTATTAGTTTGTCTTTTCTCTTGGCTTGTCTGGCAAAAGGTTTGTCGATTGTGTTCGTCTTTTCAAAAAACTAGCTTTTGGTTTCATGGAATTTTTTCTATTGTTTTTCTGTTCTCTGGTTTGCTAATTTCCACTCTAATCTTTATTATTATTTCCTCCCTTCTCTTTTCTTTAGGTTTAGGTTGCTGTTCCTTACCTAGAGTTCTAAGGTAGAAGGTAGTTATTGACTTGAAATCTCTCTCCTTTTTCAACATAGGCATACCACTGTAAATTTCCCTGTAAACATTGTTTTAGCTCCATCCCATAAGTTTTGGTATGTTGTGTCTTTATTTTCATTCGCAAAGTATTTTCTAATTTTTCTTTTGATTTCTTTTTTGATTCATTAGGTACTTAGGAGTGTGTTATTTAATTTCCAAATATTTGTGAGTTTCTCAAGTTTCTTTCACTTATTCGTTTCTAATTTCATTCCCCTGTAGTTAGAGAACATACTTTGTGTTATTTATATCCTTTTAAATTTATTGAAGTTTGTTTTATGACCTAGTATGTAGTTTATCCTGGGGAATGTTCCATGTGCACTTGAGAAGAATGTATATCCTGCTGTGATGGGTGGAGTGTTCTGTTTATATCTGTTAAGTCTAGTTGGTTATGTGTTGTTCAAATCCTCTATTTCCTTTTCAATCATCTGTCTAGTTGTTCTGTCCATTATTGAAATCTTCATCTTTTATTGTTGAATTTTCTATTTTCTTCAATTCCGTCAGTTTTTCCTTCATGTATTTTGGCGCTCTGTTAGTTGCGTATATATTTATAATTATTATATCTTCCTGCTGGATTGACCCTATCATTATTACAAAATGCCCTCTTCATCTCTAGTAACATATTTTGTTTTAAAGTTTATTTTACCTAATATTAGTATAGCTATTTCAGCTTTCTTGTGGTTGCTCCAAAGCTCTTTTTTGAATTCTCAAAAGCTTTGATGGGCAATGAAAGTCAAGAAGAAATTGCCTCCTTTCTTTCTTTTTTTTTTTTTTTTTTTTTGCTCATATTTCAAATGAACTATTTCACCAGTCAACAAACTCTCCTTGAGCACTAAGAATGGTCCACAACACAAAGACTTGCGCGTTGTGAAAACTCTCGTGTCTAGGTAGAATCCTTTTCATGGGATTGGTTAATTAGTTTCTTATCTTCTTCGCTTCATCCTCAATAAATTAAAATCACATCCTCTTTGAAAATAACTAGGAGTCCTTCTGACCAGGACTTATAGGTAAGGAAAATGAAATTAAAGGGAAAGCAAATCAAGAAAAAGTTTATGAGCATCATGGGAATGAACAAGTGCTAGGAAACAAGATGTTTACTCTCGAACTTCTCTTCAAGTCTGAAAAGCTCCCTCAAATCCTTGGGTCATTCACTTGCTCCAAACCCAGTAGAAGAACTCCCAGGCGATGCCATTGGGAAATGGAGTGGCATGAGGATTGCCGTGCTGGGGCCTCTGTGTCTGCGTGCCCTGATGTGCCAGAGTGATTACAGATTTTAAAAGGAAAAAACACGTAATACCATCCTGAACAAGGATCCCTGTTTGATCTTTCCCTGTGTCCTAGCCTGCTTGTTGTCCTGAAGGATGACAGCCCAGCTACTCCCACTGGATGAGAAAACCTCATATTCTGTGCCAGTTTCCTGTCACTGCTTTGAGTTCTAAGAGTTCAGAGAGGGGTGGGTGGCATGACCTCCCCGTCGCTGGTGTTGGCGTGAGTCCCTGGTGACAGTGTGTCTGCACCGCGGGTACACCGGCAATCTCTGGAGCAGCTCTTCCTCACTCTTTCGACAGCCAGCCAATTTGGTCTCAGGAAACCACTCTGCAGCGCTGGCTGGGTTTGGAAGTCATTTTTAATTTTGTGACAAAGACAAATGCGTCCTTTGGGAGTAGTAAGTGGTTTTACTGGTGATATTAATGGAACCTTGACCTCTTCTGTAACTGTGGTCCTACAAAACAAAAAATGTTTGTATTATAATATGTCAGGCAAGTTCATTCTTAGCCCTTCCTTGAAACAAATTGCAGAGGAAATATACTATTAATAAGCCTGGAGAATATTCTGTGTGTGGGTGTGTGGGTGTGGATGTACAGGCATAAGCTCCCTTGCAAACATAGCGGGTTTAAAATGCCGCGATTAACTGTGCTACAGATGACGTGTTTTGAATTGTGCTGGGACGGACACAAATCATTGAAGTTCTGATATTTCTGAACAGTGGGCCCAGTGCTAAAATTGGAATTGGCTTTTAAAGGCCGGTAGCTATCATAAAATTCAAGTGTTTGAGGGATCCAAAGTGAGCAAGGGAAAGACGAAATTCAAAGGCACGTTGCATTAGCCGCTTCTGTTTTCATTTGGGGTTGGCATTCATGGGCCTGAAGATGACTGCACTGAGGTCTCCTGTTTCCTGCAGGAACTTTTTATGCCAGTGTCCTTTGTTGAAAATAGTTGCTTAAGGAGACAGTAAATTAAATGTGAAGGATTTACCGTTTGGTTACGTGAATTAAACCATTTCCTGGTGTTTGTGTTTACCTTGGGACTCACAAAGGAGACAAAAATATAGACTCACAGGAGGAAGGAAAGGAATGATCAAATCCCAATAGTCCCTGCCTGGATGTCTAGCTCAGCAATTTTATTCAGGGGAGGAATTTCGTGCTGATAAGTGAATCTTTGTCTCTGTATAATTAACTTTGCCTCTCTCCAGATGCTACACCCACTGAGCCTTCCTAATAGACCTGTAACTACAAATGTGGTAGTTAATGCCCCCTTCTAGTATGCTGGGCAAAACCGAATTAAATCAGGGACAAAATGTGTAGTTTTCCTCAAGTAAAACTGGATGGTGCTTTAGAATTTGAGACTTAAATGCAATAATTTAAAATCTTATTATAAAATAATACATGAGCATTCTGGAAAATCTGACAAATACAGAAGGTAAATAAGAAAATAATAACGACCCGTAACACTCAAAGATAATCATTGCTGACATTTTAGTGTATTCACTTTGCCTTTTTTCTATGCCATTATATGAATATAGATTTGTACTTTTTATAGTTTAGATCATAAGTATGATGTAGGATTTCCATATATCCTAACTGCCCTCTCTCCTTAAGTTCAAATCTCTCATAAGGAGAAGAAAATGAACGGCTAACACATACATAGCATTGTACTCTCTGCCAGGTAAAATTCTAAGCACTTTACACGTATGAATTCATGTCACCCTCATAGTAACCCTTTGAGGCAGATGTTACAAATGGGGCACAGAGGGTAAAACGGTTTTCCCACAGTCTCACAGCTAGGAAGGGACAGAGCCAGGATTTGAACCCCGGCTGTAAAGTGTGTGCTTTTTTTTTTTTTTTTTTTTTTTGGCCACACTTTGCGGCTTTCCCGGACCAGGGATTGAACCCGCGCCCTCAGCAGCAGTGAAAGCACAGAGTCCTAACCACTGGACCGCCAGGGAATGCTCCAAAATGTGTGCTCTTAACCAAGATCTGTTGCCTCCCCGCCACCCATCCATCCCGGCTCTGAGCCTCATGCTGGGCCCGTCCCAAAGCCTGCCCCCACCCAGCCCTGTCCCTCGGTGAGCGACCTCTCAGAATTCCTCCAACACTGGGTAGTGTGACATAGCACATGGGAACTGAGACAATCATCCTATCTCTGAAAGACAATTGCCAAGAAGGCCCTTCCTGTGATGGGGAGAGGCGGGCCAGTGATGAGGGGATGGGGGCAGGGAAGGAGCCCTGGGCTGGAGCTCAGGAGAAACTGGCCTCTGGGCCTGGCTCTGTTCACAGCGAGACAAGGCACTATACCTGTTTAGGCCTCTGTTTTCTCATCTGTAAAGTGACAGGGTTGGAGAGCAATTCATTCATGTGTTCATTCATTCACTTAATACACACGAGGCAGAGATGAATATGGTCTGTTTCCTCTCCTAGGAATTCACCATCCCGTGTGTAGCCAGAGAAGAAGTGTTATAAGTGCTCTAAGAGGAGGGTCCTGGGACGTTGACAAAGCCGCTGAGATGGGCTGGGGCGGAGAGGGCAGAAGCAGGAAGGGCTGGCCCAGCGAGGCTTCCCAGAGGACCAGCAGGGATCTGTGTCTCAGGGCATCCGTCTCTCTAGGGCCCCCTCTAGTGTATGTCACGCTCTCTCACCTTCAGCAGCCTACAGCATTGTCACTTTGTTTTTGCGGGGGCCGGGGGAGGGTTTAAAACTACAAATCTTTATTGTCTCACATTCTGGAAACTCAAGATGGCAGCAGGGCTGTGCTCACTCTGAAGCCTGTAGGGGATCCTTCTTTGGCTCTCCTTACCTTCGGGGGGTGGCGATCCTTAACCTGCAGCTGCATCGCTCCACTTCTGCTTTGTCCCCACGTGGCATTCTCCCCGTGTGCCTGTCCTCACATGGCCATCTTCTTATATGGACACCAGGCATATTGGATTAGGGGCCCACCCTACTTAACTGAAGTAATTCTATTGGCAGTGACCCTATTTGACCCAAATGAGGTCACATTCTGAAGTACTGGTGGGGGGGTAGAACGTATCATTTTGGGGGAGGGGACAAAGTTCAATCCATAACAATGTCTGCAGCCCCCATTTAGTCCAGGCAGCCATGGCCTCCTTCAAACTCTTGTTTTTCTCCACTTCGTCCTCCATTCAGCATCCAGGATGAGCTTCCAAAACCATAGCGAGCAGGGGAGGGTCCAGACAGAGAGTCCTCACAGGACTTCTTTCCATCTGGGCATAGAAGGCTGGAGCCAGGGAAGAAGCTGAGAGCACAGTATCTCCTGAAGAGATCGTTGTCAGTGGAGTCCCAAGGGCAAGGGCACAGTGCACCGTGAGAATGTTTCTGGAAGGATGCTCATTCCGGTCTCCAGAGGTATCGCAGGGAAGCCGCTCGGGTGGTCCTGAGACTGGCAAAATTCTGTCGACTGAAAACAAATGCACAACGTGAGAGCTGTGAATTAAGTTTCATCTGGGGCAAAAATGAAGACTAGAGCCCGGGGTCAGCATTTCAGGTAGCTCTGAGAAACAGCTCCAGAGAGAGAGGGGAGAAGGTCGGTGTATATGTGATTTCGGTGTGAAGAGGGAGTCCATGCGATCAAGCGCATATTTTTGGCAGAAGGTTTCTGCTAGTCACGAGGAGCAGGCGTCACCTTGAAGGATTTTAGTGCTTTTCTAGATACAAGGAGATGCAAAAATTGGGCTCATAAAATATCTAACTATCTGAAGACCTGTTCTGCCAGTTTTTCCCAGAGCACGGAGCGCCTCATTCCTGATCTCCACCCTGAACTCCTTTCAGGGGGTGTTGAGGTTCAGCAGCTGCGGCGGCTCATGATTCAATCCTTGTAAAGGTAGACGGCAAGTGCCAATTATCTGTAGTTGGCAATGCCATACTTTGAAGGGTGGTCTCTCGGTGATGAGGTAAAGCCCTTTCCAGACCTCTTTGTGTCACTTCCGCCTGCTTTGCTGTTAGTAGATGTGCAGTGCAGGCTAAACAAACGGATGTCACATACACGTGAAATAAATGCGGTATTCGCACTGCTTCTCCTGCCTTTAGCCCGCCCCCTCCCCCGAAGTAGCTCGGACCTTCTCATCTTATTAGGCTGCCATTAAGCTCTAGAAAACAGTGAAGGCATGTGCTTCTGTCATTCAAATGCTAATCCTCTCTCCAACTTGACACCTCAGCTTGCCGCTATCCGCCGTCATCTGTGCTCCAAAGACAGAGGACCCTTGTACCCGCCTCCTCTGACTTCTTACAAAGGCTCTGGAGGGCGCTTCCTGAGGCACTTAGCATAGCTGTGGAAAGAAGTTTATGCAGAATATTCACCTTTACTGTTCCCCCCACCCCCCAGGTCACAATTGCAAAGTAGGGCATCAGGGCTCCCTGACGGAAGGCTAAGACCTGAATAAGGAATTCGGTTTTCTTAGAGAAACAGAAACACCAGATTCCGAGAGAAGAACGTGGATTTATGGGTTACACGAAAGGAGAATGATGTAACTGGTGGTGCCCGTGCTGCCTCGCCAGCTGCAGTGTCTGCGTGTTCCTAATATGATCGTTTATGTTTATGTATTTTCATTTTCTTGTTCAGATACAGGTAGACCTTTCTTAGAGATGCACAGTGAAATCCCGGAAATTGTAAATATGACCGAAGGAAAGGAGGTCGTCATCCCCTGCCGGGTTACATCACCCAACATCACTGTTACTTTAAAAAAGGTAAAACTGAGTAGTGCTACTCTCACAAGCCTTTTACTGCAAGCGAGCATACTGAATTTTGAGTTGTTTTCTCTCTCTGGAATAGTTATCTTAGAGACATTTGGGCTTTCTCGGCGGACTTTTCTGTAACGGCTTTTTACTATGTAAGTGTTAGGCGTTATCCCCCTGCGTGTACTTACATGGACTAAAAGGATAATGTCTTGAGCGTAAATCTACGTGAATAATGAAAGAACTACAATCGTGAACATTTTTATGTATTGCCACAAATTTGAATGTCTGTAGATGTCAGGAAAACCAATTCTATTGTGTATACAAATTACTAATGCAGATTTTTGCTGAAGGAAGAACTGTCAGGCAGGGTACCTGACTCGCCAGGCATTTAAGAACTCTTGCTTTGGTTTGAGTTGGGCTGTTCCTTGTAACAAAAGGCTTATCTTCCGACGGGCATCCAAATTTAACCTCTTAGGGGAAAAAAAAAAGCTATAAATGAGATTTTTCTTCATATTATGTTGTAAATTGTGCATGTAGAGAAGGAAAAAGATTCGGAGTAAAATGTAATAAAGACAAAAGCCCTAAAATGTGACATGCCAGCTGCAGTAACTTTAGGCGTGTGCTGAGTCTGAGAGTTGGATAAAAACTTCCCACGTGGAAAACTCTAGTGGCTCCTGAGAGCTTAGAGCTTTCAGAGGAAAAGTGTAGGCTGTCCCAAGGCAGCACCGAGCACTGCCCGTCACGTAAGGGTGGTGTGTCTCCCTGTCTTCTCCCCTTGCATTCACTCCCCCAAGTTGTTGATTTAAATCTTCAATGTAGTCCATCAGTGACAGGTCTCGGCTCCCATGACAACTGGGTATCATCGCCAGGAAATATAAAATTGTAGTATGTTGGAGCTGGAAATGCCAGCGGGGTCACACTCACTTGGTGGAAGAAAAAACTAAGGTTCCCAGGGAGTTAGGGACGTTCAGGCCACAGGCCACACTGGGCATTGGAGCCCGTGTCCTGTCTTCTTCCTCCGTGTTCCTGCCATCCTTTGCTCATGGTTTAGTTTGCATAGGAGGAGGGGCAGAGTGGTTCGGAGCAGAGGCTGGGGCCACACCACCTGGATTCTTTCTGCAACCCCCCACCCCCACCACTACCACTTAACCCGCTGGAAAATGGGCAAGTTATCAGACCTCCCTCCACATCAGTGCCCTCCATGGAGAGATGGGAGAGGTTACAGGGGCACCCACCTCACCTGACTGTTAGGAAGGCTACATGAGGTGCTCGGAGGCCCTTAGGATCACGCCTGGCACAGGCAAGGCCTGTTCAGGGATTAGCTGTTCACGTTACGTGTCCAAGAGTTTAATGCCCGATAATCGATTTATTATCGTGATGTTTTCCGTAGCCTGCCATTACCCCTCTGAGTCCGAGATGATAATTGGTCTGTGACTGACATGGAACAAACCCTGAGGATATGAAAGTTCTCTTTTCATGCACACCCCTTGCCTTTTCGCCCTAATGCAGATCGCTTGTCTGTTTGAGGAACTTTCCCGAATTCCCACCTGCAAACATTTTGGGAGGGAAAGCTTATTTTCTGTGTTTTCCCACCCAGATCTATAATACAAAAAAAAAAAAGGGGAGAGAAGCATAACATTCTAACCAGGATTTTGGTTTATCACATATATTTTGAAAATATTCTAACCTATTACACATATATGCTGACATGAAATGAACAGAAGATCGTTCCCTTCCTTTTCTCTTACTGTCCTTTCTCTTCTAACTTGCTGCTCCCGCCTTTTCCCATGCCTGCTTCAGCAGAGCCCCGGTCAGCTGGAGACAAGCCTCCCTGTTCAGCAGTGTCTCCAGACTGCCCATCTGTCTGCCGCTTTATGACACACACACTGCCACAGCTGATGGGCTTTGTAGTCTTTTGCTATTTGAGCTCTCGTCAGCTAGAAAGAAAGTGACTTTGTCAATGAACTACAACTAGTGGCAGTAACGGATAGAGTAAGAGAAACACTTCGGAGGAAAATTTGGTGTATTTTTAAGTTGTGCAGACCAAGTCCATCAGCCAACCTTTCTTGTAGGTTCAGCACGTGCTCGTTTTCACATGTTTTTAAAGCATCCCAGATTTCAATCCCTGACTTATATTTTTCCGAGTTTTTCCTTTAATAGTTTGCACCAAGTCAGAAGGTTCCTTTTCCCCCCCGACAGAATGCAGGGCATTCCTAAGTTTACAGGTAGCATCCTAATTTACTAAAACATGAAATGCATCCTTTAATTGCTTTCAGTTCTTCATAAACAGGATGCAATTCATGTCAAACCCACGTAACGCTCTGGTAACATACACCAATGCAGACATATTCACTGGGAGAGGCAACCAGTGCTTTTGGAGTAGAAATCTCTGCCATCAGATCACAAATCCCAGTCAGGTTCGCTCCTTCCGCAAGCAGCATATATAAAGGATATTGTGGATAGAGTGATGTAAGGTGTGTGTTTTTTTTTTTTTTTTTTTTTCGCGGTACGCGGGCCTCTCCCGTTGCGGAGCACAGGCTCCGGACGCGCAGGCTCAGTGGCCATGGCTCACGGGCCCAGCCGCTCCGCGGCATGTGGGATCTTCCCGGACCGGGGCACGAACCCGCGTCCCCTGCATCGGCAGGTGGACTCGCAACCACCGCGCCACCAGGGAAGCCCAGGTGTGTGCTTTTTTAAAGAAGATAGAAAAAATTTATGGCAGTTAATTCTATGAATCTTTATAATCTGCTGTGAGAAGGTGATCTGATTTTTTTTCCCCCTTGTCCAGCTGGGGATAAAAGCAATTGTCAGACCACTGCCTCTGGAGTTGGCTGCCAATCTGGCCTCACGGGAGTTTGGCTGGGCTGCTCTATGAGACAGTGGCCCTTTACAAAGTCTAATCCCAAGGTAGGAGGTGTAAATTAAGTCCTTGATATATAGGAGAAGGCATAAGCAGAGAATCAAATCGTGGGCTCTTTACTTCTGTTCGGCCTCACTGTGTTTGGGAATACTTATAGGAATTTGCGAGCACTTCGTTCCTAACTGTCTCTGGCCTCACGTCCGTTTTCGGCTCTCTTCACCGTCAGGAGCCTCTGCTTCTGGGCGCTTCCCTTCCAGGTGCAGAGTCAGTACCCTCAGTCTTCCCCAGAGGGATAACCCCAGTGAGTGCCAAGTTAATGCTATGAATCTTGGGGGACCAGGAATTATGTACAGTCCTTTTAAGACAGCCACCTCTAACAAATCATGCAAAATGAGAGGATAAGGTATGGCTTGTTAAAAGCTCCCGAAGATGAGACCAAGAGGATAACCTGGCAGCCCTAATGGAAAAAATCCTAATTAATTTTTCTATTGAGTATCAGGCCAGTTTATTACAGAGATTCCCAGAGGCCAAAGAGATACGGGCACTCCCGCTAGAATTCTGACATGACCCCTAGGTCTACCCTAGGTGGGTGCAGCTTGTTGCTAAAACTAATAACAAACTATCCTGCTTACTATAATTTGTCATAGTTAATGTATCGTTTCCTACATGCAAAAAAACTAAAGAACCAATTATGACAACCTGGAGTTTTTGCCTGCGCTATTCTCATTTGCGGTAAAAATTACATTTTCACAAACCATGAGGGAATCTCTTACCACAGCGCTAATACGATTTTGTGAAAGCATGTTTCTTCTTTTTCCAGTTTCCATTTGATACTCTGATCCCTGATGGAAAAAGAATAACGTGGGACAGTAGGAAGGGCTTTATAATATCAAATGCAACATACAAAGAAATAGGGCTTCTGACCTGTGAAACAACAGTCAACGGACATGAGTACAAGACAAACTATCTCACACTTCGACAAAGTAAGTGATGTTCCGAAAGCATGAGCATAAGCCGGAATACTCAAGGGTTTATCTGCTTAATGAAACGTTGATTTTTTTAAAAAAAATGTGACTTCTTCTGCTTGCAGCCAACACAATCACAGACGTCCAAATCAGCACGCCAAGCCCAGTCAGATTACTTAGAGGTCACGCTCTCACCCTCAACTGCACGGCCACCACTCCCTTGAACACAAGAGTTCAGATGACCTGGAGTTACCCTGGGGAAGTGAGTGACCTACTTTTCTATTTCTTCTATAGGACAGTATTTAGTTTTAGCAAGTGAAATGCTAAACTGAGTTTTTGAAGTGGGAGAAAGCGGAATATTCTGACTCCTGGCAGTTCAAGTCAATAAAGAAGCTGTGGGTTTGGTTTGGGTGCTTCCCTTGCCTGACATTTCATGAGTGTGATAGGCAGAGATACGGTCTTTTGATGTCTGGAGGTTTTGTTTTGAAGTGTATAGGCTGGTATTTCTATTGCGTGATTCTGGGTGGAAAAGGGGATTGTTTCATCCTTGGAAATGATTCTCTAGGATTTAGAGATGAGAGAGAAATTTATCAGTACATGCCAGGCAGGGACTATCTTTTGTAAAAACAACAACAAAAAGTTGTCGTCTCGGCGCATTAATTTAAGAGACTGGCAGACACGCAGGCACCTGATTGGAGCATGTTTGGAAAAGATAGTACAACCCAGCCATCCAGTATTCCACTTGCTAAGTGACAAAGGAGCAATTCTGCCCTTCAGAAAAATGAGAAGAATGAAGGCTGAGCTGTGTTCCCATTCAAATTAAACATCCTCGCAAACAGTCATTGTTTTAAAAACGTATAGGCGGGGAGTCTCTGATAAACTGTTAAGAAACATCTGAAAGTGGTTCCAGCCCCATTTCTTGTATGTCTATGTGATTCATGTGGCATATCCCAGGTAAATCACTTGTTACGTCATTCAGACGGCCCAATCACGAAGTTAGCTTATGATTAAATTATGCATGTATAATTAAGATTAATGCATCAGTCCCGAGCTTTTTTTTTTTAATTGAGGTATAGTTGATTTACAATGTTATCCTCGTTTCAGGTGTACAACATAGTGATTCAAAATTTTTATAGATTATACTCTGTTTACAGGTATTAGAAAATACTGGGCTATATTCCCTGTGCTGTATAATATATACGTTTCTTGCTATGAAAACAGAATAACTTGGCAACAAAACGGTACCACAAGTGCCCTGTAGGGACACATTGACTCATCAGTCATAAGGTATTTTCTAGAAAATGGTATCGTTTCATTGAAATAAAAATGCTACGACTTGTAGTAATATATTCTGGGTTTTGATGGAAATCATATACTCAGTACATGGAACGAGGGAAGAAACGTGTACCCTGTCAGTGTTGCTGCTGTAAGTGAGAGTATGGTAGTACATCTGCTGAATGCCCATAACCTTCGAAAATGGTGCTGTCCAGTGGAACTTGCTGTGATGGAAGTGGTCCAAAACGCTAGCCACTAGCCACCTATGCCTAGTAGCACGTGGAACGTGGCTTGCGGGACTAAGGAGCCGAATTTTACATTTTGTTTCATTTTAATTTCAGTAGTCACACGTGACTGCTGGACGGTGCTGATGACCCTGTTCTGAAACCCAGGGGCAGTTTTAGGGTACCAGGGCAGAAACAATACCAATGTTACTCGAACTCGAGAAAGGAAAGCCTTCTCAAAGGGAGAAGGGAGAAGTAATACCGACGTGAACAGAGTTGCCGATGGTTCCTCAGTCTTTCATGCAGGGCACAGAGTCTCTGTTTTTTTTTTTTGTTTTTTTTTTTTTGCGGTACGTGGGCCTCTCACCGCTGTGGCCTCTCCCGTTGCGGAGCACAGGCTCCAGACGCGCAGGCCCAGTCGCTCCGCGGCACGTGGGATCCTCCCGGACCGGGGCACGAACCCGCGTCCCCCGCATAGGCACGCGGACTCCCAACCACTGTGCCACCAGGGAAGCCCAGAATCTCTGATTTTTGATTGCTATGATCGATGTCTTCTCTGTGGTCGCTGCTGAGAATGGAGAAAATGGCGTAACATGTGTCTGTTCCAACAGGGCAGTAGAAGGACAGGTGGGTAGAATTTTATCCAGCGTGGCACACGGGAGAGCTAAGTTCAAGACCCAGAGATTAGTTTGACCAGCTTCCAAAGTCTTTTTCCGTGCCTCCTCACGGGGACGAACTGAGAGGAGGAAATAACATATTATGTGTTATAAAATGCAATGCTTAAAAAAAAAGAAAGAAAGAAAAGAAAGGAAGGAACAATGAAAGGAAAAGGCACAGTGACCTCATCTTCGCAAAGCCAGGAGTGGGTCATTGTGGCCAGTTTATACCGCTGAGCCTGACGCCTGCAAACATAGGACGGCACCTCCCCCCCCCGCCGCCAGATCGCTGGCTACACTTGTTGACGGCTTTGCAGGCCCCCAGACCCATTTCATGGTATTTAGCAGATATTGGCAAGCCTTGCGCAAATCGGGAAATGAAACTAGGATCATTACGCCTTAATAGGTGTAGCCAGGATTCATAATCTTTCCCTTCATTTCTAAAAGGAAGCAAAAGAAAACTCACGTGGTGATGTATTAAGGGAAACCCTGTGATTAATCCAGATACTAATCGTGGCCCGAGTCTGTGTGTGATACCGCTGCCTAGAGAACAGGTTACTGGTTGGAGAGGGAGGTGCTAGAGGGAAGAGTTAGATTTGTACTCAGAAGACCCAAGTTCCCAGGCTACACTGGCCAGTGTTTCTGATGCTTCAATTTCTTCATCTACAATAAGGGCAATAACCCTGCCAATCTCCCTGGCTTGTGAGAAACTGTTGAGATATCGTGTGTGAAAGTCCATTTGAGGAAAATGAAGTGCTAAGTCAGTGCTGCCACGGCGCGTGTTGGAAACACGTCGAGACGGAGATGTCGGTTGTGTGCATCTCGCTCTGGGCGGGTTTGCCTCTTAGCGCAAAATATGAGTCTGAGGAATCATCTGAGAAATGCTGTAACTCTGAGCGCCAACAGTGACTCCTTCTACGTTTGTTACCCGTTTTCTTTCTAGATAAATAAGAGAGCCTCTATAAGGCAACGAATTGACCGACGCAATTCCCGCAACAATGTATTCTACAGCATTCTTTTTATTGACAAAGTGCAGAACAGAGACAAAGGACTTTACATTTGTCACGTGAAAAGCGGCCCGTCATTGAAATCTGTTAACACCTCAGTGCATATATATGGTAAGCAACCCATGCTGCTCTGCTTTCTAATCATTGCAGAATGGGAGGGTTCTATAAAAAAAAAAAAAAAACGTAAATTTTCTTTTGGCCAAGAGGTACACTGTCATGAACAAATACAACTTTGTCCCCCTCCGCGCCCCTGCCAAAGAGCGAATCACATCAAGTGTTCTTTAAATGTAATACTTTTGCACTGGCTACAGAATCTTTTCCTTCCAAATTTATCGTGGCTAATAAGTCAGGTATTAGAATCTATGTGAAATTCTTTATTTAGTGTTGCGTATAAACAAAACAGAAAAATACAGTCCGTTTTACCTTCATTTTCTGGGAGAAATTTCTTAGGCACTGCTACTGAGTTAGAGAAAAAGATGCTGTGATAAATTATTTAGAATTGATGCTCTTCTATCTCTGGTTTTACGCTCCTGAAATCCTACTAGTTTTGCTCAGTGCCAGTAGGCAAATTCTGTAAAGAAAATACTTCACGCTCTTTAGAATCTTTCATAAACCTTATTTGTTTCTACCACTGAAAAGAAAAACTTGTAAGGAGCAGAAACTAGGGGACCGTTCTATCAACGGCCTTTGATATTCTTTTGACTTTCTCCAGTTGATGTCTTATATCAAATTCGTTATTTTAGAAGGGCGTGGAACAACCTTCTCCCGTGGTATTCACATTGGCCGGGTAGATTTTTAGAAGTATCTTTATACTTTTGTTGTTTCAGTATAGGTGTTTAAGGTGTTTTATTTCTGTTGCCCTGCCACTGGGTTTTTATATCCCTGGGACCATTTGATTTTGCAAGTATTAAGCCAGTTAGAGTCCTTTGAAGTGATTTTATTCACTGATCGGTATTTGGGCTCAGCGATGGCCTGGATCCTAATTCAGCTCTACTTAGTCACTGGTTGCACCCTCCTTGAATGAGGCAGCGGGTTGGCGTTTTTTTTTTTAGTTTTCTTTTGTTTACATAAATGTAGTCTTTTCTAATGGATTTATCACTTCTCTTTTCGAAGATAAAGCGTTCATCACAGTGAAACCTCGACAGCAGCAGGTGTTTGAGACTGTAGCTGGCACGCGGTCTTATCGGCTCTCTGTGAAAGTGAAGGCGTTTCCCTCGCCAGAAGTTGTATGGTAGGCTCACAGTTATGTTCCTAGCGGCTTAAGATACGCTTTGTCAGTAGGAAGATGCAGGAGCCCAGTGACTTGAATTCCTGAAAAGAAAAAAAAAAAAAAAATCAAGATACGCTTCCCAGACAGCAGCGAAGAACTAAGAACTTGGGCTGATTGCTGGGCTGGGAGGGGAGTGGGTGGGAAGGGCTGGAGGGGAAGGAAAATAATGTAAATTACAGGATGGAGCAAGGGATTCCTTTTCTGAGTGCTCATTTCAGTTTAGTCATTCACTCCCTGCGACTAAATTTGTGCCTCTCTCAACCTTCCTATGATGTCAATGAGCAACGATTAGGAAGCGTCTCTGGTGTGTAACACGCTCTATTAACCCTGAAGAAGTGGGCCCTTGTGAGGAGGATAATAATTCTCTTCTTATCGAAAATTAATTCTTTGAGATACTGCTGGGCTGAAAGTTCCAGTCTTGTTTTAAAATTAAACAAACATTAAGAGAGACAAGACTTATTCAGTGGCAGGGATGCACTCATGGCCCTACTTGAACTAATTAAGGGGTTTTTGGCTCGAAGTTTGCAAATTCAGAAACTCTTCAGGCGGTCTTTTTTAATGCGAGCCCAATACCTGCTGTAGGACAATGTAATCTGTTGATGATCTGCTGTCATTTTGTTAAATCATTTTGCAACGCCAGGATCTTTGGCTCAAGCCACCACATTCTAAACAAATAGTACAAAACTGATTAGGAAAACAGCCCATACGATATAGAATCTCAACCGTGGCTTGTTTTGCTTTCAGTATCATACGGCTGTAGCATTTGTTTTCAGTTTCCTCAGATCGTTAATAGGGAATTAAAGAGAATATGAGACTTTGTGCTATGCCCCTTCATGCCCTCGCAGGAGAAAGGAGATTGTTTTGTTTGTTTCATAGGAAATTTACTATGAAACTTTTTAGATATTATGAATGTACATTATTCCCGAATAGGAATTGAATCGCTCAGGGAAGTACATTCCCTCTTTCAGTACCTGAGAGTATCCCCAACCGTTCAACACTGCTGATTTCTTCAGTAGCTAAGTAGCAAGGACCTAAAACAAACCAAAAATATCAACCCATTTTTGAAAATACTGACTTGTTTAGAGGAAATAATTTCAAGGATAGTGGAATGGGATTTGCAGTCACAAAATAGAGCATAGGCGTTTTAGCTGCTTTGGAACTGAGACCCACTAGTAATGGGAATTTGCATGACTATGTAACACATGCATGACTATGAACCAATGCCGTTCCTAATATGACAGCTTTATGCAGGACACAGTAAACTCCTACTAACAGATGAAAAATGCCCATTGAAAGAACTGTCATTTAAGGAAATCCTAGAATTTTACAGTAAAAGAGATCTTTGAGAAACTCGGAGAAACTGAGGCTCAAATGGATAAGTTCAGGGCACACGGTGGCAGAGCCGGGACGAGCCTTCAAGCCTGACTCCCAGTTCTGTATGCAGCTGCATGGTATCCAGGCATTAAGTCTGTCTCTGCAGTTTAAAAACATTCTTTTTAAGTTTATACCTTTTGTTTGAGTTCTTTGCCTTCACTTTTCTTCCCCATGGGAAAGAACCTTGATGATCTTGGTTTCACTCTAGCTCATGAAAGGGCAACTGGTGTGACCATTTATATAACTAATAAGAACTCCACATGAGGCCACGATAGGAAAATCTATTTTTGTTTTTATCTGGAGAAGTGATCTAGTTGATCTGACTCACAATGACCCTGGTATTGCTGATGGAGCCTCGTGGAGAGCTCTGAAAAACATCTCAGATGGAATCAGCCTGTGCTTCTAGGTGAGACTTAAGTCACAGGGGTGACCCGCGTCCGTGTGGGTGCATGAAACCGTCACTTGCCTTTCTTTCGGCTTACTTCTTTCCTCTTTGCCAATCAACGTGAAGTGTTTCCCAGTCTAAAAATCCCACTGGGCTTTACTAAAAAGTCAGTGTCTAAATGTTTTAAATGAATATTGAGGCTCTAAGGCTCAAGATGTCTCAACTGGATCTCACGTCCTTCAATGGCAACGTTAAGGTGATAGTGCAGAGGCAGTGTGAAATGACTTACTGATCGTGCCCTTCACCACAGGTTAAAAGATGGGTTACCAGCCACTGAGAGATCTGCCCGCTACTTGGTTCGTGGCTATGCGTTGGTCATCAAAGATGTGACTGCCGAAGACGCGGGGGATTACACGATCTTGCTGGGCCTAAAGCAGTCAAACGTGTTAAAAAACCTCACTGCCACTCTAATTGTCAATGGTGAGTTCACTGTTCAGACTTTCTTTTGGTTCTGGTGGGGGGTGAAATTCGTGAAAATTGGTGTCAAAAGTCAGTATAACAAAGAAAGCAAAATTTTTTTAAAAATTGTTTTAAAAACCACTTATTCCCCATCCCAACTATTTCACGGTTGCTTGCTCTCTTCCATAAGCAATATGATTCTTTTTTCTTTTATCATTGTGGTCGGAATGTACATACGCTTTTCAGTTGGCGTTATAATGACGAATCCGAGGGTTCTGTCCATGTGTGTTTCCCTGACAGCAACACCAGCGAGAATGTGGTCCTTCGCTGTGGTCCAGGAGGGAGTCATGAGAACAGCTCTTGACCTCTGTCCTATTTTCTCCTTTCAGTGAAACCCCAGATTTATGAAAAGGCTGTATCATCGTTTCCATACCCGACTCTCTACCCACTGGGCAGCAGACAAATCCTGACTTGCACCATTTACGGTATCCCTCAACCTACCATCACGTGGTTCTGGCATCCCTGTAACCATAATCATTCCAAAGCAAGGTAGGGACAGTTCGTTTCTTGAGTAACTTTCGAATACTTTTTGACCCCTGGACTCAAGGGTCTTATGGGAGCTGGTAGATGGCACGTGCGGTCCACTGGGGCCAAAGGCTTTCCCTGCCTTGGGAAAAGGTAGGCAATATATCTGCTCTTCTTCCTTACCCATGTCTAACCGTTTCTTAATTTTTCTCTCTAGCTTACAGTTTAAGGCTAGGAGCACAGGGACAGAATGAAGGTCGCCCTGTGAGCCGTTCTTTGGAACTCAGGTTGGAACTCGCATCTCTTGCTTTCCAACCGAGAACACCCAGACTTTGGCTCCACCACTGCATCAGTTACACTGGTCTCCCCATTTCCCACTCTGTAAGCACCGAGTATGGCATCAGATCTTCCCACCGCTGAAGATCATTACCTTTCCTAGGCTCTGAGCATGCTCCTTCATCTGTCAGAAATGAGCTTCCATGCATTTTCTGCTTCCTAGGAGGTCCTCCTATATCTTTCCAGGCTCAACAAGGCTGTCACCCTCCCCACCCTCCAGACTTTCTCATTCAGACCCCCTTTCTCCCTCCTCAGCATGAACAGCACTTTGCTGACACCACTGTCACATCACAAGGTGTGCGTACGCTTGTCTGTTCTCTCTAAGCTGTGAGCTGATTCAGCACCTCTCTGTCTTTAGGGGCCGGCACCGTGTCTGGCACACACAGATGCTCAGGGTGTATCTGCTGAATGAGTTCAGCCCTGCCCTTGGTTAACTGGGCAGTGTTTCCTTGCTTCCTGTTGATGACCGAGCCCTGTTTGTTGTTCTCCATTACTGTTTAGTCTAGAGGATTGCTACTAATGATAGTTCATGGGAGCAAACTTGAAGGACAGGAATAGAATTGATAGGTGCAACTATCAAGTACGATAGTATTGAGACTGCCCAAGAATTATCATTAGGCCAAATATTTTCTCTGTTGCTTTTAATTCCACTAGCAGAGTGGTTGGGAGAATTGCAGGTTTGTTTTTTTTTTTTTAATTAGCTTGATAAAAAAGAAATATGACGTAATTCTGGCACAAACGGAAGAGGCTATTTGGTTTTCTAGAGTCTTCCTGCAGTTTCAACTTGTCTTCATCTTGTGTTTTAGTATTTTAAGGCGTATCATTCTGATTGTGAAAGTTACTGGTAAGTCACGGAATTCCTGAGTAGTAGCTGTTTCCACACATCTGATTTCTCATCTAAGTGAATCATTTGCTAAGAACAGAAATATCTTGAATTTGCTAAGAAAAAGCATATCTTGAATACCTTCTTTACCACTGTGATCATCCAACCCCAAAGAAAGTGAGATGTACTGAGATTTTATTTATTTTGCTGATTTGGAGATGGACATCCATATTTATGGACTTGTCCCTTTAAGTATTTGTGCTAACCTAACTTGCAAATAAATTTAAAATAACTAACTTAAGCTGTTAGGTTTGGATAAAGGTATAGAGTTGAATTTTTATGGAGTAACAGCCTTTTTAAGATATGCTTAATTTTTGTTTTGACAGGAGCCAATCTAAAATTTCAGCTCTGTTTAGGATTAGAGCTAGTAACTATGAGAAAATAACAATTATGAGTGATAGAACATAATATTATAAAGTTAGATTTGAATAATGCTAATAAAATATGGTTTGGGGAATGAGGTCAGCTGGAGCGAAACTTTGTAAACGTTACCTCTCTTCTTCTGACATCTTTGTGGCGTATGGGATCCTTCTCCCATGTTATAGAGTAAGCTTGCCGAGGCATGGAAGGATATCGTATTCCTCTTGGAATTCTCTCAAAATTCAGAGCAGTACCTTACATCTTCAGTAAATGTTTGTTGGCCATTTGACTTATTCTCTTAATAAGGCATTATTAATAAGGTTAAAGGCATTCTTTCTTTTTTAACCGATCACAAGACAGATCAGAAATGAAAGCTTTAACTCTTTCAGTGATGATTCAGATTGTTGCTTGAAATTATCTGCAGGAAATGTGCATATCCCTAAGCAGCTCTCATTTTTAAAGTCAGTAGACTGAGTAGCTTACCTGTGTCAGGTCCAGATTTGATGCTTGGTGGTTAAATCAGTACATTTAACGTAGAAATAATTTCCAGAAAGATATATGGGACCTTTGTGCACTAGAAAGCAAATCGGAGAATTCGATTTCACCCTGCAGAGAGAGAAAAGCTCAAACTGACAGGTAAATGAAGCCCTCTTTTACTACTAAAATTTTTCAAATATGTCTTTATATAAATCTATTTTATATAAATCTATTTTATATACTTAATTTCAGTTGCAGACAGGAATTTTAGTGACATTTGAATAAGGGATGTTCCATTCCATGAATTTTTAAAATCTTACTTATTCTGGGTTTACATGGTACGTAGTTGCAGAGTGGTATCTGCGCATCATTGTCAAAAGAGATTAGCTGATTAATATATACACATTACTCTTGAATATGTAGAATAGTTCTTGGTATTTCAATCTGAGGCTCTAGTTAAGGGGTAGATCTATATAAGGACCACAACCAAAGCATTAGTTTTGAGGTTAGAAGGTATATGTTTTCAGTAGCTCAGAATTACTAACGGGTTTCATATGGCCCACAGGTTAATGGGTCTAAAGTAAAGAAGTTCAGACTTAAATTGTATAGTTTTCTGGAATCCAGTGAATATTTTTTAAAACGATCAGAACAACTGCTCAACTAGTTCATCTTTGTAGGTATTAAGAGCCATAAATAAATTTAACAGAAACTTCCTCCTTTTTGAAAAAGAACGTAACTCAGCAGCGTACCCCATTTTTAAACACTGTGGTTTCTGATTCACCTAGAATTTGTTCTCAAGACATTAAGAGTAAGGGTGGGGCAGGGGTGGTTACTTTTAGACTCAGGTACGTAATGAGCTGAGGGGAAATACAGCACAATCTTTCCCCCCTTTTACTTTTCTGCAGATATGGGTGGTAAAGTAGCAGACATTTTTTTTTAATTCAAAAGAAATAAAGTTATTAGCACCGAATGAGGGACTTTTCTCATGCTTAGCAGCCAGCAGGGACTCCTTAAATAGATTAGATTGTCCTAAACTTGCAAGATTGTCCTAAACTTGCCCCATGTCAGCCTGAGCATAAACCCAGGGAGCACACAGAAGGATGGTGAACTTACAGTACCTTTCACATGTGTGTAGTTTACAGCTTCTGTTCATATGAAATAGAGGTAATTCCATATACTTCATAGAGAATATGAGCACCAATGAGGCAATGTATTTGGGAAAGGTACAGAGTGCCATGGACATAATGCAAGGTTGTAATTACGGCTAGCGTTAGGGTAAATGTCTCTCAATAAGGCTCTGAAACTTTTAAGGAACTTTTGAAAAGAATTTTCTGCCTACTGTAGACCTAGTTTCACAACAGTGAGAATGTTTACCTAATATTTCTGAGAAGTGAACACAAACCGTGGAAAGTAAAATGTAATTTTGCCGTGCCTTAGAAATAGAAATCTCTAGTAGGTCTGGGTTATAGAATTGAGGAAAATAGAATTTATGATTTTTCAGAAGAAGAAAAAAGAAAACGGCCATGTAGGTGAGCTAGGCAAAAGTGAAAATAAGCTCAAATGTATAAAGGGGGAATAAAGTGACTCCCCAGTTGGGTGGCCAGCCCCATTCGTTTGTTTCCTGCCATAGGAGGAAGTAGTTCTGGCCTGTGGGTTGGCCGAGGCTGGGAAGGGGCAGAGCGGGACGTGAGAGAGCTGACCCCCTGCTCGGAGAGCCCACTGGAGACTTCTAGAAATTCACCTCCCCCCCCCTGCATTTTGAAGAACTAAGTAGGACTACTCACCGCCCACGCAGTGAGCTGGTCCCCATCTCATGGTCCTTGATAAGCTTCGCCACAGCACTGGTCCTGTCTCACAGGAAATATTATTGTGGGTAAGGTTGCCCACTCAGCGGAGGATGGTCTGTAAAGGAACAATATTAGACTTTTGGGAAGGGGCCCCTCTTTAGGGAATGGAAGGGGGATGGATTTGAGGGACCCAGGAGGAATGAGGAAAGAGCAGTCTGGTTCTTTTCTATAAGGAGGTTTAAGGCCGGCAGCCTTTAATGATGGCAGCTTGGGTTTTAGAACAGACATTCTGTAGATCACAGGCTATTTTAATTCCCTCTCCCCATCTAACCATCACAAATCATCATTTCCAGGTCATAAAGAAATTACACTGATAGCGTTGCATATATCATTCTTTTATATAGAAATTTATGTATTTACTTTTGGCTGTGCTGCTGCGTGCGGGCTTTTCTCTAGTTGTGGCGAGCGAGGGCTACTCTTCGTTGCAGCGCGTGGGTTTCTCATTGCGGTGGCTTCTCTTGTTGTGGAGCATGGGCTGTAGGCGTGTGGGCTTCAGTAGTTGTGGCTCGCGGGGTCAGTAGTTGTGGCTCGCGGGCTCTGGAGCGCAGGCTCCGTAGTTGTGGCGCACGGGCTTAGTTGCTCCGCGGCATGGACCAGGGCTTGAACCTGTGTCCCCTGCATTGGCAGACGGATTCTTAACCACTGGGCCACCAGGGAAGTCCCTATATCATCGTTCTTTAATGGAAAAAGTGTTAGGTGTAGTAGGTTCTTTGTGAAAGTCTCATTTCCTTCATCCACTATCTGTGATGATCAATAAAAATAGGTAGAGAGAAATCTCTGCTACTTCTTCCGTGTTGACATTGCCCACATCTTACAATGCATTTTGCACGTGGTCAGTATTCAGTCTAAATATACTGTCAACCGTCCGTTATCACACAGATATTGATTGGGCACCAGCCATGTGCAGAACAAAGATACATAGCATTTGTGTTTAGAATTTGTTTAATTATGTAAAGTCAGATCTATTTGGTGATTACTTACCCTCTCTATATACGGACCTGCAGGATCTCTCCTCCACAGTCTTGGGGATAGAGACCTGGGAATCAAGGAAATGGGTTCTATTCTTGGCCCAGTCCCTGACTTCTGTGTGACCTTGGCCAGTTATTTAATCTGGGCTTCAATTTCCCCTTCTGTGAATGGTAACTGCTGTGCTTCCCCTTTCCTATAATACCCACTGAGTAACGACTGAAGTAAGAAATTCACTTGAAATGACATCTTCTTCAGAAAAGCTTGAAATGATTTCCTAGTTGTTGCACCCTATTTTCCTTCTGCTTCTTACAAATTATAAAGCCATTGGACCTGAGGATTAACTCTGAAGATCACGGCCAAATTAACAGAAAAATAAAAAAAAAACACATGAAAATAGAATGGTCATAAGAAAAGTCTTACTTGTGATGATGTATTCCGCGGTACAGAACTGACTCGGTAATGTCAATGATCACCCGTTAAGAAAAAAACATGCAGCAGCTCCTGCACCACCGGTGTCAACCCCTATTTTCCTCAGTGTCAACCTGGACGACCTCTGTCAGTTTTGGTCCAGCCCCTACAGACCAAGGCATCATCATTCTTTGCCCAGTTAGCCCTAAAACTTTGCTTGATTCACTTGGTGTTTTGCCAATGAACCCCTTCAGAATGCAAAAAACTGTAGTTGGATTCTCAACTCATGGAAGGCGGAGGGGCTAGGGTATTATTACTTTCTTAGCTAAAATTGTGGGTTTGCTAAGAAAAGCCTAATAGACATCTATGGAATCTCAAGGACCTGCTTCCAAAACTCTAGAAAGTAAATCAGATGTTGGCGTCTCAAATAATTATGTGTTAGACGTTTGATAGAAAATAATATTCCCTGTCACAGCACTGTAAATCAACTATACTTCAATCAAAAAAGAAAAAGGAAAGAGAGAGAAAATGATTCCCCATTTCTGGAACACTCTTCGTTGGCTCAGCGTGAGTGTTCCATGAGGAGACCACTCCAGGACTAAGTGTGCTAGGGGTTTTAGTGGGGGAGGGGTGGCAGGGGGTGGCCTACAAAATAAGGGAGGACAGAGCGTCTAGGAACTCTCAGAAGTTGCCTAATTGCATTTCTCTATTGTTTACGTCACCAACTTGGCAAAGAAAGGAAGGCCTGAATCATTAGGGATGTGTTAGGTCTAGATCATTTGGGGGAAACAGTTTTGTGCATCAGAGGGGTATGTAAAATTAACAGGGCAAAGACAAAACAGTTGCTAATGGTAGTTAATGAGAAATGTATTCAAGGACCCAAATTTAATTGACTACCAGCGTGAATGTCTATTCTTTCTATGCTGAAACAGTTTTGTATTGGATTTTCTGTCTACAGAATGAAAGTCTTACCAATTTAAGCATTGAAAAAGTCAACATCTCCTGGGGGCTAGATGTAGGTCAGTGTCTGAGGGAAGCTGTAATTTAAGCAGACCTCTTCTTTTGGAACTAGGACCGCAGTCTACACGTTTTAATATTTAGCACGCTCCTTTTAAGTACACATACAATGTGTGTCCACGTCTCGTGTGTGTATGCAGACTCAAACCAGGCAGGCTCCAGAGAATTTTAACTTGCCACACGCAAAACCCTGAATCAAAACGGGGACTTTGAAGGCGACCACTTCCCCCCCAGCCCACTTGAGCAGGACTTTGAGCTTAAACAAACAACGGAGTAAATCTGGCCATCCCCGGGAAGCTTTCATCACACGCCAAGTGACTGCTCACTTGCTAATGGGCAGCGTCTTGCGTTCTGTTATATAATTACGAGATGAGGACGTGCTTGCCACCCCCTGTGAGTGCTCTGACAACAGCCCTTATTAAGAGTTCATGCAAAGACCTGAGAACAGAGAGCGAGCTCGTTTGCCAGATGCCTCTTTGCCACTTCTCTACACTTTGCGAGATTTTTTCCTCTTTTCCCACTCTTCGTAGGAATTCAGGGAGTCCGATGAATAATTGTTCCTAATTAACTGTCTCCTGTAATTCCTATCAAACGTTTCATTATGTGCTTAAATTAAGCCAAAAGGCTGAATCATAGGAAGTCCGTGCTGGATGGTTTTTAGAGGGAACTTTTGAGCAAAGTTCAGTGTAGTTTCCCAGGATTAGGAGGACCAGAAGGTAGTGACACACAATTTGGGAAGATTGGCAGAACCTCTCCTACTGTCTTTGGCCCATAGTCAACAGATTTTAAAAATTGAAGGGGGCGTTTTCATGACTGAATCTAGAAACTCCTGTCCTGACACAAGATCCTTAGTCATACATAAATAGGAGAAATCACTTGTACAACATGCACCTGTCCTTGGAAAGGGGCATTTTAGTTCTCTCTCTATTGGCTCTTGAAATATGGAGCTTCGTCTGTGGTTTATCATGTAACTTCACTGCCCTTGTAGGTGAAAAAGCAGAACCTGGTGGATTGGAGTAGAAGGAAGGGTGTGATGGATTTAGACTCTGGTCCAGGTAGTGCTTCGTAATGAGCTCCAATACTTGCTTCTCCATACCTTCTCTGGAAGCCTCATGGGATGTTTGGTCGCCGTGAGTGCAGTTGACTACTTCATAATAGCTGTAGGAGAGACTCCATCAACCAGCCCTTTCTAGTGCCGAAGTTGTGCCCATCCCTTTCCACATTATGCGTAATCTGGGCAGCAATCCTACATCATGGCCGTAATTTCCCCATAAGGAAACGGAAGCTCAGAAAGTTATTTCTCAGGTGTTTTCAGATCGTGGAGTAAAAGAGGCTAAGTAGGTTGGCATTTCAGAAGGTTACTATTCATGGGTGACCCATGGGACTCCTCAGGTGGGTTCGCCGTCGGCTCCCAGAGAAAGGAACCGAAATCCCCGAGGGGACAGGGGTAGGAGAGCACTGACCTCACTTCTTGGGTTTACTCTTGTCCCCACTGATCACAGAGTCCACCGGTTGAGTTAGAGTTGAACGGGGGCTGGAGAAGGAGGTTAGCGGCACTTGGGGGAATTTGACTCCCATGGTACCGTCTCTTCGGGAACCAGGGATGATGAGATGCTGGTTCAGGCCCCACACCTGCAGGTGGGAGGAGACCCTCTGAGGGGCTAGAAAGCCCAAGGGGATGAGCGAGCCTGAATAGGACCAACCTCAGGAGGACAGCAAGTCAAACAGTTAATTGGGCGCTTTTCCTGTGGCCGCTTTCCTCCCTGTGACTTGCACACCACGCAGGCGTTTTTGATCTCTTGCAGGGAAGCCCCATTCCCTCTCGCTCATTGTTCAGGATTAATTTTCTAGGTCAGGATTCAGCAAGCACTCAGCCCTCCGGGGGCCTCACAGAGCTCACGGAAGACTGATGAAAGGAGATGAAGGAGAAAGAGGGAGAGCTTACAGCCGATGAGCGTGTGAAACGGGCACACGGAGGCTGCAAACCTCAGCCTCAGCGTGGCTGGATCTAGTCACTCTGAACGATTCATTCGCTTAGAATTTAAGACATTTTAAATATCGTATGATATCGCGGAATCTAAAAAAATCATACAAATGAACTTGTTTACAAAACAGAAATAGAGTCACGGATGTAGAAAACAATCTTATGGTTACCAGGGGGGAAAGGGGGAGGAAGGATAAATTGGGAGATTAGGATTGACATATATACACTATTATATATAAAACAGATAACTAATAAGGACCTGCTGTATAGCACAGGGAACTCTACTCAATACTCCGTAATGACCTGTATGGGAAAAGCATCTATAAAAGAGTGAATGTATGTATACGTATAACCGATTCACTTTGCTGTACAGCAGAAACGAACACAACACTGTAAATCAACTCTACTCCAATAAAAATTTTTAAAAATTAAGAGAGTTTAAGACATTTTAGAGATTTAAAAAAAGCTTATTTTAGAGATGAGAAACTGAGACTCAAAGATAATTACCCCTCACCTCACAGCTAGATAATGGCAAGCCCAGGACTGGACCCAAGTCTTGGAGTTCTGTTTATTATTCCTGCTTGTTCTTATTTCCACCACGACACTGTATAGAGGCCCCATGGGAAGTGCTTATAATCTGGTTGAATAAGCGAACCAACATGGCTTCCGTGGGTGGCAGACGGTGAGCCCTGCAGTTAAGGGGGAGCAGTGTGGAGAGGGAAGATCTGGGTCCTAAAGGTGATGGGAAGGTACTGGGTGGTCAGATGGAAAGGGGGAGGGACAGATGTGAGAGAGGGGCACGGGGATAGGATGGTTGAGGAGTTGCTTGGAGAGTCACCGGCTGGCTCGCTGGGATGAGGGAGAATCAAAACCAGATCAGGAAAGGGCGCTTCGGACCTGACGTGGACTTTCTCGAATGGGGGCTAAATAATTTGCCAGCCAGTCCTTCTGCTGGAGCTCGCCTTCCCTGGCCAGTGCCCCGGTACCCTGCTCTCTGGTTTACCAGGGTTCCCCCCGCCGCCCACCCCATCGCGCTGACAGCGTGAGGAACTTGTACAGACTCGGGGGTGGGGCTCTTTCTCCTGTCCTCGGCCCGTGTTATGTGCACTGCAGCTCTGAAGCTCGCCTTCCAGGTCAGCAGGTCAAAGGCTCAGGTTTTCACTCGGGCCTTTTAAAAAGTTGTACAGCTGCTCATTATCCCATTTTTCTTAGGCCTTTCATGTTCCATACCCCTTGTCCTCAACACTGAAAACCACGTGAGATGATCACGGATTGCTACCTTATTGAGAGATCCTCTTTTGTGAGTGTGAGAATGTCTTTGGATAAGTAAGGTGAGGAAAACGAAAATGGGTGTTTAGAAGCTACTTAGCACCAGACAGAAGGTTACGGCCAATTTAGAAGACTGCAGGGCCTAGGGTTTCTATTTTTATTTTCCTTAGAGCTGAAACTTATTAAGCACCTGTCTATAGGATAAGTGCTTAATCTGTACTTTAGACGTATCACCTAATTCTAACAGAACTTCTACGACGCAGGGGACTATGGTACTACCGTTTCCTAGATGAGGCACAGAGAGTTCCAAAGACCTCGTTAGGAACAAGTCCGTCGCGCTGTCAGCGCAGTGGGTGGCGGGGGATGGGACCCTGGTAACCAGAGAGCAGGGTACCGGGGCACTGGCCAGGGAAGGCGAGCTCCAGCAGAAGGACTGGCTGGCAAATTATTTAGCCCCCATTCAAGAAATTCCACGTCAGGTCCGAAGCGCCCTTTCCTGATCTGGTTTTGATTCTCCCTCATCCCAGTGAGCCAGCCGGTGACTCTCCAAGCATGTCACCACCCAGCACTTCATCTGTCACTATGAGGCTTGGTGGTGTTACAACTCTGTAGACATTAAGTTGAGTAATTTTTGGTCAAAAGCTCATGATCCAGAAAGCAAATATGCTCTGAGAAGCCTGTGTGATGACATCAAGAGCTACTTTTAAAAGGCATGAGGATGCAGAAAGGCCGTATAGTCTAGAGTTTAAGGACATGGGCTCTGGAGCCTGAATCCCGGCTCTGCCACCTACCACCACCTACCAGCTGGGTGATTCTGGGCAAAGTAAACCACCTCTCTGGGTCCGAGTTTCCTGATCGGTACAATCGAGGTAACAGCACTGACATCCTAAGGCTGTTTAGGGGAATTAAATGAGATGATATATATGAAGTACTTAGCCCAGTGGTACTTAGCCCAAGTCTGTTTTGCTTAAAGTTTTCCAGTATTTTTGGTTGCTCTGGGGCCGCCCACTGCAAAGCTCCTTCCCTCTGAAGTAGCATCAGATACACACAAGTATCCTGTGAACACTGACAATCTGACAAAACGATCCATGCTGTCGGGTTCACGTTCTCCCAGGAAGCATGCTTGCGTCTTTGGACAGGTCTTCTGACTGTGGTGATTTACTGCAAAGAAATTAAGATGGGACCAGAAATGATAGACTCTTCAGATTATGCAGGAAGTTAGAGGAGCTGTAATATCCTGGACCTACGTGCGTTTCTGAATTCTGCCTCAGCTATTCAGACCCTCATTGACCCACGTACTGTCCAGCCTGCAGTAGCGCATGGGCTCTGGACATTCTACTTGCTTGTGCTCAATTGTCTACGGATATATTTCCATGCACTTGACTTATCTCTTCAATAACCATACCGTTAATGATGGAAGGAAATAAATCTTGTACTTCTTTCAGAGGACATGATTCTACTTCTTAAATGGAATGTGTGTGAACAGATTAATTTTTATTTGAATCAGTGCTAGTAATTGCCTAGCAAATGGTGCTAGTAATTGAAGACAGGAGAAGACCACTGCTGGTTAGTTATTTTCTATCAGCCCAGAAGGTACTTCTCCACATTTCAGCATCATTGCTTGAGATGAAACTGTCCACCACTATCAACTCGTCAGACGCTGTGATGGGTTCATCCCAGGTCATTAATACTCCTCCTTGGGAACGGACAGCCCTGATGATGGTGACACAGCGCTTGGTTGAGGCGGGATGTGTGAGGTCACAGGAGGGTCAGCAGTGTCCCTTTTTCAGCACGTTTGAGGTGAGTGATGGATGGCAGGGTTGACACCCACGTGAGGTTGAGTCCACATCTAATGCGTTATCGGGATTCGCTCTTCTCGTCAGGCCATAGCTGAGCGAGGACACGTGTGCTCTTCTGCTTCCCCGGGTAGTTAGACTAAGCCCTGAGGTTAGGATGATGAATAAGACCTAGTCCCCACTCTTAAGTAGCTCTCAATCTGGTCCGATAATCACGGCTAACATGAGTGACCTGTCTGCCGTGGACCAGGCACTGTGCCGAGCATGTTACACCAATTAACTCACTTAGCATCCACCCGCGTGTTTGACGATGCAAAACGATCTTCTCTGAATTGTTTCCCTTCCATTTTTTTAATCCCTATAAGAAAACTGGTAAGACGTGGTAACGTGGCTTTGCTTCCTTTGAGTTGGCAATGTTAAAAACACATCCGTGCCCAAAGAATCCGAGGCGGTTCATGGAAAAGTACAATTAATAATTTAACAAATCTGGATGAAAATGGGGTAAGACAGAGATATGGCCCACATTCTTTACACGTTAGTTGTCAAGAGAAAGAGACGTGTAATAGACATTTGCGAGAAGAAAGGGCCCATAAGATAAAAGCGTAGCAGAAGTACAACTTTTCAGGGAACTAAAATCCAAGAAGAATGATTTCTCCTCTCACCCTCTGTGTGCTGTAGTCTTAGCAGACGAACCCTTCAACCACATTTCTAGTACAGAGAGTGTCACAGGACTGGTAATCACCACCTCCCTCCCTGGTGACCGGTGGCATGACACCAATGTAGAATTTATTAAAAGTGGTTCTGTGGGCTGACATGACCCAGTGATTTCAGAACTATTCAAGGGACTAAAAAGACTGTAAGTCCTCTGATCAGTTCCCTGTGACAATGATTCTCCCAGCCTTGCCATCCAGCGTTCCATAACCAGACGGTTGCAAAACCATGATCTGAGCTCAGGTCTGACTGGCTCTAGAATTTCTGCTAAATGTGATTCCCTACCCCCACCCCGAAGGCCTCCTGGACGTTTCCGTACTGACCACCGTGTAATAAGTGATAGGCGAACAAAACGTAACCATAGCTTGAAATATGCTTCACTGAACGACTGGAGTTAATACCTTAAGGCTCCTTGCGTGTGTTAAAGGATGTTATTTGTAGCCACTCCTAACATTTCCCTGAAGGTTTTTTTATTTATCGAATCACCCTTCCTCTGCTGACCAGCCTTTCACTAGGGCAGAAAAATGAATGAAGAAAATGGATGGCCTCTGCGAGGCTCCTATCTGGGTGTAACCGAGTAGGTACCCACCCGTTGGCCTCCTGGTCACCCGGTGTGGGACTGTCGGGATGCCTTGGCCCAGATTCCCTAAAAGAGAGCGAGTCAGGGGCGGGGGAGTCTCTGGGGCTCTTGGGGGAGGCGAGCGGGAGAGAGAGGAGGAAGGAAAGCAGAGGCTGGGAAGACAGGCCTTGTTCTGAGTGTGAATGGACCGCGGGGCCCTCGAGAGCAGGAAGCGGCGCAGGCCAAGACGCTCACGGAAAAGCTCTTATCTAAACAGAGGTGGCCAGGACGCTGGATCACCTCCACCATTGTCCCGGGAGCTGACCCCAGCCTTCAGTCCCCGAAAAGCCTTCTCCACTCCCCCGTCGCCATTCAGACAAGAAGTAGTTTTCAGTATGGGCTCCAAGGCGTCACGAGGTCTCTCCCTGGGCAAGAAGTCGCCGCCCCTACCAACAAAATCCCCCCAGCCTGACCCTGTGACCAGCCTGGAGGCCCAGGCCCTTTTCCTGGAGCGAAAGGGGCAGGAACCATTCTGTCTAAACACGCCTTTTTCTGCCAGCATCCTCTCCTCTGTATTGTTCCATTTGTTTTAAGAGAATGTGAGAGAAGGGGAAAAGATAGTGTTGCAGATTCTATTAATCTGGTGGCTCAGACACACGATCGCTACTGTTTTGACACGACACACGCAGGAGCGCAGGAAAGTTTACACGAGGCCCTTCTGCGGGATGGCGCGCGGTTGGGGAGCCGCCCGGTCGTGCCCTCGGGCACGGTTCCAGGTGGTCTTTTTTTTTTTCTTTTTCCCTCTCCACTTTTTTAAAAAGACGTTTTACAGCCTCGATTTGCTCTCTATTACTGCTCTCCCCCTTTGTTTCCTCCCTTGAAATGATTCAGGATTCCTTACAAACAGATTCTAGTCACAGTAAGCTCGTGCCATCAAACCCCATCACGTGGAGAAGCAGAGTCCACTCAAGTCCTCAGCGTTCATCGTCCAAGAAAGAAGAGAGAGACAGGGAGATTATTCTGTGTGTGTTGGGACTTTGTAGAACTTTCTGGAGCCTCCTTTTCTCCTCCAAACTAAATGTGCTTTAACTATAATGTATGTACACCTTCCTTCCCAGGCGATGGCGCGGGCTCAGGTAGGCAACCGTTGGGTGTAGGGCCCGGCTCACTACTGTGCGCCCCCCGCAGAGGCCCCTCAGAACCAGCTGCTGCTATAAATGTATCGGGGTTCCTAACAAAGCAGGCCTCGTTCATCCCAGCACGTGTTTAGGAATCATGCACACAGCAGTTTTAAGTTACCAGGGGGAAAAAGACTGTAATTAAAGCTGGATCTTTTTATTTTCTTGCGAGATGTTGTCTAATGCTGAAATTCATCAGCCCACAGAAGGCCAAGGTTTCATATAATTTTAGCATTAAAACTCTGTAATGATGAGAACTAAACAGAATTTATGTAAAACACGTAATTATAAAATATTCCTCTGCCCCCTCCCCCCTCCCCCAAAGGACCAGGGGCTACTTCTCCTTCCTGAAAGCCAGTATTTTGCTTCTCCGGGTGTCTGTACCGGTTGGCTTCAGAGGAACCCCAGAGTTTCCTAACACGTGACTCTGAAGCCTGGTGGTCAAGGTGTGGGCGGGGTGGCGGTCTGTGGGAGCAGAATTCATGCCGTGTGATGGACGAGTTCTGGTGTGGCAGGAAGAGTTAGGAATATCTGGGTTCTAATCGCAGATCTGTCTGCTACTTTCTCTATGAATATGAGTAAGACATTTGATTTCCATGAGTCTCAGTTTCCTTCTTGGTAAAGGGATTTGTGAAATGGGGATCATAATACCTGCTTCACTGAGGGACCGTGAGAATTAGTTGAGCTTACATGTGTGTAGCTGCTACCCCAAGTCTGGTACATTAAGAGCAGCCCAGTAACAACTGGTTTCCCTTCAGCCAACCAAGAGCCCAGTTTAGCAGAACAGAGATTTTGAAAAAGGTCAGCCTGACGTCATTTATCATAGGGTGAAAGGGGATCCTTCACCTCTTTATCTTAAGATTCAGGTGGTAGAGTAGACCTTCTGGGATTGGGGTGGCTATTAAACTTGCTAGAAATCATTTATGAAATGAGACTCTTACACTGGATAACTACAGGAGTCTTAGGTACCATAACACAGGTACATCATAGCACTAAATGGGCAATTTCTAGAAAGGCCGAGTGAAGGGTTGAACCCTCTCAACCTGGTACTTCAGAGAGTCTGTTGCTTTTCTCCCACGGGGGCCACTCCGGAGAGAACACAGACACTAGCCATCCGTGGCTAAAGGTCACCTCTCCCCTCTGATTCCACCAGATGCAACAATCCATCCTTTAAAGAAGTGCCAACTCTGCTTTTTGGGTTGGGGCGGGGGAAGGAAAGGCGGGAGGGCTGCAGAAAGTGTGCAGATGGGAACTGTTCAAATCCAACACCTACGGAAAAGCACAGGGGAACACAAGAGGGTACCTAAGGGCGCACGCTCTGCGTTGTTTTTCCCTGGGATGGGATTGTAAAGGTGAATGGGACCTGAGGTCAGAAATCGTGGGATGACAAATGTAATGTAAATGGTCGTTGCAGACCGTGCACACAGTGGGCGCTCAGTACGCTTGGGCTACGTATCATGAGAGCTGTTTGCCAAATCTTGGGAGGAAGTTGGCCAGGTTATGCAAAAAGGGCTAAAAAAAGACATTCAATCCCCACTGCAGTAATGGTATCTGTGTAGTGAATATTTGAGAAGCCTTTTCTCCCTATATACAAAGCAGCACTGAAGTATGATAATTTCTTTTTATATGATGATGATAGAACGTGGATATTATGTTACAAACAGCATACAGGTTAAGTGCACAGACTCTGGAACGAGCCAGAACTGATTACAAATTCCGCCTCTGCCACCTCCTAGCCCTTTAGCCTTGGGTAATTGACTTAACCTCCTTAATCCTCAACTTCCTTGTCCATTACATGGGGGGGTGATAGTACCTACTTTTTAGGATGTTGTAGAGATCAATGTGATAGTGTACGTGAATCGCCTCACACAGTACCTAGCGCACAGAAAGTATAATCCTTCTCATAGTAGAATGTAATATCGCACAGTGTCTACCGTAATTATTGCAGCCTATGGCTTGCCTCTTGGGACCGACAGTCAGAACTGCCAAGACTGTAGGTTGGATCCCAGCGTTGGCTTTGCCTTTCTCTGTGGCCCCAAACTGTGTCTGGTCACAGAGGAGCCAAATACTTCCGAGTGTGCAGGGAACAGGGCAAAGCCATCAGTACTACAGGGAAAAACCCAGAGCATGTAGGTCAGTACCGTCATCTGCATCTGTGGAGGGCGTGTGTCGAGCGCTATGTGTCGAGCAGAGCAGCCTGGTAACTTGGACCAGATGGGAGAGCCCCACAGACGTCTCCTACTTGGGAGTCAGACAGACAGACATGTCACATGGAGGGTCCCGGCTCCGTGTGTTGGATCCATAATTGCCTGCTTTCTTTTAATTTATTTATATCAATCTCTGGTCCAAAACTAATTTGTTTCAGCTCCAGGGCAATCGACAATGGAGTACACTCTTACCCCGGAAATTTTTTTTTTCCTCTCCATGGTTATAAATACCTCCACGCTATTGTGCTTGGCATGCTGTATGCAAATAGAGGTCAGAGTCCTAAAGCTCATTAGGAAAGGGATGGGGGGCTTGGAGCACGGAGAGGACAGCGTGGAGCTGAAGCTGATAACAGCGGCCTTGTCCAGAACAGTGCCTGGGAGCTTTCTTATCTCCCTTTGGCAGGAGGTGCTGAGGACTTCCTGTGCGAAATCAGGAGCGAGCGCTGCCTTCCTCTTGTTGTTCGGCTTCCTCCCCCCTCAAGACGGTTCCCAGCACAGCGATTATCTCTGCATCTTCAAACATGGCACAATCTACTTCCTGAAGAGCTTGATGTATTCTTAAGAGCTCAGGCAAATTCCCCTCCCCCTACCTCTCGTTTCAAGTGCTGTTATAGAGTCAGCCCCCTAAATGACATGCTATTTTTAAGGTTCCAATGACAAAGAGGGAAAAATCACAGTCCCCAATATGGAAAATAGCCACAGAAGCTGTCCTTTTCCATTTGGAGGACCTTGCAGCAACTCTAGTTTCCAGGCCGGGGCTTGTGCCGACAGTAGCTGCCCTTAGAGGGACGGGCGGGGGGTCGGGGGTGTATGTTGGCAGCCCGAGTGAACTCAGGCAGGCGGCTGCGTTTCCCTCGGGAAACGCCTCGACTTGCTTCACTCTAACATATTTCTTTGCATTTCCTGACAACCAAGAGTTTGAAATTAAGACCTTTCTCTAAGGCCTCCCTTATCTTGTTCACTTCTTTGGGGAAAAAGGAATGAAATTACAGGCTTCTCTTTCAGATACAAGAGAACTTCAGCTCTTGGATATCACAATACCAAGTACCCGTGTAACGTGTGTACATGTCACAGGTGTACACATATGTAACAACCCCCCATATACATGTTATATATATCTCCACAGACACACACGTTATATAAACCTATATATGTACCCCATGTGTGGGAAAGATCTGAGATTAGACAGTAGTTCAAGGTGTAGATGTTATGAAAAGTAGGACAAAATAACTTATTTTAATGATAAAGTTTTAAGGCCCTGATATATTTCAAGTCAAGGAGAAAGTGTATAATTTCTCTTTGGTTCCGTGCCTTCTACTAATCAATAAGTTAAAATGTTCACTTTTTTTACCTGATGATTATAGGAATAGCTAGTCAAAAAATCTCAGAAATTCCTTAAGGAATGGTTTGTCCTTATGAATTCTTGTTTATTTTATTTATTTATTATTATTTTTTTTTTTTGCGGTACGCGGGCCTCTCACTGCTGTGGCCTCTCCCGTTGCGGAGCACAGGCTCCGGACGCGCAGGCTCAGCGGCCATGGCTCACGGGCCCAGCCGCTCCGCGGCATGTGGGATCTTCCCGGACCCGGGCACGAACCCGCGTGCCCCGCATCGGCAGGCGGACTCTCAACCACTGCGCCACCAGGGAAGCTCCCTCTTTTTTATTTTAAATCTTATAATCTCACTGTAAAAACAGACATCTTAAAAACAGTTGGAGAAATCTGATATATGGGCCAGATACAGACAACACCGTGGAATTACTGCTAATTCTATTAGGTGTGATCATGGCGTTGTCGTTATTGGAAACGTGCATAATTTTTAGACATGCACTAAATATGTGAGGCTAAAATGACGTGCTGTCTGCGATTTGCTCTACAATATTTCTCAAAAGAAAAAGTAAAAAGAAAGAAGGGATAGATGAAACAAATGTGGCAAACTCTTGGTAATTAGTAAGTCTGGGTGATGGGTATATGGGGGGTTACTATACTATGACTCTACTCATCGATATGTTTGAAAATAATAAACAGTTAAAACCAATGAAAACTCTTACTAGAAACCACACATCAGTACCTCACGCCTGTATGTGTCCAAATGTTTGTGGGGTGCCAGTTACATGCTTGGCCCTGGCATAACTGTGAAGACAGAGTGATCCCGTAGAGGTGGCCCATGGTCCTTGTAGCTGCTGGCCCAGTGGGGCCTCATAAGCACTGAATGCAAACTTAGAAACTGGTGAATGCGCTGGGGGAGAGGACATTATATGGCAGTGTGCCCCCCCAGGAGGGGAGGCCACCCCGGAAGACTCCCTAGTTTCACATGCTGGAGTCCTTTCTCAGCTTGAGGACCAGACAGGAATAATTACAGAACTTTTTTTTTTCCTGGTCATCACAATTCCTCCTCTCTTACCTTTTCTCTCACTTATTTCATCCTCTCACTTTCTTCTCACATAAGTAGCCAAGGGCAACAATGACTTAAGAGCAACCATGCGTTCTTTCTGGCTTGAAAATCTCCAGAATCTGCCCAAGACATGTACAGATTAGAGCCCAGCCAGCTGTGTGCTCACCACAAATTCTAAGCCAGAAGGAAGGAATATGAAGTGACACCATGAAAAGGTCACAGTGCAAGTAATCATACAAATGACCGCTTCCCTGCCTTACAGCGTCCTCACTCTTTAGGCTGGGAGGTAGGAGGAAAGACTGCATCCAGGAGAGAGATACAGAAATGAACAGCATCAATCCATAAGGCGGTCGGAAAACGGCAAAGGCCGTGAGCTGCCTGCAGGCACTCAGCCCAGGTCCTACGCGCACCTGTCTCTTAAGCTACCCAGTCTGGCAGGGAAACACCTTGGGCACCCACAGATGTTTTTTTTGAGGCACATAAAATAGCTCTTTGTATATTTGCATCGTGTCCCCCCCAGAAATCCATATTTAAATCTCAAAAGGCTGCTTTAAAAGAATCAGCGTTGGGGACTTCCCTGGAGGTCCAGTGGTTAAGACTCCGCACTCCCAATGCAGGGCGCCTGGGTTCCATCCCTGGGCAGGGAACTAGATCCCACATGCCACAACTAAAGATCCCGCCTGCCACAACTAAGACCTGGCACAGCCAAATAAATAACTAATTAAAAAAAAGAAAGGAATCAGTGTTCATTTTGTCATGAGTGGTGGAAAGCAAAGCACCTGCAGTGTCCACTTACTGAGCACCTGCGTTTGTCATACCTGATGGTACAGAGCTAGGCTCTGGGCGGTTCACGCAAATAGAAATCACAGCGCAAGTTAAGGTGGTCTGGCTACAGGCTCATCAAGTGGTTCTGATCCTGTGCACCGTAAGGGTTCACAGGGATCAGGATAAGCTGCTTGGAGGAGATGGGGCCGGGGGTGAGGGGCATCGAGGCAGCGGTCACTGGTGAGTGAAGGTGAAGGAATCAGGTGTGTGTACACCCCGAGCCACAGGAAGAATAGTTCCTCGCTTTTCTAGGGTGTCTTTAAGTTACAGAACCTCTGCAATTAAATTAGGTCATTTAACACATGTATAATCCCATGAGATGAACAGGGCAGGTGTAATTTTATGTGTGTGTTTCAGAGGAGGAAACTGTCATACAGCTAGAAGTCAGGGCAGCTCTAGGACTCAAGTCTTCCTTGAAGTAGCTGAACCAAACTGTGGTTTGCCTGTGAGGAAACGTGTCTGTAGCGGTAAGGTTGAAAAGGCAGCTAGGGAATGGACTTTGGATGGCCTTGACTCAGTCTCGGAAGCCTGGGCTTTCTTCAGTCCAGTTGTTGAAGCTTTTGGAGCAAAGAGGATTCCACTAGAACCCCGAATGCTCAGGGGGTTGGTCTGGTGGCAGCTTTGTGGGTGTTGGCTTGGGAAAAGGCATGTTGGAATACCGCTGCACTGCCCGGGTCAGAGTGGATGTAAGTGTCCTTTCTGTTGTTTGGATTTTTTATTCGTGTAGAACCCAGGATACATGAAACATAATAAATGATCCAAATGACAACTAAAACATGACGGTCCAAAACCTATGGGATGCGGCAAAAGCAGTCCTAAGAGGGAAGTTTATTGCAATTACAGTCTTACCTCAGGAAACAAGAAAAATCTCAAATAAGCAACCTAACCTGACACCTAAAGCAACTAGAGAAAGAGGAACAAACAAAACCCAAAGTTAGTAGAAGGAAAGAAATCATAGAGATCACAGCAGAAGTAAATGAAACAGAGATGAAGAAACATAATAAATGATCAATAGATATTTACACCAGTGATTTAGGTAGTAAAGTGACAGGCACCTACTGATAATCAGGTGTTTGAAAGAACATGCTTTCGGATATAGGTTGGAATCTCTCTTTAAAATGGTACTGCTCCAGCTAGTTTAAACAGTAAGAGAGGGAGATTTCACGGACTTTTAGAAGCAAAAAAGATCTTAAACAACTTCAACACACATATTCTATAATTAAACACTTGAGGCCTGAGATGTTAAAGAGCTTGCCGTGATACTCCAAAACTTGAAAAGAAATAGACTGAATTTAATAGCTGCTCCATGATGTGTGTTTCCATATACACTTAATCAGCCCTGGAAAAAATTAGCTGTATAATGGAATACTCTCATATTAAATGCCAGCCTTTTATAGCTGTGAAATGCTGTTATCCTTGAGGTTTACATTCATTAACATAACTTCCGTTTTTTCCGTGTTTGCATGTTTCTTCCACTAGGAACTAATTAAAATCTAGATACTAGATTTTTTAATTTATGCATTTTTATTTAATATTTAACATAGAACAGGAAGGATATATGGAGATATACTGGTGTGGGTTTTTTTGTTTTGTTTTGTTTTGTTTTGCAGATCAGGCAAAATCTGGCTGCTGTTTTTAAGTTTTGAGGATGGATATTGGGGGGGAAGCGCCTAAGGAAAAGAAGAAAACTGTGACGTTGTTATCTGAGGACTTAATGGTTTGCATTTCACCGGTCACCATGGGCTAGACCATGCTGCAAAGCAACATAGTGATGGCTTACTTTTTTTAAAAATAGGTATGACTTTTGCTCCAGTAATGAAGAGTCCTTTATCCTGGATCCTGACAGCACCGTAGGAAACAGAATTGAGAGCATCACTCAGCGCACGGCAGTCTTAGAAGGAAAGAATAAGGTACTGTTCGTCAAACTAAGCATGGGGATATTTATTCTGAAAGTACACACTCAGCTCCCAGTTCTGGGTTTATTAGAGCCAGAAGGAATTCAAGTGCTCAAGCAAAAATTCAGAGAAGAAAAGCAGTAGTATGTCTTTACGGAGCGATGCACTGAGGCTATTCAAACTGCTGTATACACCCAACCGAGCACCAGTCCCGAAGGAGTGAGTCCTTGGACCTAACGGAAGAGGTAGAAATGCCTCTTGAACGTCAAACTGGTCCACATCAGTGGTTCTCAACTCTGGCTGCACAGTAGTCTACTTTACCAATTATTATTACATGTGAATCCTTAGCGTGGAGCCCAGGGTTCACAAAAGCTTCCTGGGAGATTCTAGCATAACCAGAACTGAGAATCTCTGACATAAATAAAGTGAGAGGTCAGTAAGCAAAAGCTAGCACAAAACTTTAGGCTAAAATGGAATGTTTCCATTTCACAAAATATCTTGTCTTCCCCTGTTTTCGCACGGGCGAAGCCTAAGTTGGGGTGTACAAACACACACAGTGTATCGGATTCCCTGACTGAAGAAAGGCAAATCAGAACCACCATGAGATATCACCTCACACCTGTCAGAATGGCTATTGTGAGAAAGACAAGAAATAACAAATGAGGGTGTGCAGACCCCCTTGTGCACTATTGGTGGGAATGTAATTGGTGCAGCCACTATGGAAAGCAGTATGGGGGTTCCTTTAAAAATTAAAAATGTAACTACCATATGATTCAGCAATTCCACTTCTGGGTGTTTGTCTGAAGAAGACAAAAACACTAACTCAAAAGATACAGGTACCCATGTTGTTCACTGCAGCATTATTCACAACAGCCAAGATACGGAAACAACCTAGGTGTCCATCGACAGATGAATGGATGCAGAAAATGTGGCCTGTATACGCAGTGGAATATTATTCAGCCATAAAAAAGAATGAAAGCTTGCCATTTGTGACAACACGGACAGACCTTAAGGGCTAAATGAAATATGTTATGCTAAATGAAATAAGTCCGACAGAGAAAGACAGATACTGTATGATCTCACTTATATGTGGACGAAAACAAATAAACAAGAAAACAAGCTCATAGATTGGTGGTTGCCAGAGGCAGGAGGTAGGCAAGACGGATGAAGGGGGCTAAGAGGTACAAACTTCCAATTCCTATAACATATAGATAAGCCATTGGGACGCCGTATACAGCACTGCGACGATAGTTAATACTGCTGAATTGCACACTTAGAAGTTGCTAAGAGACTAGATCTTAAAAATTCCCATCACAAGAAAGAAATACCTTTGTAGTACGTGTGGTGATGGGTGTTAACTAGACATATTGTAGTGATCATTTTGCGATACATACAAATGTTGAAGCTAATATAATGTTATTTGTCAATTATGCCTCAGTTTAAAAAAAAAGTTTCCCTGACCTAGTCAGGGTCTAGGAGCATCTTTTCTGCTCTTGGACATATTTTCTCCACTCCCTTAACCTCAACACTAGCTGATACCTGTGTCTGAGCAGATCTCAGACCTGGTGGTTTTCTTCTCTGTCGAATCAGTGAAAAATGCAACTCCAAAATCTGCTGTTGTCAGGCACAGGGGTAGTGATGCTTTAAGAAGGGGAAAAAAAAAAAAAAACATATCAAGTCACCCCTTGCTAGAATATCTACTTCTACATGCATATCTTGATTTGGAGTAGTCTGTTAATATGGGTGTTATCTCCTTAAGTGTGGTCATGCTTATTTATCTGTTCAGCTATATTTGCATTTGAAAGCAACAAAATAGATGGCATCATTCTCCACGTAGGACTTCATAATAACAAATAACATCTGAATTCTTCCTGATGGAAAACTTTTGGACATACGCTTATGTCAACATCATTCTTTGGTGGGCCAGAGTGGCTATCTCCATTTTAAAGATAAGAGAAACTGAGGTGATAAGATGACTAACTCCAAGTCACGCAGCTTAAAAGTGGCACGTGAGAAGCTCAAACCCAAGTCTTCATTGCCAAAACCCAGGGCTCTGCCAACTAAGCCAATACAGAAATTGGTTAAGATGGTGATGGCTTGCACGATAATATCAGCAAGCACTTGTCAAGGATTCAGGAAAAGTTTTTCTAACCACTGCAGTAAGGTGTAGGTAGGTGGCTTACAGTTCTTTTTCTCAAATGCAAACAAACTGTAGTTTAAAACATTCCAAGATGTGTAGATATTGATGAGACAGCAGTTTAATGAAATACTTAGAAAAGAGGACACTCCGGAAACTCGAAAGTTTGAGTGACACTACAGTTTTGGAAAAAAAGGAAATTGCCTCAGAGTAGAAAGCAAGTTAGTTGTCACAAAGTACTAGAAAATTTCAAGATGCCCTTGACTGTGACGATTCATTTTGCCTTTCCCTGACCCTGTCAGATGCTTGTACTGTTAACTGCTGGATATTAAAACACGAATTTATGAGCTTAATTCCAAAGAACTTCTAGTCCGGTTTGTGGTATTCTAGCCGCAAAAAAACATACAACAGAAAATAGAAAATGAAAAAGCTAGGTTATGTTTCTGATTAGCCTGAACCATGAAGTAGCTACCTGCCTCCATGACAAAACCTGGGTGAGATAAAGAATCTTCCCTGATTTTTTCCATGTGTGATTGAAACAAATTTATTGTCTTGTAATTCTGTAGTTACACCAGGTTTTTAAACAGAGACCTCCAGACACAGTTGGCCCTTGGGCCATCCAACCTGCAGAGCATGGATTAAGGTCTGCCCTTTCTATTGGGCGTAACCATGTGCAGATCAGTTCACCTCTCTGAACCTGAGTTCTCTCCTCCAAAAAATGGAGCTCCTAACACATGACCTGTCTCGTTTGCCTGTTATCAAGATGACTGTCTTATATTCCCTAAAGCAATCCCCCAAATTGATCGTGAACATATGCAGTAAAGACTACTTATTAAACAATTGTGTTGAAAAACCTTTAATACTCCTTCTAAACGAAGTGTGTGTACGTACACACACACACACACACACACACACACACACATACATATCCTAGTAGTGACTGTAACAAATTAGACTTTGAGTTATTAATTTCATGTCCTAAATTTAGAAGACTTTACTAATTTTGCTTTTAGCATCTATTAATATCTCTTTGTGTGTGAAAAACGTCTTTCAGATGACAGACGAAGTTTTGCTATCTCAGAATTCTTTGCATTGTTATTTCCTTTACAATTAAAACTGCTTTTCTTTTCTGTTCAAGTTAAGAAAGCAAATGAAAGTCCCAGCTTAGAGCACACAGATGCTTTTCCCCAGTCATATTATATAGTCGGCATGCCCGGGACCCTGCTCCAGCCATCAGTGGAGCGAGGTCCTGCTCGAGCACCTGCTGCCTTTCAGGGACTTGCTTCCCCCCGCGCCCCACCCCCCTGTTGTGTTTTCTTTTGTTTAACCCAAGGAAGGGTGCACGAGACAATAAAATTCAGTCTCCTTATGGCCAGGTTTTGGCCCAGATCTGTGAGAAGTGAAGTCATCAATTGGAGTTGCTAACAGCAAACATGGAGCTCTGGTATGGTTTCAGTGGGTTTGCCAGACTTTGTAGACCTGGGGCAGGAAGTAGAAGGAGCCCTGTGTTAGGAAAAATGACACAGGAAATGCATTTCACAGCATTAATTCTGTGAGGCTGGAGGATCATGACAATTTAACATCTTAGCAACATCTCCACTGAAATCGTTTTGAGGTTTCATTGAGAAATGTGTGTACCGTAAAAGACACGTCCATGACCGGAGCATGAATGCCTCATCCCGGGAGTACAGCCTGGGTTCCGCTCTCCCACCCACTCCCCGGCCTTGTCTACCTTCTCACGTTCTATTTCCCATCAGTTGGCTCAAATGCGCCACCCCAGGATCATTTTAGATTCTTCCCTGACCTTTACATATCTGCTTTGATTTCTCCCTGAAACACTTCAAAGGAAACTGTAATAGAAACATCCGAGAATAAAATCCATATATAGGTCTTTTTTAAAGGCGGGTGCTGGAAATTAGGCTGAATTACACATCATCCCATCCATTCTGTTCCATGAGGTTCAAACCACATTCCAGTAGTGAATCACTAAGGCTTAGCGAAAGGGAAGGAAGGAAGGAGAATGAATAACTTCCAAATTTACAGTACCTGACGACAGTGTTCACCAGCGTTCCTGGGTCATACAGAAGAACCCAGAGAACGGATTTGAAGGGTCTGTTTCTAATATCTTAATCCTTGAGGTCCTCGCAGGGAAAACAGAGGCACCCAAAGTGTGGGTTCAGAACTAAAAAAAAAAAAACTGGCAAATGGAAACTAATTCTAGAATGGATACAAGCAGACAGCCTTGGGAATTTCTTTTGGTGTACCTTATAAAATATATGATGATAATTTCAAACATATGCTACAACTCAACTTCTTGAGTTTGAAATACTTTCTCTTTTCAAATACTAAGTTGATATTTGCTGTTCCAACTGTTATGTTATTTCCATTTTTTCCCTCTTGAAACAATAGTATTTGGTCATGACCGCCGGGGATCACATCTGTCCCCTTAACCCAAGAGACTCCTGTCCTGTGAGAAGTTCTCTTGTGTCCAAACTACACCCACCTCCAACTCACACTTGACCTCCCTTTTCTGACTCTATAGTTTATACTTCAAGTGTCATAGTTTTTTCATGAAAATATTTTAATTTATAGCTTCAAAATATACTCTAGAAAAATAAAAGTCCTCTAGAAATCAGATCATTTTGAATAACGTTGCTCACAGGATGTACGTTCCATCTTATTTTAAAATGTTCTTCTCTAATTATAACATGTCCATTATCAATCATATTTTCAAACCATATAACACTGTATCAGCTTGCAACTTGTATAAAATACTAAAAAAACAGTATTTCTGTACACAGTAGCATTGAGCTTGTCGTGACCGTGTCTGCTCATTAAAGGAGGTATTCTCGAGAGAAAATCCGACTCAAGGCAGAGACAGAGCTCTACCGATAGATCTGTACTATTAGATTTAAAGGGTCTGAAGGCGGCAAGCAGCAATTTCGTGTAGATTAAGAGCACAGGCACTGGTGTCAGACAGACCTGGGCATAACTGTTTCTCGGGGCTGTCTGTGGTACCGTGGATCTCTGAGTGAATCAGTTTATAACCTCAGTTGCCTCTTGTGTAGAACAAGTAATACACCCACGTCACTGGGCTCCGGGGAGGATTAATTAAATGAGGTAATGCCTCACACACTGTCCGGCGCACAGCAAGGGTAACATAGAGGTACCCAGAAACAAAGAAATAATGTAAGCTCCCACCAATGTCACCTTCTAGTTCAATTTTAACTTGGAGAGGTGAGTTCTGGGGCAGGCTCTACTGGGGGTAAGGTGTCAGTCTTGGAAGAGGTCATTCAGGCAAAATAAGAGATTCAGATGCATGTTATCTCCATGGTTCGTGTGGCCTGGATTCACTTCACTTCTGTGGACCGCAGTTTTATTCTCTGATTATACAGAAATCCTGAGCTATCTGTTTTCGCAGTGTTGTAAAATGGCTACAGCCCTCCCCCGGTTGCCTGCACAGGCCTTAAATATGGCAAATGTGCACATCTGAATTGATTGCCCTTGGCACGAAACCCAGTTCTGGTTCTCAGTTGCCCCGCTCTCAGTGAAATCAAAATAATTTTAATAGAAATTCAAATGCAACTTTCAGATTCAGGTAATCGTTGTTCATCATTTCAAATGTTCAAGCCGAACAGAAATGAGTTGTTCACTTACTTATTGAGCAGCAATACATCTGAGAATCTAAATAAGGCTCTGCTGAGGCCCTTTAGGATAAACATTGAGCGCTAACTTCGTAAGGAAAGCTGTGCTTGAGCTGAGAGGCAAACAGCAGAGGGGCTGTGAGGTCTCCACGACTGTTCCTCTTCTGACCCTGTTCATGCTGCTTTCAGGCACCTGAGCTCGTCTCCTGAGAAAATTCCAGGAGTCAGAGTCTCACTTGGTGATCTCTCTTGTCCTTCCACCTGTCACCTACAAGCTTCTCTTCCAGCTACTTTTTCCTCCACAACTCTGAAGTGGTGGGTGCAGTAATTAAACAGCCATCCAGAATTTTTGTATTCCCCGCCTCTTGTAATGATTAGTAATCAAAATAGAGAAAGAGACACCTGAGCTCTCTCCACTGGTTATTTGCTTTTGTGAGAATCTTTCTCTGTAAGAGAGAGAATAATATATACTTGGGCTTCAAGTAGGGAAATTCTTTCCTGTGACCTAGAAGTAGTCCTTCACGTTAAGAATAAGGGTTGTGTCATACTCCCCTCCGTCCCCTTTACAACGTCTGGGTGATGCCTTAACAAATAATCAGTATCTGCTACATTGGGTGAAAATGCCACGAATCGCAGACACTCATTTCCCAGAATTTCAGTAATACACAGAGGGTATGTGGGTACATGTAATTAAACAGATCTAACAAACAGAAAAGGTATCATGAAATATCAACTGTACCGTAGTGGAAATTACAGAGAATTTGGAGCAATGAAGTTGCTGGCTAAAAAAACTACGAATATATTTTTTAGGCTTCCTGATCTGTAAAGACGGACATACTTTCATTTCTCGTAAGGGATATGGGAATACGAGTAAAGTGCCTACCGCATAACTTAGCAACTTAGAAAAATGTTAGGACCCTTTGTAGAATTTGTGTTACTATCTTAGAAAGCCCGCTGTCACAGTTCAGCCTCTCTGTATGTATCACGTTAACCTGTAAGTGACCGGATCGTTCTCCTCCAGCCAGGACACCCCATTAGTCTGGAAGCATCAGCACAGCCTCTACAATTTCAGGGCTTATGACCAGTTCTTTGTGTCCTAGGAGATAGGCTGCAACGATTTATAAGTAACTGGATCAACCTTTTTTGTAATTTTAAATATGAAAAACTTACTAGCTGTTTCATTTTTTTTTTCATGTATAGCATGCATTACTTTTTTGAAAGGTTGGGTTAAATTTTAAAATTCTCAACAATTCATTTCATACTGCTAATTTTTATCTTTAAAAGAAGACAGCCATGCAAATCTTTAAGCTGTATAAATTTGTGGTTCTTTTTTTTTTTTTTTTTGAGACATTACTTTTCGCAACATCATAGTTTGGAAAGTGCTTTCACGTTCACATAGCTTTGACTCCTCCTGCCTCGTTATGGGCTCATCTGCCCAAGAGCAGCACTAAACCCTAGAGAAGCGAGGTTGCCGTGTGAATCCATGATTTATATCTTCATTTTCTAGAGGAGGGATTGACAGCCTGAGAAATTAAGTAATTTACAAACACCCGCGAGAGCCTCAGGGAGTTTCCGCCCCTCCCTCTGCGTCATTAGGGCTGCAGTGCCCCGTCCCAGAAAAGAAATGGTTCAGCAGCCTTTCTCCTCTGTCTGTGCTCCCTTAACACACCGCTTACAGAACCAGACGGCAAAGAAGGCTCCTGTGACCAAGTGGCGTTCGTGATCACAGGTCATCCAAACAAAAGGGAAGGCCTGGACCTCCCCCTCTCGTTGGCGTGGCCCTGACCACCTCATAGGGTAGGACGTGCTGTCCCGCATCTGGGCTTCAGGTCTGTAATTGTTACGCCAGCAGCACGAGATAAATAAGCCTGAAGCCCTCATATGAGTCGGATGTCATAGCCCCCGGTCTCCTGAGGACCTGCTTTCCTGTTGTTTTTCCATTCTTGCTGAGGCTGGGCGAGGGGAGAGTTTCTGGTAACCACCACGTGTGCAGTTCTACCTCTGTTGAGGCAGTGGAATAGCCGGATCATGTCCCCCTCAGAAATATCTCAGGGGGTGTCCAGTGGTTCTTCCTCCTGTCGCTGAAGTTGCCTTTTCTTTTGCAGACGGCTAGCACCTTGGCTGTGGCCGACTCTAGAATTTCTGGAATCTACAGTTGCATGGCTGCCAATAAAGTAGGGACTGTGGAAAGAAACATAAACTTTTACATCACAGGTAAGCCACGTGTCCTATGTTCACGAAGACAGCCCAGTGACCTCAAGTCTCTCTTGCAGTCTTTTGTGCTTTGAGTGCACTTGAGTGACTTTTATTTTAAAAAAAAAAAAAAACATTCCATAGACTTGTCCAGCTTTGAGTAGCTTCATCCTTGCTCTCAGGAATAGTTTTCCACAGCATCATGGGGTCATTGGGTCTCCTGAAGGGTTATTTCCCTGAATTCCCTTTTAGAGCTGTTTGTCTATGTCTCTTTCCTAGGCTTGATTGTGAATCTGGGATCTTGTCGTGTTCCTTTTTGAACACCCTACAGTCCCCAGCACAGGGCCTGGCACACAGTGGGTGTTCAGTAACAGTCAAGGAAACCAATTCCAATACATGGGATGACATCTTTGTAACCCAAGAGGCGAACTGTTTCACAACTTTTTTTTAAATTGATGTTATCGTTGATTTACAGTGTTGTGTTAATTTCTGCTGTACAGCAAATGTTTCACAACTGAATTTCAGCTTTTTGGCACACGAGGCTCTCCTAAAGAAATCTGAAGCTGAGCTTGGTTGATCATTCTTAGTGTGCTGTTTTTTGGTAGCATTTCAGAATTTTTAACCTTAAATATGATGGTGTCTGCAAATCTTATAACTTCCAAGGGACACAAATGGCACTCCCTATGTCCCTCCATGGGTACAGGAAGGAAGTAAGTAGCTCAAAGTATAAAAACAATTGCCTGGCTCCACACTCCCCCAATATTCTGAAAAAACCTGGGCAGTTGGCCAACTCTCTGGAAACTGCGCACTGCCTGGGGCAGGCTGTAGCAGTTGCCTTGAGTTCTCTAGAAAGAAATAGGTATGTCCAATTGCATGAGAAGTATGGGTTGCCAGGTCACAGGGAGCCTTCTGGCACGTTAGCTGACCCTCAGAGAAGCTGTACCGGGGGAGAGATCCTTGGGTAGGTGCTCACAGAATGTCAGAGCCAGAAGAGACTTCTAGGGGCTATAATTCGACATGATAGCCCTGCATTTTCCAGATGAGGAAATGCGGTCGAGAGAGGTGGAGGGGCACACGGGAGAGCCTCTGAAAACCAAGTCAGTCCCTATACCCTCAATATTCGAGAAGCGGAGATAAAATCATCTTTGCGTTCATTCCAAATAGGAAAAGCCCTTTATTTAGAGAAGGATTCAGAGAGCAGTTTCACACAGCCTGATTCTTTCTTTAATCAACCTCAGATGATTTAGACTAATTAAGTCCAAAGGTTTGTGTTGTCCTTTATATGTGGGGGGCAACAAGGCCACTGTCTCTGTGATTTTTAGAGTACTAAAGATTGAGCCATTCCTGTTCTATTCTTAACATTCAATACGTTTGTACAAGTTTAATGAGCACCAGCTATTAAACAGGACAGTTCAGCTCTGTGTTGAGCATTCAGAGATAGCAGGGAGGCCCTGTCTTTCTAGGAAGACAGTTTGAACGCTGTGGACACAAAGAAGAAATGTTACCTGTATCCTAGCATCAAAAGGAATGAGCAGAAGTAACGTGACAGGTGCTAACCAATGCCAAGCCAATTCCACCAATAAAAGTATGTCAGCCACATACATAATTTAACATTTTCTAGTGACCATTTTTTTTTTAAGTAAAAAGAAAAAAGTGAAATTCATTTTATTTCACCCAACAGACCCCATGTTGTCATTTTAACACGTCATCAGTATTTTTTAAAATACTACGTCCCTTCGGTTTTTAAAATCAGGATTGAAATAAGATAAAACTAACTGGATGAAATTCAGTTCAGTCACGCTGACCGTACTTTCAAGGCTCAGTAGCCGCAGGTAGCCCTGTATTGTAGAGTGTTGCTCTAAGCCTCTGAGAAGGAAGCGGGACTTGAGGTAGTCCTGTGGGTACAGAGAATCGGTAGAAAGAAGAGGACAGGCTGGCCCTGGCATTTTCAGAATCGAGGCGAGAAGACCAACAGAGGCCCACAGACTATACGTCTCACCACTTACAAGTTCTGAATCACATGAACAAGCTGCGAAATGTGTTGTAGCCTCTGGTGGACAAAGATACTTTCACGATGACCTGGAAAGTCAGGCACAAACCTAGAGTTCCGAGACTGCACAGAGTGTGACGGTGCCTGACGGTGCAGGAGAAGCCCACCCCCGGCTCACCCTGCTTCTCCTTCCACTCCGGGCTCAGCCCTCATGGTAAGGGGCCCTATCCTCCTGGGGATGATCTCCCCAGGCCACACCTCCAAACTCTGTCCACCCCTCCCCCAAACAGTCTCCCTGGGCCCTGTCAGTGTGCAGACTGCCCAGCAGTCTGACCTCAGGAGGACAGACAGAGCGAAGGGGGAAGAGGTCTGAGACAGTCTGGAAGCAGACTTGGGATGATCTTTACAGGGAATTCTGGGGCCCCAGGGGCCGCACGAAAGATAAAGAGTGGGGATAGCATAGGCTCTGTGTGGGCAGCCCCCCCCCCCCCCCCCCCCCCCGCCGCTAGACTCTCTCCATTGTGGGGAGGGGTACAGCCTGAACAGAGAGCCCCCTTGCCTGGGTCTGAAGGGAGTACTGGGAGAGGATGCCCTGACTGAGGGCACGCCCTGCTCGTTTCCCTCACGATACGAGTCCCACGAAGGTTCACCGATGCCCATTATTCACTGCAGCACCAACATCCAGCCCACCCCTCCCCCGAGTGCTTCATGGCTCCGGCCTGTATCTGTGCACAGCATGGCTGCTGCAAGGGCCCCAGCTGATACGGCTGACCACCTGCGGAACCCAGGCAGCAGTCCCCCTTCGCCTCCCACCATATCGTCCAGTTTATAACCACGGGGTGCTTGAGACCTTTCCTCATCCATTGAAAGGAGCGATGGGAATTCTATTTCCAACGTACCTGACTCGAAGCTCACGGCATTTCTCCTCCAGACATTTCATCTTAAAACTGAGCACAAACTCATCCAGTCAAGTCCCCCTTGCCCGGAATGTAATTCTCCTAAATGCTTTGCTCCCTGTTTTGAAAACTTCTAGTCTTGCTGGGTAATCATAGGTTACTTACATTATTTCTAAAACTCTTCTCTTTTTCTTACTCAAATCTCTGTCATGAGATTTCGCGTCACTAGAGATGAGACTAAATATTCTTTAGGAATGTTGCACCCTCCATGACGATTTTCTGAAAAATGAATGTATATTTGTTCCATGCTTATACTCGACCTAGTGCAGGTCATGCTTTAAAAGAGCTGTCTAAAATTGAACTGCTCAAAATCAAAAGATCTAGAATTGGATCTGTACTGATCCTCATTTCAATCATGCTGCCCCTTCTCTAAAATACAACAGAGCTGCCTTCTCAACTGATGTGAACCAGTTTGCTATGGCCATTAGCGTCCTCCACAGCTTCTACTCCAACTCTGCCATTCACTTGTCCATAGTATCTGTTTGAAAGGAGCCAAACTTTCTAGTCACCACTCACTTTCTTTTTAGAGAATGCTGTTTCTGTTCTCTAGTTGAGGTAAAGCCTTTATTTCCACCTGACAAAGGAGATACCTTTCATCCTTTTAATGTCTATGCTTGTCTCTTTCATGAACTTAATTCACACGTTTGATCCAATCAAGTCAAGATGTCCGCCCCCAGGTGTGCACCTCTGTAAATACATTACCCTTTCACCTAAGCCTGGGTGGGATGTCTCCTGAGCAAGGGTGGCGTCTCCTCCACCACATCTCCTAAGACGCCGTGGATGTGATTATGTGCTGGATGGACGAGTGTTAGTTGGTGCTACTGAAGCCTGGGCTGAATCTGCAACAGAGCCTTAAGTGTGGGAAGATTTCTTGTTTTCATTTTGAGAGTCAGAAGGCAATGCTTTCTTTGGTCTGTTTTTGTACTCAGGCTAAAAAAAAAAAAAAAATCGACATGAATTAAGGGAAAAATCCCTCTGGATTCATTACCTAGTTTAGGACGTCTTATTTATCACCTTCCATGGATCAGAAAAGAATAGTGCAGGGGCTGTACTGAGAAACAGATCATTTCTAAGTACCATCTGACAACATAAACCAAATCAGCCTCCTTACAGTGTCCCCGTATGAGAAACGGACCTGAAAACGGATTCGATTCTTTTCTTTTCCTCTGTGTGTGTTTTTGCTGTTCTGTTGGCACTCAGCATGACTCTGGGTGTGTTAGCAATTACTGAGGGTGAAACAGGAACAGCGCTGCCTTATCTCCCTGGTTTCCCAATGTCACTAAATGCATTTTATTTTGAGATTCCTGGTGGTGCTTGGCAAAGATAAACAAAATCTTCCACCAGGAAACCTGTGAGCTATTTCCACAGGAAGTTTCAAATCACTAAAGTAAATAGAAACTCTCTACATGATCTCAGTGGTGTTACTTGGGACCCACTTGGGTTCTGACTACCAGGATGGGACTTCGTAAATGGAAGCCTACCGTCTTTTCAGAAATAATTTGACTGCAACCAGTGCACAAGACTTCTGCCCTAGTATCTGGGTAAAAGTTGATGGCTAATGTTTAACTCCTCATGCTTGGAAAGTGTCCCAAGTATAAAAAGATGCTGAATTAGAGGGGCTATTTCTGACACGTTATTGTTATGTTAAAAAACTATGGTCAGCTGCTTCTGCCTCTTCTGGCACATTCTTAGGTTTTCATTTTAAAAGCAGGAAAACTTCCACTGGTCTCCTCTCTCTCCAGTCATTGACAGCTTCGTAAACCACTGCTACCCCCCGGCTCCCAAAGAAATACTTTGGCATTTCTTCAGACGTGACATTTTATAATAAAGCCAGAGCCCAGAAAAATCAGAAAAACAAGCAAAGTGAGATTTAGGAAAGAGTTGATATGATATCTAATTTTGGACTATTGTCCCCTTAAGGTTTAAAGGTTTCTTTATAGCTTTGTGTGCAAAGGATAATAATAATAATAGCATAACATAGCGCTTTTCATCTTCAAAGTTCTTTGTGAAATGTTGGCCCCAGTTCTTTGCTCAAGTACAGATATGCCGCTAGTAACAAGCGATGGGAGGGTTTTGAGAGCAGGCCAGTTCAGGGCTAGTAACAGCCAATGGTATTCTAAAATCATCTGGTGAGACGGTCCAAAAGGAGACTAAGGAACTCTCAGTGCAGAAGCTAAATGATGGTCCAGGTTAAGAAAGCTGAGGAGGGGAGCTCGTGAGCTGTGGCTAGAGGCGCCAAGAAGATGGAGAAGAAGGTTACCTGGGAATGACATTGGAGAAAATGACTTCCAATGATGCATTCCTTTTAGGAAAATGTTTAATATGTTTTTTAAGAGCAGATTTGATTTAGAAACCTTCTGCCCCCACTTTGCAATCTAGCAACTCTTCGAGATTAGTCGTCCGCATTTTCAGAAGAAATCTTGCACTTTGGGCCTCCCTGGTGGCGCAGTGGTTGAGAGTCCGCCTGCCGAGGCAGGGGACGCGGGCTCGCGCCCCGGTCCGGGAGGATCCCACGTGCCGCGGAGCGGCTGGGCGCGTGAGCCACGGCCGCTGCGCCTGCGCGTCCGGAGCCTGTGCTCCGCAGCGGGAGAGGCCACAGCGGTGAGAGGCCCGCGTACCGCAAAAAAAAAAAAAAAAAAAAAAGAAATCTTGCTCTTGTATGTCTGAGTAGAGCAATCACCATAAAAGGGGACCTGAGCAAGGACCCCTTGGCGCCAGCAAAGAGCAGGGGGAGCGATGCGCCAGCAGCAGGAGGAGGATGCCGTCAGCCCAAAGTTTAGGAGTAAAGTGTTAACTGGAGTCTCCTAGCGCAGACCTGGGACTTCCTGTTCTCACTTGTTCACAACTTAAATAAGTTTGGCTATCAGAGCACCTGTGGTTTCTAGTACAAACTCCTCTTAGAGTCCTTCGCTATTTTGCCCACTTACCAGGAGGACTTCTGCACATGATAAAGCAATGGGTTATCCCAAGTTGTAAAAAAAAAAAAAAAGCATTCCACTTTGAAGAGCAATTTTGAGCAAATGAGCGTACCCTCCTAATAACGTCCTATTTTGCATTTCCTGCCTCGCTTCTGACGGAACGAACTGAGTTGGTTCCTACCTGCCATGTCTGATCGTTCCCCTTTTAAAAAAAAAAACAAAAACGATAAATACCATCCTTTCAATGTTGCTGCTGAATTTGTGTAGGAACAATCCTTAAGATCCCCGACTGTCTTAGAATGAGATGCGTCCTCAGGATGAGACATTGATTTTTCCTATGCACTCAAGTCCTTTGTTCTTTTTTTCCAGATGTGCCCAATGGATTTCACGTTAACTTGGAAAAAATGCCTACGGAAGGAGAGGACCTGAAACTGTCCTGCACAGTTAACAAGTTCTTGTACAGAGACATTACCTGGATCTTGCTGCGGACAGTAAATAACCGAACCATGCAGCACAGCATCCGCAAGCAGAAAACGGCCGTCACGAAAGAGCACTCGGTGACGCTGCACCTCGTCATCAAGAACGCTTCCCTGGAAGACTCGGGCACCTATGCCTGCCGAGCCAGGAACATGTACACAGGGGAAGAAATCCTCCAGAAGAAAGAAGTGACCATTAGAGGTGAGCACTGCAACAGAAAGGCTGTTTTCTCTCGGATCTCCAAATTTAAAAGCACAAGGAATGATTGTACCTCACAAAGTAATGTAAAACATTAAAGGACTCATTACAAAGTAACAGTTGTGTCATATCATCTTGATTTATTGTCACTGTTGCTCATTTTCCGGCTCAGAGGAGAAGCTCCTCCCAAAATGAGTTTGGCCATGATAGGAGTAACATTGAGCCCCCCGGGACCCCCAGCCCTGGGCGCCCCGTTCAGGCTGAGGGGTCCGCTCTCTGGGGCCGACCTGGTGCACGTTTGGATTTGGAGGATCCCTGCAGTGCATTCTCTGTGTGTTTTGCTCTTTGCTGTTTTCTCCTGCCTGATAGACAACAACTCGGGACTGATCCTTTCCTTCCACTTTAATGCCCACCTCTTTTTATGTTTATGTTTCCAAGCTGCCAAACCCGAATAATTTAAACAGATGCTGGTATCTGCCAAAGATGGACATGAATCAGTTCATTGGCCAGCTCAGAATGAGGACAGTTGAATTGGAGACTCTGACGGACCTCTGCCGGGTTTTATTTCGTACTGTTACATCTGCTTTTGATTTGTAAATAGCACCTGGATGATAGCAAGTTATAATGCTTATTTATTTGAAGATGCTTTTTTTTTTATATTAAGCACATTAATTTTAAACTGGAGCGTCTGAGATGGGCCCCAGAGGTGCAAGGTGTTGGTGTCATTCAGAGGTATTAAAGCTTTATCACAGTATGAATTACAAAAGTCCACCCAGATGAAGCCCAGTTCTCTCCTGCAATGCCAGTAGCTAGTCAACAAGTCCAGTGGGTTTTCTCCTCACTGCCTCTGAGTGGACTACACAGCCACTGACAGCACCTGAACAAAAGTGGCTCATGTCTTTGTTTTTAATATTTTTGTCCCTGGTTAAAGAACTTTATCCTGTCCAATGGATGGCATTCAGCTGTGTACCATGATCAATTTATCAAGGAAATAAAGGCTCTTGTGACCAGAGGCTTAATGCATTCTTCTAAATGTCAATCTCAAATTTGTCCGTTAAAAAAAAAAAAGTCCACTTTCCCCATATGCAAATTGAATAGGACTTTTTTTCCTGGGGAAAGTGACTTTTTCACCAATTTCATATGCGTTGTTCTGTTGTTTTCATTTATGATTGATCATTACATGTGACTTGCCTGAACTATTGGAAAACAAACTATAATGACCAAAATAGCCATGGCTTAGAACACAGTGGCTGGGCTGTTCAGTAGGAGGTGACAATATGACAGCTTTTCAGGCTTGGGAACTCACCAGACTGTTTCCTCCTTTAGGTAACAGACTCTGTCCCACGGCTCAACTTGTCTTTCACGTGGGAATTGCTTTTGTCAAATGTGAAGGAGTAAACAATAGCACTTTTATGGAGCCCCAAATGCTCTGAAAACAATTAGTAACCTGGAAGTTGTCAGCCCAAAGGAAAGAATAATCAATTGTATCTGGAAACTTTACCTATGGGTCTTTTGCCTGGCGTCTTTGTTCATTATAAGTCAGTGTGTTCCTTCAGGAAACTGCCTTAGTACCAGAGGACCTGGGGGGGGGGGGGGGAGGGAGGTTCAATTTTTACTAAAGCTGAAAAAGCAAATGAAATGGTTTAGGGAGTACTTTTGAAAAACATGGTGAAATGGACATGCAAAACCTATCCTTTCCTAGGGAGGGGAAGGGTTTAGTAGTTACAGAAGATGATTTGAAGTACTTCCGAGAGATAATTTGAAGAATTCCATAGAGAGAGTTTCAAAAAGGAAAAGAAAGGACTGGGTGGGTTTTGATTTTTGTTAGTCAGTCTTCGAGGTGTGGCGTAAGGGGAAGATAACGGGGAAATAGAGAAAGAACTAAGAGCCTGCTACGGAGAATGACTGAGATGGGGTAGAGGGTGTGAGGCTGGTTCCTCGGTCCCCTTTCCAAATGGAGAATCGGAAGTACGTATCTGTGGGACCTGGCAGATCTCTTGGGCTCGAATGCCGAGAAGTAAAAGGACCTGGTGGGGAGCAATCTCTGGCTGTTGATAACCAGCAGAAATAGTCCGTTCATTCTGATTTTCTCAGTTTGAAAGCTCCCCTTTGTTAAACTTTGGAAAGCAGCTATTTCCATCAAATAACTTAGGTTTAAAAATGTGGGTTCAACGTCCCTTTCCTATTTAAAATGCCAAAGTAGATTACTATAAAGTGGGAATTGATTAAAAAACAATTCCTTGGTTGATTGGTCATTTTGAAACTTGCCAAAAATGAGAATTTTTTTTTCCAGAAATGGGTACAAAGAAAAAAATCATACTGTATGTTTCAGACATGTTTATATGAACTTTGTATTTCATTGAGAATTCTCTGTTCATTCTGCAGCCTTCCGGCTGCTTCTCTCGTCTGAAGTTTGTGTAGTACAGATAGGGCCTTTGGGAGTTCTGCGTGACGTTTATGTTAAAAGAAGATGCTCTCTTTTATATAAGCATTGTTTTCAAACACACCTGTCAGGGAAGCCAAATCCTGTCTGTGTTGATGATGTTACAGTTTGTAGCTATGAAAATAATTCGGGTGTGGCAGGCCATGTATTCAGACTGCCTTCTTCTAATAAGACCTATGGACAATGATAGATTATTTTATCATATTTAATGCCTGGGAAACAGTAAATGTGCCAGAGGAAGCTATTACAAGTATAACTCAGTGAACGGGGTCTGTTCTGAGTTTTAAATGAGGTGTGTCAAAGTTGGCTGTAAAAGATGCTAAGTAGTAATATGATACTGTTCCTTATTCTCTTGTCATGTTTCACTGATATGTCTGGGGTCTTGACTGTGTAAAAATGTCAACATTGTAACGATCAAGCATGTAAGAATTATCAAAATGGAAGATTTTGATACATGGCTGCGTTTTCAATTAGGAAAAACTATTTGACAGACTGGACAGAATGTAAACCCAGAACTATTAAAATGGGTCTGCCGGGGGGACGCAAGATGAGACTAGGAAGGCTACACTGAAACAGGCCAAAGGATCGTTGCTATCACGCATTTCACACTATAGTTGACGAGTTTATAAATTAGCGCTCCTTCAAGTCTGTTTTGCCTTCAGATTGCATTTTGTATAAAATGTGAAAAGACTAATGATAAGCTATGGAAATCAAAATGGAATGAGAAATCTGTTTCTCCTAACAGATAGCCACCCTGCCATGTCATGCTATGTCCACATGTTCTCAAAGTCATATGGTAATATACTTCTTAACCTGAGATTTCTCAATTGCTTTAATGAATGCTAATCCTGAGAGTTTCCCTGCAGGAATAAAAACAGAAAGGTTTGGGGACTCGGCAGAATCCTGCAGGGACATGGAATCAGAGCCATTGCAAGGTGTCATCTCTTAGAGCGTTGTAATCACTCCTAAGCTGCTTTCACAGTGTTAGTACAATAAGATGAGGAATGGTCAGAGAAAGCTCAGACTGTGTAATTGAAACCAGTGACGCAGAATGTGTAAGTGATGTCAAAACTATTTTGATTTGTCTTCCAGGATTTGCAACGAGTGGGGGGGGGGGGGGAGGAAGGATGACTTGAGAGGGGGGGAAGATTTCAGGAGTTGTCTTTACTCTTTGACCGTGGAAGCTTGAGTTACCAATCCAGCACCTGCCCAACTAGAATGTATACGCATCAGCAGGACTGATTCCATAAAAAAAGAGACACGTACTCACGGGGGCCTTGGGGTACTGCTGTCCCTCTGTGAGATTTTAATGTTGTAATGTATTGCATCCTAATGTATTAAATCCATTTTGTTGTACTATATTGGTTGGCATTTTATTAAAATAAATTGTATCATATTTGTATGTTTTAAGAGAAAGTAATATAAAATACAATATTTGTACTATTATATAGTGCAAAAACTACAAATCTGTGCCTCTGCCTCTTGAATTAGTCCTTTGTTCGTTTGCATTTGGGAAGGGATTGGAGGAAAGAGATCATCAATAAAGCTTTCAAAGTTCAAGAAATTCTCCCACTTGGTCTGCTGCTTACAGTTTAGGTTACTGACAGCTGAGTGACACAAACATGCCCTCACATGTTAGTGAAACACAAAAATACAGAATTCGATTAGCTCATTACTGTAACTCTCTGTATTTATGTAAAAACTCACTACAAGCCTATATCCAAAATCATGTCTGTTTCCTTTTTAGTTCCTAAAATATCATGCAAAATCCTTAGGTTTTAGAAAAAGCTTCTCTCAAAGAAAGGAAGGAAACTAGTTGGCCAGGCAAAAACCTTGATATTGAAATCGAAAAATACAGAGTTGAGTTCTCGATTTTCCTGTGTTCTAACAGATTTCAATTTATTGTAGTAACCTAATAAGGAGGAAGCAGTAGGCTAACCACAGAGGAGAAATTGAGGGAATGAAATATGAATGAAAACTTATAGTTGAGTTTTGCTGTTTTCCTCTCTACTTTTAAAATGTTGATATGCATATATAATAAAAGAATAAAGTTGACGAGTAATAACAATTCCCTTTCTTTATTCACTAGATCAGGAAGCACCCTACCTCCTACGAAACCTCAGTGATCACACAGTGGCTATCAGCAGTTCTACGACTTTAGATTGTCACGCTAACGGTGTCCCAGAGCCTCAGATAACCTGGTTTAAAAACAACCACAAAATACAACAAGAACCTGGTAAGAGATTTTTTTTTCCCTTGTGTTTACTCTTTCTTCTCACCCTCTTCTTCCCTTAAAATTCCTATCGCCTCCTTTCAGGATGTCTACAACTACTTGCTGATAGACCTGCAAAAATGAATTGGGTTCTGGTTCATGCTTATATCACTTCCAGTGAGGGATACTGGAGTCAGTTCTTATTACAGACCATATTCCTACCCCTACAGAAAGATCCTTCCAGAATCTGCTTTAAATCGTGCGTTCAGGGAATTTCCTGGCGGTCCAGTGGTTAGGACTGCCAGGGCCTGGGTTCGATCCCTCATTGGGGAACTAAGATCCTGCAAGTCATGTGGCAAAAAAAAAAAAAAAAAAATCCTGCATTCAGAGAGAAATGGTAAGAGCCCCTCAGAAAACGTTTCAGTTCATCTTGACAGCAGTGAAGAGTGAGGCGTTAGTTCCTCGATTTGAGGTATAGCAGAGTTTTGAACGCCTGGCATAGATGAAGTTCAGAGTAGATTTATAGTCTCCTTAGTTCACTTTATAACAATTTCAATGATTCGGTAAAAAGAAGAATATTTTAAATTACATTTTATAATACTGGTAAAAAAAAATCTAAATTAATGGTCATGTTGATTGTCTTTCAACAAAAAAATATATTTAATACCAGCTACACTTAAATCCGCGAGTATAAACACTATTGTGTGCCTCGTGACTCCATGGTTAAATAAGAGTAAAATGAACTTAGTTATAATTTTGATTAGTAATTACATTTCTATTAAAGATAAACTTGCCATTTATTTGCAACATCCCGACAACCTAAATCAAATAACCAGCAATATGGAGTCATCCTCCAATGCGAATCCTCAAAATGAAATCTCCATTTGAGTTTGATGCACAGAAAAAGGCTGTGGAAGAGCATCTCCAATTTTAACATATCTACAAATATCTTAGAAAGGCCTTACACTAAGCAGGTCCAAAACTGATCGCATCACATGATTTTCCTCCTCTTGTACAGACAGCGTGTATCCATCATCCACAGTAGAGGTGGTCTCTGTCCTTCCCCCTCTTCCTCTAATCCATCAGGCTGAGCGGGTTGTACTTACGAAATGTGAACTGTGTCTCAAATCCATCCTTTCCTCTGCTTTCTTCTTGTCAGTCTCCTGGTTCAGGTGCTCACTGTCTATGTCCTGGACATCTGCAGGAGTCTCCTCACTGGCCTCCCTACCTCTCTTTTCTCTCTTTGCATCTGTCTTCCACACAACTAAAATGGTGCATCCCTGTTCCAAGTCTTCCACTGGCTCTCCATCACAGGACCCAGTTCAAGCATCTGACAGAGAAGGCCTTCAACAAGGGGCCCTGCCTACTTCTTACAGCGAATGTCCCCCGCCTTGAACTTTATTTACATTCTAACAATTGCCAAACTCTTGTAGATCGCGGCACATGTCATGCTGCTTCAGCCCCTATGCTTTTTTTGTTCCTGTGTCCCCTCTGCCTGGAGTACCTTCCCTTCATGGAATGCCGACCCATCCCTTAAGACACTGGGTGTTTTCCCTCCTGAAAGCCTTACTCAACCCCTGCAAAGAGGAGGCAGGTCCTCCGCGAGTCTTTATTATCTAGGCGTATTTCTGTTCTCTCTTACTGAGTTGTTTGATAGTCACCGGTTCGTGCGAGTCTATTATCTATGCATGTTGCTACTGCTCTCTTCCCGTATTGTATCATGAGTTCATGTGTATGCTGTCTTCCTCTGTGTTTATCATCGTATCACGGCCTCATCCTGAGTACAGTGTATCTTCATGTTATTTGTATCTTGTCCTTTTGTCCTCAAAACCTGTCATAGTGCTTGGCAACGAATCAACGTTTCGTGAATGAATGAATGGTTTTCAGAAAATCTTATCCTTAGCAAGTTCACTTGGTAGCACAAATGCCTAGACTTTGGGGGAGGAGAGAGGCTGCACCATAGAATTTTTAAAGCTAAAGGGACCTTTGGAATATCTTTAGTTCCATTTGAAGAGTAGAAAATGGAGGTGCAAAGAGGTAAAGTGATTTGCCCAAGATGACACACTATTAAGAAAGGTAGTTGCGGGCTTCCCTGGTGGCGCAGTGGTTGAGAGTCTGCCTGCCGATGCCGGGGACGCGGGTTCGTGCCCCGGTCCGGGAATATCCCACATGCCGCGGAGCGGCTGGGCCCGTGAGCCATGGCCGCTGGGCCTGCGTGTCCGGAGCCTGTGCTCCGCAACGGGAGAGGCCACAGCAGTGAGAGGCCCACGTACCGCAAAAATAAATAAATAAATAAGGAAAAGAAAGGTAGTTTCATAGAAAATTCAGCCCTTGAAGTATTCTAGCAAAATAAAAGGATGAATGAATATGTGAATAAATAATAGCTTGGGAAACAATGTCTGTAATATGCTCCCCTTAGAGATTCAGAGTTCACATTAGTATATTAAAGACCCAAAGAAGTCCTGTATTGAAAAAATCAGGTGAACTGTGCTTTTAAGTTCTGTCTTCCCCAAACTGACTTGATCACAAAATATATTTTGTGAAATGTCGTAAAATGTTGGATGGTTCTTTGAAAATAGTGAATTTGACTTAAATTCAGTTCTTGTGCTTTGGATATGGATTCAAGAATCAGAGTTGAACCAATTTGAAAGCTCATGACTGTTCTGGGATTAGAGGGAGAGACCAGGGAGTTACTATAAATGGAAAAATATTATGAGGTGTTGGGCGGGTTTGCATCCTAGCATTGTCCTCGTGGGTCAGAGAATTTGGGCGACTCACTTATCCTTACCCTCTGAGCCCGTATTTCCTTATTTATAAAACTGAGATAATACTGACCATAGAGGAATGTGGTATGGTTGCAATGAGTTAATATAACTGAGCTGACCCATAGACATGGTTTAGTAAATACTATCTTCCCACCCACCTCCCTCATCTGTATAGAAATTGGCCCACGAATTGTCAGAATCTGTTGGAAGGTATCAGAGGGTTAATTAATAAGTCAGCTCAAATGTCAAACGACTCTAAATCTAACAAAGATGTCCTCCTCACAGCTTTCTTTGATCTTCTGAGGGCCAAAAGAAGAACATCTAAAGAGTTTTATATAAATTCTTATATAAAACCTTCCCTAAATATCATTCTAATATGCTACTATTAGCATTTATTGAGTTCCGCTATACTAAATTGTCAATTTTCTCTCTCTCTCTCTGTTCCCTTTATTCACTCTTTAAAACTACTATAGCTTTTTTGGAAAGGAATTTCTTAATTTTCTGGAGATAATCTCTTTCTTACATGCATTCATATGGTATTTGTAAAGTTTCATACGTAAGACTCCCATTTGAGGTGGCAGGTTCAGCAGCCAATGCAACACCCTGTGTGACTGTGACCCTTTTGTCCGTGTGTGTAGATATCTTCAAAAATACCACTTCTTTTAACAAATCTATAAGTGAAGATTACAGGTAACCAAAGTGATCATCCTTAATTAACTCACTGGTTGTTCCAAAGCTGATATAGAAAAACATCAAGATCACAGGCTGAAAAAGACTGAAAACTAGCTCATTGTATCCTAAGCCTTTGGAAAGCTCAACTGAGTTTTTAAAACCTGAGAATAAACTGTGCACCCTTTGGAGACTGGAGATGCATCTTTTTTTTTTTTTTTTTTTTTGCGGTACGTGGGCCTCTCACTGTTGTGGCCTCTCCCGTTGCAAAGCACGGGCTCCGGACGCACAGGCTTGGCGGCCATGGCTCACGGGCCCAGCCGCTCCGCGGCATGTGGGATCTTCCTGGACCGGGGCACAAACCCGTGTCCCCTGCATCGGCAGGCGGACTCTCAACCACTGCGCCACCAGGGAAGCCCAAGATGCATCTTTTTATATGAAGCCTGGCAACTCAAAAAGAACCTATATACTGAGAGTATTTTGGTGACCTTGGATCATTGATAGGATCTGGCCCATTATCATTGTTTTTGGTAAATGACAACTTACTCGATTCCAAAGAAAACAGAGAAGAGAGTTAATGCTTTGGACAAGTGGCGATCAAACACCTGCCGAGAGAATTTAGGGGAGGGGAACTTCTTCTCTCCCTTCTCATTTCCTTCCAGGAAGACCTTTCCGTGGGGGCAGAGCCATTCTAGAGAAGAAATGCAATTTCTAGAAAGTTCTATGAAAGCCAAGTAGTAAGTTCTTGGGACAAGGGACATCAAGCAGGGACAGAAGAGGTCCTAAGCACGCAGCCCAGGGAAGCATGTGCTCAGGGGGGCAGAAGTCCCCTCCCTAGGGCACCCACGGGCAGACTCCCTACTGCCAGCCGCACAACCCAGCACACCTGCAGGCTTCCCAGGGCCTCGACTGCATGGCCCAACCCTGCTAACTCCCATCTACCCCCATGACTTCCGCCACAGCCTGCACTGGCTCGTTTTCTCCCCCAGCCTCTGGCCAGAGGAGCCTCCTTTCACATCCCAGAGCACATAATCCTTCCTTCTCTCTGATGTTCGTTTTCTTTTTTTTTTTTTTTTTTTACAATCTGTGTCACGTCGTAGAGCACATCACTTAGCTGTTCTCTGGTTTGACGTGTGTCCGTTAAAACCTTTGAAGATAGATATACTATCTTCATAGGTTTTCTTTATAGAAAATAATAATAAAAATGTACTGAGCACTCACCAGGTACCCAGGAACCGTTAGGAGTTTTACAAATGTCTCGTTTATTGATACTTTCCACGACTGTCATCTGAGGTAGGTACTGTTATCAGCTGCATTTCCGGGTCTGTTTTGACTTTGCACACTCTTGTTAGGTGGCCGGTACTATTCTAAGCTCTTTACTAATGTTAGTTTGTTTACTCCTCCTAACAGTTCTATGAGATTTGCTAAATTATTGTGCCTGTTTGACAGGCTATGGGATGAGGAAGCAGAAACATAAGGGAAATAAGTGGCTCCAGGTCATAGGGTTAGTGGGTAGCAGACCAAGGTTTAAACCAGAAGAGCAACTCTGAACGCAGAGCACGTGGAGCTAAACGCTAGTTCCCATCACTCAGAAGAGAAAGACACTAGTTTTAAATGACCTCGTGGGCATTAACGAGCATTTAAAGCAATGAATATTTTCTCATTTCCAACCCTTAAAGATCAAGCTATAAAAACTGTAGTTTATTTTTAAAGTTTTATTTTTAAAAATGTAAAGCATAGGGCTTCCCTGGTGGCGCAGTGGTTGAGAGTCTGCCTGCCGATGCAGGGGACACGGGTTCGTGCCCCGGTCCGGGAAGATCCCACATGCCACGGAGCGGCTGGGCCCGTGAGCCATGGCCGCTTGGCCTGCGCGTCCAGAGCCTGTGCTCCGCAACGGGAGAGGCCACAACAGTGAGAGGCCCGCGTACAGCAAAAAAAAAAAAAAAAAAAAAAAAAAAAGCATATTAAAATATTCAAAGCATTTTAAAGAATTGGACATGCCATATATAAAATTAAAAATTATTTTGAACCAAAATCCAGTTTGTTTTAAAAGGTCCAGAATTCATTCCATACCAGCCCCACAGTCTCTTATTCATTCAGGAGACATCATTAAGGCACTATTTTGTGTCTGGTGCTGTGCAAGGCTCTGCAAATACAGCAGTGAACAAGAAAATGAAAATCTGAATAAGCAAATATCTAAGGTAATCAGTTAGTGTACGTCTTTAAGTGAACACAGCTTCTTCAGGCACCAGCCATGTGTGTCCTAACTTACTATCATCAGGACAATGGGCAGCAGAGTTAATGAGCCTAAAAATGGAATAAGGTGAATTAATAAATGGGACAGGTAGAAAATGTAGCTCCGTCACAGGACTAAAAGATCTTTAATACATTAGATAATTGAAAAAATACATCCTTTGTACTTTAATTTTCCTGCTTCAACACTGAGTGTACAGTAGGTTCTCAATCATTCATTTTTAGTGGAACACATAGAATGGAAGAGAGATAAAGAGGAAATAAGAGAAGATACTCAAAGAGTGATAAAAGGTAGGAGAACCTCCAGATTAGACCCAAGTAAAGAACTGGGAACGATTAGGAGGGACTGAAAGGGTGCAAAGTGTTGAAAGAGGGAGGTGGTTTGAGACCTATTTACTTTGAAGAGACAGGTTAAAAGAGAACAGAGCCACTAAAGTGAGTATAATATAAAGGACCAGACGTGAAAGGAAAATGTGAAATGACCAGAACCAGAGAAGCACCACGAGAGCTCTAAGTCGGAGACAGATTCCATGACAGTGGCTGCTTTGAGTATGGTTGGATTCTTAGGGGTAGACAGACAGGAAAGCTCCTTGAAGAAACATTCTTTCTGTTAGGCTAACCATTTTAAGAATTTGCACCCAGACTTGGAACAATGGAATAAAGTCACCCTGGAGAACCTCTGCCTCCCCGGAGTGTCTTCATAACTCCTCCAGCCACCTGCCCAAGGGACTGGCAGTTCCCCCGAAATGATCAAAAACATCACCTTTCTAGCTCACACTCTTCCCAGATTCTCCAGTGAGGTCCTAAAATGTTTAAAGCTGTGACGGAGCTGAGTAAGCACAGCAAGTGGAGCTGTTGGCCACTGAGTTCGTAGTGACACTGTAAGGAGTCAAGATCAGTTTGCAAAGCAGAGGTGGCAGGAGGTGGGTCCAGCTTAGGTCTACACTGATGCCTGCACAGACCATCTCCCAGATGGGGGTACAGAGAAAACAGGGTTCCTGACAAAAGCCATTCAACTGCTGAGAAAAGTAAACCCTTCCTCTCTGAAAATATTTCAGAGAACAGAAGGCGATACTGACCTGAGATGTTTTTAGTAAAGCCCAGGAAACCACCATCGAAATTTCTAGAACAGCAAGACATTTTCAGAATATTTTAAGATTAAAGCAGTAGGGTTGGAACCACAAAGAATTTAGGAAGAATTAATTCCATCTCGAAAGAATTAATTCCGTCTCACTCTCAATGTTTCTTCCTAAGTGAGATCTTGGTCACTAGGACTATTTATCTACGGGTCTAAAAGGGGCATCTTTCCTGTCCTCACTGTGTCACTGACATCAAATATCTGTACCTGTAAGCGCATATTCAGATCAAGGTGACCTACTGTCCTAGTACCTGGGGGACAGAATTACACCTGAAGCGTCAAGTGGTTTTCATAGATCTGAGAAAGATCCTGAGGAAGAGCAGAGGAGAAAGATCCATGAGGATGTTGATGCCCCGGGATGATAAACTGACCGTCACTTTCAGGCTATTTTTGCATGATTTCCTAGAATAATAAAATTCAGAAATGTCAATTAACCTTTTGCAAAACTTGAATAGTAATTGCCTTTTCTTTCTCATGAAATGTACCCTTATGGTGCAAAATGGATCAAGAGACATTGCAGGAAAGAAATGAGTATAAACATCCCAGGTACACACAGGGCAGCACGGGGGGAGCTGAGTGGGCTGCTCTGTATATCATTCCCATCATGCACGGAGGTAGTGTGCTCACGTGATCGGCTCATCAGCCAATCACGTCATCCCTTCCTCTTCCCTCTGTGTCTTTAAGGTAAGGGGTTCTAGGTACCCAGACCAAGAAGGGCCAAGCTTCACTAGTAGATACGCCGGTAGCTCTTCATCCAAAACTCTTCGGCCAGAATATCTCAAGGTTTAGTTGTATCTGTGAGAGCAACGTAAGCGTGAAGGACACCCTGAACATAGCACAGAACCGAGGCTCAGCTCTTTCGTAAGGATAAACTTCCGTTTAGAAGTTGAGGGGAAAAGGAGTGGAATTAAGGGGGGATCGGAGTTGGGGTAATAGCAGGGAAGACAGTTCGTCGGTTGGCACTACCAGAGTTCAGAGCTACTAGCCCAACCCAGACAAGAGGACCCCCGACCCTAACCGCAGCTCTAACCTGCTGAAAGACTGGAGAATTACTTCCCGCGATGACTTGCTAATGCTTGGCTGGTTTGGTGGGACTGACGCATGTAGGGCAGCGGAGCTGTAGGGTTTACATCCAGAAAAGTAACCCGTGAGTAGAGGCCCGCCCGTTTTGTACTGGAAATCAGGAGAAGTTATTTATGGAGACTCAATCCTGACACCCCCAAATCTCTCTCTTTATCGTCAAGTTCCGCTGTATTTAGGTCTTACATGTACATACGTAGCATCGTATCACATCCTAATGCTTTGCCCAGAGAAAACTACTTGGATGCCTTTTCCCGCCTATTATCCTCATCCCCATTCAGCCCAGAAAAGCCTCCCGAAAGCTGTCAGCCACAGCAAGACCCAGCGGAGGGATCACCCGTAAGCCGGCACAGACTCGTTCATATAAACAACAAGGTCCCCTGCAAGTCGTTTACGTTTGGTTGGGTGCCTTTTTAGAAGCCCTCTTGAATGTTCAAATGAAAAATTTAGAACATAAGAAATGGGAGAGAACTTGTACATGTGGGCATCACTTTAGAAAAATCCTCTCCCTTTTTAAAAAAAATTGTGGCAAATACACCTAAATGTTACCATTTTACCCATTAAAAGTGCACAATTCAGTGACAGTAAGTATTTTAACAATGTTCTGCAACCATCGCCAGTATCTAGTTTCAGAACTTTTGCATCACCTCAAACGGAAACCTCATACCCCTTAAGGCTCTTCCCTTCTGACTGTGAATTAACCTCCTTTTGACCTTTTCTGTGACCTCTTGTGACACATGGAACTGTACTTTGAGCATGGCCACGATCAGCAGCTTGTTTTGTCTGAAGAGCAGTCGATGTTTGAGAGACCAGTAGCAGAGAAAAAGGAAGGGAGAGCAAGAAAAACAAAGAAGAGAGAAATAAAGATGTATGGGGAGGGGGGAGGGGGAGGGCAGACTCCCCCAGGAGCCCTCCCAGAGACCAGCAGGGGCTGTGCCCTGTCCAAAGTCACTAACTCCAAAACTAAGAGCCATGGTCTGGGCTCTTGGAGTGGAAGCGGGTCTCCATCCCCAATCCACAATTTCCTGCTTACACTGAAGCCTGGGTGACTAAAGAAAGAAAACTCAGACACTACCTGGATACGTTTTCTCCTCCATCTCTCGGCAAAATAATGAGATGAGGTCTTTCTATCTCACAAGTTCAGCCTTTGCATGGAAACCCCTCCTCCCCCCAAGGACAAACCTGAAACAGCTTAACCAGGATCTAAAGTGACACATAGCAACGCAGCTGGGGTCACCACTCTGCCCAGTTCAATTAAGGAAAATATGCCAACAAATACATTCTCAGATAAGCTAATCTGTGAACTCAGCCCATCACTTGCATGACTAAATCGCTGCTGAAAAGTTAAATCAAGTAAATTCATTCCTCCTCCACCCACATTCAATCAGAACTTGATTTCTGCATAATCTGCTACTAAGATCCCTCTCCCTCCCTCCCTCCCTCCCGCTCTCTCCCGCTCTCTCCCGCTCTCTCCCTCTCGCCCCCTCTCGCCCCCTCTCTCTCCCGCTCTCTCTCGCTCCCTCCCTCCCTCCCGCTCTCTCCCGCTCCCTCCCTCCCTCCCGCTCTCTCCCTCTCGCCCCCTCTCGCCCCCTCTCGCCAGTCTCCTGAAGGAATAGGTTTTGGTTGGTCCTTTTGTTGCTTTAACCCACAACTGTAAATTGCTGTGAAGCACAGATCTGCTTTTCTTCAAAAATATTTTATTATTCTATACATAGTCAATATTATAAAGTTTTGCAAATATATATTTGGATCCACAGAGCTTTTCAACTTTCAGTGGCTCTTTGTTGATGGTAAAGAGGGAGGCCTACAATTTCATTATTAAAACTACTGTTATTTATTTTAATAAGTAATACACGAGTACATTTTCATTTTAAAAGCTCACAGAGTACCAAAATAGAATAAGCTATAAAAATTTCCCTTATGGGGAATGGACACGTAACTGCTTCATGTGTATTTCATCAAAGATTTTTCCATTTTTTACCTACATATGTGTATATATGCAAATGTGGGACACAGATATATGTGAGGCAAATGATAGATGGGGTTCATTCAACAGCTGTTCACTGAGAGCCAGCTATGTGCCAGGAATATACCAGGTGCTGGAAACTAAACAGGGACCTTGAATTTCCATCCTAATGGAAAAGTACAGGTAATAAATTTAACAAACAAAACTGTAAGCCTGTGGCATACAATCAGATAGTACTAACTACTGTGATGAACAAAATAAGATAATGGATTACAGTAGGGCTATATGGGAAAGCCAGCATCTCTAAGATAAGTTTGAGTTGAGCACATACTCTGTGGGGCTTTCTTTCTTTCTTTCTTTCCTCTGTCTCTCTGTCTCTCTTTCTCTCTTTCTTTCTTGCTTTCCTTCCTTTCCTTCCTTTCTTTCTTTCTTGTACGCGGGCCCCTCACTGTTGTGGCCTCTCCCATTGCAGAGCACAGGATCTGGACGCGCAGGCTCAGCGGCCATGGCTCACGGGCCCAGCCGCTCCGCGGCATGTGGGATCCCCTAGGACCAGGGCACGAACTCGCGTCCCCTGCATCGGCAGGCGGACTCCCAACCACTGCGCCACCAGGGAAGCCCATGCTCCACGTTTTGTTTTATGACTTGGCTTTTATCACAATATATCCTGGAGATCTTTCTATGGCTGTACATATTGTCTGCCTCATTTTTTAAAGCAGGCATACACTATAACATAGTATGTGTTCCCATAATTTATTTAGCTATTTTCCTAACGATGGAAAAATACCTTCTTGACTTTAACCTCTTCTGCAGTGCCGTATTATTTCCTGCCTTAAAATGGTCATAGAAACGCTACTTTACTATTCACAGAAAGGCCACTTTGGGTGAATGGCTGTATCCTGCAGTACAAATTCATCCAACCTCATGGAAGGGGCTATGGCCAATCTGAACATACCACAAGAATTTATTGGGGCGGGGATGAGTGCATGTGTGTATATTACGTGTGTGCACACACACACGCATGTGTTTATAATTTATAGACATAAATAGTGAATAGCTAAGGTTTTATAGCTAATAACCGTAGAGTTAGCACCACTTGACATGTTTTTTAAGTGCCCAAATCATCTTGAACTACTTCATTGGAACAATAGTAAAGTTCGCAGTGAAAGGGCAAAAAAACGCTTTTCACTTTTAAGTGTTTAGAAATACATGTGTTTTTGGCATAGTTTCAAGGTGCTCACTTCAACCACAACCCCTTCAATTCAACTGGTTTACAATTTCTTAAGAGCGTTTAGAAACTATTCTGTTATCATAACCCACTTTGGGAAGTTAAACTAGTAAAGCAATAGACATTATCTCAAATGAAAGAACCTTTGTTTATGGCTTTTTCCTTATTCAGTGATTGCATGGAGAGGAATATTATACAGCTTTTTCATCACTGTCCTTAATCTCATTCTTTTCTAAGAGCTTCTCTTCTTTCTCTTTTTTCAAGGCTATAGAGCAAACAGCCTCACCACAGATCACATCGCCCATCACATCCCCTTTAGACCATATGTTTTAAACATCTCACAACTCTCTTCCAACTTAGCACATTATTATAAGGCTGCTTTTCACCATGTCTCAGATTATTCCATACTTCACCGACTTTTTTTTTCTTACATCTGTAAAGGCTTTGCCACAAGGCTTGATCTTAGAGTGAAATTCTCAATAAAGAAGGAAGAAGCTGCGTGGTGACCATTTGAAAACATAGGACTCATTCATCTTTTTAGTGCTATTTGATGAGCCCATCATTCTTCATTTCCGAGTTTTGTCAGCCTTTTAAATTTACTAAGCTTGGATTTCTCTTCCCCAGACATAGTTTTCCAACCTCCAAAGTTTGACTGGATATGTACTATCTCCTTTGTGGTGTTTGCGGGAAATCAACCAGACATCCTATCGCTAGTTTTCTTGGGTCACCTTTAACCATCCTGAATCTATATTTTCGCTCTTCTGATCCTTAATTCAGATACAGCTCTCAGCTACTGAATTCCTTTAAGAACTGCCAATCTAAAGCTATGATTATTTACTGGGTACCTAGAACTGTATACATCATCATCATAGCTACCATTTACTGAAAACTTATCATATGCCAACTTCAAAGCATTTATCATTTAGTTGGTGAGCCAAGACTATCATAACAAAAATTACTTTTTTTTTCCCTAAATGTAACACTCATTCCCTACCATGAGCCAGACATTTTGGTCTATTCTAAAGAAAAGGGAAATGAGTAAAACTTAGTCCTTACCTTTGAAAAACTTACACATAATAGGTACAAAGTCAATTCAAAAATATGCAACATGAATGGCATAAAATTCCATCAGATACAAATTAGCACCTCTGACTGAGGTAATCAAGGGAGGCTTCAGGGAGGAAATGTCATTTGAATTGGACTTTGATGGGTGAAGAAGAGTTTTGATCATGATAAATTGTAAGTTTCCATAGGAATTGTCATGATTTTTGTGGTTGGAAATTATTTAGGTGATCCTTCTGGAAGGAAGCAGGCCTACAATTAAATTACCTCAGCAACACAAAGCAGAGCATCACGTTTATGAGTTCTACTTGTTCTAATAACTGGCACCCAAAGGGGAAAGACGAAATTCAGATAAAGTGACTCTTCAAAGAACCCAATACGATATGGGGATATACGTATATGTATAGCTGATTCACTTTGTTATACAGCAGAAACTAACACACCATTGTAAAGCAATTATACTCCAATAAAGATGTTTAAAAAAAAAAAAGAACCCAATGCCATTTTGCATAATAACAAAAATTACAACGTTATCAAGGAATAAATACAACTGAAGAACAATATATTTAAAGAGAAAATCCTAAAGCTATCAAATGACATAAAAGATGACCTAAGTAATGCAAAGATATTTGGTATTCTTAGATGGGAATATTTATTATCAAGTTGAACCATGTTTGAGCCATTTTATAGGTCAAAATACTGACAATTTCATGTTTCGACCTAAAAATAAATATGACAATTTCCCCCAAATTATTACATAAATTCAGTGGGATTCCCATCAACATTCCAACAGTGCTTTTTACAGAGTTTGACAAGCTAAACCTGAAATCCATATTGAAGTGTAAAGGTCCAAGACACTTTTGAAAAAGGGATCAATCATCTCATACCAAATATCAGGATGTGTTATCAAGCAATCATAAGTTAATCATGGTTTAACTCATGTGGGACAGATAAATAGGTCATTGTGAACAAACAGCCTAAAAACAGAACCACAAATATATGGACACTGAGTATCTGACAGAGCTGGCACCAGAACTCAGTGGGAGAAGAACAGATTACTCCATAAGTGAAGCTGGCATAATTGGCTATTTATACAGTAAAAGTTAGATTCTTTTTTTTTTTTTCTTTGTGGTATGCGGGCCCCTCATTGTTGTGGCCTCTCCCGTTGCGGAGCACAGGCTCCGGACGCATAGGCTCAGCGGCCATGGCTCACGGGCCCAGCCGCTCCGCGGCACGTGGGATCTTCCCGGACCAGGGCACGAACCCGTGTCCCCTGCATCGGCAGGCGGACCCTCAACCACTGCGCCACCAGGGAAGCCCTAAAAGTTAGATTCTTACCTCACGCAATAAACATACCCTTCTCCAAAAGAAAATCTAGATGTATTAAACACCTAAGTGAGAAAAGGCAAAATTCTTTCATCAGATTTTTTGGGGAAGAAAGTATATAAGGGGAATGAATAGTTTATGATATCAGAATAGGAAATATTTCTTTAACAAGTAACAAAAAGCACAAAGGATAATAGAAAGATTGATAAATTTGACTGCATTAAGATTCTAAAAGCTTTTGTATTAAAAATTCACCATAGGGGCTTCCCTGGTGGCGCAGTGGTTGAGAGTCCACCTGCCGATGCAGGGGACGCGGGTTCGTGCCCCGGTCCGGGAAGATCCCACATGCCGCAGAGCGGCTGGGCCCGTGAGCCATGGCCACTGGGCCTGTGCGTCCGGAGCCTGTGCTCCGCAACGGGAGAGGCCACAACAGTGAGAGGCCCGCGTACAGGAAAAAAAAAAAAAAAAAAAAAATTCACCATAAACAAAGTTTCCAAGACGGTTCATAGAATGGGGAAGACTTGTAACATATTTAACAAGGGCTCAGGATCCAAAACATATAAAGAACCCTAAAATCATTGAGAACAAAACAAATAGGCTAATAGGAAAATGTGCAAAGGACACAGAACAGGCAATTCACAGGAAAAGAAGCCTGAATGGCCAACCAAAATGGAAAAAGATGTTCCACCTACTAGTAATCAGGGATGTCACTTCACACCCAAAATTTTGCCATCAGTTAAAACACCTGATAACACCAAATACTGGTGAGTAATGGGAAAGGGGAGCACTTACTCATTGCTGGTTAAAGTGTAAATTGGTATATTTTGGAAGACAATTTTGTAATACTTGGTAGAGTTCAAAATGGGTATATCCTATAACCCAGTACAAGGAGATATTGCATAACAAGGTACACAGAGCTGTATCAGATGTGCATTGTGGCCTTCTTTGTAACATCAAAAAAAAGTGGAAACTACCTAACTACCGTATAGGAGAGAAGTGGATTAAAAAAAAAAAAATCTGTGGCTTTTTAATATAGTGGAATATTACATGTCAGTGAAGTGAACTCCATCTACATGTATCAACAAGGATAAATATTAAAACACTGTTGAATAGTGTTTTAATATTTATTTTAAAAAAATCCAAGTTAAAAAAGGATATGTACCATATGACACAATTTATTTGGAATTTGAAAACCCACAAAACAATATTATATGTTCTATAGAGATACACATCCATCAATATGTAGACAAAGTACAAAAACATGAGAATGAGGTGCACCAACTTTAGGACAGTGGTAGCTTTGGAGAGAGGGAGGAGAAGGGGGAAAGTATAAATTTTTGCAGCAACGTGGATGGACCTAGAGATTGTCATACTGAGTGAAGTCAGTCAGACAGACAAACATCATATGATATCGCTTATGAGGAATCTTAAAAAAATGGTACAAATGAACTTATTTACAAAACAGTAATAAGAGTCACAGATGTAGAAAACAAACTTATGGTTACCAACGAGGAAAGGGGGGAGGGATAAATTGGGAGACTGGGATTGACATATACACACTAGTATGTAGAAAATAGAGAACTAATAAGAAGCTACTGTGTAGCACAGGGAACTCTACGCAATACTCTGTAATGACCTATATGGGAAAAGAATCTTCAAAAGAGTGGATATATGTATAACTGAATCATTTTGCCGTACAGCAGAAACTCACACAACACTGTAAATCAACTCTACTCCAATAAACATTTTAAAATTAAATTAACACTTCAAAAAAAAGAGGGGTCTAAAGCAAATATGGCAAAATGCTGACATCTGGCTCTCTTAATGGTGGGCCACATGGGTTATATTTTTTCTGCACTCTTAAAATCTTTGAAATTACAATGAAAAAATTCAAAACTAAAAAGAGAGCCCTCCTTAAAAGGTGAGCTCCACTAGTAGACCAGAGCCTGTATCATAGTGAACAGGTTGCATCAAGGTAGCAACAGGTTAAGGCATTAAAGAAACTAGGGGACGGACTTCCCTGATGGTCCAGTAGTTAAGACTTCACCTTCCAATGCAGGGGATGTGGGTTCGATCTCTGGTCGGGGAGTTAAGATCCCACATGCCTCCCGGCCAAAAGACCAAAACATAAAACAGAAGCAATATTGTAACAAATTCAATAAAGACTTAAAAAAAAAAAAGAAGAACTATAGTTGTCTCCCCAGGTTTAAGTATGGGCAGAAGATTTGATGAATGGGGAAAAATAATAAGGGGATTAACTGGCCTATTTATGTGAGAAGGGAAATAAGTAGCGAGAGTAGAGAATGAGAGAAGCGTGACGAGGTTTCTCAGGGGTCTGATGATGACGTATCCACGTCTGTGCCTTTGTTGCTGTGCAGAGTGAGGCCAAGTCAGAAAGAAGAGCTGTGCTTGTTGGTTTGGGACACTTTCTCACCCCATCTCTCCTCCACGTGATGGGAAGAGGGAACTGAGCCAGATGATGTCAGCTCATCAGCGTCCCTGGCACCATCCTCTCACCTCTGCAATTACACATCTGTCTCCTTGGGTGAAATCCAAGTCCTCTGACTTTATTTGATCATGCCGTTAGCCTTAATTTGGGATCTGAGTGATAGAAACTTGGTTGAGGCTCAGGTCTGCTGCAGTGGAGACCACTGTGGGTAGCCAGATCGCTGCTCTTCCGAACGTTCATTGCCCCGATCACCCACTCTCCAGCCACACTTTCACTTTCTGGGAGCACCACTTATACCATATCTTGCCCTTTTCAAAGCTTTCACTGAAATTATTTTTGTTGATCCTCATAGCAATACCGTGAAAGAGATAAAGCAGGGGTTTTTTGTTTGTTTTACAGATGGGGAAACCGCCCCACAGGGATTAAATGATCTAGCCAAGGTTACAGGGCAGAGCTCTCATGTTTTTTTCCAGAACCATCCTGGACTCATCTCTGTCTATTCCTGGATCCAATAAAGCACCGATTTCTGCGGCTTGTTTCTACAAAGTGTCTGTTTCCATCTCTCCCCCCTCCACTTCCTTTCCCACCATCCACACTTAGAGCCTCATCACTCCTTGCCTGAATTACCACTGCTGAGCTGGACTTCCAGATACCACTTTTTCCTCATTCCAGTCCATCCTGCATTCTCCTTCTAGACTAAACTTCCTTAAACATTGCTCTCATTAGGTCATTTCCCTCAAAAATCTTTGTGACCCTCTCTTTCCTTCTCCATTGAATGGAAACTCCTCAGCCGGGATTTCAAAGCTCTCCTTAATCTGAACTCACCTTTTCCAGTCAACTACTCAAAACAGGTGCTTTGAAAATAAAAATGGCTAAGAAACACATGAAAGAATGTTCCGAAAAGATACAAATTAGGACAACCATCATTTTACTCTATCAAATCAACAAAGTTGTGTGTTTTCTATTTTTTAGATGCTACTGGGAGGAAAGTGATGAAATAGTCTCTTATCTTCTGCTGGTAGAAGCTTTGACTGGTGTTATCTTTTTGGAGGGCAGTGTGATTAGATGAATCAAGAGCTTTTGACCTAATAGATCTGTTTCTGGAAATCTCTCCTAAGGAAATAATCTGAAATTCAGAAAAATCTTTATGCTTAAAGATGTCATTGCACTATTACTTATAGCTATGAGCAATTAGGTATAACCTAACACCAAGCATTAGGGTACATGCATCTGACGAATGACTATATTCAAAGCATGTAAGGACATGGAGAATAACTTATGCTATGATATTGGGGGGCTGGGGTCAGTATTTAAATTTATATAAGCATTAGGAGAAATCTTACCAACATTTCACTACTGGACTTGTTTCCTCTCTCCCAGCACACTATTTCACACCTTCTTCTCTCACTTCAAACCTCCAAAATTACCTCCTCCTCAGTTTCAACAGATGAGTACCTCTTGTTTATTGAGAAAATGTATCACCAAATTGTCCAGTCTATGTCCCTTTACGCTCTGCCATTCTTCCTGTTAGACTCCTATCCAAGGCCAGTTCAGCCACTGAGTTCCATCCCCTCTCACTTCTTTAAGAATCCACTCCTTGTACTGTTCCTTCTGTTCGTTCTCTCTCTCTCTCTTTCTCCCCCCCGCCTCAGATTATTCCTATCAGCACGTAAACATGCTGTAAAGTTTCACATTTCTAAAACGAATTCATTCCTTGACCTCGTGCTGGTCTCCAGCTACCCTCCTGACAGTAACCCCCTAACCGTCTCTCCTCCATCACCTCCTGTCTCTAAGTGACAGTCATCATGCTTCTGTTCCCAGATGTCACTGAAACGGCTCATTGCCAAACACAGTGGTCTGTGATCTCCCTTCTTCGTAGTCTCTCAGCTGCACCGAACGTAGCTCGTCGCTCTTCTCCATCATGAGCTCTCTCCTTGGTTCTAGGAATCACGCTCTCCTGGTTTTCTTGCAACCTCCCGGGCTACTCCTCCTCAATCCCTGCTGCTTCCTCTTTCTCTGATTTCCCGGGGCTCAGCCTTCAGGCCAGCTGTCGTCTCTCTCCGGACTCACTTCCCAGGAGCTTTGTTTCCATTCCCCTGGCTTTCCATGCCTCCCGAATGTTGAGTCCCTGCAGCCAGCTCTAACCCCGACCTCCCCCCCCTGGGCCCCCAATGAAACCTCACGAAACAGAACAGAACTCATGCTTTTTCTCCCTCAAACCTGCCCCCCCCCCAGGAAAGGTACTACCACCCTCCCAGCTGTTCAAACTATCAACCCTGAAGCCAGACTTTTATTACTCTTTTTCATGTACCACATGCTAACCCACAAGCAAGCCACCAATCCCTACCCCTTCCGACAAACGCAGTCACCCCTGGACAAAGCCACTGTATCTTTCCCTAAACAAGCTCCTTCCTGCCCCACGGGCTTTATATGTGTTACTCCCTGTGCCTAGAATGCCCTTTTCCAGGTCCTCACCTGCTCACCCCTGCCCACCTCCCGGGTCTCTGCTCAAAACATCACGTGCTCACAGTCTCCTCAGAACACCCCATCTAAGGTAGCTTCTTCACCTTCCTTAACGTGTGACCTCCTTAACCGGGTCTAGTTCCCTCACAAACGTTATGGCTGCTTGAAATGACATTCTTTACTGGTACTTCTCCCAAACTCTAATTTAAGCCCTTTGCAGGCAAGGACTCATTTGCCTTGCTTATTAGCATATTTACCAGCATCTAGACTAGTGTCCAGTACACGGTGGCCCTCAAAAATAGTCATTATGTCAATGAACAAGCTGTGTAAAAAAGGCCACTTTAAAAAGACTAAAGGAGAACTGACCGGGGGTGAGATTTTAGGTTTGTTTGTCTTTTCAGATTTTCTTTATGCTTTCCAGTATTTCTCAAGTTTTCTGTATCAGATACAGTTTTCATAGTCAGGAGAATACAAGCTATTTCAACTAACAAAATACAGCCTCTGGTCTGGTCGGGTTCAATTTGTTCCGGAACAAGCACTTGGTGCGTGTTCATTTCAGGGTCTTGCCTTTTCTCGGTGGCCCCCCTTCTCCCATCACCTCTGATAACCTGACCTCAACTCAAGGCCCATATACTCCATGACGCCTTCCCTGAGTGGCCTATTCTTATTGAGCTCCTCCCCGGCCACACTACATTTGATTGGGTCCGCTGTGCTACGTGTATTTCTTCTCACGCATCAAACATTTTCTGTTTGCTGGTGTGTGCGTGTGTGTGTGCGTGTGTGTGTGTCGAGGGGTGGGGAGGGAGAGAGAGAGACACAGAGAGACACAGAGAGAGAGAGAGAGAGAGAGAGGGAGAGAGGGAGAGAGGGAGAGAGGGAGAGAGGGAGAGAGAGGGAGAGAGGGAGAGAGGGAGAGAGGGAGAGAGGGAGAGAGGGAGAGAGGGAGAGAGGGAGAGAGGGAGAGAGGGAGAGAGAGGGAGAGAGGGAGAGAGGGAGAGAGAGGGAGGGAGGGAGAGAGGGAGAGGGAGAGAGGGAGAGAGGGAGGGAGGGAGGGAGGGAGGGAGAGAGGGAGAGAGGGAGAGAGGGAGAGGGGGAGAGGGGGAGAGGGGGAGAGGGAGAGAGGGAGAGAGGGAGAGAGGGAGAGAGAGAGAGGGAGAGGGAGAGGGAGAGAGAGGGAGAGAGGGAGAGGGAGAGGGAGAGGGAGAGAGAGAGAGAGGGAGAGAGAGGGAGAGAGGGAGAGAGGGAGAGAGAGGGAGAGAGGGAGAGAGGGAGAGAGGGAGAGAGGGAGAGAGGGAGAGAGGGAGAGGGAGAGAATGTATGTATGTTGTGTTTGGTGTGAGTTGATTTTCCCTCCTGGACAGACACGGTGTCTTAGCCTGCCCCTCCCTACCCCCCCAAGTCTCTGCCACAGGCTAAAGTACAGTCAGTGCTCAAATACATGGGGCAGTACTTGCTATTGAAGCGACTGGGTCTGGAAGCTCCTTCCCTCGCACTGGCTCCACAGTAATACTTACACCTGCATTTACTGAGCACCTACTACGTGCTGGGCAGTTGCTATTCGTTTTCCCGTTGATTGAGTAGGAACTGCTTTCACTGTCATCGTAAGACTGAGGAAACTGAAACAGAAAGGTGACGTAACTGGCCTAAAGTGACAGAGCTGTGCTGGGGAGGCCTTGATTAAAGCCCAGCCCAAGCTCTTTACCACTGTGACCGACGAAATGGGATTGGCTTGGACCACTGAGCCACGAATGTGCTTTCCATCAAACTGCACGCTCTCGGTTGAGTCCCTTAGCCTCCCCAAACTTCAGTGTCCACGTTTGAAAGATGGAGACGATAACCCCTTACAGGGTGGTTGTCGAGATAGGAATGGGGTGTCGGTCGTGCCTGACACACGGCGGGCATTGAGGAAATGGTAGTTATTATTATTATTATTATTATTATTATTATTATTAGATATGCTACCTCCTTGATATGTGCTCTTTCAAGTTGGGGGCCGTAGCCCCATCTCATTTCTTTCTGGCCTGGGTCAGATCTGCGTCTCCCAAGTAGGGGCTCAGAGCTCTAGAAGGTACTACGAAAAAGCCTGGAGGAGAGAAAACAAATACGCAGCCCTGGCCCAGGTGAACCAGAGCCTGTACTTCCTCGTCTGGAGGCATAATGATAGGAAGAGGGTTGTGTTACAGAAGTGGCTGTTTTGTTCTGTCATCCAGGCTCACTCATCTAAACATCTCTCGCTCCCCAGGAATTATTTTAGGACCAGGAAGCAGCACGCTGTTTATTGAAAGAGTCACGGAAGAGGATGAAGGTGTCTATCACTGCAAAGCCACCAACCAGAAGGGGTCCGCGGAGAGTTCGGCATACCTCACCGTGCAAGGTAAACAACTGCTCCAGAGAGCGTGAGAAGCTGCTCAGACACCTATTTCCCTGTTTGTTGAACTTTCCACCTCCCAGCGTCCCACTGCCCCTCCAGTCTGTTCCTTTCCCTGACCTCCTTTTCCCCTCCCCGTCCCGCTGGGAAGGCCTGGCTGGTTCCCCTCCTGGCGAGGCTGAAGGTGAGGACACAGGCCACCGTCGGAACACAGTCTCTGTGGGGGGACAGTAGTTCCCGGAAGACAGGAGAGCCAGCTGCTGCCACAGCCATGACACTGACCCACAGAGAATGACCAGAGTGGCCACACCTGTGAAAAAGAAATCCAAGAAAGCAGAAGATGGGTGTAGAGAGAAAAAAAACCCACACACTGGAAATTATCCATTCTTTTTCCAGTTCCCACCAGTTACACATATGCTGGCTCTTCCCGCCGTTTTCGTAAACTGGTTTTTTAACACGAAGTAGCCTGCAAAATACTCTGAGAGAAGCAACACGTGATAAACAGACCACGTGGAAGAAAAATATTCCAAGGGCTTCCTCAGACAGTTTTGTTGAGCAGCAAAACCTAAAGGGACCTCATCCGACCGTGGACTCTGGCCATGTGGCTTCCATTTAGAACAGAGATTAGACCTCAATTTCAATTCTCCAAAGCCAAAAATCATCCCAGAAAACATAACGTTTATGGCACCGTAAAGTCTTCGAATTGGCGCCTCTCAGATGTATACACATCTATGGCTCGCTGAGGTTTTACATGAAGCGATGGAATTTCTTCAGTAGCCTGTTTGCAAATGCTCCCCAGTAGACTTCAGAATATGTAAGCATTTCTGAAGGGAATCTTGCAGCGGTTCGTGGTTACCATCATCCTCACCCCAGCACACTCGGTCCTGCACATGCTTCTCCTCCAGCCTCAGCTCTCATCCCCTCACACGCCCCAGGCCCCCCACCTGGACTAAACCGGAACACACCGCACTCCCCCTGGTCCTCTGCCCTTTACACGTCGTTGCCCCTTTGTCTGAACAGCCTTCCTTCCCAACTTGTTCTCCCCCAGACAATCCTACTCCCACCTTTTACTTTTTTATCTTTTTTCCTGAAGTACAGTTAATTTACATTGTGCTAGTTTTAAGTGTACAGCAAAGTGATTCAGTTATACATTATACATATTCTTTTTCAGATTCTTTTCCATTATAGGTTATTACAAGATATTGAGTAGAGTTCCCTGTGCTCTACAGCGGGTCCTTGCTGTTTACCTGTTTTATATATAGTAATCCTACTCATCTTTTAAAATGCACTTTCGCTCTTGGGTCACTTTCTCTACACCTCATCTCTCGTGTCTCACCACCATGCCCCCTGAACCCCGTGCTCCCACAGCACTTGGCATGGACCTTGAATACAATGCTCATCATCGCGCATTATTCTCTCTCCTGGTCCAGAGACTCGAGAAATGTTCGTTGGATTAATCTCTTTAGAAAACCACCAGTGAATGTCTGAAAAGAGAAACACATCACTATATTGTTGAGGGCATTCGAGAGAAGCCAAATTAAATTAAGTCAACCACTTATATATCTGCCCAGGACGCTGCAGGATATGGACGTGCAAGTCACGATCCCTAACCTCTCTGTGCTTTGAAAACCTAGTTGGAAGGCGATTGAGGGGAACGTGAAACCGTTAGAACCAGATCAATGAACATTTTGAGCTCCTCCTGTGGGTAACACAGAAACCCTAGTTTGTATAAAACAGACTACACAGTGCCGCTGATAAAGGCTAAAGGACTTCCTAGAGGCCAAAAACGATAATGGCGAGTGACTTGACCTCTGAAGGAGGCCTTGCGGGATGTTGGATTGGCCAAGTGGATGGGGCAGGAAAGAAGACAGCGAGTTAAGTGGCAGCTCGGGGCCTCCCACACTGATAGCTCCCTTGGCAATGACAGAATCTCAACAATTCTAACCATTTCCTATTGGCCGGTCCATTGAATTTTCTGAGGAATCGGTACTTTTGTTTTTAAATTTATCTTACTGAAGTATAGTTGATTTACGATGTTGTGTTAATCCTACCGTACAGCAAAGTGATTCAGTTATACATATACATTCTTTTTCATATTCTTGTCCATTTTGCTTTCTCACAGGATATTGAATATAGTTCCCTGTGCTATGCAGTAGGACCTTGTTGATTATCCATTCTCTATATAATAGTTTGCATCTGCTGATCCCAAACGCCCAATCCCTCCCTCCCCGAGCCCGAGGAATTGGTACTTTGGATTCATGATCTCTTTTTCCTCACGGGGCATTAATCTTCAACATCACTTAGAGAAACGGTCTAATCTGCAAGGTAGCTGCAGACACTATATATATGACTCCTTCTTTTCACCCATTATTGCCCCCAACAGCCCTGTTTTGAGTTCTTGTGTCTGCTTTTTATACTTTTTCTGCCGTCTCCTCCTTTGCTCCCTCTTGTAACTCCTTCTCTGCTCTCAGAGTGATGGCTGTATCCAGCCTCTCTGCTGAAAAACTGTGGTTAGCTGAGAAATTACCTGATCAGCCACCATCAAGCCACACATGAAATATCTGTACCTATTTCTAAGAGAAGCATAAACAAACGAAGGCATATCCTAATACGGTAATGATAAAACAGTGCAAGGAAATGAGGATGTTTAGTCTAAAAATGAGTCCACTCGGGGAGGACAGGATTGTTTTCTTCAAATATTTAAAGAGCTTTCAGACAGAGGAGATGTTGGCCTCATTCTTTGACTCACCAGAAAAGATAACCAGAACCAAGGAAGGGAGACGGTGGTAAAATTTCAGAGAGGCAGGTTTCAGCTCCACATAAAGGTATAATTTTGAACAGGAGGGATCTCTGAAAGTTGACAGTACGTGCATCTTGTGAATGAGACGCAGTATCTTGAACAGAAGTACTCTGGGCTCATTGAATAAAAATGTCATCCTTGGACGCTGTTCAGAACGGTTAAAGGCAGTACCTGCCTAGTGATCTCATCACTGAAATGAGACTCCTGCTTCTGGAGTCTAAGTCATTTATTCTTCTCACTCTGGTGGGTGTGAATTAGGTGAATCATGCTTTAGACTTGGGCTTCCCTGGTGGCGCAGTGGTTAAGGATCCGCCTGCCAATGCCGGGGACACGGGTTCAAGCCCTGGTCTGGGAAGATCCCACATGCTGCGGAGCAACTAAGCCCGTGCGCCACAACTACTGAGCCTGCGCTCTAGAGCCCGTGCGCCACAACTACTGAAGCCCGCGCGCCTAGAGCCCGTGCTCCACAAGCACGGCAATGAGAAGCCCGCACACCACAACGAAGAGTAGCGCCCGCACACCACAACTAGAGAGAGCCAGCGCGCAGCAACGAAGACCCTTCACAGACAAAAATAAATAAATAAATTTATACAAAAAAGTGAAAAAGCTTTAGACTTGATTTCCTCATATATGCAGTATAGACCCTCCACACTGACCTATCTTGTCAGGTTGAGTTTAGGAAGTGAAACCAGGGAAATAAGTTGTGTCTGTGGCTATGTTTAACATATTTAAAGAGGTTCACAAATTAGCCAGGAAGGAAACTGTCTGCTCTTTTTATTTCCTTTGAAAAAGGATTCTTATACTCATAGATAAAACAATGTGTTATTTTTGTATCTGAAAAGGATGAGCGGACTGGGGAATCAAAGTGGCTTCTTTAAATAATCACAGGTCTTGTTTGGTTTGGACTGCTCAGGAGCTCACGTGGAGTGCTCAGAGGGGAAGTTCTAATATTAAAAACAACAGCAACAAAACTGTAGCTAACCAAAATAATTTCTGCACTGTTACAGTGCAACGGGGGCACATTTTCATCCAAGGATTTAAAATAAACTATACTTTATCATTATTAGTAATAACCACTATATGTGTGTGTGTATATATATATATATATATATATATATATATATATATATATATATATACACACACATATTCCTCTAACAGACTTAGGCTTTGCTATTGAAATAATAGCAAAGCAGTATAATAGCATTTATAATCACACAGGAGAAAACAACTTGAAGAATAGTTACCATTTTGAACATTTTTTTGAGGAAGGCTGCTGGATGCAGAAATCATGGAAAGCACAGGACTGCCTCGGGGCACTCTGAATACTGCAAATGGTACCACAGGTGTGATTTGTAAATTTTGGGCCACAATAATCGCACATTAACACGTTTCGGGAAAGGACTCGCATGGCAGGAAGGATACACTATGTTCTTTAACATCTTTAACAAAGTCCCAAGAGTAAAGGGTAAGAAAAGCTCAGAAGGGACTTGTCTTGAGTATCCAGCCTTTTTTCATCACGCTTGGCCAGCCTTGAGTTTGCATCTCTTTTCTGAGCCTCCTCTGATCTCTGACTGCCCCTACCTTAGCTCCTCTCTTCCTAAAGCCTGCGTGCCCCCACTTCTCTCTCCCTGGCTCTCCTGGCACTAGGGAGGATGCGATAAACTAATTGACACGAAGATGTTGGTGACTGATGTCACTCCTCTCATGGGTTGGCAGTTCAGAAGGGTTTCCCCAGGAGAGAACAGAGAGAGACCGACCTCTGAGCAGGCAGCTCACTAATTTCACATGGGAGGGCTGGGGGCGGGATGTGCATGCCTTTGTAATTAAACCCAAGCAATGACATAAAGTTGGCCTTGATCAAGAATGCAAAATATGGTGATGGAATTCGATTACAACATCTTAATGCTTGTTGACCGTGTGGTCCACTGTTTTAAGCACATAACATGCAGTAGTCTCCTTCAATCCAATGAGGGTTTTTTTTCCCTACTTACAAGTGAGAATCCGAGGCCCCGAGAGGGTTAGGACCCTGTCCAGGGTTACAAAGCTCGGAAGAGGCAGTGCTGAGAGAACTGGATCCCTGTTTAACCGCTCTGCTCTCCTGCCTCTCAGCCTGGTGGGGAAGAGGCCCCACTCTGAAGCCAGGTGCGTCCCTGCTCGTGAGCCGTGCAACCTTGGACAAATGACTTCCCTCCTGGAGCCTCAGTTTGCTCATCTGCAAAATGGGTGCGAATAATGGCATACCAACCTTATAGGGCTGTTGCAAGGATTAACACATTTAACACCATATCTGGCATATGATAAAAACTTCTTCAATATTAGCTAACACTATCATTTGTTAATATGATAAACCAAATTCCATTTCAACAAAACTTTCTGTATTATAGTTTTTCTAGACTTAGCCAGTAAGTCACAAAAATGGTGTTCTGGACCACAAAATTCCTCTTTGACCTAAGGATTTAACCTCCTGTGATAAAAATGTATTACAGAACTGATAGGATAGCCATTTTAAGTAACTTTACTTAAAATTACTCTTGAAATGTACTTCAGATTTAATCCAAATAGAGTATGCCTCCAATCACTGTCCTTAAGAAGAATTCCAAGTTGATGGCTGTACACGAGTCTATGTAGATTCCTGTAAAGCTTCGTAAATAGTATGAAGGCCAATTTTAATGCCCAGTAAACCTTAGAGACTTACATAATAAGGTTAACTGGATTACTGGTTACTGGATTTTCAATCAAAGGAGGCAGCCCTGCTTGACTTGCTCACAGGGGAGGCCAGGCCTAGGTGCACTGATTTTCTTTTCATCCATATATATTTATTGAGACTTTCACCAGGCCAGTGCTCAAGGCGCAAAATGAACAAGAAACACACCCTCCTCTCTGTGTCCTAATAGCTTCGTGGGCAGTAAACCCACATAAACAGTTACCTCAAATTAAAACAAAGCCAGAACCAGAGAATAACTCCTAAGCCAGGCTGCAGCGTCAGGCCAGTTTCTCAGGGAAAGTAACGCAGTTGTTCGTAGAAAATGATCAGTACTTGGGTCAAAGTCTGATTCGTTTTAGAAAGAAAAGATAAATTGTGTCATATGAGATGTGTTTGGATGAAGAAAACGATCTTGCTCTTGAAGTCCAGAAAGTAGTAAGAAGGGAAAAAAAGGAAAAGGCGGGCGTTGGGGGGAGTCCTTCAAAGTGACAGCTCACACTGGCTTTACCCATCTCCCCGTAAGGTGGGGTGCTCTTGTCACACATCTGAGGGATGAGGAAGCTGGGGCACAGAGTCCTTGGCCTCAGACATAGCTGCTTGTAGGGTCACATAAAGACTTCCTTTTCTGCAGTTAAGGAAGGCCCTGGGGCCAGGGACCCTGGTCTTTTGCTTGGGGAGTTTCCCCAACTTCTTGGGAGGCACCGCCCAGTTATACTGCATGAGCTGAGCTGCCTGATTCTGTTGCCTGTTGACTCAAGCAGTCTGGTACCCCTCAGAGCCACATGTCAGGGCTGGTGTGATGCTGCCGCATTGCACAGCCCGGGCCCCATGCAGACAGAGCTGCCATCACTAGCAGAAAGGCCCAGGGCAGGACGGCAAGACACCGCCCAGCTGTACAGACTGTAGACAAGGGTTACCATCTTCAGAAATCAGCCCTTCCTCTGTCTGGCACCTGCCCTTCCTATCCCAGCAGGGATGGGACGAAGCCTGGGAGGGTAACTGACATGGAATGTTCTGGGCAGTGAGGTCAGCACCCTGAAATAAGAGGTACAAATACCTGACCTCTTCGAAACAGCCACCTTCTTGTCATTATCCCGTATAAAGATACCCTTGTACCATGTCCTGGTGCTGGTCTCTCACACACACCAGATGGGAGGGACGTCCCTGAGATCCAGTGCGAACTCCTAGTATTGTCAAATCCCACCCACGTTCCACTGGCCTCCTTCGCGGGCCGTCTGCAGCTGGGCTATTTCATGCACCGAGTTCATCAGCTGACACCAGCCAGGTGAAGTTGGGTGTAAGTCCGGCCAGCGTGTAGATGTCTGACCTCTGAAAACACATCCAAGAGCTGGATGGGAAGAGATACTGCTGATTTAAATTAATCTATAGCAGACTATCCTAATAGTTACTTTCCAAATAAAGATGGAGATCAAGTTATCAGACAAGATAGAGGTAGAGCCTAGATACTACATCTTACAGAATGAGTTTAGTTCTCAGTCAACCGTAATAGAACATGAAATAGACCTTTCCCTTCTAATTAACGTTCATCTTGAAGATGTTTTTAATGAGATGATTCCTTAAATGCCTAAGTGCACACAAACACATTTGCTCCCACTGCAGGGAATTCTGCCAGAGTAAGGACCGTGGAATTACTTCGGGGGCTCAACTTCCTGCCCCGGCGAATGCAGTGGGAAAGTTCCCACGAGAGGGGGTCTCTCCCAGGGCATTCCGTGCAGGAGGCCTCTGCGGAGGCTTTATGCAGACAGAGCCGTGTCTTAAGATGCTCTCAGCATCTCCAGGAGCCCAAGGCCACTGTGCCCTGGAGTAGGTCCCAATCAGTTTTTCGGTTCCACAAAACGCATTTGCAGCGTAAGCAAAGAAGTGTGCGCGTGCGTGCGTGCATGTGTGAATACAGCAAGGCAACGTTAAACCTCTTACTGCGGGGGAGGAAATCCAAACTCACAAACTTGCGCTTACGGTTTTCCCATCAAGAGGACGTACTGAGAGAAAAGGTGGTCATTGAAACTTCTCAGTCTCAGGAGATTCAGGGGAAAAGTGACGGCAAGATGCCACAGCAGCGAATGAATCCAAATTCATGCACTCACTCACTCACCCAGCACTTTCAGGATGCCTCCCTGCTACGTGCTAGGCACTCTTCTCCACACCAGAGATGCAGCAGTGAACGAGAGGACCTCCGTTCCACTGCTTCACGCAGTAGAACACACCCGTCAGTTCATACCTGAACACCAGACCGTGAGCTCCCTTCCGTGCCCTTTCACTTACCACCGTACACCAGCACTCAGAGCAGAGCCTGGGACACAGGTGATGTTCCGTGTGTTTATCAGATGAATATACGTGAAAGGGAATTTGGCCCGGAACCCTTTGAAAGCTTCGTGAAACTCTCTGGAGACAAAGCAAAGTATGATTTATCCGCTTATTCACCCAGTTCGGTGAGTGGGGATAGAAAGATGAATAAGGTGTGACCTCAGCCCTGGGAAGCGTACATCCCGGTAGAGAAAGGGCGAAGGCCAAAGCACAGAGGTGCAGAAGGGCTGGTCTATTTACGAAACTACAAGTATTTTGATGTAGAGCACGTGGGAGGGCAGCAGGAGATGAGGCTGAAAAAACAGGCAAGGTTGGGCAGAAAGGACCTAAGGGCTTGGGCTTTCTATGCTGACGGGGCTGAGGGTGGGCAGCAACGGTGGAATTTAAGGAGTCCCAGGATGGAATCCATGATTTGGCAAGATGACACGGGCTGGAGCGGAGGAGAGACTGGGGACTCAAGGCTGGTTAGGAAGCTGATGCGGTCATTCAGGGGGACTTAGGTGGTGATCACGCGGTAGGACAGGGCGTGACAATTTCATGAGCCATGGAAGCAGAATAAGCAGGACTTGGGGATGGGCTGAAAAGAGAGAAAAGGCCAGATTCCCCTCTAGCCGTGGTGAGGATAATGGCCACAGGAAGTGCAGGTATGTGGTGGCTGAACGGAGAAGAGGGAAGCGGCCTCGGTTTTAGCTTGTGTATTTGCTACCGTTGAGGGCAGAGAACCTTCACTGGCAGCAGCTGCCCACAGCACTGAGTTGAAACCACAGGGATGCACACATTTCTCTATGGTCTGGTCCCGTCCTGCATCCTGCATTATACTCCGTCAGTGCCCTATTGTTTCCCAATTCTGGGCCTTCACACATACCCTTCCCTCTGCCTATAATGCCCTCCCCTGCCTTCATCCCTGTAGGTCAAAATCCATTTCACATGTCACCTCTTCCAAAAGGCGTTAGAGTCCCTCATCTCCAAACTCTTTGTACCTAGTTTCTCTGTATTTGCCTTACGCCTCCTGGTTAGGTTGTGAGTGAGCTCCTGGGGAGTGACAGCAGCTTTCCCTTATTCACCTTCCCATCTCCTTGCCTGGGGCAGGACTCAACTCTTTGAGTTAAAACAAAGAGCCCACCAGATAAAACTGTCATGCATGAAATGGGGATATCCTTGCCCCTATTCATCGGGCATGTGTGAGGACTCTGCACAAGGTATCATCAACCACATCACCAGTTCTTTCTCTTCTTTTGGCCGCACGCAGGATCTTAGTTCCCCAACCAGGGATCGAATCCCCGCCCCGTGCAGTGGAAGCGTGGAGTCCTAACCACTGGACTGCCAGGGAAATCCCTCACCATTTCTACAAGGAATACGTTTCACTTGATCTTGGCCTAACTTAATAGTAAGACTCTGTCTCCTTTTAATGAAGTTCAAAGAAAGGAACATCACTTTAGAGTTCCTGGGAAAGTGTCCACTGGAATCAAGAAGCAGGGAACCACAGTTCTGGCCCACTGGAGCCTTCCTTTACAAATCCCAGAGACCGTCCTCTCTGGAAGCTTCTCTTGGATACATTGGGTCTTTTCTTTTTGGTCATGGAGAAACAGTGCTCGGCTTCGGATCTGTGTGGTTCTGGGAAATAAGGTGATTGGGAAGAACTGGCTCTAGCTGGTACCTCTGCTGAGCTCGGCCCTGCAGGCCGCCTGTTGAGAAGCCCCAGACGTGAACAGCGGGACTGCGGAGCGCTGGCCTGGCCGCTCCAAAAGGAGTGAGCAGGCAATTGTGACAGTCCTGGGGTTGTATTTTTATTTTTAAAACCCACTTTGAAGAATTTTGTGAGTCCCCAGGGAGACTTCTTATGTCTTTTTTTTTTTTTTCTTTTTCTTTAGAATTTCCTCTAAAACCCATTAGGGAGATCTCATATAGTCCAGATTTAGCGCTGTAATGAGGTTTTGTTCCTGCCTTAATGTTTTTTCCCATTGTTAATTTCTCCTCTATTTCTGGGACTGTTTGCAAACTCGACAGCAAAATTTCTGGAAAGTCTTTTCGTTTCCACGTAAGTTTATGATGATAATAGCACGGACCCTGCCGGACCGAGAAGGTAAGAGGCTCTGTCCTGGAAGCCAATTCCTGCTCCAGTCAGCCGATTGCACTCTGTGATGAAGCATTCCAGGTCACCGACCTTCTTCTGTCAAATCACAGACCCGGAGTTTGCGAGTTGCTGTTTAACGCCCTCTTGGTGTTTTTATCTCTCCAGGAACCTCAGACAAGTCTAATCTGGAGCTGATCACTCTGACATGTACCTGTGTGGCTGCAACCCTCTTCTGGCTCCTGTTAACTCTCTTTATCCGAAAACTGAAAAGGGTAAGACCACTTCAGATGAAATGCTATGCTTCTTTTTGCATCATCTGCCCAAATGCCTAGCAGCGCCGTTGGTGTAGTGACATCATGCACGGTCCCCCCCACCCCCACCCCAGAATGCCTGCCTGATGTCCAGAGCAGGCCCTGAACAGATGGCAGACCTCTTCCTCCCTCTGACCTGGTGAACACGGCAAATGCATCATTAAAACGTCTCTTGGGATTTCCCTGTGGTCCAGCGGTTAAGACTCCGCACTTTCACTGTAGGGGGCGCGGGTTCGATCCCTGGTCGGGGAACTAAGATCCTGCATGCCACACGGCCAAAAAAAAAAGTATCTCAACCCTAACGTGGGGTCTTCAGAACAAAAGCTAGAGCAATGAACAGATGACTATTTCCCAGACACAGAAGGGACATTTTTGATATAAAGTCTTTCAATTAAATTCAACATGAGACCTGGGAAGCGTTCATGTTCTTAACCTCTCTCTCTGCCAAGAACCAAAAGGGAAAAAGCAAAATAAAGGCGCAGCTCTGTCTCAGCTCTGCCGTCCCATACTCTTTGAGCCCCATGATAAAATGAAGTTCTTTAGAGTGTGAGGCGCAGGGTGGAATTCAGGACATCAGATTCCTATCATTAGGCCTGGAGCACAGTTTGCTTCTCTGAAGTTTAGTGGGGGAAAGAGCCAACCCTGACTCATTCATTCGTGGCCCAAATATCTCCCGTGTGCCTGCTCGGGGCAGAGTGCCAGACCCTGTTAGGGACCTCTGACAACAGTGCAGAGCAAATGCTACCAAGCCGACTAAACAACGCATAAGGGAGGGGAAGTCTGCAGTCAGAGAGACAGCGCACGTCTGGGGCTGGAGCAAGCCGAGGGGACCCAGTGAAGAGGAGAGACTGACGGGGGAGAGGTGGGGATGAGAGACAAGGGGCGCAGGAAAGGAGAGGAGAGGCTGCGGTGGCTGCCCAGGCAGGGCCCTGTAAGCTGCGGGAAGAAACTCCCTCTGTGTTGTAGAAGTGAGAGGAAGCCTTGAAGGGGTGAGGTTAAGCAAAGGTGGGTGATTGTAAGGGTGAGAGATCTGTGTCTGGAAAGATGATTTCAGCTGTATGAGGAGAAAGGACCAGAGTGGGCAAGAGTGAATAGAGAAGAACCTAGCAGAGGACCTTGGTAGTCCAAGTCAGAAATGATGGTCATGGGACTTCCCTGGTGGCACAGTGGTTAAGACTTCCACACTCCTGATGCAGGGGGTCCAGGTTCGAAACCTGGTCAGGGAATTAGATCCCTCACGCTGCAACTAAGGAGCCCGCGAGCTGCAACTAAAGACCCAGTGCAACCAAATAAATAAATATTAAAAAAAAAAAAGAGAGAGAGAGAGGGACTTCCCTGGTGGCACAGTGGTTAAGAATCCACCTGCCAAGGCAGGGGACATGGGTTCTAGCCCTGGTCTGGGAAGATCCCACATGCCACGGAGTAACTAAGCCCGTGAGCCACAACTACTGAAGCCCACATGCCACAACTGCTGAGCCCACGTGCCACAACTACGGAAGCCCGCGTGCCTAGAGCCCGTGCTCCGCAACAAGAGAAGCCACCACGATGAGAAGCACGCACACCTCAACAAAGAGTAGCCGCAGCTCGCCACAACTAGAGAAAGCCCGCCCGCAGGAACAAAGACCCAACGCAGCCAAAAATAAATAAATAACTAAAAAAAAAAAAGAAATGACTGTCGCTTAGTCTAAATGATTAGAGTCAAGAGATATTTGGGAGATAAAATCAACAGGACTTGGAAGGTATCAAGGAGGCTTCGTCAATTTCTAGAGATGTCTTATCCCTTATTAGAAAGCTTTTTTTTTTTTTTTTGTCTACACCACAGGGCATGTGGGATCCTAGTTCCCCGACCAGGATTGAACCCGTGACCCCCTCAGTGGAAGTGCGGAGTCCCCACCACTGGACCACCAGGGAAGTCCCTATTAGCCCTTATTAATGTGCCAGGTCTTTGTGGCACCTTGTGGGACGTTCGTTATGTTGTATCTCAGTTAATCCTTTAAAAAACTCAAAGATGTAAATATATTATTATTCCCATTTTATAGAGAGGGAAACTGAGGCTTGGAAGGGTAAAGTAACTTGCCCAAAGTCACTAAGCGAGCTAGAATCAGAGCTGAGTTTTGACCCAGCTTGTTTGACCTTAGACTTGCTATTCAGAACCAGGATGGTGTACTTTACAGTGTCGGTAGGTGGGACGGCAGCCCTCCTCCACGGTAAGTAGCATCAGGCTTTTGTTGTATGGAGTGATTGGCTTTGAGACGTGACAATGAAGGCCACTGCTTTCGAAGGAAAGGAAAGTTAAACAATGGGGTTTTGAAAGGGGAGGTACATCATATAGGGAAACAGAGCTAACAATCTGTAAGGGAGGTACAAAGACTACAGAGTTCAAAGGACGAGAGGGGGAGAAAAACTTCAGAGAAAGCCCAGCTTAGAGACAGACTTTGAAGGCTGTGGCTGGAAGAAAAGCAGCAGAAAGACACATCCCACCTGAACTCCTGCCCACTCCCCAGGCTAGGGAAGGAGTCTGGTTACCTTGCATAGAGGAACCTAGTGGAAATAAAACTGGAAAGGCAAACTGGGACTAAATTGAAGAGGTCCTTTGTATTTCTAAAAATTTAGGAAATTTTAACGTCAATAAAAGGATGAGAGGGCTTCCCTGGTGGCTCAGTGGTTGAGAGTCCGCCTGCCGATGCAGGGGACACGGGTTCGTGCCCGGGTCCGGGAAGATCCCACATGCCGCAGAGCGGCTGGGCCCGTGAGCCATGGCCGCTGAGCCTGCGCGTCCGGAGCCTGTGCTCCGCAACGGGAGAGGCCACAGCAGTGAGAGGCCCGCGTACCGCAAAAAAAAAAAAAAAAAAAGGATGAGAGCAAGAAAGTATCGTATCAGTAACCGGATGCCTATAGAATTCGAGAAGTAATTGGTTGTAGGAGGTGAGGGGGAGCAAGGTGTAAGGAATTATTTCCAGACGATTCCTCCAACCTCAGAGTAAATCCTCGCTGATAAGGGCTGGATTTTCTCTCGTTTTTTTTTTTTAATAAATTTATTTTTGGCTGCGTTGGGTCTTCGTTGCGATGCGCGTGCTTCTCATTGCGGTGGCTTCTCTTGTTGCGGAGCACAGGCTCCAGGTGCACGGGCTTCAGTAGTTGTGGCACACGGGCTCAGTAGTTGTGATGCGTGGGCTTAGTGGCTCCACGGCACATGGGATCCTCCCGGACCAGGGCTCGAACCCGTGTCCCCTGCCTTGGCAGGCAGATTCTTAACCACTGCCCCACCAGGGAAGCCCTGTATTTTCTCTTTTTATCCTCACCCTGCATAGGCCAGTGTTACAACTAAAGCTAACGTTTATTCATACTTCCTATACTCCAGGCCGTACTTTCTTTACGTGGACTATTTCATTTGATATTCACAGCAACCCTGTGAGATAAGAACCATTATCAACACTCTTTTACAGACAAGAAAACTAGCCTTAAAAAGGTTAAGCACCTTCCCCAAGGTTATATGCTGGTCCGATTCCAATCCAGGCCGTCACATTCAGAGCCTGGACTCTGAAGCGCCTGGCGGTGCGATTTCCACGCCAAGCACCTAGTGGCTGCTCGGTGTTCATGTCAATTGAAGGAATAAATGTTTGTCAACCAAGATTCTACTTTCATACTCGTCTCAAAGCCCCTCCTGAAGGCTTGTTGGGCGTTTCCTCTCATCCGCCTTATTGAGATGAAGCGCAGATTCCACAGGTGCCGTGTGGGAAGACCGCCTTCAAGGCCTGCTGCCTTGCCTCCATCACCCCTGCCCACCTTCCCTCACTTCCTGCAGGACCCAGGCTGTCCCTGGCTGGGCTCTAGCTCTTCCTGTGCTCTTGGAAGACTGGAGACCGTTTCTCATGGCCGTGGCTACAGCAGACACTGAAAGCTTGAGTCATGAAACCTCTTCCAGCAGTGAGCACTAATGAACACCCAGCACCCTAGCGTAGGAACTTACATTCCTCTCTAGCCGCACCGCCTCGCACGAGCTTCTGACAGGCTGGGGCCCTCCCGTCTAACACCACCGGCAATCGCAGTTCGTGACAAACGTGCCCCCTATCTTTCTCCATTTTCCACTCTTCGTGGCAGGCAAATCTTCCTGCCTTGAGCTATCTGTCACACATTTTAGTGATAATTTTTGTGAGAAAGAGACAGATTGCAAGTGATGGATGAGGTGAGCTGTGACAGCCCAGAACGGGGTGAGTCAGGGCCGAAGAATGTGGGCTGGTGTGAAATGGGGTGGATGGAGAGGTTCATCTTCTCTACTGAACTCTCATCCTGTTTAGGGAAGTGCACTGAAAGGAAGGGCCTGAAACTCATTTAAATGAAGTGTACATAACTTCTAGGCAAGAGTTATCAAAACCTAGCATATATAGGCAAACATACTTCCCGTCTGTCCTGCCCACAGAAATGCCGTCAGTTCTACAATGAATTAATATTAACGGGGCATCACCCATTAATGTGAACCTAAGACACTAAATGTAAAACCAGTTACGTATGATTTGAAATAAAGGGTGTTTTCTGGGCTTAATCTGCATTACCGAGATAAAACAAGCACTAGAAGGTAGAGGCCACCTTATTTATTTGACCAGTGGCCAGAAGAACCTGGAATGTGACTGTGTGTAAGTCTCACCCCTTGGCCTTTGAAATAATCAACTTCTATTTCTTATTGAGGATAAATCTTTTTTTTTCCTTTTTGTACATTTTTCTTTTTATCTTTTTCCTGCATCTGAGTCACAGTAATGTATGGTAAATATGAACTTGCAATATATTGAATAAGTTTGCATTTTACATGAATTTTAATATAAATAACTCTAATTCAAACGGAACAGTTTGGATGAATCCAATACATCTGAACAGGGACTCACAAAATTTTGGTCACAAAAAAAAAAAAAAATTTTGGTCACCAGGAAACTTGTGTAGCCTACTTGTTGGTGGATTCCTTTATTTCAGAAGTGCTGACTTTTCAGTGTTCGTGAAGTGCTGAGCTCAGAACCCTTTTTCTTAAACTCCTCCAGGAAAATCTTGTACTAATCTCACTATAGTCTTCTCAGGTTGCTGCAGCAGCTAAGGGGCCAGGCCTTCTGAGGATATTTAAACACTTCACGTGAAATGTGCCTCTCAACCATCCCAGGGATCCTGGGTTTACTTTGCCACCTCTGGCCTTTCTTGCAAATGTAGAAAAGCCCAGTCGTGGAGCCCGCTGTTGACTCATCTGTCGTGTGTACTCCTGCATGTGGAGAATGGTCATGGACAGTTATTTTTAGCCACAGTTTGGAATGATTTTATTAAAATGCCTTGCATTTTTTTCAGAGGACTATTGCTTGTTTAAGAGCAAGCAATGGGATCACAGCAGGATCTGAGCGCATCTGGTCTGAGACAGGACGGTGGGGCGGGTGCCGCAGAAATGCATTGTGGGAATAGTAAGGGGTTGCTGGATGAAAATTGCACGCTCACGTGGGATGTGTCTGTGTGTATGCAGAGGGTCCTTCCTGTTCCCCACCACGTGGTTTCAACCCTACGAACCAAAATAGCACGCGACGTTGCCAAGTGTGGTCTCTTGAATATCCGGGTTTTTAAAGTTGTTTCCTTCTTGGTGACGTTGAGATCTATTTCTCAGTCTTCTTCCGAGATGAAAACTGACTACCTATCGATTATCGTGGACCCAGATGAAGTTCCCCTGGATGAGCAGTGCGAACGGCTCCCTTACGATGCCAGCAAGTGGGAGTTTGCCCGGGAGAGACTTAAACTGGGTAAAGTATTTATTCCACAGATTCCTAAACCCATAACCGAGCACCTACTACTTGCAAAGCACTGCGCTTTGAGGGACGCAGAAGTCGACTAGACTCGGGATTCTACCCTACCCTCTACTTCTTTAGAGATAAAGAAGTCTCTAGAATCCTAAGACAGAAGGTCAAGGGGACAAGGCAGCACCTGTTAATTCTTTCAACAATTATTAAGCAGCTTCGCCGAGCAGCAGATGCTCGTCTAGGTACTGGGGATGCAAAGGTGTTCGAGTCTGTCCCCTCGAAGGGACAAGGACACAGCTGTAAGAGCCGATAAGTGGAGGAGAAGGAGAGAGCTTAGTTCCAGCAGAGTCTTACGAGTACAGACACTCTTAACTAATGACATATTTGCGGATGAGAAATTGGTGACGTAGAACACAATTCAGGATAAGGAGATGCAGTAAAAGCGAATATGTGGTGAAAGGGTTGGTGCTCTGCAAGGCTGAGGATCAAAACCCCCTCTGCACGAACCTATGAATCACATGCTTTGAATTTCCCCGGGTGTTTGAAATGTCCACACAGAGAAAAAAGCCCTTGGGGGTCACTTACGTGTCATTTATGAAGAGGGAGGATTGCTGCTTCCTAGGTAACAGGGACGCTCTAAACACCGGGCCAACGTGCTTTCTCTCCAGCTTACCCCCAACCTCCTCCAGCTCAGACAGCACAGTGCAACTTAACCTCCAGCCCACGGTGCTACAAAACGACAGGAGCCTCAGATACTCTTGCCCAGATATCTGGATAGTGGCTTCTGAAAGTTTTCCACTCTCTCCTGTGTGTGCCAGAATCATTAATATTCAGAACTAAGAAAAGAGATCATGGAGCCAGCGGAGCCGGTTGCTCCAGTTCACTCACACGGCCCCCCCTCCTCCACATGCAGACTATATTGGGGTAGGGGTGTGAGGGGACAGAGAGGGAGAAATGGCTTTTCTTATTGTTCTCTTGGGCCTTGAAATGATTCCACTTACAGTTCTCCCTCCATGAGAAAGAAGACTTGGCCTCAAGAGTGCCTGCTGTTTGGCTTGGGGAAGAAAATTAGGAATCAGTAAAAGGCCGGAGAGACGGGCGAAAGCCAGCAATGGCTGCTGACGGGGCGGGAAAAAAAAATCAACTAAATTTAGAGTAGTTCAGGGCAGGTGGCACACTAGATGAGTTCCTTCTGCAAGTCTAAATTATATGGCAGCTGGCCCAGCCCACCCCGCCAGTGACCTTGGCAGGGAACATGGGATAGTTTTCCCACAACCGTAAGCCATTCTCAGGCCACACTGCTTTCCAGAGTTATTAGTCACAAGCAGACATGCGTCTTTCTGTATAGGAAACACGAGCTTTCTGTCCCATTTCTTCATTCCTTGGCCTAGTACCATTGTGATCCTTGACGACACATCAAGGGAGAATGCTAACCCTTCTACCAGAATTCCCCTGGGGCTCTGGGAGTTTAGAGAATCCCATTTCAGAAGAGTCTCCTTGAAGATCTTTTGGTTCTTTTCCTTCCCGGAGCTGCCAGATGCTATGATTCGGCTAATGTACGTGTGAGTGTCTTTGACGGATGAGGGTAAGTGGGTCAAATCAGCTAACTCTGCCTTTCAATGCAGAGTGTGGCTGCAAGGCACAGGAGGAGATTTATTTGGCTTAAAAGACAAATACATGGGCTTCCCTGGTGGCGCAGTGGTTGAGAGTCCGCCTGCCGATGCAGGGGACACGGGTTCGTGCCCCGGTCCGGCTGCATCCGTGAGCCATGGCCGCTGAGCCTGCGCATCCGGAGCCTGTGCTCCGCAACGGGAGAGGCCACAACAGTGAGAGGCCCGCGTACCGTGAAAAAAAAAAAAAAAATACACATGACAGAAAGTAATCTGAAGTAACGTCTGGCAACTGAAAGTAACCAAAATTATGTCTGAATGGATGAAGAGGAAAAGCTGGCTTGAGGGGCAGTCACAGGGGGTTAGAAATGCAGAGAAATACACAGACCAAACGGCTTCTGATTTCAGCTGAGTGTACCCTGGGTTACGACTCGCAGCCCTGGTGACAGAAGTCAGAACTGACAGCACCTGATAGACGCAGTGAGAGTTTGGGTCAAAGTTGTTGCTACCATTGAAATTCCTGAAACCCAGAATGAAAAAAACCCCTGTTTTGTTAGAGATGCCTCACTCAACCTGGGCGAGAATTCCACTTCTATGCGTTTATCACAGAAGTTGGGATAATGCCTGACAGTGCGTCTTCCCATTGGAAAGTAAAGTCAGGATTACCTAACATGGGAAAGCACACATGGAGTGTGGAATGTGGCAAGTGGACGGTGCTGCCTAGTGTAAGATGAGCCCTGGATGCCCAAGAGGGTCTCAGCCCCGGGCTGCCCTGTACTCGCCCCACAGTGTCCCAGGCACCCTGGCCAGTCACTCTCGGAGGAGATTCCAATATCCTCTCATGGTATGACAATGACCTAGCACTTTTCCAAGTTAGTGGCATTTAGGTGACACCAAGGAGGATTTTAAGGGAAAAGAAGGATCAGGCAAGATCGAGTCCGGTGTGATGGGGCTCCCCTGACCCTGGAACTGCAGATCCGCCAAAGGATGGCAACTGCGCCAGATGATTGAAGAGCCCGTGATAGCTTCGGGCCGTGCTCGAGGCGGCAGTCAGCTTCCAAGAGGATAAATGAAAAGACAGGGAAGTCTAGGGAGTACGAGCGCCTTCTCACTGGTCAAAGCAAACTCCCCAAACACTTGTCAAAATAAAGTGTTTTGTGTGATGGCTAAGAAGGGAATGCACGGGGGCTGAAGCTGTGGGAAGGAAAAGGACGTCGCCTGCCGCAAGTGAGCAGGGGTCTGTGAACCCTGTGGAGAGCTGTCCCAACACAGAGATGCTCTTCATCTGTCTCAGACTCAGGACACTTCATATTAGATGGCAGAAGGCAGTGCAGAAGAAAAGGTGTTCTTTCACCCTACAAAAGCAAGGGATAAGCCTCTAACCAAAGTGCGCCTATGCTTACAATCTGGAGAAGGTACCTGCCAGTGTTCTTTCCAGACGTGATTTCGGGGTTCACCGGAGGCTCTTTTATTGAAACGAGAACTCCTGACTTTGCTATTTCTTGGATGCTTTTATCTGGAGAAGGGAGCAGAGACTATCCCTGTCCATGGAGCATGCTCTGGGAGGATGACCTGATCATCCGACAGGTGCACAACAGGTGCACGACAGGTCACATCCGACAGGTGCACGACAGGTCAAATGTGCACGACAGGTGCACATTTGACCAGGGGAAGCGTGTCGTTTCACCAGTGTCTCCTCCTAACACAGAGAGTGTCCCCGTGAGACCCAGGCGGGAAGACGCTGCTGATGTCACTGGGGACGGAGCTCTTTCCACCTCCTCACTGGACGTGACCTCGGGTGGGTGGTGGGCGGGAGTTGCACATAAAAGTACAAAGCTTCTAATAGGATGAGGAAGCAGGAAAGCTTCATTACCAATTTTCTAGGAATCTTAAAACACAAACAACAAACTGTGTCCTTTGGGGGAAGGGACTGGCGTATGAAGAAGATAGGAAAGAAAGGAGGAGGGAAAGTTAGCTCACTGAAGGCGCGTTATCAGAACAGTCTCAGCATGAGGACTTGGTTGGAACTGGAGGCTGTGTGTGGAAGTAACACTCCCCCTACCAGGACTTACTTTTGACCAGAGGCATTCTGCTGGCTTTCCAACACCGCCCCCCCCACCGCCCCCGCCGCCAGAAGAACCCAAAAAAAGGCGACTTCTCAGGCTCACTCTTTTTTCTGCCGTATCATGCTTGAGTGCACAGCTTCTCTAGGTTGTACTCAGCAACCTGTTTCCTGGTGGAGCAGAAGGAAGCCCTGATAGAAAAGGTGGCGGAGGTGTTCCAGGGGCAGGGGTGGTCCCTCCTCATCTCTGTGCACCGTTCAGGTGTGCAACTCACGGGGCCCCCTCTGGCTACCCAGGACTGCATGAGACTTGCTGTCAGCATCTCACAAATTCCCAGATGCGACTCTTCATTCTGCACTAATACACAGGGGACCCAGGTGCATCAGGCACCAGGCCAAGTTCTGGGAAGATTCAGACATGGTCATTGCCCCTTTGAGTGAAGTTTGTCTCATTCAAGGGTGAGAAAAAAAAAAAAAGTGTTTAACAGTCATTACGACATAACGTACCGGGTACCGTGAATGAGACCTCACTTTGTCACTGCATCTGGCAACCAGCTCTCTGTGGCTGAAACAAATTACTAGGCCCATGTTTGGAACCATGAAGATTTATAATCATCATGTAAAGACATGTTGGAAATACTGGGAATAGCTTGCCTGGCGAGGAGGTCTGAGAAACGACTTAATTATTTTTTGGTAGCTCTGAAGCATCATTATAACCAACAGCTGTAACCCCCCTTCTCAATTTCCTCCCTTTGCTGAAAACAGATCAGAAGAAGTGAGCTTAAGTGGCAAGAAAAGGGGCTTAGGTTAAACATAGGGAGATTTTTGTGGTAGTAACGTTACTAAACAATGGAAAAGACCACTCAGGATGTGGCAGCCTCTCCCCACAAGAAGGACTTTGTAAGAGAGGAAACTGGCCATCCACCTGCACCAGACGCCTTCTAGGGGCCTAGCCTAGCTGCGAAGGATGAGGGCAACACAGTAGCACGATAAAGAGTTGAAAGGAAGATACCCCAGAAATGTGTCCTGACCCTTTTGGGGTCAGTTCATTGGAGATTCCATTCAGAGCTACATGCCACACATACACACACAGGGAAAAGGCCCTTTCTAACTGAAAAAAGACTTAAACGCACCCTGCTGGCTTGGCAAACAAACCAACGTCTTCTTCTCATTGTAGGCAAATCACTTGGAAGAGGGGCTTTTGGAAAAGTGGTCCAAGCATCTGCATTTGGCATTAAGAAATCACCTACGTGCCGGACGGTGGCTGTAAAGATGCTGAAAGGTATGGATGGTGTAAGTTTGGCTTTCAGCTCACCCATTACGTCCCCTAAATGCTGGCCCAAGTTGGGTGTGGCCTAGGAACAGACAGAAGCCATTTCTGCTCTGGCCACAAAACTTGCTTCTGCTGGAAGCCCCTTGACCTCCGGAGCTTTAGATGAGACCAGCAGGAGCTCAGAATAAACCTTGGAAAGGAAACAGTTCAGCGTTATCCACGGGAAAATGATTTCCGTCTCCTCAGAGATCTTTCTCCTACCACATCTCAGATTTTTCTAGAGTACCAGGGACTCAAGCCCACAGGAACCACAGGTACAAAGTTTGGGAATGATCCATTATGGCGTTATGATGGCAACTTAGCTGTACGTCATAAATCTCAAAGGCTTAGCTGGGGCTGAACCTCACACTAAAGTAAGAATATGAAGCTAGAACAGTTGAGTTGATCAGAACTTCAAGCTGTTTTATAGCGTCAGGACCCACCCATTAAACATTTCCTCTTTAGAAATAAAAACAAAAAACCGAAAACAACAAACTATCTTCCTATGTTGAAGATACTATCACCCTGTGAGGCACTGGGAGGTAGAGACGAAGCACACGGTGACTTACGACCCGCCCCTAAGACAGAGTGAAAATGAAAAGTCACTGAAAGTCACGTCAGCCAAACATCTCCAAGACTCATAGGTCCTTTAAAGCATAGAAAATACTTCACTGTGATGAAATTGTCATGTTACTTCAATGCGTTTTAAGCTTCCCAAACCAAAAAGAAACAGGACTGAAAACCCAAAGGGCAATTTTCAGCTTTCCAAAGTCTCTAAGATATTGCCAGGGGATTTTGAGGCGTAGAAGGCTATGCGCCCAGCTAAGCAGGTAGCTGGCAGAGGTTCCAGCAGAAAGGCCCATGGGCTGAGGGAGACTTCAAAGCCTTCATTTTCATCCAGCAGTGACACCGTCATTGTAAAAAGTCCCATGTAATAATACTTTTCCACTTCAAAAGGCTGTTGAGTGAAGGCTCTGATAAAACTCTGCAACGAACCTGACAGTTCTACTCTGAAAGTAGCCAGGGAAAGAGCTTTGCATCCACAAAGCAGGCCTTGTTCAAGGTGAACTACCCAGATGACGGTGGGCATCTCTGTGAGAATACCTGTAGTCCAGCACCCCCCATACCCCACTCCCACCCAGATTCTAAAGAGAAGAGGCATCAACATGTCTTCCATGTGAGAAAGAACCAGACTAGGTACTTTACTTTAGTAGCTTGAACCGCATGAAGTTGCCACTTTTCTTATTTTTCTCTCTACAGCCTTTGTGAGGTAGATATTATTATCCCAACTTGCAGATGAAGAAACATGGCCCAGAAAGGTTAAACAGCCTCTGCAAGGCCACACAGCTCAGCAGTGCAAAACTAAGGGTTTGGGTGCCAGGCTCCCCCACCCACCACACACACACCTCAGTGCTACAGAAGGGCTGCAGAGGCACAGCCTCCTAGAAATGATCCATTGCTCCAAAATCCTGAAAATGCTCCTGGCCTGGGTTCTGGAGGCAAGCTAGTATATCCAGCCTTGAGATAAGTTGAAACTAAATCTGGAAGCATCTGTTTCCTCAGCTAGTTTTGTCTCCCTGCTTACTACCACACGCCATCTCTAGGAGAGGCAAGTCGGCTGCCCATGCTTGTCTACTGTGGCTAAAGGGGCATCAACGCGTGGAGGGATGAATTTGAGGGGGACATTCTGACTGGCAATTTTATTTTTTTAACGGGCCAGAGAATGTGTTCTATGCAATACAGAAATAGGGTGTGTAGTATCTGTATAAATGCTTATCTTTTTTTTTTTTAAAGCCATCAGCCTTGATTGAAAAAGACTGCCAAGTCACCCACTATGTAACATTCCTAAAAAACTATTTTCATTCAAGCTTTCTTGTTTAAACTGGTTGGCCATCTGTTTCTAGGAGAAACTGGAAAGGCAGAATGTCAAACAAAGGCCATTAGTCAGAAGCTCTTTCAAAGTGCCCTTGAGCAAAACCTTTAACCTTTTTGGGCCTTAAGCCCATGTCTGAAATGAGAAGAGTAATCATGCTGTTTATTTGTCTAACAAATATTTGTTGAGCATCTACTGTGAGCCAATCCCAATCCCACTGGGAGGCTTCTAGAGTTTATCTGGTTATTATTAAAAAATGATTTGTGCTTATGAAATACCACGTTGGTATCTACCGCAATGTGAAATGCACATCCTTCACATGCACAGATGCGATGTGAAATGCACGACCCGTTTCCAGGACTGTCCTGCAGAAATACTTGCACACGGGTACAAAGATCACAGGCTGTTTATTCCAGCATATTTGTAATGGTAAAAACAAAAACAAAACAAAACTGTAGACAGTCTAAATGTCAGGAATGCCATCAATCAATTTAAAAGAATGGGGAAAGTCTATGACATTTAAAAGGGGGGAAAAGCAAATTATATATATCAAATTTGCTTTTATATTTTTACATATGATCCCATTTATGTAAACGGAAAAGACCTTTGATTGGGTACATATAGTTATAAATGCATAGAAAAAGCTCTGAAACGCCAAATGATGAACAGTGGTTACTGCTAAAAAGGTGAACTGGGGTGGCTTTCACTTTTCACTCTATAAACATCATATTGTTGAAATATGTTTACAGCAAGCTTATATGACTTTTTTTTTTTTACTTGTAAACATCATTAAAAATTTTTAAATGCCTTAGAAGTTAACCAATAAGAACAAACAGACAAGACAAACTTAATTTAGGCTTTAGACTCTGCTAACTCTTAGATTGACACTGTTTATCTCTGAGAATGAAGTTGAATTCAGATGCTCATGGAGCCTCATGACTTGAGATAACCCTGCAGACTCCGAGAGGAAAAGGTTATAGAGAGAAAATAACACACGGCAAAGATGTTTACAGAAGGGGCCATTCTGCCCTTGCAGGCCCCTTTGTAACTTCTCAAAGCGGGGGAAGTGAGAAAAAGAGGTGAGGTGTGGGATCATCCCCCGCCTGGAAAGTTCTCGCTGGGCCTGGTTCTGACGCAAGGAAGCCATTGGAAGGCGCTCTCCCCAGGTGCCCAGCTCCGAGTCAGCACGTTACTGAACAGGACGAGGTCCACCAAGGGAAACGTCCAGTGACTAACCCCACCACCGCCCTGCGCCTCACTGTAACCAAGACCCTTCTGGCTCAAGAGGGTGGGAGGAAGGAATACAGGCTGGAGGCTGGCCCTTCTGCAGACTGTGGGGAAGCCAGTGCAGTAAGGGCTGAGCGCTGCCAAACACACAGGGCAGGAGGGCCGCCCCAGAGGAAAGAGCCCCATTGTCCCGTTGCCTTGATTCTCCCCTTGATCCTCACACAGAGGGGGCCACGGCCAGTGAGTACAAGGCTCTGATGACCGAGCTCAAGATCTTGACCCACATCGGCCACCACCTGAATGTCGTCAACCTGCTGGGAGCCTGCACCAAGCAAGGAGGTAAAAGGGAAGGGAGGACCTGCCCCATCCCGGTTCACGCGGCCTGGCGAGCTCCCTATCCCGCAGCCCTTCTCCCCCGCCTCCTGGCACATGGCCTGGTAATAGTCCGGAGGAAGCAGCCTGTCCGTTGATGGAAGGTGCTCCCATCCTGGAAGTGCCTTCCCTGGATACTCAGCTTAAAGGTTCTGGACAGAAGGACTCCCTTTGAGACCTCCTTCCGCAGGCTCGAGGTCAAGTGCAGGGCGTTTTTCCCAGGATGACTTGGGAGGAGTGTGACCGGAGCCAAGGTAAATGCACAGAAGGTTAGCATCCCTTGAAGCTTCATCCAGAGGAAGGAATCACTCCTGGCAGGATCCCAGGAGGAGGTGGGGTGCGGACACGGCCTTCGGACAGGCCGTACCCACAGGGCCTAGTGCAGGGACAGGGTGCATTGTGACTGAGGACTCGCACACCTTTCCATCCTCCCCTAGGGCGCCTTTAGTACTCCCAGCATGCCCCAGGACAGGGCCCACATGCAGAAGCCTCTCTGGGGCCACTTCCGCTTTGACCCAGAACCGGAAGTTGTTCTTGCCCTGTGGGCCTAGAGCCCAGCCGGTGAGCGGTGGGGATGGCGCCTTCGGGGAGCCCAGGGGACCCGCAGTGCAGCTCGGGGCTTTCCTTTCCAACCCTCTGGCCTCTTTTGACTAGGGGTCGCCAAACGATGGCTGGTCAGCCTGGGAGCTTACTTTGACCGTTTTTAGTAGTTGCGGGGGTGGGGGGAGAAGAGGAATAGTTTGTGACATGGGAAAACGCTATGCAGCTCAAATTTGTGCGTTCCTAAAGTTGGATTGGAGCGCGGTCACTCATTTGGTTGTACTGTCGTCTACAGGTGCTTTCCGGTTACAAAGGCAGAGAGCTGAGTAGTTGTGTGGCCTACAAGCCTAAAACAGTTACCGTCTCTGTCTCTTTCTTTATGAGTTTGCCGATCCCTGCTTTAGACTTTACAAGCCCTGGGGCAACCTCCGTGCAGACACCCCCAGGTGGCCATGCAGCTGGTGGGGGGGGGGGATCAGGCCAGACAGGACCTGGGAGGGAGGGGCTGGTGTGACAGTGTCCTGAGGCCAAGGGGCCAAGAGGGTGGCTGGCAGTTACAGGTAGAGCCCTGACCTTGGCCCTTCCCCTCCCCTCCCCACAGTTCTTTCTCTCCTACTCTTTTTTTTTCTGCTTCTTCCCCAGTCCGACCCCCCACCCATTGTCTCCTTTTCCTTTTGTATTTTTTTTTAAACTCCTTCTCAGGTCCAGTTGGAAAAACAAAAACAAAAAAACTCTCCCACCCCCAAGTTGCATCCCCCAGACCCCGCTAATATAAAGACAAGTTGGTTTGAGGTTTCTCAGGCCCACTGATGGCTGGCAGATGGCTGGCTGGCTTGGTGTGGCTGAGCATGTGTCGTTTTGCCTGCAGGGCCTCTGATGGTGATTGTGGAATACTGCAAACACGGAAATCTCTCCAACTATCTCAAGAGCAAACGGGCCTTATTCCTTCTCAACAAGGTAAGGAACTTAGGGGTTGGAGGTTTTTTCAAGACAGCAGTGAGTTTCCGTTTAGGCTGTAGCAGCATAAAGCAAGAGAAACTATTTTTCCATTGCCAGCTAAAGAATGTCACTAGCCATCCATCCAGCTCTGCAAGGATTGAGTCATGAGCCACTGCAGTCGCTGACCTTTAACACACCCTGAAAGGAGTTCAGGGGCGGAGATCAGGAATGAGGCGCTCTGTGCTCTGGGAAAACTAGCAGAACAGGCCTTCAGATCGTTACATATTTTCAGGAGAAAATTTTTTTTTTTTTTTGTGGAACCTGGATTCTTGCATCTTCTCATACTTAGAAAAGCCCCGAAACCATTAACTAAGATGTCTGTTCTGCATAACTAGTGGCAGCCTTCTGCCAAGATGTGTGCTTAATTGCACGTCCCCTTTTCACCAACATCACGTATATGCTGACCTCGCCCCCTACCTCTTCAGAGCAGTTTCCCAGAGCTCTCTGAGAGGCTGCTCCCGGGCTACAGTCCTCAGAAAGACACTGAATAAACCCAACTCACAGCTTTTACGTTGTGCATTTTTTTCAGTCGACACCATCAATGACTGAGCTTATTAAAACACAATCTCTGCTTTTTTCGTTTAAAAAAATTTTTTTCTTTCCACGCTAACATAGCACACTCTTTTTCGGGTGAGCACGGAGAATATTCGAGCCCACTGTATGCAGTGATAATTAGAGATTAAAATTTACTAGCCATCTACCTAAATATCAAATCATCTTGATAAATTTCTCTCTGTCTCTTTCTCTCTCCATAGATACTCAGACATGCACATATCACTTAGTCGCTCATTTCTTAAAAGATGATGGCAAGCATAATTGTTTCCATTGATTAGATTAGAGAGATTAAGGACTCAGTCAACTGACTTTATAGTCAACAATAGAACAGTGATGGGGCCAGAGAAATCTTTTTCTTCCCTCCCCACTGCCTCTTCTCCCACTTCCCCACACCTTCACCACCGATGTCACCCCTATACACATACTGAACCGGCCTTACCCACCAAAACAAAGCTATGTAATAAAAGGAACACAAGGGTCCAAGTCCTGAACGCAAACAGAGTTTAAAAGGGATTACTGAGTGAAGGAGAGCTTAATAAACCTTTGCCAATGTGACCTATTTCACCAATGGTGTGTCCTTCTCTGGACTAGAGAAGCCCACGAGACAATGGTTTGACATTATTAACCTGTAATAGCAGTGTCGCTGGTGAATCCACGTAGCACGGTGGTTTAAGCGCTCCGAGTCCAGGCTCAGACTTCCTGGATTTAAATCCTATCTCTGCCACTCAAGAAATCTGGGACCTTGGGCACGTTACTCAGTCTCTCTAAGTTTCAGTTTCCTCATTTATTAAGTGGAGATAATAATAGAACCCAGCTGACGGAACTGTTGAATCAAATTCCGTTCATCTCTCCATAAATGTTAATTACCATCATCATCATCATTGATCCACCGAGATAGAAAGACTGGGTGAATCTAACTTAGTGCCACTGATCTATATGATCTGGATGACGGATAAGGTATGCGACACCCAAGAACGATGCCCATCTCTGTCATGCGAGTGAGATTCTCATGGGGCACACGAAGAAGACCCACTGGACAGCTGGCCCATTCTCTCAGCCTCTGATCCAACCAGAGACACAGGTTTTCTACCAGACTGGCAACATATACGCAAGAACGTACTTTCCCCATTTTAAACCATGCCCTCTAATGAGACTCTTGAAGCTGAAAGGGAACTTTGTGACCAGCTAGCCTACACGCTCGCATTACCGACATGCCCAGAAAAGTCAAGTGACTGGCCTTAAGGACACACAAGGCAAGAGGTGACGTCGAGGAGAAAACCCGGCTCTCCTGACTCCCCCCCCCCCCACCTCAATGCTTTTTCCATCACTGCACTGGGTAAAGAGGGGAAAAAACATAAGAAAAAGGGGAGACTGGTGCCCTGGGCTGAGAGCAGTACAAATTCTCCTCAGTCCTGAAATCCTGGGCTGGCTTCAGGAAGAACTAATCCAGCAAGAATACCCCAGGGACCCGGGCAGGATGGAACGTTTGGGTTCGTGCGTCCTTTGTTTGAAGAGATTGCTTCCTTCTCTGGCTATATTTAATGATTCACCTCCCTCTTGGTGGAGCTTAGTGTTTTCGTGGAAAACACACGGCTGTGTTTCATATTTGGAACCTAAAGGAAAAACCAAATGGCCAAACAGAAAAGGGATATTTCATTTTCCAATAAGTTCACTAGGATCTTTACATATTATATGTAATAAATTCCCTGTATTCTGTCAGAGCCGCAAAAGTTCAATAAATCAACGTTTACCAGAAATGGTTACCAATAAGCAAAAACTAAATATACCGTTGATTGGGAGTCAGGGAGGGGTGAAGGAGTCTTGAGTTACGGTCCTTGGAGTCACGCCAAAGACTCGAGCCCTTTTCACCCCAGCATCTTTGCCAGCCCCCTTCCGCTGCTGCCTTCTGTCCTGGGAAGGGTCTTGTGGAAAATACAATTTCTGTCCCCCACTGAGCAGAATCGAGTCTAACTGCCTCGGGGACACGTAATAACCAAGAGTTACGATCTCCACCTCCACTCAGGTAGGTCACCTGGACGGCAGTCGGGGTTCCCTCTGAGGCCTGACTCCCCTTCTGCGGCACAGGAGGGTCTCCTGTCGGGGGGGCAGGAGCCGGGGACCCTCCACGCTTCCAGGGTTTGTCAGGCTGAAGCAGCCTCCTCTGTCCTCTGCTTGCTCCCACGGCGCCCTCTAGTGGAGGGACCGTTCCCACTTTGTGACACTTCCAGGAAAAGCCACGGAAGGATGGGGAGCCTGGGGAATCTCAGCCCTGCCCCGAAGGGCGGGTGGATCGGGGGACACCACTGAACCCCAGTCCCTCTCCGACCCTGTCTGGCACTGCCATCTAGCAGGACTGAGCCAGGTACTCGGTCGAGTCATGAAGCCACTGGGAGTCCTGTTTCTAGTGTCACAGTGATTAGGTGAATTACGAAAACGTGATAAAAATCTTTTCTGGTTCCACCCTGAATCAACAACTCCTTTCCCGTGAGTCAAAACGTAATAAGATGATCGAGCTCTTCCGATGAGAGAAAGGAAACCCAGAAAAGCAAGGTGGTTTGTTCAAGATCACATGGTCAATGAAAGAACCAGCTACACACCAGGGCTTAGAGGCCCAGTCCAGGGTGAAAGGCCTTTTCTACCTTCGTTAGCATCAAACTCTATCTCTGTTCTGAATGCAGGGGAGACAAGGAAACGTTCATGCTCCCTCCTTCTCCAAGGAAACCAGAGAAATTGGTAACTGCAGCCTTCTCCTATTACTCCTCCCGGGGATTACAAAGGCCCCGAGTTGACCGGGGATCCTTTTCTGTCATCCCGTATCCTCTTTCACAAGATGGCGCACGGCATGGAAAAGTGCTCAAGGGCATAGATTGGAGTTGGCCGAACCTGGGTTCAAGCTTTGCCATTTACTAGCTGCATGTGACTTCGATTACCTGACTTCTCTGAACATAATTCCCTCGTGTATTACAAGCAAGAACTACTTCATAAAATTGTTGGAAAGATTAAAAGAGAAAATGTCCCAAAGATTCTTAGTGCACTGGCTCACACCGAGTGAGCTCTCAGTTAATAGCAGCTGCTGTGGATATTCCTTTATCCTCCCCGAGATGCTGTCAGGGAGCCCAAGAGCAGAAGAGACTCCACAACCCCAGGCGAAGCCAGGCTACTAATTTACTATCCATTTTGTCGGACGACATTCTCCTAGGGCAGGCGAGTGCCAGCTTGAGGGACTGGTCTCCCCGTTACTGTTCTGTCCCTTTCATCTGTGTCTTTCTTGGTCTGTTAAAGGATGCAGCCTTACACGTGGAGCCTAAGAAAGAGAAAATGGAGCCAGACCTGGAGCAGGGCGAGAAACAAAGACTAGATAGTGTTACCAGCAGCGAGAGCTTCGCAAGCTCCGGGTTTCAGGAGGATAAAAGTCTGAGTGATGCCGAGGAAGAGGAGGGTAGGTATTAATTCCTTCCTGTCCTACAGTCTGGGATATTTTTACAGCACACTGTGCATCTCTGAAATAGTTTTCTTATTTATCACCCTAGTAAACACCCGTGGGAGACTCGAAGCGTAATGTCCTGGGGAGATAAGATTTGAATTTAGATTATTTATAGAGTTACTAATTTTGACAGGGAACTGTACAATTGTCTCCCCTCCGGCCTTTCTGTCTTCATGGATCATCCCCTGCCCCCCGTGCTTGGGCAAAATGGGCTAGAGGCCTGGAAAAATCTCGATATTCATGTTGAAACTCAAAAATGCTCTCAAAAATGAACTCTGATCTACTTGTTGGTTTGTTTCGTGTTTTGCTAACATTGTTCCAATAAACTGGGATTTGGTGGCATAACAAGAGCCATTACAAACAGTTACGGTTTTAATGCTTTCCAGATTCTGATGATTTCTACAAGCAGCCCATCACTATGGAAGATCTGATTTCTTACAGTTTTCAAGTGGCCAGAGGCATGGAGTTTTTGTCTTCCAGAAAGGTCAGCCTCACGATCTTTACTGTTTTGCTTCTTCACCAGGCCCGGTCGTGTGGATGTTCACATGGGCAAACACACACCTGTGCTATAAATCCACTTTTCCTCGTATTTGCTTGTATGTGTGTCCTTAAATGTAGAGTGAACTTCACAACACACGACCTAATTTATCCTGATATGAGGAAGTTTGAGTACAGTGACTCTTGGGTACCAGCAGGTAGAACTCAATTCCAGGGGAAAAGCTCGCTGGGTTTCAGACTAGATGAACCTGGCACCTGTGCTCCACAACGTCCTCTGGCGTGTTTTCAGAGCTGGCCAGACTCTCAGACTACACGACTCCATGGGAGGGCCTCTATTAATACATCCCAGTGGGGTCCTCCCAGGAAACTCCAGCTAGATCGTGATCTGATCTCAGCAGCTCAGGATAAGAGGTTTTGGGGAAGTTGTGCTCCCTGGGAGAACCCGATGGCCAGCTCTGTTTCCCCGATGCTGTCCTGCAACACAGTAGCAAAGGGGATTCGGGACCCTTCTTGACTTGGGGGCCTCCGGGGGTCTGTACTGGTAGAGAAGTGCTTCACGTTTGGGGCGACGCCACATGCGTCGGGAGCCGCTCCCTTCATGTAAAGGAAGCGTGCGAAAGGGATCCCCGAGTTCAGAAGGAGAACACTGAGAAGGCGCAGGCAATCAGCCGATGAGATCGAGGACATGCACTGATCATGCCACTGTTTTATTCTAGTGCATTCATCGGGACCTGGCAGCACGAAATATACTGCTGTCTGAGAACAATGTGGTGAAGATTTGCGATTTTGGCCTTGCCCGGGATATTTATAAGAACCCCGATTACGTGAGAAAAGGAGATGTAAGTCAGTTGGACGTTTCTTGGGCTCATTTAGGCCCTATCATTTCCAAACCACAGACCAAAGCCCTACAGCAGAGCTCGCTGAAAACCAGCACGCGCTTTCTGTGGAGGCGAACGGTCCGTGTGCACCGTGGACCCGAGAGCCCTCGCACGGGGCTCCGGGAGGCCACGGTCCCCTCCTCCTGTCCTTCCCCTGTCCCTGCTCGGCTCCTGTCCTTTGGGCTCCGGAGCGCTGTTCAGTGGGCCCTGCGGGGACCACAGCGTCCCCTCCCCTTTGCCCCCTGGGGGAGTTCCCTGGGCCGCTGGAAAGAACAGCCTGGACTCTTCCCCTCAGATAAACCCGGGTGATGGATTCAGCAGGTGTACACATCTCAGGAAGGGCGGGGGCAGGCGTCAGGATGACCTTGCCGGGGAGGAAATCGCGTCCCTCCCGGGTTTGCCTTCAGACCCAGCATCGCTGCCAGCTCACACGGGCCTCTCCTCCCCGCCTGTTTCTGAACATAGTGTTATTTTTGCTTTTGCGGGTGACCTCCTGTGCCCCCTCTTCTCTGGCCTTTACCCTGAAGCCTTAATTAAGTCTGTGTCTGGGCTCTGATAACTACTCCACAGTCGCGGTTCTCAAACCTGAGCGAGCACACACATCACCTGGAGAGCCTGTTCAGCTGAAAGTCTTGGGTGGAGCCTGAGAATGTGCCTCAGCTGGTCCCAGGACTATACTTTGAGAACCACTTCTCCTCCACAGTTTTTTTTCCTGTTTTCTTTTTTTTTTCTGGCCGCACTGTGAGGCATGTGGGATCTTAGTTCCCTGGCCAGGGATCGAACCTTCACCCCCTGCACTGGAAGCACAGTGTCTTAACTGCTGGACCACCATGGAAGTCCCCCACTGTTTCTTTTATTTATTTATTTATTTATTTATTAATTTTTTGGCTGCGTTGGGTTTTTATTGCTGCACGCGGGCTTTCTCTAGCTGCGATGAGCAGGGGCTGCTCTTCGTTGCAGTACATGGGCTTCTCATTGCGGTGGCTTCTCTTGTTGCAGAGCACTGGCTCTAGGCACGCACGCGGGGTCAGTGGTTGTGGCTCGTGGGCTCTAGAGCGCAGTCTCAGTAGTTGTGGCGCACGGGCTTAGCTGCTCCGTGGCATGTGGGATCTTCCTGGACCAGGGCTCAAACCCATGTCCCCTGCATTGGCAGGTGGATTCTTAACCACTGTGCCACCAGGGAAGCCCAGCCCCACTGTTTCTTTTTATAAAAGGAAAACAACAAGCTTTCCTTGAGAGCCCCGATTTGCAAAGATGGCATCTACCCACGTGTCAGTCTGTGCTTCTTTTGTGTCCATCCGTGTCTCTTTCAGCCTCTCCCTGGCCCTCCCCGCTCTTTTTCTCTTTGTCTCTCCACTATCCCAGGCTCCCTGTCAATCCCCATCCCTCTGAAGTGGCCGGGCCTAACTCACTGGAGTTCCTGCTTGAAAGCCAGCCACATGGCGTCCTGAATACTGTCCATCAACTATCAACTTCCTTCTTTCTGGCGCCTTCGCCAACTCCCCCCATTCAATGACTTTTTAAATCCTTTTTTTTTTTTTTTTTAATAGGAATGCCTTTCAAAATCCTTAAGAAAAATTCCAGGAAATTATCGAGTTTCAGGATGCCTTCTACTTCAGATCACTCTTTCCCAGGTCTCTGTAGAGTGTGAGCTCTTGTGGGGAGAAGGATTTCTTACAGAGTCAGAGTCAGGACATGCTGTGCTCGTAGGAAGGGCTCAGTGAACAACTGCTGCCATCACAGGAATTGGTGTAGCGCACCGCTCTCCCCCTTGCAGCGTAACACTGCATGTTATGAGTTTCCTCCATGCTGGGAAACCATCGCTGCTCTAGGAAATGACTTATAGGCCAAATGTTATCTGGGAGGTGACCCCGTGGGCACATGGGTTGAATGTGCTCTGTTGTCACGTTCTCCTGCTCAAGGCCCCCTTGCCCTTTTCTAGACTCGACTTCCTCTGAAGTGGATGGCTCCTGAATCCATCTTTGACAAAAGCTACAGCACTAAGAGCGACGTGTGGTCTTACGGAGTACTGCTGTGGGAGATCTTCTCCTTAGGTAAACCTGGGGGCAGGACGCAAGCAGACGAGCCAGAACCGAGCGCCCGCCCCCTCTGCCGAGCCTCCGCGGGCAGATCAGCATCTGACACCCACGTAGGCTCAGGCGGGTGGCGTGTGCACGTGCGCCTGCACCGCAAAGATGTTCGTAGGGCCGTGAACGAGGTCTGACCGGAGTAAGAGCCGCAGTCAGGCTTGTCTTCAGCCGGTCTGGCTGCTCCTTCCCTGTCCTCGGCCCCCTTCTTCTAATTCCTCAAACACCCATTCCTCTTCCCTCCCTGCGTACCCCCCTCCCCGCAGAATTTCCCAGGAAAGACCCAACAAACACAGCTCAACCCGTGCCTCTGATGTCAGCACAGCCAGCCCCCGACACTGGTTTACGCTGGTTGTATTTACCCTGCTTCCACCAGCACCCGCTGCGGTGGCTGGAAGCCTCATCCAAGGCGCTCAAGCACACAGGTGCGCCCGGAGCCCCCATCTGCTCGCAGACACGCACCGAGGCCTCCCGAACGCCGGGTCTAGCCAAGAGGCTTTCGGACTTTGCCAGAAACTTGCCTTGCAGAGCAAATAAAAAGTCACCCAGTAACATCCCTGGTTTCCTGTAATGTGTGAAAAACATTCCTCTGCTTTCGATGACAGGCACCTGTTGCTTCCAGTCTTTGAAAGCAGCTTGGCGGCCACAGTGGCCCCGCGGTGACACAGGGCCAGTGCTGCACGCCGCCCAGCTGCTTCCTCCTGACAGCAATCACTCGAAAGTGCAGACAAACAAATGCTGAGACAGACTCAGTTCGAGGTCTGGAACAGGGCAGATCGGGAGGGCCTGCTACCCCCGAGCCCTCCCTCAGCCACCAGTCCCTCTAAGAGGGACGGTTACCTGCGGTCCTGCCCAGAAAAACTGGCAAAAGGCAAAGTCCCGGCTCCTCAGGGCCCCCTGCAAGCCCCGCCCCACAGCAGCCAGCCCAGTCCCGCAGCTCCTGGCCCCCTTCCCTCGGGCCCCTCACGGCAACTGGTCCCCCAGTGCTGTGCGAACCTCACACGAGAGTAGTGAGTTCAAGTCGTTCTCAGTGAGGTGCGAGTAAGCCACCAGTGACCGCCTCCGAGTCTACTGGCTTTTTAAAAAGCAGCTCATTAACTCAAGGAAGGAGTCTAAATGCTGGGCTTTCTCTAGGGTTCCTTGTAGGGAGAGGGGAGGGACCCCTCAGGTGCCACCCTTTCTCCTGACCCAACAGACCAGGGCAGCCATGGGAACGGCCTGCGGGCATCTGACAACCAGCACCAGGGCGCCAAGCGCCAGCAAGGATCCGCTGAGCTGCCCTGGGGCTTGCGCTGGGCGCTGAGGTCCGTTCCCATCACCAGGAGTTCACTACCCAGCCCTCCCCTGGAAGGGAGGAAAGAGACACGGAATGGCCCCCCGGGGCGTTTCGTGCCCTGAGGCCATAACGTGCCCTGTGTTCCGGTACAGGTGGGTCCCCGTATCCGGGCGTGCAGATGGACGAGGACTTCTGCAGCCGCCTGAAGGACGGCATGAGGATGCGGGCCCCGGAGTACGCCACGCCCGAAATGTGAGCCCCCGTCACCTCCAGCCCATGGCTCCCCACCCCCGCACCCCCGGCCAGGCCGCCCCAGGAAGGGGACGTGCTGCTGACGTCCAGAGCCCCTGTCCTGGGAGATGCAGGGGGCTCTCCTTATCCCAGGGTCGCCCCTGCCTAGACCCCTGGGGCCCAGCCATGCCGGCAGCACGTTCCAGAAGCGAGGCGTCGCGTCCTGGACCCGTCCCTACCTAGGGCTTCTCTCCACCCCGACGGAGCTGCGAGCCGAGGTTAGGAACGCAGCTTCTAGCTAGGAGCCCGGGCACAACTGAACAGCCCGCCCGGGAAGTGGAGGCCAGACCCCGTGCCCGCTCACAAAGTGGGCCCACGGCCTCCGCAGCTGACCGGCCCTCCAGCCACACCCGGGACCGCGGGGGGCTGGCTGGAGCGTAGGGGGAGACGTGGAGGAGAGGAACGGGGGTCTGGACTGGGTAGGAACCCTGCTCCCCAGAGGCCCGCGTGGGCAACGAGGCACCTTCAGCCTGTGCGGAGCAGGCGGCTGGGGCTGCTGCTGGCGGGGGCCCCTCTGCTTGGCCCCGTGGCTCTAGGAGGACGGGAGGACCAGGGTGAGGGCTGTCCACCTGGACAAGCGCTTGCTTGCCCCTCTCAGACTCTGTCTTCCTGACGCTCTGTGGGTGTTTTGCCCTGAGGCCTGGGCAGGAAGGTGATGACCCTGGCAGTTCTGTCAGGCTGCTAGACAAGGACTCGCCCCCCCCCCCCCGCCCCGTCCATGCTCGCGGCGGTACCACCTTTCCCGAACAGACAGGGGGCCCTCCCCCTCCCACCCGCACAACTTGGGGCTGTGAGGAGCCCCTCGACGGCCTTTGGGAGGAGTCGGAGGGAACGAAGGAAGTGTGCGCTTGGCCAAAGTGCCCTCTCTTTCCTCCACGGCCCAGAGACAAGCTAGGTCAGACCCGGGACCATGAGAACGGGGGACTCGGGCCACGGAGGCGGGGCTGGGGAGCGGCCTGAGTGCAGAGGGGAGAAGGGACCCGGCCTTCTCAGTCGTACGTGGTGTCCTTGCCAGCAAAGCACAAGGCCCTTCTGAGAGCTGGGGACGCGGCTGGATTAGCCCCAGGCCTGCGCTGGACCGGAGAGCGATTTTAAAGGCGGGAGAGTTCTCAAGTGCTCCCTGCTTTTACGTGGTGGACAGGGGCAGACACCAGGAGGTCTGGTTTAAAATGAGATGACTTTGCACTTTACAGTTTTCTAAGCGAAGATCCCAGCCCGCTTGAGGGGCAGGCAGACAGGAATTTTCACCTGAATTGGATGCGTGAGGAAACTAAGCCTCTGAGAAGTCTCATGATTTGTCGGCTAAGTAGAGAGGAGACAGGTTTAAAGGCGGTCCTCTGGACTGAGCTCCCTAGATCACAGGACTGTTAAATTAGGAATATACCCCATGTGCGTTAGAAGAAACGTCTAATATGTCCACTCATGCTTTGAATTAAATATTTCCTTGGACTTTTCATATAATCTGAAAATCACAAAAGCAAGTTCCCAGTGACTAACAGTAATGACTGCGGTCGTCAACAACAGCATTTAATATTTATTAGTTATTTAGTGCTTATTAAGCGTCAGGCACTGTCTTAAGCACTTTAACATATTAATTCACCTCATTCTCATAACAACCCTATAAAGTGGGTGCTGTTATTATCTCCATCTTACAGATGAGACAACCAAGGCACAGAACACCTAAGTGATTTGCCACTTTGCCAATTAGTTAAGCAAACCGAGTCTGAGTCCAGAGCCCCCAGCACCACGCTACACACCTGCAGGGTGTGTTTCCAATTCTTATCCAGGTTATGGTCCAAAGCAACTCACATCAACTTTGGGCCCAAAACTCACTTGGACTTTATCAAACCTTCAGGTCTTTATATAAGGTAGCACTTGTACCCCAGTCCACAGAAAGAAGGAGGGTCCCTCAATTCTAGGGAGTTTAATTTAGAAACTATAAAAACAAAGAAGGAGCTTTGTGACTCGTTTGTGGAGAAGTCCAGAATTCAAACCTTCGGCGTTTGAAAGCTGTTGGAGTCATTTCCCTCCTGTTTGTTCCAACGGCGGGAAGGCCCTGGTGAGGATGATGGGCAGCTCTCAGAACTAGGGTTCTGTGACCTGAACTTGGTCTAAATTGGCGTGCCCTTGGGAGCTTGGGTGATAGCTTGGAAAGGAAGCTTTTCTCACAGTCCCGTCACCCCTGGCTCATTTTCTAGAAGGGCCATGGGGTTGGGTGTAACTGGTGTCTCTTTTCTTTATTAAACCTGTTTACTTAGTGATGTAAAACGGTTTTAACGTGAGTCACTCATTCCTCGCCCAGAGCCTGTTTAATCAGATGTCTTTCAATAAGGGAAGAAATAATGAATGTTTTGATTTTTTTTTTTTCTTTTCCTTTGGTGTTTGAGATGATTTGCACTGAATCTTAGGCAAGAGGAGTGGAAACTAGAAGTCAGAAACCAAGAATCAAAATAAAAAACAGCAAGAGTTGCAGGTGGTCCCTTCGGCTGGTTTCAGCAGAGAGGAACCTGGGAGAATCCTGTTCACAGGCCTTGCATTTCCCCCACCAGCTGCCTCTCAGCAGCGAAGTGATGCTGGTCGGGATAAGCCTGGGGCCTCTGCTCGACCAAATGCTCCCTACTCTCAGGGCACGCCCCCCCCCTTTTTTTTTTTGCCTGGTTCAAGCCTTTCTTGCTTTGGCTGCCTTGTATAGAATATCTGTGTATATATTTACTGTTCTTCCAGTGGCCTCTGAGAATCTGTTTCTTGCTAGAGACAAGGGAGCCTTAGACAAGGTAGCCTTAGACAAGGTAAGGCAGACACAGGCCAGCCTCTGCCACAGCCCACACCCCTGGGGTGAGGATCCCAGACTCGAGTCTCGTGACCACCTGCCTCTGTAGCGTGCATTTCTGTACCTATCTCAATAAATTAGTAAGATGTGTAAACGGACCTTAATATGAGATCCACATGGGACTGTCTTACGCTACTCTAGCCCTGTGGTCGCTAGCAGGCTGGCCTGGGTTGCCTGGAAGGAGCACGTGCCTTGAGCCCGCACTCTAAGGCACTGCTCGTCAGGGAGAGTTAAGGGATCTGTCCTGTGTCCCCCAGAGAGCAGCGACGACAGCCCAGAGTCCCAGCCTCCTTGGTGTCTATAAGCTGAGCCCCGCTGCAGTGGTACCTGACACCGGACCGCACAGCACACTCACCCAAGGGCCCTCACCACTCTTAGAACAAGTCAACCCACAGCCCGCCCCTAGGGTTTAGGTCAAACAGGTCCAGTAGATGAGACACAGGTGGGAGGGAACCAGAATCATCTTCTGAAAAGTCTTGACCCAGAAGTTTGGACAAATGGAGGAAAGTTAGCAATTCAGACATGTGATCTTTATGAACTCCTGTCCGTCCCTAAACAAAGACTTAAGTACCCAGCAAGCAGATATCCTATCAGAAAGGAGGACCTCAGCTCCACCAGCCAAGTATCAGGAGAGTTTGCTTGTGAAGACCAGTGCCTGTGGAATGTTCTAAAGACCACGTGGTGCTCCCAACCCCTTGGGTACCTAGAATTTTATCCTGGGGTTAAATCAGAGCCTTTGGACACACACACCTGGACCACACTGTTCTGCCTCTTAGAATTGTTTTTACTGAATGGTATTTTTTGCCATTGAGACTTGGCCAGCATTGAAAGACGATGCACAAGGCCATCCCATGAAGTCATTATGACTCGGATGATAATGATGCAGTTGAGAGGTGTCTACAAGAACCTCCTTTCAGGTTTCAGTTCTGGGAAGAGCCATACTTCTTCCAAGTAGCTGGTTTATTTTTAGCTTCCAGCTCATGTGCACCATTTAACTGGTTATTCCTTCCTTTCACCAGCTGCCTGGAAGCTTAGAGCACTGCCTCTGTCAAACTACTCAAAATCATGATATAAATTGTGCATCTTAACTCTGCCTGGAGTTTCAACCTTTTCTCACTGTTATTTTTATATCCCTCCTCATACTCTGCTTTTCTTTTTTTTTTTTTTTAACCTTCCTATATTCTCCCTGTCAGCCACCTCACAGACTTTGACACAAAATAGGGATAGCCTTAAGACACACTTGGAGCTGTGGGTGCCGCCTGCAGGCTCACACCTGAGAGGTGGCAGCAGGGATGCGTCACCTCAGGCGCATCCCGGCAGCGCCCAGGTCCCAGCCGTGTCTGCGGTCTGCCTTGGGAATTAGGGATTCGTGGAAGGAGCAGCACGTTCTCTTCTAGGAGATCAGTCTGACTTCCTTCAGCAGACACTTGTTGAGTGCGCACAGGCAGGCCTTGGGTTAGGTGAGGGGTCTGGAAAGGAGGTCCCTGCCTGAGCAGGGCTCCCAGCCGGGTTCTGACCCAGATCCAGAGTCCAGGCCCATTCAGATTTTGATCCGACCTGGTCAGAGTCCTCTCTAGGGGATCTCCCGAGAGAAGAGATGACTTACAATCAACATCCCGAGAACAAAGAGAATAGATCCTTAAGCCAGTGTGTGTCCAGATGCTTGGCAGGTGGTTTGCCCAGAAGGGGCAGGCAGAGACCTCTACTCCCTGCAGACGTGACTGAGAGAGGAGCCCGATGCCCTTCGGCCTAAAGCGTCAGGGGGCATCACAGAGGAACCCTGTTGACGTTTAAATCCCGGGACAAGAGTCGGCTTCTGGGACGCTAAGACTAATGGTTTCATATCCAGAAGCCAGCCTGTACTTTTGCCTTGTGCGGGGAGAGGCCAGTTTGAGATGCTGGGGGTGGGGCAGTCAGCCACGTGAAGGAACTAGCATACGGCCCGAGGAGCTACCCACACTCTGTGTGGACGTCCACCTTTTGGAAGCGATGTCGGTCGTGTACACAGTGCCTCCCCCTGCCCACCTCCACTGCTGAGCTCGGCAAGGCAACTGTGAGGGGTGAGACATCCCATGTGCTCATGCAGGAGCCCAGGGGAGCCTTCATTCCAGCCTGAGAAGCTCCTAAGACTGCAGACTATTCACCCGTGGATATCTGTGTCTATATCCACTTTCCACCTTTAAGGACACTGTCCTGCTTTGCACAGTGAGGGGAGGACGTGACACTTCATGGCCGAGTGACCACTGGCGTTTCCCCCCAGACAGCTCGGCTTCACTCAGAGCTCAGCCCCCCCTCCCGCCAACAGCCTGGGTCGTCATGGGCTCCGGGGGGGTTGGTTTGAGAGTCTGCCTGTGTAGACGTGTTTTCCACTACCAGCAGGACCTGGCGCGAGCAGCCTTTTTATGTGTCGTGGCTGCTAAAAGTGGAGCAAACACTACATAACTACGAGAAGCATCATCTTTATACCCATGACAACACCCATCCCTTGGCCAGTGTGTAGGGCAGTCTATGTACTCCCCACTGCTCTCCAGCAATCTCTGCTGTGCTCTCACCCAACAGCTACCAGATCATGTTGGACTGCTGGCACAAAGACCCAAAAGAAAGGCCAAGATTCGCAGAACTTGTGGAAAAACTAGGCGACTTGCTTCAAGCCAACGTACAACAGGTAAATTTATCTAGAATATCAGAAGGCCAGATGCCTTCAATATAAGTCCAGGGAGTGTCTTCTTTGTCTGTTATTTTAAAGGCTATTAATAGCTGAGCGCAGGAGTAAAAGAAAACCCGTGTGGGGGGGGGTGTGGGCGTGTGCGGGTGCGTGCAGACTTATCTTCCCCAGACACAATCAAGATTGTGGAAATGACATAGTTGAACTGAAACAGTGTCCCACAGAAACAGGCTGAAGTAGACATGCATGTGACTACACCTGTCTTTGGTGTTTTAGGATGGCAAGGACTATATCCCACTCAATGCCATACTGACAGGAAATAGTGGGTTTACGTACTCAACTCCTGCCTTCTCAGAGGACTTCTTCAAGGAAGATATTTCTGCTCCAAAGTTTAATTCAGGAAGTTCTGATAATGTCAGGTAAGATCTCTCTTTCCCCAACTTCATTTTATAAAATTTTCAAACATAGAAAAAAGCCCACCTCCTAAACCCAAACATACATTTTACCTTATTTCGTGTACGTACTCGATACGTTTGTGTGTATTTTTCTTTTTGCCGAACCTTTTGGAAAAGGGCATAAGGCACTGTAACACCTTCCCTCTACATACTTTGGTGTACATCTCGTAAGGGACAGTCTTCTGTGCCACCACACCAAAGAAAATTGATAATCCCTTCATACTATTAAATTTTCAAATCTCCATTATTTTCCCCAAATGTCTCATGTACCTTTTTAAAAAGCATCATCCAATCAAGAACACTTTGCATTTTCTTTCATTTCTTTAGTCTGTCTTATTCTAGAAGAACTCCTCTTTTGTTCCCCTCAATGACCTTTTTTCATGATACCTTCGATAAAATGCAACAAAGTGGATTTGTTTTCTTACCTGACAAACTAAGTACCTCTCGTTAGCCTAGAGGAAATCGGAGAAGGTGTAAGGGAAGAAAGATGTACCGAGTAGCCATGCTGGGCGGGGTCAGCACCTCAGTCCTAGCGGTGACACGTGTGTCACACACATTCAGTGCTCATGGTTAGACACGTGCTGTGTGGTCTGGTACCATGCTGGGCTCTTTGATACATCACCTCCTTTAATGCTCAAACCAGTCCTAGGAAGTGTTCCTGGTATACAAGTGGGAACATTAAAGCTCCACAGAGGACAGCTCGCCAAAACTGTGCGGCTCGAAAGCCGCAGAATAGAACTTCTAACCCAGGTGTTCTGACACCCCCTCCCTGTCCCCGTGTAGTCAGGACTCGTCTCAGGACTTTTAGACTATCCTGCGGGCCTTCTAGCATCTTTGCCTGCAGTCGGTACACTCCTAGGGCTCCAAACTCAGTTCAGTCAAGCTTGACAGGCGACTAGGGAAGAGCTGGAAAGACCAATGGTCTGGGACACGCCTGGAAGAAGTCCAGTGGCCGGCCCAGATCTGCGGTGCGGGGTCACAGGTCAGCGGCACGATTCATACTTCACAACCGGCCCAGATGAGTCATCCATTGTTTTAAAGATGAGAAAGTAAGCGTGGATTAAATAAATTAGCAGGGGCGGATTGGGTCAGACCTGGGGAGGAAGGTGTCAAAGTTACGCGGGCCTTTCCGGTCTGTTGCTTAGCCTTGGGCCCAATAGGGAGCTCGCCTAAGAGACGGGGCCTTGTCGGTGGTGACAGGGCCGCAGGTGAGGGGGCGTACAGTGGGCCCCTCTGCCGGCCCCTCCTAGCAGATCAACCAAAGCTCAGCAGGCAGCCACAGGGAGCTCATCCAAATACTACCCCTTTCTCCCGATCTGTGATCGCAAAACTGGATACACAAGCCTAGCCCTGGTGCTCGATTATGCCATTGAATCAGCTGTGGGACCCTGACGGGTCATGTCCTTTCAGAAGTAGCAGCTGTACATGATGAAGCCACATCACCTCTCTGGGCATCATTTCCCATTTCTTTGTAACATGGGTGTTTAGACCAGATGACGACCCAGGTCTCTTCTCGGCCCGACACCATCTGGTTCCACGGGGGACCAGAGGCCTGACCACTGCCTCGTCTCTCAAGGGTCCCTCTGGGGTTTTGCTCAAAACTACGCAACATGGATTAGCAACCACAGGAGGAAGTAGCACCACTGTCTGGATTCCCAGGGAAACACAGCCAGAGAACTGCAGCCTCAAGAGGGATGAGGTGACTCCCAGTGTTTGGGTTCACCTTAGCTGGGACGTGGTGCCCATGGTCTCCTGACTAATCAAAACTGGATGCATTTTCCTGTCTTGATTATTCTTTCTGCTTCTTCTTTAGATATGTAAATGCTTTCAATTTCATCAGCCTGGAAAAAATCAAAACCTTTGAAGAACTTTCACCAAATGCCACGTCCATGCTTGATGTAAGTAATGGAAGGAACCTACTCAGTGCACCCCATCCAAACACAAGCTCCAGTCGTCCGATGGCTCTAGGTCAACGGGGGCCAGTAATCAGTGGTGGCTGAAATGACCATTTCAGGGGGGCTGACAAGACATAGAATACACAGAGCTAATTTGAAAGTAATTCTGTAGTTTGAAGATGACCCAGGATTCACTCCAGGGCCCATGTCCTTGCCTGGGCATAACTCAGTCCCCTACGAAACCTCACTGTGTGTTTCTAAGCTTCTTGGCCATCAGTGATGGAACCTTGCTTTCAGAGCATTAGAGGAACTCAAAGCTGTGTGAGTGGTTGCACCTTCGTGGTGCGGCAGAGAGCCCTCTCCCGCAAGCAGCTCTGAGATCCTGGAAGAATCTCCTAGGCCTCTGTTCCCACCCAACCACACAGGGCAAAGTGATCCACACAGCGCAGCAAACAAGAGGCCTCAAGCAGCTCGTCCCTTAAAAGATCTGGGATGTGGGGCTGAGAGAATAAGGGGAGGAGAGGAAGGGCTGGACAAGAGACACGGCCGCTGCATCTCAGGGCCGCTCACGGAGTCGTGACCCAAAAAAGGCCTGTAAAACCTACGGTGGGGGCTTCCCTGGTGGCGCAGTGGTTGAGAGTCCGCCTGCCGATGCAGGGCACACGGGTTCGTGCCCCGGTCCGGGAAGATCCCACATGCCGCGGAGCGGCTGGGCCCGTGAGCCATGGCCACTGAGCCTGTGCGTCCGTAGCCTGTGCTCCGCAACGGGAGAGGCCGCAGCAGTGAGAGGCCCGCGTACTGCAAAAAAAAAAAAAAAAACCTACTGTGGTGTGAAGGTGATGACCACAAAGAGCGTGGCCTTGAGACACAGCACAGTCACCACTGAAAAACACCAAAACCTTCCAAACACACCAGATAAAGAGGAAAGAGTATTTAAACACTAAAAAAAAAAAAAAAAAAATTACAAATAAGCTGGTGAATACAAAGGCAAAGTGGCTGGAAATTTTGGTTTGCTGCTTAGAAACACTGGTTTTAAGTCCAAGGAGACGATACGAAACAAAACATGGAAGGCTTCTTTGACCCTCAGCCCTGCCCGCCTGAGTACCTCGGGAACTGGGGCAGGCCCCTTTCTGAGGCTCCTTTACTGACGGATAGTTAAGGACACAGACAGAGCCACGGGGGGACTGATGGTGGCAGGAACCACGTGTGGGGTCCACTCACTGGAAACGCCGTGTTAACAGAGTCAGGACCCTGCATTTAGCAGGACCCAGTGCTAAATACGAACCAACAAGGAAACAGAATGGCTGGAAACCATCACACAGGAGGGCCTAAAAATTCTGTAGAATCTTCAAGAAAAATTAAACCATGTCTTTATCATTTCTCAGAGTCTTTACATATCATTGCCAAGTCATCTGCCCAACTATCTTTAATATATTTAAGCAATAATTTGCATAAAAGTTGACTAGGAAAAATGCTCACCTGGTACCCGCGGTTTTCCCTTTTGTTTACATTTGCTTTCTTCACCGTCAGGAGGAAGGGCCTCAGTCACTGGGCACAGGGATTTCTTGTGACTGACAAAGTTTAGACTTGCCGATACGGAGACAATGCTGTGTCTTCGCAGGCAGGGAGTGTGGAAGATGAGGCCAGAGCCTGGAGTGACCTTAGATGCGCATCCCAACATCACACCCCGATTGGCATGGGCCCCTCCAGGTCAAGCAAGAGGTGTAACCTTTTCATTCTTCCCTTCAGGACTACCAGCTGGACAGTGGCACCCTGCTGGCCTCTCCCTCGCTAAAGCGCTTCACCTGGGCCGAGAGTAAACCCAAAGCCTCGCTGAAGATTGAGTAAGGACGCTGGGGGGCTCTGACCAGTTTCCGGAGGGGCGAGAAGGAAGGTGCCGGAGGAGGGGGCTTCATGGCGATACTTGAGGGCTACCTGCCCTCCTAGATCATAGTGTCCAGGCCGTGCAGAAAGCACTTTTTTCTCCCCAGAAGGACAGGAAAGAGGGCATAAAATCAGACATCTGAGCGCCATGTTCTGGGAAGGAAGACTGGGATTTAAGGGAAAACAGAACTTGCTTTACGGGCAAGGACAGGCAGTCCGAGCCCATGCAGCACAGCCGCTCGGTAGAAAGGAGCCCCATGTCTCCAACTGTCAACAGTGCACAGTCAGATGGAGACCTGCTCACAGGGGCGGGGAGGGGACGCGGACCCCTCACCATCCCGGGCCGGCAGCAGCGGCACAGGAGGGGCCCGACTACTGCCGTCCAGTCATGAGACTCGCCCTCCTGACACCCCAACCCTTCCAAGTGAGTGCTCATGTCCTGTGGACCGTGGCTTTCCTTCCTCCACACAGCGGCCGGTGGCAATACCATCAGAAAACGTGGGCTCTCGCTGGACCCTCCAGGGTGCTGGACCCTCTCGGTGCTCGTCCCTTCCCGGTTCCAATGCCTGCCCCCGACTCACCCGCAGGCAGAACCGTCCTGCTCCTCTTGTACCTAAATCAGGGCTCTGCTGACTCACAGAGCCAGAGGGTAAACCAAGGCTCGCCTCTGCCGCTTACAGCAACAGCCGTCCCCAGTACACGAGCAAGGAGCCGCAGCTGTGTGCGGTCACCTCTCCCTACAGAAGCAGGCAGCCGCGGCCAGGGAGCACAGGAAAATATGCTTAACCTCATTAGTCATCACGGAGATGCAAGGCACATGAGACACCCCTTCTTCACACCTGCCCGCATGGCTGGAATCAGAGTCAGTGCTGGCGAGGAGATGAAGAAATTAGAACCCTGTATGCTCGCTGGTGGGAACATAAAACTGCAGCCACTTCGGAAAACAGTCTAGCAGTTCCTCAGAGGCTAAACAGAGTTAGTCTAGGAACCGGCAGTTCAGCTCCGTAGGCATATACCCCGCGGAAATGAAAACTTACGTCCGCACAGAAACTTGCACACAAATGTTCACAGCAGCATTATTCATAATGACCAAAGGAAGAAACAACTCGAATGTCTATCAATTGGCGAATGGATACCTAAAATGCATATATCCGTACAATAGAAGGAGATTTGTCAATAAAAAGTATGAGGTACCGATGCACGCTGCAACATGGATGAACCTTGAATTAAGTGAAGAGAGCCGCTCATGAAACACGACGCATCGTATGATTCCATGTATATGAAATGCCCTGAAGAGCCATCTGTAAATATACTAACAACCACTGGCCTGTACGCTTTAAATAGGTGAATCGCATAGTATGTAAGTTATATGTCAATACATCTGTTGCTTAAAACAAAACAAAAAAACACAAACAGGTGGCCAGCGCACGGCTAGTTTGCTGGCCCTGATCCAAGTCAAAGGGTGGCCACAGACACCTCTGAGCGATGGGGCCCACAGCGCATCAACCCCAGGGAGCTGGAGGGCCGGGAACGTTCGGGCCCGAACACCTGCGCACGCGTGTCCTCTGCGGCGCCCCCCCGGGGGCCCAGAGCCGCGCGCCGGGCAGGTCAAGGGACACCGCGAGGAGTGACGGGAGAAGCGGGACCCACGCGCTTTTGTCTCCTGCTTTAAAACACTTCCAGAAACACTTTCCCGTGTGGAAAAAAGGAAAACCACCCATTGCATCCTCTACTCGGAGACTAAAATATAGAACATGGATCAAAGGCTGGGCGCGCTGATGCAGAGCCAATTCAACAACGTCGTGGCGCCCGGGGTTCTCATTCTCATCCCAGCTGTTAAGCCCACCAAACACGGGAGGACAAGAGAAGCTCCTCTGCCCGGCGCGGCGTCCTGGGCTGCATGCAACGCACGGAAGCCAGCAGCCAGTCCCCTGCCCCTTCACCCTTGCCGCGATACACCGCCTCAACTGGACATGCCTCTCCTCTGGAGCACAAACAGGAGAGGGAGACGGACGGCTGTGCTCACCTTTCCGTAGGACGTTCTAGGAGTTTCTCCAGGCGGCTGTAACAAACTTCCACAAACTCGGTGTCTCGACACAGGAGTTCCGGAGGCCGGACGTCCAAGATGAAGGTGTCACAGGGCTGCGCTCCCTGGGGAGGCCCCGGGGAAGACCGTGCCTCTCCTCCTCCTCCAGCGGCGCCGTCCCCGGCGTCTCCTCGGCCCCACCTTCGCGCTCCTCCTGCGTGCGCCGTGACGCCCCCTCCGCCTCTCTTATAAGGACGCTTGTGATTGTGCTTGAGGCCCACCTGGGGGACGCAGGCCAGGCGCCGCCTCCGGAGGTCCTTTAGCTCAGTCGCAGCTCTTGCCTTATAAAGTGCTCTTCACAGGTTCCAGGGATTCGACTTGAATATTTGCGGGGCTGGGGAGCATCTCTGAGCCAATCACAGGAGTAGGGGAGGGCTGGACCCAAGCCTGGGGGCTATTTTCCACCAGCAGTTCTGGGTTTGCCTTAACTAATTCCACCCTGGGCCCTGGCCGGCCGGCGGAATGACGCCCAGCTGATGGCAGAGAGGCCGCGCGCAGCTCCAGAGACCCTGGCAGAGGGCGAGGCGGGACTCCACAGCCATGAACCCCAGGACGCCTATGAGCAAACGACCCACTAAGGGGAGGACTTGAGTGTGTTCAAGAAATCAACTTTGATTCTTTTCTTTTCTTTCTTTAGCTTGAGAGTAACAAGTACAAGTAAGGAGTCGGGCCTTTCTGACCTCAGCAGACCCGCGTTCTGCCATGCCAGCTGTGGGCACCTCAGCAGAGGCCGGCGCAGATTCACCTATGACCCCTCGGAGCTGGAGAGGAAGATTTCGTGCTGCTCTCCCCCACCCGACTACAACTCCGTGGTCCCGTACTCCACCGCACCCGTCTAGAGCCCGACTCAGCACAGTCTTCTTTCTAGAACCACGTGTGTATTTATACCCCCAGAAAAGTAGCTTTTGCCAGTATTATGCATATATAAATCGACACCTTTTCCTTTCCACAGAAGCCAGCTGCTTTTGTGTGACTGTTAATAGTGCTTTTTGTCTCTTTTGACTAACAAGAATGTAACCCCAGATAGATAAAGCCAAGAGCACCACTGCCAACCCTCGCGGGACTCAGAGGGTAGGAGAAATCCTTCCTCAGCCCCAGGACTTGCTTCCCCTCCCCGGGGCCCCAGGGCCGCCGGGCTCCGGCTGGTTGATGACACACACTGTCACCTGTCACCGGCCTGTGCTGTAAAGGCGTGGCTCTGGGGTCCTGCAGTAGCTGACACGGCCTGGGAGGAGGAGGGGAGAGAGGAAGAGAACAGGACAGGGCACGGGGACGGAGTGGGATGGGGACAGTGCCACTGGGTCCACGTTCGAGAACCAGCCAGGGAGCAGACAGGACAGGGGGTGGGCGGTGAGCGGAGGCCAAAAAGGGCCAAACGTAATTTTTGGAACGACCAAGCACATTGCACCACCTCAGCTATGGGATGGGTTCTGTGCCTCTTCCCAGACGGGGCACGGCTTTCCTCTCCAGCGCTGGGTGGAGCTCGAAGCCAAGCCCGTCCCCCCGCCGGCCCCCCAGCGGGACACGCTGACCCCGCCCCCTGAGCTGGGCGGGGCGGGGGGGGGGGTGCCGGGGGCGGGGGTCGCCTCTCCCCACGCGCCGCTCCCAGGAAGCTCAGCCCAGTGCGTCTGGTCTGCTAGGTCACCGGTTCGGCTGAAAGCCACGTTTTCAAAGATACTGTCAGATTCCATCTGGAGTATTAATATCTAGTCAAGACACTTAACTCAGTTTTTGGTATTAACCTGTTTCGTACAGTTAGTTATAAAAGGAAGCTGAGGAGAAGGAAAACAGTCTTGTGTAGGTTTACTCTAGACCCAAACTAGGATAGATGGAGGAAAAAAGAGAAGGCGGAGTGAAAACCCCATCTCCACGCCAACCAGACCAACTCCCGAAAACCGTGGCGACCCGAGGACAGAAGTCAACCAGGTGTCCTTCTTATTCGGTGGAGACCCTACCCACGCTCGCCTCTTAGACAGAAGAGCATTGACCAATGTCTACTAAGCACTTTATGCTCCTTGAGGAAAAAGGTGGTATGTAATTTATGCAAGATACTTCTAGAATGGGGACTCAGGATATTAGTTAATGAGCCGACAATAGGAGAAAAGCCTCTTTTCATCTACTTTGGGCCTTGCCTTGGGTCTGAGGATGATGGAAATAGGGAGACAGGGTACAAAAGGGTGCCTACTTCTCAGGGTCCAGAGGCCCTGGACCCCTCACTGGCTCTGCGTTGATGCTGCGTGTTTAGGATGTGCACACCTTCTGGGGCCAGCTGGAGCCAGACAGGCCACAAGGAATCACTGCTCCTGGTAGAGAAGAGGACGCTTCCCTTCTTAACTCTAGAACCTGAGACGGAAGTGATAGACGGGCCTGTGCTTCCTGCCCCGTGTGCCACAGTCTCGCTTCAAGGCTCTTCGTATGAAGAGATGGGAGAGCTGGAACGTCCCCAGCAAGACATCGGCTGCTTCCGGGGGGCGGGGACTCTGCTGGAGGAGCCTCTGGCCAGTCTCCAGCAAGAGTCGAGTGCAGACAGTATCGGGCCAGGGCCCTGGAGAGGGGGGCCTTCTTCCTGTTCTTCACAAGCCCGAGAGCACCTGTGACCCCTGGCAACAGTAGGAATCAGGTAACCGGGAGGAGGTCAAACAGGGCAATTACAAGAAGACCACAATCGATTCTCCTGTCTTCTCAAATCAGTTAAGGATCCAGCAGTTAGTGAAAACAAAGCAAAACCTTAGCTATGCATATAATGTCTTGATTTCAGTAATCTAACTCTTAATCATTAAGAGGCCTTAGTAATATCATCTTTCCAAAAGAACACGTTAGACTGTGTTAATCCGGCTTCCTCAGAGACTCGGGTCTGTCCCATCAGTCCGGTTTTATCTGGAGTCTTAACATAGAATGAAAACTGGAAGCTGGGAGGAATGAGTGTATCCAGTGGCGAAGGGCTTGTCCCAGACGGGTTCGTTGAAACAGCACTGAAAATGCAATCACTAGTGGACTGATGGTATTATTAGACCCATTTGTCATCTCCGACAGAAATGGTTGGCCCGAACAACGAGGGGACAAGTACTCCCTTTCAGGACTTGTGAGATCAAGGACACGGAGCAGCGTGGGTAGGAGGGGACGGGAACCACGCGCGAGCCTGTATCTAGCTGGTCTAAGAATGACGCTCAGGCCCGTGGAGCAAGTGGGTCCAAACCCTGAGAAGGTGACCTCGGCCTTCTGGCTGCGCCTCGCTTCCCAGCCCCTAAGAATGCCACACAGGAAACAACCACGTGTCGGCCCCCTTTTAACTGATCAAAGAAGGAGCGCGTCTTTGACCGACAGTGGTAGTAACTATATGTATATTTGTGTGTGTGTGTGTTTTGTGCAGAACTATTTAAGGAAACTGGAATTTTAAAGTTACTTTTATACAAACCAAGAATATATGCTGCAGATATAAGTAAGACAGAATCTCGTCCTACATCTCTAGTCACTATGAATGTACTTTGTATGCTGTCTTCATATAATAAAATTAACTTACAAAAACATCCATATATTTTCCATTTTGCGTATAAATGAAAAAAGGGGTCTTGGCTTCCCTGGGCGGGGGAGTGGACAGGTGTTCTGGGTGAGCTCACGAAATACCAATTACTAATCCGGCACAAGAAACAGAAACCAAGCGCCACTAAAGACGGGGCACAGAGCTTCTACCCGTCCACAGAGCGGCTGCTCTAAACAACTGAGACACTGCGAACAGTAAATCAACATCAAAGTATAAAATGAATACGATCACAAGTAGAATGTACAGACTGAGTGCGAGTGCCGGCTGCAGACCAAAGTCCCCTCAATTAAAAAAGAGGCAGGCTTTCCCAAACACTAACATTACCATAATCACAGAATGTGTGTGTGTACACACGCGCGTGGGTGTATATTTGTGTATTAGAGGTTGTGTGCTGGGAACCATACGAAATAACTAGGCAGTGACACGGGAGCTTCCCTAAGAAAAGGACACTAGCTACGTATTCTTCAATTTTGTTTTGTGGATCACATCCTAGGAAGAGGAACCATTGAGGTAATCACTAATAGACATAGAATAAGTGACCAACACATTGTCTTAGAAAGCGGTCATACCATCACCTTCCTAATAACATCATAAGCAAACCAGATTGGAGAAACAGTTCCAGGGAAAACAGGCCTACTTTCTTTGGGACAAGGCGAGAACAAGGGATAAATGACTAATCTCAATAAATTTGTGGTTATTAGCTGAAGAGGGCAAAAAGCATTTTATCTTTGAGAATCTGAAATCCTTTAAAAATGTTACTGGTTTTCTTAACACAAAAGTCACTAATTTAGGCAAAGGATTTGAAGAATGTTCAAGGAATTGGGGTCACGTCATCGTTTAGAAGTTTTCTCATGACTCTAGAAACTTATTGTACATTTGGGAACGGAATTTTTTCTTTTGTCCAGCAGCAGGATAGCCCAGTAAGGTTTATTGGACTCCTCAGTGTTAAACGCATTACCAGACTTACGGATTTCACAGGCCAGGAAATATTTCAGAAATATCCTGGATCCCAACACAGGAATGACTAGCCTTCTGTTTTTTGAACTAAAGACACTTAAGAGAAAAAAAAACAAAACAAAGTAACCCCCCAAACCCACTAGATGCCACTCATGTTCTATTTCTTGATCTGGGTGTGGGAAGTAGGTACGTTCACGTCATGATCATTCACTGAGCTGTACCCTTACATGCAAACGCACGTGTGTATGCTCTTCAATAAAGGATTATTAAAATGAAAAAAACCTAATTGATCACCACAACTCTTCACAGAGGAAAAACCCATTTTAAAAAGAGTAAGGGCTTCGACTCAAACATAGCAACTGAATTTTATGTGCCAGGAACTATTTATTCCAAGTGGTTTAGAGAAATAAACTCATTTAATTTTCAAAGCAACCCAATGTGATAGGCACTATCAGTATACCCTTCACATCGATGGGACAACTGAAGGAGTCAAGAGAACTTCAAAATCCCACCATCACATCTGCCCACCTACCACGGACACTCTGCCCTCCCGACTCAGAACACCCGGGGTACACGCAGCCCCTCGCTCTCCTCGACTCAAGGCCATTGCTCCAGCAACTCACCACCCCTCACCCCTGCCCATCTTCCCTTTTCCACTGGATCATACGAACATGCTATCAACTCTCCCATCTGGCAAAACCCAAAACCCTCCATCCCTGCTTTCCCCTCCAGCTACCACCCCATCTCTCTTTTCCTCTTCACGGCAAAATTCCTTGAAAGAGCTGGTTATAGTACTCTTTGTTTCTGGTTCCTCTCCTCCCACTCAAGCCGAGCTTTCTCTCCCACTCACTGAAAAGGAGCTGCTCCATGGGGAGCTTATCCATGACACCACGTCGCTCAACTCAGTGGCCATTTTCGGTCTTAGTCTTAACACCTTGACCCTTATTCCTGGAAACACCTTGATTCTAGGACATCACAGATTTTTCTTCCCACCTCACTGGTCATTTCTGCCTCATACTGGTTTTCTTTTCTCTGATCCTTGAACAGTGTTCCAGGAACCCCAGGGCTCTGCCCCTGGACCTTTCCACTTCTCAGTCTATACTAACTCTCTTCATGCTCTCAATCAACCTCAAAGCTTGAAATGACATCTATATGATAATGACTTGCAAATTGCATGTACAGGCCAGATCTCTCCCCCTAACCTCCGAACTCCTATGTGAGTGCTAAACCAACATCTCCTGATGCTGGGGCAGACTGTATTTTCCAAAAACTTGCTGCACCAGTACCTCCCATTCCACACGAGCTCTGGCAGTGTCCTTGTCACTTCCCCATCCAATTCCTCTCCCCTGGAATCGGAGCGGGCTTTGTGACTCGTCAGCAACAGAATGTACCAGAAGTGACCGTGCATGAGTCCGAGGCCAGGCCAGAAAAGATCATGCAGCCTCCACCCGAGGCCACTCATTCTCCAACGGGTCCCACCAGAGACGCAGTCGCCAGAGCTGGAGAAGCCCAAGCCTCACGGAGAGGCCACGGGTTGGGACCCCCATTGACCGGCCCCAGCTGAGTCCAGTTCATGACCTTCAGTTCAGGTGCCAGGTCGGATGACTGCAGCCCCCACCCTTCTGGCACTGGAGTTTTCCCTGCTGAGGTCCAACATAATGGGTAGAGCTAAGCCATCCCTGCTGTTCGCTGTCCTAATTCCTGACCCACAGAATCCACGAGAGTAAAATGGGGGTTGTTTTATGCCACTGAAGTTTACGTTCCGTCGTCAGTGAACAATAAAAAACCAGCACAAACGTGTACTAAACATCTTAAACTTAACAGGCCCCAAACCAAATTCCCAACTGTCTTTCCTCACTTCCCCGTCTTCCCCGTGCCAACCCCCTCCCTTCCTCCCTCCAAAAACCCCTTTCTTCCTACAACCATCTCTTTCAGTTCAGTAGAATCCTCCATCCTGTCAGTAGTGGGCCAGAATCTTCACAGTCATTTTGATTCCTCTCTTCTTTCTTACTCCACGTCCTAGAAATCATAAATTAGGACATGTTCTTGGCCCTACCTTTAAAATGTATTCAGAATCCAGTTGCTTCCCACTGCCTCTACAGCTATCTCCCCGTCACCCCGCCCCAAACCCCCTAACGAGCAGCCCAAGTGATCCTTTCAAATGCTGTGCCACGCTATTCCTGCTCACCATCCTCCTCGAAGCTTCCCCTGCAGGAGTAAACGCCAAAGTTTCCTGCCGATTCTGCTCTGGCCGTGGGAGCCTGCTTGCCCTGCCTCAGACGCTCCCGGCACGTTCCCCGGCCTGGAATTCTTTTCCCTCAGACATCTGCAATGCCTGGCTCCTTCTCTTCAAGTCTTTGCTCAAACACAACCTTCTCAGGGAGACCAACTTACCCAGATCGTCCCGTCTGAAATTCTACCATCACCACCAAACTCCCCACACCTAGAGTTGCAAGATGAAACACAGGATGGCTAATTAAATCTGAATTTCAGATAAACCAATGATCCTGTGTCCCATGCAATACTTGAGATGCACTCATGCTAAAAAAAAATTATCCACTGTTTATCTGAAATTCAAATTCAATTTTGTGTTGTCTATTTTAATTTGCTAAATCTGGCAACCCTATCCACGCCCTTTACCCTACTTTATTTTCTTTCCATAACCATTATTACCTCTTAACTACTATACACTCCTTTTCCCTGATAGGATGAAAGCTCTCTAAGAGCAGAAATATTTGTCTGTTGTTGTCAGAGTGCTGTTGGTTCCTAGAACAATGCCTGACATATAACAGGCGTTCAATAAATACAGGCAGACCTCACAGATGCTGCTTTTTCTACAGACTGAAGGTCTGCGGCATCCCTGCATCCAGGAAGGTCTAAAGGCACCGTTTTTCCAACAGCAACTGCTCACCCACTTCAGGGCTCTGTGTCACGTTTTGGTAATTCTCTTAGTATTTCAAACTTTTTCATTATTACTATATTTGTTAGAGTGATCAGGAACCTCTGATGTTACTATTGCAAGATTACAACTTGCTGAAGGCTCACGTGATGGCAGTACTTTTAAATTAAGGTATATACATTTTTTTAGACATAATGCTGTTGCACACCTAACAGACTGCAGTACAGTGTAAACATAACTTTTGTATGCACCGGGAAACCAAAAACTTCATGTGACTCACTTTATTGCAGTGGTCTGGAACTGAACCCACAATGTCTGAGGTAGGCCTATATTTAATGAATGAGTACCTAGTTTCAACAAATATTACCATTTTGTCATATTTTCCTTCTCTACCCTTCTATTCGGAATGATGTTTCTGGGGGGGTGGGGGGAGAGGAACCTTCACCTATATAGTAAATTAACCGCATCTGAATCAAAGACTAGCAGATGTCATTCCTTTCATGTAAGTAGATCCTCCCTCCTAAACTACACGGTATGTCATGTACTATTTAGAAATGTTTGGCTGTAACTACACATTTTGTAAAGAACAAGTACTTAAAATACTTATCTGCATTTTTTGTGCCTAGAACAGATCCAAGTTAGGCATTTAACAGATATTTGGTAAATTAACAAATAAATCTGCCACCATTTTATCCAAAGACCAAAAATTCCTCCAAAACACATATGAAACGTTTGGCCTTTTAAGTACCAGTCATAAAACAAACATCATCTTGTTAAATGAACTGGTAGCAAAAAAAAAAAAAAAAAAAAAGGACCATCTTCTCTCTGTAATTCTTTATTAAAAATACTGCTGTACACGTAGAGACTGAAAACAGGATTAAAGATGAATAACCCATATTGGGATCATGACATTAGAACTTAACATACTGGTGCTTTTCAGGGAAGTTGTTGACATCCAAATTACAGAACCAAGGTCAAAAGCAAAATACAAAGGTACCCTCAAAAATATTTACAATGAAGTAAATACATTAACAGATTTTAAAATAGGTAACAAAAAATTGAAATGACCAACGTTACATGATTTCAAGGGTTGTCCGTTCTGTGCTTGTATCTGTCATAACAGGAAGGTGTGCAAGTTTATATCCTTAATTTGAGTACTTTCAGATATTAAAATCTTCCTATGAATTAAAAAGACTAACTTTTAGACAACCTGTTAAATGGAATTACACTATGGAAAAGAGGGCTCCCCCAAAAAACACCTAAGCAGAACTAAGAGTTCTATTGAAAACCATTCCCAATAAAAACTAAATGAAAAATAAATATAAAACAAAGCTTAAAAAAAATAACGTATTACCTGACACCAACTGTTTTCTGGCTGACAATATTTACTCATGAAAACATATCAGCTGTCTACCTTTTTATTCAAACCAAGTCCTGAGGTTACTAGGGGCTGAAGCAAGCTAGCATTTATGATGCAAACACTCTTGGGGTTGTGATTTGAACCGGCCTCGCAGAGGGAAGTTTGCTGGTCTACACAGAATGAGAAAATCAAGCCCTATTTTACCCCTGCCCTTCCTTAGCTTTTGCAAAACATTGGTCCACAAATTAAATTTTCAAAAAGTTCCCAGACCCTGAAACTAAAATAGATGATCCCCTTTCATTTTCAAAGAAAACAATATTGGAAAAAATCTCCAGCCCGCTTATAAATTAAGCATTTCATATTTCTTCTAGAATACAAGTAGTTCTTTTTTGTACAAAAGAATTACAATATGATTTGTCAAAAAACATATAAAAAGACAGCTGCTCTTTGTCAAATACATGAGCTAATAATGATAAAAGACTTTTGCATGTTAATGTCTCCAAGTTCCTGTTCCTTTTACATAAAAAAAGAACATTATGGTGGCAAATGTTAATTATCCTTTGAATATTGAGCATTATGTTCTTTTAAAATCCATCCTGATCAAATGCAATAACTGATTTTCTTTTTAACTCAACAACTGATGCTACCAGACGTGGACTCAAACACACTTGTTAAAACATGTAAAGCGTGTCTCTAGTCTTCAAAGATTTTGGGTGAAGAGGTGCTTTTTCTTGATGCAAATCTCAAGGCAGAGAAAATCATTTTAAAGCTTATAAAAAGTGGACAGAGAAATATTAAAAACTTCTCTGAAAACTACAAATATGTATAGTTATTAAAATTGAAGACTGTAACATCAGTTGCAAGTGCTTGGAAGTCTTTCCTGACCTTTTGAGTTTCCACATTTTCTTCATAGTTGCATGATGAGCACCCAGTGCTAGCAAAACATTCAGTGCTGGGAAAGGAGATAGAGTCTTCATTACTGTTTTTTATGAAAGAAAATTCCTATGTATTTGGCAGTCTTCAGTATCAAAGTATAGGTATTTCATTAACTAGAAATTCCATGAATACCCAAGTTTGGCGACAACTGCACGTCCAAATGTTAAGAAAGTTAAGAGGAGGAAAATTCCAGACTTTTGAGACTGACTTATTCAGGAATATCCCACATAGTTATTATCAAAAGCACTATTACTTTGGGCTAAGCAGTGACTGCAAAGGCACAGCAGATTGTTTTCCCTCCAGATTCAGGCTGTAAAACTTCAGAAAGCTCCTGATGCCAGACCACCGCTGTGTTTAGTTCGTCTTCTGAACAGTGTCTCTGTATCTGTATCCAGTGTAAAGTACCATAATAAAGCTGTGGTTCAAAGAACAGAACTTTATACAAAAAAGCAAACTGGAAAAAACCTAAAGCAATATACTCCTGAACTTCAGGCCTTTAACACAATTTCTTAATTTTTTTCTGTTAAAAAATGGCATAAATGTAATAAATGTATCTGATTAGCAGGGAAACGCCTTTTTAAAAAAAGGCTCTGGTTGAATTTGGAGCAAAGAGCTCTGTGTGCTCCTTCAGTTCCTGTTTGTCTAACCCTCATTCAGAAAGGACTTAAATCAACTAATAGGGGAATTCACACCCAACAAGTCACTGAAATTTTTGTGTGTTCTTAAAAACAAAACAAAAAACACACAAAAAAAATCTCAAGCTGAACTAACAGTGGGTGGCATACAGAGCTTGCATACAACACTCTTACAAGAATTATGCACTATACGGTACTTCCATGAAATCATTTACCTGGTCCCTTATGTTATTCAGGGCAACCCATCCCCAAAAGAGCAAATTCTGCAACCCTCAGTGACAAAAATGCTGCCCAGCATTGTTTCCCAAAAACCTCCTTGCAAATCGTTTCCCTTAATAAGTATACAATGTGGCAAAAGTTCAAAGATCAGAAAAAAGTCTTTAAAAAATTAAAATTAGTGCATATACAAGTGGAAAAAACAAAAGCTGGAACATCATTCCCCTAACGGTGCTCCTTAATCTAAAATAAACTCTTCACAGGTGTGGCCCACCGGCAGCCACAGCTCAAGGATAAGCGAAACATTCTTCCTTTCAAGTAACAGCGCACCTGACCCAAGTGCAAGCAGCTCTGCTCATCTTCTGCTTGTTTCCCAAACGCGAAATGAGATGATGAGAACAGTTCAGCTGTAGTGCAATTTGCTATTGGTTAATAAGCTCCTCGGCCATATCCCGCCTGTTTTTTTTTTTTAAGCAAATACTACAACTGACCATTTGCAGCTGCAATCAGTTCTTGAAAAGTATTTTCAAAGCATCGCTTTAAGTCACTGTAAGTCACCACAAGTACACTCTTCTCATCTCTGGAAATGAGGCTTATTTTTTCTGGCACACCAGCATCTAACTGAAACAGACAGAAACACAACATATGAAGTTCAAGCCTATTTTAGGACAACACTTGCAACAGTGATATATGAAATATTTTTTAAAATGTTGTCACATTCCCCTCTAGATATTCATAAATATTTTACATCACTAATCACTATGCACACACTTTTCAACTCAGATGCGTTTTTAAAAAAACATTGTCCTAGGGGCTTCCCTGGTGGCACAGTGGATGAGAATCCGCCTGCCAGTGCAGGGGACACGGGTTCGAGCCCTGGTCCGGGAGGATCCCACGTGCCGCAGAGCAACTAAGTCCGTGCACCACAACTACTGAGCCTGCATGCCTAGAGCCCACGAGCCACAACTACCGAAGCCCGTGCGCCTGGAGCCCGTGCTCCGCAACAAGAGAAGCCACCGCAATGAGAAGCCCCCGCTCAACACAGAACATTGCCCTAGGGGCTTCCCCGGTGGTCCAGTGGTTAAGACTCTGCACTCCCACTGCAGGGGGCGTGGGTTCGACCCCTGGGTGGGGTATTAAGATCCCACATGCAGCGTGGCGTGGCCAAAAAATAAAACACATGCAAAAGTCATTTTTTAAAAAATTAAAGAAACATTGCCCTATGTTGCTGCCTATCTTATTTTAAAACTTTATTATTTTTATTGGAGTATAGTTGCTTTACAATGTTGTGTTAGTTTCTGCTGTACAACAAAGTGAATCAGCTTTATGTATACATATATCCCCACATCCCCTCCCTCTTGGACCTCCCTCCCGCCCTCGCACCCCCAATCCCACCCCTCTAGGTCGTCTCAGCGCCGAGCTGAGCTCCCTGTGCTGTACAGCAGGCTCTCATTAGCTATCTAGTTTACGCATGGTAGTGTGAATATGTCAATCCTAATCTCCCAATTCATCTATCTGTCACGTTTAACATTTGTGTATATTATATTCCATCCAGTTGATACTCCATGATTCAATTATTCCCCCAATATCTTCTAATTCCTTGGTATCGTGAACTACAGTGCAATGAACATATTTGGCTAATTTTTTTCTTCTATAGAATTACTTCTCTAGGAGAAACACTTAAAAGTATAAATACTGAATCAACAAGTATGGGTAATTTTATAGCTTAATACATACAGCCAAATTGCTTCCCAAAGGACACAGAACACCACGGATTTATGAGTTGTACCAGTTTACCAGTAACTCCATATCAAGTGAGTGCCTTGCTATTTTAATTTACATTTTTCATTAATGTTACCAAATGTTTTCATACATTTACTTTTGTTATTTCCACCTGTGTGAATGCTGGTATATAATCTTTATCAAATCCTTATCTATCAGGATTTGGCAATAATATTTTAATGAGGTCTTTATAAAACATAAGTATGAATCCTGAGTCCATCTAATAACTTTTCGTTAGGATTTTCACTTTACTTTTGTTAGTTTTCAATGTACATATTTCCTTCTTTTTTCAATAATTCATTAAAATACCTTTAAAACTAATTCTGAAGGCACAACCTTTCAAATCATTTTACCACCTAATTTCTGTCATCATTTCCACCAAAATAATCTACGTAAAAATTTAATTTTTTTTTTTTTTTCTTTTTGCAGTACGTGGGCCTCTCACCGCTGCGGCCTCTCCCGTTGCAGAGCACAGGCTCCGGACGTGCAGGCCCAGCGGCCATGGCTCACGGGCCCAGCCGCTCTGCAGCACGTGGGATCTTCCCGGACCGGGGCACGAACCCGCGTGCCCTGCATCGGCAGGCGGACTCCAAACCATTGCGCCACCAGGGAAGCCCAAAAATTTAACTTTTATATCATCAACATGGCCATCCATCTCTCTTAATTTATTATACGCTTTCCAAACTTAAAAAATTGTCACATATTCAGATTTGGGATAAATTTTATTTACTCCTATTTTATGAAATGAAACAGAATTTTCTTAGAATTTTCAGTTATCCTAATATTCATTAAATAATCTTCATTTAAGATGTCTGTCCATGGCTTATTTCCACAGGATCCACCTGTCAGTGTTTATTCTAGTTCTACATATTTTTAATTACTGGTGCTTTGATACTATGGATACTATCTTCTAAAATCTGGTAGAATTATTCTCCACTTGTTGCTCTTATGAAAAATGTTTTCCCCTTAAGGGAAAAGGGCAAATGAATATACAGATTGTACCAGGTTAGCTCAATGATAACACAGTCTTGTTCTGTCTTATTGACAATACTCTCTAAAGAGTTTTAAGGAGATTCAAACACGGCAAAGTCGTGCTTAAAAATAAAACACCACCGTGTTTTACCCGAAGGGTTAAGCACACTGTACGCCAACAGCTCTAAATCATGTGCCACCGTAGGTATTTTCTCCTCTAGTCCTTGTAATTTAGGGACAGTTTAGACCAGGGGTCAGCAAATGTTTTCTATAAAGGGCCAGATAGTAAGTGTTCTAAATTTCAGGGCCATTTATCAACACAAGCCTCTGTCTCATACTCTTCTTAGCTGGTTTTGTTTTTATAATCCTTTAAAAATGTAAAAACTATTCTTAGCTTGTAGGCTGTACAAAAACAGGCACAAGGATTTGGCTCACAGGCCAGTTTGCCAACCCCGGATTTAGATATAAACCTATACACAAAGGCTAGAATATACTTCTGGAGACCCATTCTCTCTGCAATTCCAAGTAATTCATAAGGAAAATGCACTCCTCCCTCCCTCCATAAATCGCACCTCTCCTGGCCCTTTCAAAAACACAAAGCTCACCTCTCAAAATTATGATACATCTCTACCTGCTTACTTCATCTAATCACTTCTAATTCTCCATTTATCACAGCTGGGTCTAGTGATATGCCCAGTACTGCGTTTTCACTATTATTAACACTTGATTAACACCCACAGCTGAGAGCACATGAACTAAGGACATGCAGGACTCACAATGACTGAGAAGAAAGGAATTCAACTTTTAAAAAATATTCAAACACAAAATACTGCTTTGTTTGTTATAACAAACTACACTTGGTAAATAAAAGAGAGTGGGGCGGGGGTGTGGGAGGCAGTCCTTCTGTGACATTTTATCACAGCAGGATCCACAATGAAGAATTCTTAAATTATTCATGTAGGCGTTAAAAAAAATCCTCCCTGGGGCTTCCCTGGTGGCGCAGTGGTTGAGAATCTGTCTGCTAATGCAGGGGACACGGGTTCGAGCCCTGGTCTGGGAGGATCCCACATGCCGCAGAGCAACTAGGCCCGTGAGCCACAACTACTGAGCCTGCGCATCTGGAGCCCGTGCTCCGCAACAAGAGGCCGTGATAGTGAGAGGCCCGCGCACCGCGATGAAGAGTGGCCCCCGCTTGCCGCAACTGGAGAAAGCCCTCACACAGAAACGAAGAACCAACACAGCAAAAATAAATAAATTAATAAACTCCTACCCCCAACATCTAAAAAAAAAACACCTCCCATTCTACAAATTGTTATTAAGTAGGTACACTTAATAATTATTAATAAAATGTCTTGTATACTATAGCAGACTACAGCTTAATTTCTTAAGTCTCTTAGTATTTGTAGGAGATGCAGCTCTATAAATTGTAGATAACAGCACTGTGATCTTAAAAGTCCAGATACAAATTACCTTGTTAAGACAAGAAATGATATGACTGAGGTCAATCCAAGGAGCGCCCGCTTCTGTCACCTGATGAAAAAGATGATCCCTAAAGAGTTTCAACAGATAACGGTCTCCAGTCTCCGACCAGGTAGGATCCTTCTGAAACCTGGGGGAAGGTAATATTTCACCTCAGTAACTCATGCTGTATACCACAGGGCTATATGTTTATACTTCAGACTCAAAACTAGTTGAATTTTATTGTTTTCTACAATAAATCAGAAAGTAGGGTTTGTGTGCAGTTTTTTTTTAATCAAATTTTATGTCCAGATTGCCCATAGATTTTTAAAAACTAATCTCACTGAACATGAAAGTATATGAATACCACTTGCCACTTCTCAAGGCAATCACCCCCCTTACACACTCCTATTTTATAATCACTTCCTTCTTTAGGGCCCTACCATTAGATAAAATGGGGAAGAAAGCAAATGTCTTCAGATATCTTTAGAAATAGGTTGAAAGAGATTATCCTTTTCCTCCTCCACCCTTAGGTCATATGGTAGAGAGAGATGGTCAGATAGGTGTTCTGCTTTACTGGGAGCATAAAACAGGGAAATGCTTACGAAGCAAAAAGGGGGTAGATTCTGGTTTCCTACCATCATGTGATGATGTGAAAGTGAGCTGCTAAGAACTGGAAAACTGACCAGATGATCACTGCTAAGTTTTCAGTGACCCATGGAACTTACAGGCTAGTGGGGAAAACAGACATTCAAATAGTAATTGCTTATTTAGAGAATGCTATTAAGAAGAAGGGATATGGTACAGAACAGAAACATGAATTCACCTGGGAAAGCAAGGAAGGCTTTCTAGGGAAGGAGTGGATGCTCTTCCCAAAGGAAGAGTGCCCCTTAGTCAGAGGTACCAGGTTTTGCAAAGGACAGAGCAAGGAGCACTCAAGAAACTTAGAAAAGGTCAGTGTAGCTGGATGGGGCTGGGGGAGAGAAGAGAAGAGAAGAGAGCGAGCAGAACTGGAGGGGTGCAGAGTAAGGACGAGGAGGGGTGAAAAGCCGGGCAAAGACAGCACTAGAGGCGAGGAGGACAGTAAAAGGAAAGAAACACATCTGAAGCAAGGATAAAAAGGGAGAGGTCAGACCATGCAGCCTTAGATGACATTTAAAAATTAGATCTGCATTCTGAGAACAAGGAGGGGTAAGCCCACCACAGTCATGTATCTGGGTTCATACAACAAACGGAAGGTGGAGATTCTTTTCTGCAGAAGCTGACCTACCCAAGGGAAATACTGACATTTGGAAGTCTACCAACAACAAACAAAAACCATACGTAACAACATCACGCTGCTTTATCACACAGCCTATTATATAATCCCTGCCTCCACAAGGAACTTCCCCCAGCTTTTAAGGATGTCATTTTCAATACGAATGAACAGCCAAGGATCAGAAATCCTTTGCAGAATAAAACAAAACAAAGCAAACTGTTCTTTTTTCTATGAGATATTGCAGGGAACAGAATAAAAGTTAAATAAATTTAAAAAACCCACTCACTAAAAATCTATAATTGACAGTCTCAGAGAAAAGGAATTAAATGCTATAAGACAGAAACATTTAGAAAGCAGAGAGGAGAAAGTTGTTGAAAATTTAAAAAATGATAGCAGAAATTCAAAAATTCAAAGGATTAGGAAAAAACCCTTTAATTTTAGACAAAATTAAGTTGAGATTATTGCCTAGAAAGTAAAACAAAAAGATAAAATATAGAAAATAGAAGAGAATATTAGAAAATCAACTGCAAAGGCCTAAGAGCTAAGCAATGGGAGTTCCAGAAAGAGAGAAGAAAAGTTTTCAAAGAAACAATAAGACAACTTCCGAGAACTCAAAGACATAAATTCCCAAGATTAAAATGCCCACCTGTTGATTCACCAGAATGAATCAAAAACCCCCACACACCACAGCACATCGTTGTGAATTTCTGCATATCAGTGATTTAAAAAAAAAAAAAAAAATCCTAAAAGCATGGGGAGTGGAGAAGGATTTGGAAAGAAAACGGCTTTGAGTCTGTCTGGAAAAGACAATGGAGCGACGCTTCAAATTCTGAAAGAAAACTATCATTACTATTACTTAACTACGTACTAGAGGTACTAGCTAACACAATCACTCAAGAGAAATCAAAAGTATAGAAATTAGAAGGGAGGAAATATACTGTCATTATGTGAAGACACAATTATATGCCTGGGAAACCCAAAAGAATTTACTGAAAAACTACCCAAACACTAATGTACCAAGGTTCAAAATTTATAGGAATCAATCATTTTCACATACAATGATAACAAGGAGTCTACGAAGACAGAATGGGGGGAAATTCCCATTTATAATAGCAACAAGAAAAAATACCTAAGAACAAACTTAGTGTGCTATAACTATATGAAGAACAATGGAAACACTGAAGAACACTAAAGCAGACATCAGCAATACAACGACATGTCATTATCTTGGTTAAGATAACTCCACATCTAAAAACACAAATGCTCCTTAAGTTTACTAATAAACTTAATAAATATACCATCAGGTTTAAAAAAATTTTTTTAACTAAACAAGCTGATTCTAGAATTTATATAGATAATTTAAGTTTTAGGAAAACAACAAAAAACAATAAAATGGAGATAAGAAAGAGCTAACACTACTAGATTTTAAAATGTCAATCATGATGGTGTGAAAGAGGTGCTGCCTTAATAAACCAGTGGAAAAAGCTAGACTAGTCCATAAACAGCTTCTGGACCACTGGGTAGTCGTCTGGGGGTGGGGGGAGTTGGATTCGTACCTTACATCCTATATAAATTCTGAATATATAAAAAACTTTAACAGGAAAAAATTGAAACCTTAAGTGTTCTAGAAGGAACTACAAGATTATCCCTTCACAATCTTAGAGTAGAAATGCCTTCTAACTTTCTTACTATGACTCAAAATCCAAAAGTACAAAAGAAGTTTGATCAGTTAGACTACCATAAAAATGCCTACATGTGAAAAGATTAAGCAGTCAAAAGAAAAATGACAAACTTCAAAGAAAATGATCACAAAGGGTAAATCTCTCTGGCTCCTGTACATCAAGATGACAGACAATCCAACTGAAAACAAAAATGCGCAAAGGATCTGGAGAGACAGAAAAGGAAATATAAATGAATCAAAAAGATAGGCAACATGCTCATTATGAGTAAATACCAAAAACACCTGCACTGAGATTTAATTTCTCATCTATCAGGTTGTCAAAAATTGAAATTTTTTTTTTTTTTCTTTTTTCGCGGTACGTGGGCCTCTCACTGTTGTGGCCTCTCCCGTTGCGGAGCACAGGCTCTGGACGCGCAGGCCCAGCAGCCACAGATCACGGGCCCAGCCACGCTGTGGCATGTGGGATCTTCCCGGATCGGGGCACGAACCCATGTCCCCTGCATCAGCAGGCGGACTCTCAACCACTGCGCCACCAGGGAAGCCCCAAAAATCGAAATTTTGAAAGAAGTGTTGTTGGTGAAAGACTCTCATGCACTGTGCCTGGTAAACCCGTCTAAGGGCCATCATTACAGTCACAAATTACAACGGGTGCTGACCTAACGATCACAGTCGAACTCGTATTTGTGCACACACTAAATTAAGTATGTGTAGGTCAGTCCCTGCAGAATTGCTTATACTAGCAAGAGGCTGAAAACAACTCAAATGCCCATCAGTAAGGAACTGGAGAAATAAATTACAGTGTACCTACAGGACGGACTATTACATGGCCATAAATTATGAGGAAGCACAGCACAGTGGTTAACAGCATGGACTCTGGGACCACCATTCTGTCTGGATTCGAATCCTGACTCATATGTGACCTTGAACAAGGTTTTTAACCTCTCCATGCCTCAGCTTCTGGGTTAAAAGGGAATACTAACAGTACCCAGCACCACAGGGCTGTTAGGAGGATTAAGTTAGGTCATATTTGTTAACTATTGAGAATAGTGTTAGGCATACACTAAACACATCTAAAGAGAAAGACTTCCAAGATATATTGTTATGAGAGAAGAGCAACAAACAGAACACTAAACATGGTTTACAATTTGTAGATATTTAGAAGTGGGGGGAGAGGGGTGATAAGAATATACAGTTGTAACTCGGGAAATATGTGCAAGAGACTAATAAAAGACTGGTGGGAGGAACTGGGGAGACTGGGGGTGTCAGGTATGAAAGAGAGATTTTTTATTTTTCACTGCAAACCCTTTTCTACTTTTTAATAAATTGGTTCATATAAAATCTATTCAAAAGATTTAATTAATAAAAAGAATTTTTCTGAGGACAATCTGGAATTATATGCCCAATCATACTATCAATAAAGTATAAAAGTAGAATAAAGATATTTTCAGACTTTCAAAGACTCAAAAAACTCACCTTTCTCAGGAAGCTACTGAAGGCTGTGCTTCATTAAATCAAAAGAATAAACCAAGGAAAAAAACAAGAAACAGGGCAAGCAACACAAAGGGAGAGACAATGAGAACAGCACAGGGAAGCTCAGGTTCTAAAGTGAGAGTGTGAGCAGGCCTGAAGCCAAGGAGCCCAGAGAGTAAAGGGCAGAGGCTCCAGGTGCAATTTCTCTAAGGGGAGGGAAAAAAGGGAACTGACAGGTTACCTATTTTTGACCATATGGAAAGGTATTTTAGAACTCTGGCAGAGAGTCTGGAATGAACTAGTGGTAAATATTTTTTCACTTGTTTAGTTTTCTATATAAGACAATAATTAACATCAGGAAAACAAAAATCTAAAAACAAAATACAAAAGAAAGGAAATACAGTCATGATTTACTATGCAAGGCAGCTACGAACAATATTTACCTTGTTCTAACAATGCCAACACTGAATAAAGATTTATCTCAAAATTCATGGGTTAAGCGGTACAATGTGTGTGTACTTAGTTAAGGGAAGGGGGTGTGAGAGAGAAAGCCTCATCTTCCACAGGACAAAGTCATTAGCTGAGTTACAAATTGAAGAAAAATTTAAACACTGAAGGAAAAATCAAGGAACAGCACTCTAAGCATTATACCTTTTTAAATAAAAGAGATAAATGCCAGAAAGAAGCAGCTAAAAGTCTTTTTTAAATGGTTCAACATATAGTCATGTTCTCTTCATTCAGAAAAATCATCAGGGAAAATGCTAATTGAATCTTTTAACTTTGAAGAAAGCTAAGGGAACTTAAATTTTGTGGTCAAAACATTCTCCCAAGCAATGATATTTACCTGTCACCTATCTCTATTAACAGAGGTAACAATCCTGAAATGCAACTTATACTACAGTCACAACAGCTGCACTACTGTTCTACCTGTCTTGGACAGGTATAACGCACAAACACCAAACTTGCTTCTTTCTTGAACATATGGTTAACTTACAAACAAGGCAGAACTAAACAACAAATAATGTAAGATGGTGATGCTATTCCAATGTCACTGATACGACAGCTATAAATAATGCACTTTAGCAGAAGAACGGCTAGAAACATCTGAAGTATCTAATCTGACCAAGGTAACCTGAACTGAACAGGCTTCAGAAAGGAGACAGGGAAGAGGCAGTACTGACAGGCAGAAAATGCACCCTCGTACGCAAACCACAACAGAGATTTCTAACACAGTGTATTTTCTGTTCGCATGTGCGTGTGTGTGTGTGTGTGTGTGTGTGTGTGTGTGTGTGAGTGAAATCCCTAAGGACAACCACAACGTACGCTGTGGTTAAAAAACCACACCCTAATGGCTAACAATAGGCTTAAGGTCACTTTACATGAGAATTTTTCTTTTTCCAGATAAAACCAGTAAGAATAAGGTATACTCATTCTTGTTACGCCAAATAGTGCCCTTGATTGAAAACACATTGTAAAATACTGTAAATCCTTACTCCGGCCTCTCATTGATTGTTCCCAATTTTGCTAGAAGCCTAAACAGTCTTCCATTTTGAACCTCCTATAAAACATTTTAAAAAGAGAGAGAATATTAATGTTCCAGCTAACTGAATATAAAAGCAAAAGTTTACAAAACTGGTATCCTGTACCAATATTACCTTTAAACAATAAATCTTAATATCCCCACCTTCTGGTTATACTTTTGAATACAACATGTCCATTTCATTCAATAGTAATACTCAAGAAGATTATGCAGCTGTCCATTTTTTTCTTTTTTAAAAATTTTATTGGATTATAATTGATTTACAATGTTGTGATAGTTTCAGGTGCACAGCAAAGTGATTCAGTTATACATACACATATATTCACTCTTTTTCAGATTCTTTTCTCATACAGGTTATCACAGAATATGGAGCAGAGTTCCCTGGCTATACAGTAGGTCCCTCCCTGTTGGTTATCTATCATATATATATATATATATATATATATATATATATATATATAGTAGTGTGTGTATGGTAATCACAAGCTTGTGATTTATTCCTTGCCCCCTACAGCTGTCCATTTTTAAGAATTATTAAAGTAATTCACATTAAAAAAAAAAAATCAAGATTGTGTCTCATGACTGTAGCAAAGCCGCAAACAAAAAAGAACAAAGCAAATGCCCAGAGGACCTAAGAAATCAAAATACGGAACACTAAGTTTGGACAAAAATATCTGCAAACAATCTTAGCCAGCTGTGTACTATATTCAGCACAGTAATTACTCTGTTTTATACCTATTGATACACACAGGTGCAGGCGTGTACACACTCCTTTAACTACACACTTTACCTTTGCAAGGTCTTCCTCTATGACATCATTTCTCATTTGAGCGGCATCCAACTGAGTATAAAACCGAGCGCCAATCATGGGCATGATGTCATTTACACTTCGCATCCTGTTTTGGTCAGTCAACAAATATCTAACCAAAATAGAGAAGGATCACTTGAATGCCAACCACGCAATTCACAAAACAACACAACCCCCAAGCACACGGGCACTGCTGCCGCCAGCATGTTAGTGTGCACAACTTCGGAAAAAATTTTTTCATGCAAGTCGAGTTCATTTTTAAAGCTTAGTAGTTATATTTCTTTTCTCTGGAAAACTTTAAGAGCCAATGGAAAAAACTGTAAAAATGTCTCTTTCTCTAAATGTTTTACTATTACGAAAATGAGAAAGGAAAGCTGGGTAGAGTTAGACTTACCATATTTCCATTCTCAAACCCTTCTTTACAATAGTGGGAGATGAAAAGATTGTTACAAATATTTTTGGAGGGGTGAAATGGGGGTGATTGTAGATGGGGAAATTTTTCCATTGCTCTTCAAAAATAGTTTTTGAAACTAAAACTAGGTCTTCCATTTTGATACGTTAAATAAGCCTCAGCTTTTTAGGAAGCTGTCTCCTGCTCTGTGACCTCATTTACCACCTGTCATGGTATATTTATTTCTGAGAAATCTTCATGCACTAACACACATCAGAAAAGACTGAATCAATTTCTTCTATCATTATAACTAAGGCAGAAAAATATTACACGTTTCAAAAGGCCACCTGTCAGAATACAATGATTATCAATCATCTCTTACTATTTATTCTGATAGGTAAGCCATGTCCTAACCATTCTCATCAAAGCAGCCTCCTAATCTTTCACTCTCTGCTTATAATTCGACCTTATTTTCTCCATAGGACTTATCACTATCTGCAAACATCTTACTTGTTTATATGTTTATTAAGTCTTCCCCATTATAATGGGTGGAAGCTCCAGAAGACGGGGATTTTATTCATCTTATTCAGAAGTGTCTTCAGCATCTGACATATAGTAGGCATTCTTTTGTTGAATAAAGGAACAGTTATAAACTCATGTGGATAATCTATGTTTTGGCTATTCATCTGTAATTACTGACATATTTGTATCTAACTATGTATAGTATATGTGTACTAACTATGTATAAGCTATGTGACTTTTGGCAAGTTACTTTACATCTTCAAGCCTCAGTTTTGACATCTCTAAAATGGAGCTAATAATGGTACCTAATTTATAGGGTTATTGGGAGAATTAGGTGAATTAATTCATATCAATCAGTTCAAAAGTGCATGATACATAGTTTACTACTCTGTATATTTTAGTTATTGGTTAGTATGGAAGTATGACCTTTTTGTTTATTCATTTTTTATTAAGGAACATTTCGTAACATTTGTAGAAGGAAAGAGAATTATATGATGAATCCTCGTGAACCCATTACCCAGTTTCAATAATTATTAACTTATGGCCAATTTATTATATTTATATCCTTTACTCTCACTTTTTTAAAAAAGGAAAATTATAACTTGAGATTATTTAAGACATCCTAGGTGTTGTAAGCTACAGCTAGAAATCACTGCTGTGAAAATATATGAAACAAATATTTTTATTTAAAAGAGAAATCAACTTATTTGATTATTAAAAGGAACCAGGTAACCACTGGCTTCCAGTGCTCTGTCACCAGCAGGACACTTATGCCAGCGTAACAAAGCACAGGTGGGCAGCCCCATCCTCCATCCCTCAATTCCATACCACAGGGCTAGTCCAAAAAGAAACTGGATCATCCAGGGTTACACAGAAAGATCAGAAGGAACAGCTGGAAGCTAAAAGAGACTGAAAAGGATCAATAAGCTCTAATTGCCTCTAGAACATCATAGAAAAAAATTTCAAAAGAGACTTCCTAGCATCTGTTCTCTTGAATAACTTATAATAAGGGTTATGGTTGTCCATCCCCTGGAATCCCCGATGTCAGACCCATCTTAGACTGTTGTGACTGCAGTCCACAGTGGGCTTCTCTTAAGCCAAGATCATTTCAGACCTATGCTCAAGGATTCCCTGGAGTATGAAGACACAGGAGGAGAAAGCCGCATAGGGACCCTCACACACGTGCCTTCTGGAACAGGAGTCTGGGCCACACAGCACACGACCGGGCTGCACGTGAGGTTACTTATGACAGCTTTTACAAAGACACTGGTCTCTCTGGAGAGCAGCACTAATAGGACTTTCTGAGATGATGCGTATGTTCTACGTCCACGCTGTCCAGTATATTAGCCAGAAGCTACATGCGGCTTCTGAGCTCTTGAAATGTGGCCGGTGCAACTGAGGACCTGAATTTTAAATTTTATTTAATTTTAACTCATTTAAACTTAAAAGGTCATATGTAGCTCATAGATACCAATGCAGCTTTAGAGGGTCTAGCCTTTCGCCAAATGTTTACAACATCAACAACTAATTTAAACACACTGGTTTATGAATTTACACTTGATCTTAGCCAAAAGGCCGAGAAGTGATGGTTTATGAATTTACTCCAAGAAATACATACTTAGCAATAAAAACAAAGAAATTAAAAGTTGTTTAATTATGTTTTGCCTGATTTTAAATAGTGGAAACTAAAATAAAATCACTGTTAAAAGGCCCTCATGAAAAATCTGTCTTATCTCATATGATTATTATATTAAAACTTACAAAATCAGATTCTTCAGATCAGAGGAGTAGTTGATTGTCACCAGTTCCATGGCTTTCTGTAAATTCTCTCGCTGAATTCCTGCCAAAGAGTTGCAAGCCAAAGCCAACACAACTTTTCCTAATGATATCAGATCTGCTTGCTGACATGAAAGAATAAATATAACTTTTAATTTTTCTTTTATAGGTACAAATTTAATACACTGACACTACTGCCTGCATGGAAAAAGCATCTTTACAAAGAAGCTGAAGAACTCAGCACAAGGTTCCCAGGTATTGGAGCTTATCAGTCACCTGGGAGCTTATTAACAAGACCATTTCTGAGCTGCTCCACCCCAGATTCTCATTCAGGAGGTATGGGAACAGGCCCAACATTTTTAAAGCACCCAGGTAATTCTAATGAAGGTCGTTCTGGGGGATACTTTAAGAAACATTACCTGAAGCAATTCACATGCCAACTGCAGAACTGCTGCTTTAAATTGTTTTTCTAAATTTTTATATTTAAATAGAGCTGATATCCTTACTATTACAAGAAATCTGAGGTTGGTTACCATATAGTTAGTTGCTTTACAGTGATCATTCACGATAGGCACTTTTCTCATTTTCCATGATGCACAAAATATAGTGAGAGTTCATTTGAAGAAAAGTAATTCCCTTATTCCAAACACAGCAGCAGCATTACCTGATTTCAGAGTAGGTTCCCTAGACACTGACAATGTTGCAAACCCCCATGACATTCCATCTGCCGTTGTTTCTAAACAGACCGTTTTATACTATAAAAGATCTCTGAGCTCTGTAACCACCTGATTTCCTACCCTTTTTTTTTTTTTAAAGATTTCCCACTCTGAGGCTTTCCTTCAAAAAGAATTTTTAAAAGACAGCTGGCTGAATTGAGGTAAGCTCTCTACCACCTATTAAAACTCCAGGAAACAGAACGGTCACCCCAGGTGGCCCTGCTTGGCAGGTGAACTATTAATGATCACATGCCCAGGAGACAATGGAGTAGTTCAGAGTTCAATGAAATCATCTGAAGTCATTTTTACAGAAAACTTACATAAATCTTCACAATCTGAGATCTCATCTGAATTATTGGATACATGTTTATTTATGGAATATTGGTTTAGTATAGGAGTTTTCAAACCTAGTTTTACATTAAAATTCACCTGAGAAGCTCAAAAAACAAACAAAAAATCACCCAGTGGCTATCCCTTCATCCTCTTCTGGTGTTATTAGTCTGGGGCAAGATATACGTATTGGTATTTTTCAAACCTTCATAAGAGATTATATGCAGCCAGGGTTGAGAATCACTGGTTTCGTGGAAGTTTATAAATGGTGTATTTGCAAAATCAGGTGAGTATTTCAAGGCAATCACTAATGAAACTTTAGGACTATACAGCTATCCTTAACAACATTCTACCCAAATAGTAAAGAATAAAAGGAAAACAAACTCCATTATTAAGATAACATTAAACAGTTCAAATCTAAAACTCTATCCAAATCTAGCACATATGAATCTGACGCTGAGCCTGAGATCCTATAATCAGCGGAACAACTGATTAGACAAACAGCTTTGAAGCTATCAGAAAAGAGATGCCAAGGATTCACGCCAGAGAAACTTTGAAACTTCATTAGTGGCAGAGTTAGGGGCCCAGGCTGGCAGGGGGGAAGGGGACAAGGAGAGGGGCGCGAATACTGTGGCGTTTCTGTTCTCCGGATGGCTCTGCCGTGACTGAATTCAGGAAGGGTTCCTCACGGTCATTCTCAAGATCAAGGAAAACATTCACAGTTATATTAATGAAATCCTAAAAATGCTGATCGAGAGAAATCAGTACACGTAAAAGCTAACTGTAAATTTCTACAAGTGTTTCAGTCCAATGTCATCAGCGAAGTTAAGCTTGTTATTGTTTAAGTATTTCAGCAGCATGTAGCAACACACAGCTTCCCAACCCTCAAACAGTAAAATCTTCAGTTTAGCTCCACCCTGAATTGATGCTGTAACTAAACCTCCCACCTAGAACATTCCGTTATTCCCTGTTATGAGATAGGAAAACCAAAGTGCAAGACAGCTGAAGGACTGTTATGGGTATAAAAAATAAGGCCATCTGATTCTGAGTGTAAACGCCACCTTTCTGAAGCTGACTCAAGGTGGGAATACCCACTTTTAGAAATAGAGTATACATGTCTCATAATCCAGACTGAATTAGAACTGATCTTTTTAAATAAAAGAGGTTAATGAAGTCCTGCTTAATTAAGAGAGTTTAACATCGTAAAAACTCAGTAACTCTCCTTTCCTTATTTCCCAGCTAAATAATTTTCCATTTGTTATTTTGCTTCTTACCTCCATCTGGCTTTGCCCCCCATTTGTTGAATTCTGGAGGTTTCCCCCCAACTCATTTTCAGTTTCTTCCTGATTCTTGACTTCTTGATTTTTCTCTGATTCTATCTATGGCTCTATTTATGTCCATTTTACTGAAAGTCAGTCTCTATTCACGTGTCTGAAACAGACTATGAAAAATAGACTACAAGAAACAATGCACTCCTTTCTCATGTACCCTCTTCTCTGTGAAATCACAATCCCCCGTTTGGGACTACCTTTAATTCTCTCCTTTACCTTACTATATAAGCTACATGGAAAATCTACACATATATACCCACTCCAAAAAAAAAAAAAAAGGAAAGAAAAGAAAACCTGATACAACTTTTACCGCTGAAAAATAAAGGGAGGGTGACAACTGGTTGAAAGTAGCCCAAGTTTATGAATGAAGGCAGTTCCTAACTTACCAAGTTGCCCCAAATCCTTACTTTAAAGTTATTTGTTTTGAAACTCTGGGATTATTTTTTCTTATGAAGAGTTGTTTTTCAAGGTAACTAACTACACAACCCATAATATAACTCCAATAACGGACATTTGCAAATAAAAAATGGAAAACAACACTGATGTGATACTCACAGAAAAACAAAATCAAACTAGTCTTATCTTATACAAGTAATTAAAAAGAAAAAGGAACTATTCAGAATAGAAAAGACTGAAGAGATACCGTGAGACTGCACGTAAAAAACAAAACTGGAAACATGGGGTTTCCAAATACTTGCAATAGAGGTTGATGGCACTGGTTCTAAATAATGTCTGATTTCTCTTTAAAAGTTTAATATTATTTTCCTGGATATATAAAGATCACTAGTATTTTAACAGTCAATAACCAGTCACTTTCAGGAGCACAAAGATTATGAAGAAAAATGTTCAGAGCCAATTAGTTAGGCACTAAGTATAAGACAGAAGATAAGCAGGAAAACAGCTAAGAAACAACCAACCTGGATAAGAAAGAGGGAGCAAATTCCCTTCTGCAGAAGAAAGGTGCTAGGGCTGGGGGCTGGGGGCTGGGGGCTGGGAGGGTGGGTAGCCAGTTTCTTCCATGGAGATCCCACTAGATGGCGCTACCAACCAGAACAGCTTGGCTGCTGCTGGGGGTAGGTGGGCACCAGCAGAGGGGAAGAAGCTGGGTAAAGGCTGCATACAACTGAATGTGATGAGTGGCTCTAAGTCTGGGGACTGCACTGTCCACGGTCCAGTAGCAAAGGAAGAGGTTTATACATGAATCAACTGTAATACTAAAAACTACCTGGACTCTACTTCTCCTTCTGGCCTTTCCTTTTGTTCTGAAATTCTGTCTCATAAAGTGAACTTAAATCTTTCAAAGATTTCAAGAAAAGAGAATGAAATGAGAAGGACAGTGGGAAGGGAAGGTATTCTCCTCCTTGTTTCTCCATGTAAACAAGAGATTCTGCCTTACATCAAACCTCTGTAAGTTAATACATGTTCAGAAACAACAAAGATTTCTTACATGAAAGAAACTAACATTGTCTTAAAATGACAACTGCATACCCTCCAAAAAATATGAATACAAACTGAATGATACGAAGTATTTACTTTAAATAGCTACATTACTTGCACAGGGTAATCAAAGCAAAAGCAATTACACTTAATGCTCCTTGCAGAGGTAGGTTCTTACTCTGCTACACATTGTATTAATCAAGAAATAAAAACTAAATAGCTAAGAACAAAATGGGACCTAAGTCCACAATATTATGATGAAGTCAGACTATAACCAAATTCTAATAATGTACAAGAAGTGAGTGATAGGCTTTGGTTAAGCAAAAGAAAAAAAATCATTTAGAAAACAGCAATACAAAAATTTTCCTTTGAAAATAAAAATTTTGGATTGATAGTGGGACAACTATTCTAAAAGTAAAAATAACAGGTGTGATTTTAACACACTAAAAAGTGAAAAAAAAGTAAAATGTCATTTAATATATTTCATTCAGCTGACTAATTAATGTTTTAATCTATGCTGAGGACAAATTTCCTTGTCAAATAAATGCATTTTCATTCAAACAGCTGGAGTCTCTGACACTGTCATTAATTCTGTATATGCCAACGTATAAGGGCTCTACACTAAACACAGCACAGGGATTAAGAAAATACACGTTCAAAGTTTGCATAGAGACCACCCCCAGCATAAACTGAAATCTAGACTTAAAACCCTGAAAAACTTTAAAATAAACAAAATTTATCTTAAAAAAAAATCAAGCCTTAAGTTATTAAGTATCCATGTTAATTCTTACTCACCTGGTATTGAGCCATTAATGCCAATGGATTATTATTCTGACTGTTATCAAATGTTAAAACATCAAAAACTCCAACACAATTTACTCGCAACCTTTAAAGACCAGAAAATTTAAAGAAAATAATTAAAATGAGATTTAAAAAAAATTATATACTACTGGAAATTGAACATTTCTTATGATATTAGGAGGGATCTCAGAATCCTATCCAGTCTTACCTCCTGTCCTACCCCCCATAACCTCTATCAATCACCATTTTAGAGATGACATCACAGACATCAAGTGATAGGCCTATGGTTATAAAAGTCAGGAATGGATAAAGCCAGGACTATAACACATCTTTTGACTACCAGGCCAGTGGTCTTTTCACCAAACCGAGCTGCTTCTTTATTAGTTATTCATGAAAAGAGAACTAGTTAGCTTCTTAACATGTACTAGGCACATTCAAAGTATTTTATATGTAGTAATTCATTTGATCCTCCCAATAATCTTATGAGGCAGGTACCTTACAAATATGGAAAATGGAGATAATAATAGTACCTGTCTCACATACTGCTGAACACATAGATGTTAATTAAGTAACTAACAGAGCCAGGATATGAACCCAGGTAACCTGGTACTAGACCTTAAGCTCTTTATGCTATGCTACCCAAGACAACTCTCAAAATTTCAGCAACTCAAATAAAACTCTAGTGAAGTCAAGGTCTGTGTTACTTAACCCTTTATCACTGGTTCTCAAAGCATGAAACCCAATCAGCAGCAACAGCATCAGTCACCCAGGCACTTGTTAGAAATGCAAATTCTAAGGCCCCGCCCCAGACTTCCTGAATGAGAACACTGGGGGTGGAGCCCAACAGCCTATGCTAAGTCCTCCAGAATATTGGGACTCGTGACAAAACGTGAGAACCACAGTTGTACACAGAAAAGTTGTACTGACACTGTTTGCTATCCCCCCAACCTTAACCATACATACCTCCCAAACCCTCACACGATCTTGGTTAATAACCAGGCATCTTATTAAGAACTCAACATTTTAAGAAAACTTACAAATGAACTCAAAGTCACGGCAGTTCTTCTGGATGGAATATATGAAAAGGTAGAATTAAAACAAATCATCATGCTATGCTTACTAAGCTGTCATAGGTTAGATGCTCAATAAAGAAGCCAAAACTCAAAATGCTAGTACCTTGTTTTGCCAGTTATCAGAATCTTTGTTGGGTCCATAACTCGACATGCCAAACCTGCTGTATGAATGGTACGCAATGCAGAGCTCAGTTGGACAATATATGCCCAAATAAGAGATTCTGGCAATAATCCAGCATGCTGTCTGGGCAATGGTCCATTGTGTTGACCTATAAAAGCAAATAAAAAATGGCATCTTCATTTAAATAATTAACTAAAAGACTAAAACATGCAAAGCAAGAAGAATTTAAGAAACAAACCCAAATTTTCTTATTTATGATATTATACCTTTATATTGTTAGCAGCAGCAGAGCTCTCTCACTGAGCTTCTCTTTTCTGTGACCATTATAATTATTGCACAAAAATTATTTAAAGTAAGAATTTATACTTAATTGTGAGCCAAATAAATAAGCTCAGATTAAAAACAGGAACTGCAGAGATTATTTTTCTTAAACTGTGGCTAACCCTTGCCTATACTACCATTCAGGTGTGTGGCAACTACACACCTGTGGCTTGAGGGAAACAAAAGTCTCTACCATCATTTATGTTGAGTGTTTTCTTATTCTCCTCATACTGCTCAGCCTCCCCTATTATAGCCAAGTCAGTTAGATGAAATGACATCCAATTCACAGAAAACATAAATGTAAAACACTGAAGGTCATTTATGTGTAATGAAGAAACACAAAAATAATCTGGTCTACCATGAAAAGTAATCCTTTTGATTCTATCAACTCTTGTTAAGTGCTTCTTGATACTACTTTCTGGGTCACTGTTAATCAGCAGAAAAGAAGCCGTATAAATTTAATCTTGATTTTGTAATTATTTCAGGGAATATAACTTTATAAATCCAAGTGTTCATATGGTTGTAAACAAACCTTTTCTGAATCAGTTATAAAAGCAACACAGTTAAATGGTTAATTGTGGAGATAATAAATAGCAAATAAGGAAGAGCAAACAGAAAATTCAAAAACTGCTATCCCTCAATTTAGACAGAACTAAAGATAATACCATCTGGAAAACAGTGACAGATGACTCAAAAAGTAGCTCTAGTGATAAATGTCAAGACAACATCAAAGACAACCACGAAGAGTTTAAATAAAACTATTTAATAAGTGTGGTAATAAGGAAAAGAAATATTTATAGCAAATATTTATAGCTACATATTCATAGCAAATATTTAGTGCATACTGTGTGCCAGATTCTGTCTAGTTACTTTACCCACATTATGTCATTTTAAACCTCTTATCACAGTCCCTATATGGTACGCTATTATTATTGCCACTTTCTTATTAGAATATTTATTACAATATGCGATTTTTTAGTTTGTTTTAAATTAACAAATTAAATAGTATAAGAAAGCATTATACTTCCATTTATGTCTCTATAAGTTTACACAAACACTGGCTCTTTTTTCCTTCTTTTTTTAATATTCATATTGAGAAAACAGAGGATTGCCTTGTATTATATAAATTGTTGTAAATTAAAGTATATATGGTACATTTAGGGAAGTTACTACCATTCAAACAATACTAGAAAAAGAACTGATTCCTAGGAAAATGTAAACATAATATATCAAATAGTCAGACAACACCAAAAAACAGAATTAAGATTTAAAAAAAAAAAAAAAAACTGGAAAGGAGTGCTATAAATCAGTGGTTCTCAACAGGGGTCCGTGTTGCCCCCTCAGGGACATTTGGAGGTACCTAGAGATATTTTTGGTGTCACAACTGGAGGAGGGGCTGCTCCTGGCATCTAGTGGGTAGATGGCGGGGATGCAGCTGAACACCCAGCTATGCCCAGAACGGCCCCGCACAAATAATTATCCAGCCCCAAATGTCAGCAGTGCTGAGGCTGAGAAACCCAGCTGTAAATTAAAGCCAACAGTCACTTCACAGGTGTTATTACTAAAATAAACTTGAACAACTACAGCTATATTCATCTGTAGGAAAAGTTACACCACATCCCCTTCAACAAAATTATGTATGTGCTACAGATGACATGGCAAAAGGAAACAAATGACCACACTATGTGACCAGATTTTTAATGTGAAACAGCCATGTAACCACAGCTTTCTTCTTTCAACTGTCAGAAAGCACAGTTACAAGTAAACAGAATACATTTTTTATCCATAATGCCAGTTCTTAAAGGAGTCATGATCCTAAAGATACTGGAATGTGGACTCAAGTCTTCTCCCTCCTTACTTCCTCTCAGGATATATTCAGGAAAATCTTTAACAAATTAAAAACCACTGCCAAGAATGTAATGTTTCTTTCCTGCCCCCATACAAGAAAATGATACATACATTCTTCCTGACCCCAAAACATAAACTAATTAATAGACACAACAAAATGGATTTATTTTTACTCTGAAACAACTTACCCTTTAATAATCATTTGTTAGGATGTAATTAAAATATTTTGGTTCTTTGCAATATTTGAACTAAAAAACAATTCTTTAAGTAAATATTAGAAAGGGGCAAAAAAAGAAAATATTCCCCATTTAAGTAAAAGTTACCTGAAAATTTATTTTGAAGACTAGCTCCTTAAGGAACACAGAATCCCACCTTCAAGCAAAAGCATTTGTTTAGGGAAATAATTACATATTGATAAATGACACACCGGCACACTGGAGTATGCAAAACAAAACAAAACACAACAAAAAACCAAGACTAGGGCTTCCCTGGTGGCGCAGTGGTTGAGAGTCCGCCTGCCGATGCAGGGGACACGGGTTCGTGCCCCGGTCCGGGAGGATCCCACATGCCGCGGAGCGGCTGGACCCGTGAGCCATGGCCACTGAGCCTGCGCGTCCGGAGCCTGTGCTCCGCAACCGGAGAGGCCACAACAGTGAGAGGCCCGCGTACCGCAAAAAAAAAAAAAAAAAAAAAAAAAAAAACCCAAGACTAGAAAGAAATATACCAAGAGACGTGCTTTGGGTGGTGAAGTTACAGGGATTACTTTTCAATTTACTGAATTTTCCAAACCATCTTTATTCAGAAAGCATTATATTATAATTTTTTTGTGTGTGTGGTACGCGGGCCTCTCACTGTTGTGGCCTCTCCCGTTGCGGAGCACAAGCTCCGGACGCGCAGGCTCAGTGGCCATGGCTCACGGGCCCAGCCGCTCCATGGCATGTGGGATCTTCCCGGACCAGGGCACGAACCCGCATCCCCTGCATCGGCAGGCGGACTCTGAACCACTGCGCCACCAGGGAAGCCCCAGAGAGCATTATATTTTTTAAAGAAAAAAAATTTTAAGAGGAAAAAAAGCCTTTTATCGTATTCTCAGCTACTTAAATTTCAGGTATTTACATGAGTCTTTCATAACCCACCTTCATCTCAGTCTATACATGTACGTAACATGTTATTTCCTATTGTTACATATTGACTCCATTTCTTTAAGGTATTTCTTTTTTAAATGCAATAGGGTCTTTACGCTGAATGATTACAGGGCTAAATTTACATGTGTTTTAAAATACAAAACTACTCTTCCACAGAGCAAAGGCATCTGTCAAACACAGCTTGCTTGAATCTTTTTCTTACCCCACTTTCTCTTTGTGAAATAGGCATCCGCATTAGGGTCATTGAAGTGTCTGCTCATCATAGTCTCTCCTCCAGCGTGGAAATCATATGCAAACACAAGAGCTTAAAATAAAACACAAACACTCATTACTGCAATCTGGCTTCAAATAATGAAGCCCACTAGCAAAAAGACCATTACAAGTCACTCACAAGGCTCTGCAAAAGCTTTAGTGGTAAACACTTCACGCAAGGTCACGATATTTGAGTGCTGGATTTTCTTCCACATGTCCACCAATACCATGCACTTTGTGTTAACAAGACGAAAACCTGAAAAAGAAAAAATTTTCTGCTAACCTGTAAATGACATCTCCCCCTTATTTCATCAGAAATGTGCAGAGGGCTTCCCTGGTGGCACAGTGGTTAAGAATCCACCTGCCAGTGCAGGGGACATGGGTTCGAGCCCTGGTCCGGGAAGATCCCACGTGCACGGAGCAACCAAGCCCGTGCACCACAACTACTGAGCCTGAGCTCTAGAGTCCGCGAGCCACAACTACAGAAGCCCGCGCCTAGAGCCCGTGCTCCGCAACAAGAGAAGCCACCGCAATGAGAAGACCACACGCTGCAACAAAGAGTAGCCCCCGCTCGCCACAACCAGAGAAAGCCTGCACGCAACAAAGACCCAACGCAGCCAAAAATAAATTAATTTTTAAAAAAAGAAATGTGCAGAAAAAGCCATGTTATACATCACTTATGAAATACTAATTTCCAAATGAAATAATATATGTATTATCCTTTAAATTCATGTTAAATAAACTCACTTAGGAATCTATGAATAATCTTAGCCTCACTAATATGCTCCTAAAAGAGGATAATTTATCTTCCTTACCATGTATCCTCCGAAGGCAATAAGGCAGATCATCTTTGCTATTTACAGCTTTGTAGCAGGACGTAATGTATCCAAAATTACTTGATTTCTGTATCCGGTTGGGTGGTGGCAGTGGTTCTAGAGGGAACAGGCTATGGTAGCTGTCAACTTCTGTAGGGACTGCTAGAGTAATTCATAAGAAGATGACTTTAACTTGCAGACATTCACAAATCTCTCAGATCTCAAAGTAATGAAGAAGAAACCAACTCTATAAACCAGATACCAAACACACTGTATTCTAGAACAGTGTCAACATTTATAACAATTCTGTAGGACACACTCGTCTCACTATCAATAAAAACAGGCATTATAAAACAACAAAAGAACAACTAGATTTCATGCACTCAAAAATATTTGTCTTTTATAATAGCACACCACTCTTGTTTCTCAGCTGTTAGAAACAATTCGCATTATCACTTATGAGATATTAACCATTTCTGATTCTGATGTAAAATAAAAATCAAGACAGTTTTTGTCTTTAAACATCTTATTTTGTAAAAACATATTTAGACAATGGTGTTAAGTATATGAAATTCTTTTTTAAAGAAACTGAAAACAAATAACAATAAACTGGAGTGTATATGTAATATGTCTGTGTATGTATATCGATTTATATGTACAAATATAGCAATCTGTATCAAACTCTCAAACCATTCATTGGAATAGCACAGTTTGAATACCTAGCAAAACACAAAAGAAAAAAACTGAAACAGCTTTACCACTATGCCTGCCATGTTCCCCTGTATTTCCTATTAAGAAATACAAGTGAAACGTCATTAAGAAATTCCAGAAGACAGGTCCAAAATGACCCCTCTGCCTTTACCAAATATTTACACTCATTATCTCTTAGTTCTTGAAACAATTCTATGAGATAGGATTCCCTATTTCATAAACAAGGAAAGTGAAAATCACACATCTAGAGAGATAGTTGAGATGCAAACCCAGGATTCTGATTCCGTAGTCTTGTGCTCTTAACCCCTAGATCGAATTTTGGCCGTAGTGAAAAACAAACATCAATTCATTGTTAACTTTCAAACCAAGGTCAAGGCATGTTCTATGGAAGAAAGGCGGTATAAGGGAAATATACACACAAGTGAATATAGCTGTAACTTTTGCCCACTTACTATTTTTTATTTGAACAATCAGTTCAATTTCCACAAAGAAACAAATGATGAATAAGTGTTGTTTCCTAGTTTTTTGATAAGGAGCACTTAATAAGGGAATTAATTTCAAATTAGTAAATATATATTGAGTATCCACTATGTATTAGTGAACACATATTAATGAAATACGGGTTCTTATCAAGAGGCTTAGAGAAAAAGGATTGAGAGTTACATAAAACAATACAGTACCAAGCAAAATAGCTTTTAAAAAAGTACAATTCACCATGGCACTGGTTCTTAAACTCTAGCACCCTTCAGAATTACCTAGAGGCTTGTTAAAACACAGTTTGCTGGGTCCCATGCCCAGAGTTTTGAGTCAGCAAGTAGGTCTAAACCAGGGCCCAAGGATTTGCAATTCTAACAAGTTCCCAGGTGATAATGAAAAGTTGCTGTTGGGTCACGTGCTTTGAGAACCACTACACATGGAAATACAAAGCCATGGAAAGGAAAGCCAGTTCCAAGGATATTAGGAAAGATCTTACAGAAGATCTGGCATGTTTACTACAAAATGATGGATGAGACTGCTTCCAGTGAGCTAAAACAAATGGAAAGAGCGGTGAGACAGCTAACAGACCAACAACAAGGACTTGAAATTTACTACACCAAACACCGGTGCTCAGAGCATCAGTGTGACAAAGAGACTGTGTGAGGGCCACAATAAGCTAAAAATGTTATGCTCTGAACTCCCTTCTCCCTCTGTCTACTTTTAAGCAAGTCATGAATTCTACACACTGAAGGAAAACAATTGTGCTTCAGTGGAAAACGGTGCACTGTCTGAAGGATAACCCTCTGGCGTCTGATTCTGTGGGAGATATTTTACACCTCTGTTAAGCTGTAAATAACTGATAAATACCACACTGCAAAATACTTCTCGTCTATAGGCAATGCTGTCTGGTGAAGGCTCGACGGACTTCCCTCCTCCCCTGTGGAAAAGACAGTTTACACATTTGTTTCAATATTCCTCATCTATGATGTGTTTTGTAATACAGGATTGGCTCCCTCACAACTTAAATAAAATCTTTAGTACTTTCTCCTTTTTATATCTGTACATCCTGATTTTAACCTTTTTTCGGAAAATCATCTTTTAACCCTATATTTCCCAGTCTACTCTGAAATAATCATATGTGGCCTAATATTAACCTTGAAAACCAAATGTTTCCCTTAATAGACAGGAAAATTCATTTGTTGTTCTGCTGTTCTTCGTTTCTAGTTCAGTTTAACAAATGCACAAAATTAAGTACCAATAAAGGGAACAGGGGTGTCTCAATCACTGTTTGGCATCAAAAATCAAAGTAAAGAAAACCAACTCGGAAGATCCCAGACAAATGCACTCCTTAATTCAGCCCAATATTTAGTCTGGGGCTCAGTTCAACCAAATAACATTAAAAATAATGATAAAGAAAATTTTAGTGTCTTTCCTCTATTCAACCCAACGTCCCCTCAAAGAACATAGAGAATGACAGACTGGATCTAAGATACTGAATGTCTGAGGCTCACCATGGTAAACCTATGGCAGAGTTTCTCAAGCTCAGCACTAGTGACATATTGGACCAGACAATCCTTCGTTGTCGGGGACTGTCCTGTGCACTGGAGGGTATTTAGCAGCATCCGTGGCCTCAACCCACTAGTAGCCAGTAGCACCCCGCTGCCAACTGTGACAATCAAAAATGTTCCAGACGTTGCCAAATGACCCAATGACCCATGAGGGGAGAAATCATTCCTGGCTGAGAACCACTGACCTACAGGAAATAAATTATGATTTGAGTTGAGAAGTCCTAATTGATGGAAGTATGAAGAATGGAAAGGAAAAGGGAAACGAAAAAGTCAGTAAGACCAACATTAATAAATTAGTCAAAATGAGTCAAAGGTTAACAGTAAACATGAGACATAAAAAAGATCAGAGTGAGACAAGCGACAGAAAAAACCACTTATTAAACCTTGTTTGAACACGGGCGCACAGAATTGGATTAACCACAATCTTTAGTTTGTGACACTCAAATCACGAGCTCACGTCCATGCATGGCCTGCTTTTATTCAGTTAATTATTCTTAATAATACGGTAAGCATCTGCAAACCTGGCACACAAAACGAAGCCTCAGACCTTGACTTGAATGGTCATCTAAATACATGGTTCTCTACCAACCTCTGCCTTCCTTCTCTCTCTTCCTTCCGTTTTTATATAGTTTCATTATACCTATATGTATTCCTCAAAATTTTATTATGTATATATGCATATACACATGCATTTATTGATAATGTAAATACATATATAAATTTCAACTTTATAAAAAGGTATCATGCTCTATGTAGTCTCTCGCAGCTCACTTTTAAACTTAATATTACATTACTGAGATTCTTCCACATTACTGCTTTCTTTATGAAGTGTACTTTCTTCATTTAAACTGCCATGTAATATTCCATTGTCTGACAGTATCAGTTAATTCACCCACTGTCCTTCAAGATGAGCGTTTGGACTGATCAAAGTTTCTGCTATTGTAAGCAGTGATATTATGGATACTTTATACATTTTCTAGTTAAAAATATATAGTTGACCTATATCTAGGAGCAGAACTGCTAGATCACAGGGTACACAGATATTCAGCTTCAGGAATTTTCTGAAGTGATAACACATTCACCAATTTATACAACCAACAGCAATGTACTGGAGAACCTGTGGATCCACATCCTAACACTGCACATGGTCAGACTTTCCAATGATATCTTATCTGTCTTTCCCTAATCATCAGTGATGTTCAACATTTCTTCACAGATTTTTCGTTGTATGAATTTCCACTTTCTTGAAATGCCTATTCCTACCTTTTGGCCATTTTTCTGTTTTGTTGTTTTTTTTTTTTTCAGGCTCTTACTAATTTGTGGTTTTTATTTTCTTCGTCAATTGTGTAAATACCTTCTTCAAGTTTTTTCTTTACTATAGATATCTTTGGAGTGTTTTTAATTTTTTTTTAATTAATTAATTAAATTTTTGGCTGCCTTGGGTCTTTGTTGCTGCGTGCGGGCTTTCTCTAGTTCCGGCGAGCAGGGGCTCCTCTTTGTGTGGTGCGTGGGCTTCTCGTTGCGGTGGCTTCTCTTGTTGTGGAGCACCAGCTCTAGGTGTGCGGGCTTCAGTAGTCGTGGTGCACAGGCCCAGCCGCTCTGCGGCATGTGGGATCTTCCCGGACCAGGGCTCGAACCCGTGTCCCCTGCATTGGCAGGCAGATTCTTAACCACTGCACCACCAGGGAAGTCCCTTTAACCGTAATTCAGTAAAATTTATCAGTACTTTCTTTAAGAGTCAAGAATTTTTGCCTCCAGTATAGGAAATCTTTCTCTACGGAAAGATTAAATTTACTCATTTGTGTTTCATTGTACGAATTTTAAAGTTTTGCTTTTGACATTTAAATTCTTAATCTATTTGGAACTGGTTTTTGCATGTGGTTTGAGATCATGATACAATTGTAACAATACAATCTTTTACCATAAAGAAAACCATTTTTTCCAATGCCTTCCTTTCCCCACTGATTAGCCACCTCTATCACAGAATGTGTCTAGGTTCTCCCTAGTCTGTTCCGGTAATCAATTTGTCTAACCCAGTGCCATTACGACACTGTTTCAGTTACTATAGACTCAAACCAAGCCTCCCCTCCCCAATACACCCAGAACCCTAATCATAATCTTCAAAGTGCTTCAGGTAGTCTTGGACCTTTACTCTTTGATATATTTATCATATACTATGAAAAGCTCTGCTATGCTGTAATATAATAAAAAAATAAAATAAAATCTTGATTAGAAGTGTGGAAATTTCAGCCAATCCCCCAACCTTCCACAGAGGAGAGAGAGGTTGGAGACTGAGTCAATCACGAAGAGCCAGAGATTTAATCACCACACCAAGACAATGAAACATTCATAAGAATTCCTAAACAGAGGGATTCAGAGGGCTTACAGGTTGGTGAGCATGATGAGGTGCTGGGAGGGTGGCATACCTGGAGAGGGCATGGAAGTTCCCCACACCCCACCCTATCCCCACACTTTGCCCCATGTATCTCTTCCATTTGGCTGTTCCTTGAGTTGTACTCTTTATAATAAGCCAGTAACAGTTTACAAAGTGCTTTCCCGAGTTCTGTGAGTCATTCCAGCTAATCGCCGAACCTGAGGGCATGTTGTGGAAACCCTCAAATTTGTAGTTGGCCAGAGAGAAGTTTGAGTAGCCTGGGTACCCCATTTCAGCTGGCATCTGAAGAAGGAGTGGTCTTATGGGACTGAGCCCTTAACAATTAAATTGTTAGGACACGAATTAGGTGTCAGAAGTATATGAGTAAGAATAGCTCATGTGCTTTGACTGAAATTATACTGAATCTATAGATTAGTTTACGAAAATGGCAACCATTATGTCCTCCTATTCATGAATATCGTATTTCACTCTCTATATTTATCTTATTTAACACCTTAGTAAATCTCTGCCACTGATATCTTACACATCTTTTGTTCTGCTTATTCCTAGGTACTGATATTCTGAAGCCACTGTAAATAGCATCTTCTAACTTTTTTTTTTTTTTTTACCCTAGCTAGGGCCTCAAAGACAATGCTTAATAATAAGGAAAATTCCAACGTGAACATTTCAAAGGCTATGACAGGTAAGTTTCCTGCCCAGCCTTAAGACATAACAGCCAGACAGACATATTCCTTTGAACTCTTCAGCGATCAAGAGGATACACAGTGGACTGTGCTGAATTCGTGATTACAACCAGGTGTTCTGAGATTATCGCTACAGCAAATGTATTCCTACTGTATTATTTATAAAGTTTTCCTAAATTACACCACATTTCATTGTGCCTATACTGAATAAGCTAGGCAAAGAGATTTTAATGCTGAGAAACATCATGGTACAGTCAGAAAAACCGAGGTTTAAATTCTGACTCGGTCAGATAATTACTAGCCACTTGTTCTTAGAGGCAAGTTACTTAACCTGCCTGTTAACTTCAGTTTCCTCATACGTAAAACAAAGGTGATAATGTTAGTATCTATACCACAGGAGTTTTGTGAGGAAAAAACTTACACACAGAAAGCCTTAGTACCCTGTCTGGCATGCCGCAGCCTCAATAATAATAACACTCACCTCCCCACCCCTACTTAAGTACCTATACTTCATCGTTTCAAAAGATAATAATATTCTAGTGCACGATGAGGTAAATCACCATGAATTCTAAAACTACCTATTTTTTGGATGAACTAGAATCTTGTCACATGTAGAATTCTTTGAAAAAATACTAGATCAATGGCATCTTGGAATTCTTCTTAAGTAGGTTTCAAATAAATATAGTCATAAAATAGTAATTAGCTAGCTTAAGGCATAAAAACATGTAGGACTACATAAGGATTACACTCTCCTTTAAAAGGAAGCAACAGTCAACTTGCATTTTACCTGGCATATCTGCTTGATCAATCTGAGCCATTGTTATTAAATGTCTGTTAATCAGCTCCTAAGAAAAGAAAACAAGTATATTTACATCTAAACACAACTTCTGAAATCTGGACTTTCTATTGCAACTGAAGAGCCTGAGTACTAATATTTTTGGCATGTGTACTTTTTAATGTTGGTATCAGGACATAACATTTCCAATAATGTGAAATGTCTAAATTCCAGTCCTGGATAGACCTGCCCATCGCTAAGGTTGGTTTCAAGTAGCAGTGCTATAACCCAGAGCATACGGCTAGCTCTGTGGCCAAGCTCGTCGATAATTCACTCTACAAACATTATACTGGTGCAACTTACTTCTGTGGAACAAAAACATTTCTGAGAATCGAAGAGTAAAGTAAAATTCTACATACCAAATAATACCTGTTCAACACTGACAAAAAAAACTAAATAATTTTATAAAACCTACTTTACAGAAAATATCGAGCTGCCTTAAAAATGAAGTTCATTTCTAGGCCAAATTACTTATTAGCCAACTACTACAGATATTAGCAAAAAGTTGTCTAGTGGTTAGAAACCATTTAAATTATTTATTTATATACTTCAGAGACCTTCCAGTGCACAGGAGGTGCCGTGCAAAAAGGTGGCCCATTTAAATAGCTACTCCGTGTTCTACATCTGAACACAGTTACTTGCAATTTTCTTTAAAAATGGGTTTCCTTAAATAAATATCAATTAGTCTCATAAACTGTAAATTCTATCTTCTTTATTACAGCATATTTGATTCAGTAATACAATTTGAAAGGAGCTCTGTTCTTTCTCCAGTTCTTTGCTAAAGCACGAAAGACATTAAGTATTTCCACCCCGAACTCTGAAAGCATACCTGTCGGAGTTCATCAGCCATGAAGAAGGAAGGTGCATTTGCTTTTGGTTGCATATAAGCAACATGAGGTGCAGTTGGAGGATAAATATGGTAGTTTGGAAAAACCTGAAAGATAGGAAGGGGGAAAATATCATGATCAATTGATAAGCTTTATCATTATTTCGATAAAGTTTTAATCTTTAAATGACAGTGACAAATGGATACTTTTAATCTTTAAATAATAGTGAATTAAACACCTGAGAAAAGCTATTATTAGTACACCTTCTGAATGATTTCATTTTTTAAATAATCTTTATTGGAATAACAAGTTTTTAAAAATCTAATGAGAAAGGAAACATTTCTTCAGATACAGTAAAATTTCAGGTCCAATGAGAGGCAAAAGGAGCTCTTTGTAAGCATTTTTTTAAGGCAGCTGGAAGAGAGGAAGAAAGTAGATATTCACGGTGCTTGGGCACAGTCAGATCATGTAGTAACTCTGCCGTGGACGCCCAAAGAACTGTCCTCTTTAAGGGTTTCTAGCGACCAAACTAAACAAAATGTTATCTAGATACTTAACACTTCAAACTAGAACAGAAAAGAGGACCAACATACTCTGGGTCAGCAGTGGAGGTGAACAGAAGGGTATGACAATATACCTTCCAATCAAACTACAACAAAGTTACTAAATTCTGCTTCCAGCTTCTTGTCTTTGCCTCTTCCAATTGGAATCTTCTCACCACCCCGCTTTTTTCCCTTTTTCCTCTGCCTCTCCTTCCCTTCAACTGGTCCACGATACAAAATCAAGTACATCCTAAAATATCTTTTGTTTTATTCTTTCATTTTTAAAGCCAAAACAAACATTTTTTTTTCTCTTTTAAAAATGAATTCATTTGATTTCTGTTGCCCTCATGTGGCTCTTCTGCTCTGGACCTCAACCAGGAAGTGATTTTGCAATACCTGTAAGGTCTCCTTTAACCTATACCTGAAGGGAGAAGAGTGCCTCCTTTTTCTTGCCTTGGTTTCCTTATATCAGGTAGTATAGTTGGGCATGACTACCTCAGGATTACCAGGAGCATATTTTTAAGAGTGGTTTGAAGGGTAAAAACATTACAAAAATGTGCCACATATAATCTCCACAAAAACAGCTGAGACAGTTTTGTGACAAAAGAACCTCTTCATAGATTAAACTAACTTTTTTCTACAAATATGATAAAATAAAAAACGTAAATAATGATAAAATATAATAACCCCTCCCCCCAAAAGTAAAACATTGATGGAATTCTTACTTGAAAGAACCAAGGAAAGTCTCTACTCTACCTCAATTATTTGACCTTCAGTTCGGCAAGCTGTTCTGTGATAACTTTTGAAAGATCTCTGACCAAAAACAAAACAAAACAAGAAACTATTAGCTATTTTATTATTTTTTAGAAAGCATTTTACATGATTTACAAGTACTTCTATAAATGTTTTCACATTTACTTCTCATACGATGGTCGTGTACTTAACCTCATGTACGATCGGGGGACCAGTCTCAGAGGTGCTAAGATTCAAGAGTCACAAAACAATGGCAGAACTGGGACTCTTAAAAAGGAAAAATAAAAATCTGTTGTCTTTCCACTCAAACTGCCTTTTAGTAAAATATTAAATGTAATCAAAATAAATCATTAATTTAACTTATGGGGTCAAAATCTGCTTACCAAAATCCAAACATACTTTTCATCTAAGCCTGTCAGTTATGATTTTGTCAAATATCTACAGTTTAGACCAGCATTCATATTTTAATGGAATTTGGCTTTCTTACTCATGAGATCTTCATCTACTACTTATTTTTCTATAGCTAAATAATTTTTGAACATGGACAAAATTATGAAACTAAAAGTGTACAATTTATGGAACATGACGCTTCCCTCTCGGCCCCTCCCCCCCCACAGTCCTTTGGTAGCTCTTTCCTTACCCATAATCAGGGCTCCCTGAACGTCCTCCCTCCTTACCAGTGACCCATGCTGGAGGCCTCCTATCACTGTGTCCTCCACCATCCAGAGTTCTAGCTATTGAATCACTGCCTCGCCTGAGCAAGCATTTATCACCGGTTTGCTCTCAGCAACTACTGATAAGAATCCATCTACTTCTCCAACTACTTCCTCTAACTTAAGAGGTGAAACTACCTGTATCTACAAACAAAAGTCAGCAAACATCAACACCAGCTAGCACAAGTACTAGGTAACCCCATAAGCAAAACATGCCATAAAGTAATAAACTAGGGCTTAAATATAACTTCTGATTACAAGCAGATTTGGCCAAAACTAGAGATATTATTAATGCAGAAACAGATTACTTTGAATAGGTAAGAAGAGATTGGAATTATCATCTAAGTCAGAAATTAATTACTTTTTCACATCACAGTATAAAGATACAGGACTGGGTAAACCTCCTCGTTAATCTCATTAATAAGAAGAAGCTGTTATAAGAGCCCTCTCTTTTCTCCTTTAAATGCAGACATACCATTCCAGTCAAAGGTGCTGGAGTTGTGTCTGTATAGAAGTAAGTCGTCCCACCGACAGTTTCCTTTTGGATCACCTGACCAGAAGATGGAGTCTGAGAGACAGGATTATTAACAGGTGTAGAGGCACTAGAAGGCACCAAGTAATTGGCTGGATTTGGAGTGTGACTTCTTCTTCTGGGAGCAGGAGAAGTATGTGGAGTGATCTTGGGGGAGTGCAGAGGGGAAGATCCAGCAGACAATGACATTCCTGAAGAAGATGTAAAAATGTTTCTTAGAAAGCAAAAACTGGTTTCAGAGAAAAAAATCTGGAAAATAAAATGCAAACGTTCATTTGGAAGAAACATGTTTAGCAAAATTCTTTAAGTTCAAAAATAAAAGACAATTTTGTCTCGTTTTAGAGAAAGCTCTGATTAAAAGCAAATGTAAAGAATTTCTTTTTTTCAAATATAGTCATTCCCAAATAAATCAGGATATTTACTGTAAGAATACGTCTCCTCCATATCAAGGTTTACATGAGAAACTTCAATAATAAGAATTACTGATAATTTAATAAATTAATCAAAAAGTGAGAAATAACTGAGACTCTATAAAATTATGCCTTTTATAAAAGCCTTTCTTTAATAAAAGGCATAATTCCTTTTTTGTAATGAATCATTTAAAACTATGGCTATTAACAATACAAATATCACATACCCCTAAAATATTTTACTATCAAAAAATAAAATTATTTAATGAGATTTATTAGATTTCTTTTGGCCAAATACTACTAACAGAATGGTTTGAAAAAGCAAAAAAAAAAAACTAAGTCTAGTCTTAGTTGAAATACATGGCCGCTTAAATACCATATTTTTTTAAAAATCAAGACGTATACTATTTTGATGCCTTTTGTCTTTAAACAGGCATACGCTATATAGTAGACAACTGAAAATTTCTGCAGATGCATACTCTGCTCTAGTGCGAGTTTCACCTAAACACAACTAGCAAGAAACCATTGTATGCAGAGCATCCTCTATCATGAATCTATGGTGGAGAAAGGGAAAGGACAATTGTCTTCAACCCTCAGGAGATTCCAAGCTATCTGAGAAAACAAGGCCAGGTCACATGTAAAAGACATAAAATGGCTTACAGAAACACTCAAATAGAAACGAATGTACTGTCAACTCCATGCCTCCATACAGATGGAATACAAATTAAGTAAAACCAGGCACAGTTTAGTCAAAGGCTTAATGGAGGCGATCAGTTCTGAGCAGAGACTGAAAATGGTTTCTCCAGCCACAGTTAGTTACACTTCCTGAAAGAATTAGCTTATCCAGGAGCTATTTTCTGGCTATTTGGGAAACAACTGAAAAACTTCACCTTTGAAATAATATGCCATCTCACGATTCAAGAAAAAAGTTACCAAAATGCTTCTGGTCACAGAAATATGATTAACAGGGATATGAATTTCAATTGCTAAGAATTCATAAAACACGAACACTGTTTTTTGAAAAGATGTAGGTGAATAAAAATAAGGTTGAGAACTGAGATAATACTTATTTTTACTCTGGATAGCCCTCTGTATTTTCTAAAGAGCCCTGACATAATTATTTTGTCTGATTTTCTGAGCAACGAAGGTAGCTCAGGTAACAAGCACCGCAGTACAGATCAGAAATTTACACACAGGGGGGTTGTTATCTGACCAAGGACATATGTGCACAGCCAACAGCAAAGCCAGGCTTCAAACCCAAGTCTCCAAACTTCCAGTTTAATACTCTTCCTGCTATAACACAATGTCTAGTGCACTGACATTAAAATAGGCCAGGAATTTCGCAAGTATGTCTTAAATACATCTAAGAGAAACTTTAAAAGTCTAAAACCCTTTAGAAAAATACTTATAAGGAAGCCAAGCTATTATATTAACATATGAGCCTAATTTTTAAAACTCATGATTCTTTTTTTTTTTTGCGGTACGCGGGCCTCTCACTGTCGTGGCCTCTCCCGTTGTGGAGCACAGGCTCCGGACGCGCAGGCTCAGCGGCCATGGCTCACGGGCCCAGCCGCTCCACGGCATGTGGGATCTTCCCAGACCGGGGCACAAACCCATGTCCCCTGCATCGGCAGGCGGACTCTCAACCACTGCGCCACCAGGGAAGCCCTACATATGAGCCTAATTTTTAAAAAACTTTTCCAGAGTTCTGTATTTTTTCTAACTCTGTATATTATACATTTAATTGTAGGTCAATCCATACTGCAAAAATTGGGAGGATTATTCAACTATTTTCAAAAGATAACATACTCCCCACTCATCTAATATGAAATGCATCTACAGTTTTCCTAAAGCTAGTCTCTAAGCCCTTCCAATATAAAACTGGCCAAGTCACCAAAAATGAGTAAATTTGTTTACTACCTTTAAATTACTAACAGCAGCAAATACAGCTACCAATTCTTAAGCACTTTCCATATGTCAGGCAGTAATAAAAGTGCTTCACATACACGACTATTTAATCCTCACAACAACCCTGTGAGGTAGGTATATCAACAGTCACCTCACAGAGGAAGAAACTAACTTAAAAATAATTTTTAAAAATTTATTGTAAGGGCAAATACAGGTTACTGAACAAAAGAATCAAGATTGAAACTCAGGTCTATTTGATTCCAAAGCCTGTGCTCTTAGCCAATATCTAATACAGCTGCCCAACCCCTAAGCTATACACCAGAGAACACAGAAAGGGGGTCCATTACACTTAGGAGCGTTAGTGTGACAACTTAAACGACGTGTGGGAGCCGGGTGGGGGAAGTGGGGTGCAGCAGGAGAGGAGGGGAAGAGTCTGACACCAGAGCAGGCGTACACATGAAACAAAAGGTAGAATCTCTCCTTAAGGCTAAATACGAGGAAAAAGACTACCAAAAACAATCTAGTAGAATTTACAGGTTGTAAGTTACAAGCTCTCTCTTCACAATTTTAAATTTTGTGGCTATTCTAGTACAAAGTTTCAGCACTGAAATCTGAGTTAATATATCTGAGCTGAGGCTGGCTGGCATGATCTAAACACATACAAAATAAAACATGTAAAACAGTAATAAGGATCACCACCCATAAGGGTAACAGAATATTTAAGTTGTATGGGAAGCTAGAAAGGAAACTGACCTCTAAGTTACTGAAACATCCAGCCACAAAAGGCATAGCTTTGTGCCACCAAAATATTTTGCAAACATGTTAAAGAATCGAGTAAAATACACACACATCTGCTTGGAGAGAGTTATTCTGTACTTGGTATTGTGAAGACGATAAGCTCAACACACTTAATATTAACTGCCTGCATGTTACACTAAATTACAGACAGCACAAAGGAGCAGAACCTTACTACAGAAATCAGTAACTAAAAATCAAAGTGAAGTAGAATGAACAGATTCCATTTCATCTCTCTTGCATGTAAATATTCCTTTTTAAGTTCCATCTTCCCTTATATGGGGGGGTGGAGGCAGGGGTGTTACTTGTGGTTATTACAACAGTTTGCTATTAATTAGTACTCAATCACATGAACACTTAAGCAAACATAGCAACACACTGAGGATACCATGAGAGACAAACAAGAAGAATGAAAATCTGTATTTAAAAAGAAATCTGAATTAAAAAGATTTCATTTGTGTATTTATTTTTGCATTACTTTTGTAATTAACTCTTAAAATGACATTTTGGTGAGATCATATACAATAATTACACTACAGTTTCTTATTAAGTGAATATGCAAACTGAGATATTTAAGTCATGTGTAAGTTAATCGCTTTAGAACATTCGAACAAATCCTTCTTAAAAGTACCCAATTCAAAGAAAAGTGAGGAACAATACAGAAATGCCCACTGGACGAATTAACCAGAGCAATGAACAAAATAAAGGAATGAAATTTTTAAAATTTAAGGTTAACTTATCAAGGTAAAAGTATCAGTGTTTCTGGATGACATAATTCTATACCTGAAAAACCCAAGGAAACAAACAAACAAAAAGGACTCTTGTAAATAATGACAGAATGCATAAAGTAAATGGCTCCAGTATTACGAAATACCAAATGAACATCGTTCCTAAATACAAATATCCACCTAAGACAATCGTATTTCTGGGGAATCAGAGACTGAGCTAAATAAAACAAATACCCTCCCTCAACCCCAACCAAAATTATGAGCACACAGAACTGCACGATAAAATACAATATCCACATTTTAAAACACAGCTGAAATCAAAAGAATAGCAACAAAAGCAAAAACTCCAAGAGCAAGAAATTAAGGCAAAATTGTAAACTAGAGATTATACTGTGGGAACTTTGGAAAACCACATCCCAGGCCAGATACAGTGTCTGCAAGTTAAGGCTTCCATGTTCACATAGGCATATGAAACATGGCCTTCAGCACATAAAATGTGGAGAATGAAATTCAAATCCCAGTGTAAAGCCAGGAGTCTGGAAAAGCTGTACCATCAGGCAATGGTGGAGGAGAAAACTGTCAGCCCACAGGCAATAGGTAGGCTTGTCTGTGGGACAGAGATGGAGGAAAGGAAGAGGGCTTGGTGCGTGGGGGGGGTGGTTTCAGGAGAAATGGAAACCTAATGCCTGCACCATGCACAGGTGCAGGAGAGAAAAATCCCCAGGAGATTCTGTGTGATAGGGATCCCAGTGGGTAATTATAAAACTTAAACTGCACTGGCAATGGACACCTGGGTAAAGCAAACACCAACTATTTCGACAAACAAACAAACAAACAAACAAACATGATCTCTCCCCAGAAAATAATCCCATGTGAAAAGAACTCCCAAAATGAGAATCAAATATGTACAATACATTGAGAATCAGCACCCTGAAAACAATGAATCCCAGATAACAGAACCCTATAAAGGAGATTTAAAAAAACCCTACAACTAAAATGATTAAGGACATGAAAGAAGTGACAAACATTTGGCCTCTCCCGTTGCGGAGCACAGGCTCCGGACGCGCAGGCTCAGCGGCCATGGCTCACGGGCCCAGCCGCTCCTCGGCATGTGGGATCTTCCTGGACCGGGGCACGAACCCATGTCCCCTGCATTGGCAGGCGGACTCTCAACCACTGCGCCACCACAGAAGCCCCATTTGTCCTTCTTAAACAGAACTATATTCTATAAGAGTAAAAATTATAACCATTAAAATTAAAAGAGAAAAAACTTAACAGGTGAGTTAAATAGCAAGGTAGACACAAAGACAAGAAAAGTAAACCAGAGAAGAATCTAGAAACAAAGCTTGGAAAATATAAAAGACTGGTTAAGATACACAGAAGGCAGAATGAGAAGGCAAATTTCCAGGATAAAGATAATACTGGAGAAGCAATATTCGAAGAAAAGCTTTGGGATATTCAAGAACTAGGAAATCCTCATTCCAGAAATCCTAAACAAGAGTTCTGAACAGAGTAAGTAAAAACAAGTCCCTTTCAATCAATCAGGTGAAACTGTTGCATGCCAAAGACAAAGAGAAAAAGCTACAAAAGCGAAAGAAGACAAATTATCTTTAAAAAAAAAAAAAGGACAATTACATTCACAGGAGACTGATCAGCAACACTAGACAATGAAAACATGTGCTCAAAGTAAGGGAAATAAACGTCATCTTAAAGTTTATGCACAATTTGCAAGTGAGGGGAAAAGTAAAGACATTTTTAAGGTCACTCACATCTCCTTGGCGAAAGAACAATTATATGATCCACTTCAATACAGAAGAAAACTCCTTCCCCCAAAAAGCACAGAATAAAAGAATGTATGGGTAAATCTGAACAAGCACTGACAGTGAAACAATTAGGCTGAGATAGGTTCAAGTCAAAGTGTAATTAAAATTCTAGGTTACTGTAACACTGAAAGAGGGCAGGAAGGACTTCAACAAGTTCATACTGAGTAAAGCATGCATGGTAAAATTCTAGGGGTGACCATACATAAAACCAAAACATAGTACGTAACATCCAACCTCTACCCTACACCGTACACAAAAATTACCTCAAAAATCTAAATGCAGGAACTAACCTATAAAACTCTAAGAAAACCAGCATATACTTCATGATCTTCAGCTAAACAAGTGTTTCTTAAGTTGACACCTAAAGCACACATAACCAAGGGAAAAAGAAAAAGAAATTAGACTTCACTAAAATATTAAACTTTTTGTACTTCAGAGGAAACCATCAAGAAAGTGAAAAGCCAACCCACAGAATGGGAGAAAATATTTACAAATCATATATTCAGTAAAGGTCCAGTATATAGAATATATGAAGAACTCTTATAACTCAACAACAAAAATAACCAAATTTTAAAATTGGCAAAGGATTTGCATAGACATTTTTCCAAAGAAGATAAACAAATGGCCAATAAGCACGTAAAAAGAAGCTCAACATCATTAGGAACATGCAAATCAAAACCAGTGATACCACATTATACCTACTATGACGGCTATAATCAAAAATAAGAAAATAACAAGTGTTAGTGAGGAAGTGGAGAAAACAAAATCCTTAACACATTGCTGGTGGGAGTGTAAAATAATGCAATCACTTAGAAAACAGTCTGGCAGTTCCTCAAACTGTTAAACACCAGTAATTCTACTCCTAAGTATGTTACCCAAGATAACTGAAAACATTATCTTCACACAAAAACCAGTACATGAATGTTCAAAGCAGCACTATGCATAATAGTCAGAAAGTGGAAACAACTCAAATGTCTATCAACTGATAAACGGGTGAACAAAATGTGATCTCACCTATACTATGGAATACTATTCACCTGTATGAAGGAAAAAAATACTGATTCATGCTACAACATGGATGAAGCCTGAAAACACTGTTAAGTGAAAGAAGCCAGAGACAAAAAGGCCACACGTTGTATGATTCTATTTACATAAAACGGCCAGAAGAGGAAATCCATAAAGACATAACGTAAATTAGTGGTTTCCAAGGACTGAGGAGAGGGGAAAATGGGGAGTGACTACTAATAGGGAGGTATGAAGTTTCTTTTTAGGGTTATGAAAATGCTGTGGAATTAGACCATGATGATGGTTGCACAGCCTTGAGAGTATACTAAACACCACTGAATTGTACACTGTAGAAGAGTGAAGTTTATGATATGTGAATTACATCTCAACAAAAATAGTTAATACCTAAATTATTGCTGCAGGTGAGGGGAGAAGGATCAAGAAAACTCCATTAATCCAATGGGCGTATGGGGGTGGGCGGGGGGAGAGAGGGAGTGTGTGTGTGTGTGTGTGTGTGTGTGTGTGTGTGTGTGTGTGTGTGTGTGTGTGTGTGTGTGTGTTGGAGAGGGAGAAGAGACAAACAGATTGCAAAAAACAAAATTCCACTTACATTAACTAGCAATAAAAACCTAAAATATCTAGGCACAAACATACCTAGGATGTGCAGGACTTACATGAAGAAAAAGGTAAAACTCTACTGTCAGAAACAAAAGATAACTTGAACAAAAGAAAATAAATACCTGTACCTATTTGTTGTAAAAATGTCAATTCTACCCCGAACTAATCTAAAAGCATAATGCTAGCTCAATAAGAAAACCCACATAATTTTTTTTATTTAGCCAAACCAATTATATTCATTGGAAAAATAAGCAGTAAGATAGCCAGGAAAATTACTAAAGTAAAGCAAGTACAGAGGAAGAACAAAAAAAAAGAAGAAGACTGAAAAAGTAAAAGGAAGAAAAAAGTACTGTATAAGGTCACTGGATACTAAAAAAGTGATGAAAGCTATAGTAACAAAAATATTGGATAAAGACTCCCATGAACAGTGGGTCAACACAACAGAATAAGCATGAAACTTGACCCCAAATATATATGAAAAAATAAGCATAAGATAAAACTTCAGGAGAGGAGATGGACAGTAGTCAGATATGCCAACTTACTAGCCATCCCTAAATGACGAATTGAGTAAAGATAAAAGCAAACAGATGGTTATTTAGATAAAATAAATAAAAGTGACTCACCCTTCATTACACCCATAAAAAAGACAAATAAATATTCAGATTTAATATTTAAGAGTTTAAAACGAAAAGTATCTCAAAGAACATTTTTTTAAATATAATGTTATGAAGACATACAAAACACAAAGGTCAAAATAGAATTTAACTTCTTCAAAAAATAAATATTTCTACACAGCAAAAAAAGATATTTGCAACACTTAGTAAAAGGCTAATCATCTTATTATATAGTTCTTAAAATCATTAAGAAAATAGAAAGCAACCAATAGAAAATGGACAAATTATACAAGTAGTCAGTTTGCAGAAAACAAAATTAAATGCCTCAAACATATAAAAAGATGCTAATATTCACTGATAATTAAAAGAGATGCAAAGTAAAGCCAGCATATCATTGGCTCAGATTGGCGTAGATTAAAAAGTTTATTTAGACAATTATTAAAAGGGTGGATGGCATATAAATACTGTCATACATTTTTCCTGTCGATCGTTACAATCTCTTTTGGAAGAATATTTGGCAATACCTATCAACTAAAACCTTTTAATTGGCATGATAATGATAAACAATTCAAACTAAAAATGTCATAAAATGAAAAATAAAATCTATAAACTCCATTAAAGTGTATATTTTTGTCTTGCTCATCTTTGAGGCCCTCAGAAGTCACTGAATAAATGCCTCATGAACAAATGCTAAGGTCGCTTTTAAATCCCTTCTAGGAAAAACAAATGTAATATTTTCTTCTCTCAAAGAATTTTTTAAAAGGTGTCCTCTCAGATACAAATGTATCTAAGATGCCAGAGCAAAGATCCTCCTAAATATGAAAACATTAGAAGCATCCCTTTTAAAATCAGGTACAAGACAAAAATGTCAACTATGATTTCTTCTGTACAATCCCATACTAAAGGCCCTGGCGAATGCAAGAAAACAACAGAAAAAAGATTACAAAGGAAGAGATTATTATCATTATTTGCAAGTAAGTGTTCAAATTTTATACACACACACACACACATATACATATGTATATATACATATAAAATAATCTACAAATTTTTAGAAATAGAATGTCTCAAAGTAACCAACACACAAATGTCAATCACATATTTTCACACTAAGAATAATGAACTAGAAAATTTTTATTTTTGAGACGCCAAATTATAATACCAACAATTACCACAAATGTGTCTCAGAATATCTTACAAAACATATGTAATACTTGAACACAGAAAATTATAAAACTTTGTGGAAAGGCATTAAAGAAGACCTGGAAAAAAGAACTGGACAGAGAGCCCATGTTCATGGACAGAAAGACAATACTGAAATCGTGACGATCCTCTTCGATTCATCTAAAGATTCGATACAACTTCCCTGAAGGCACCAGGCTGCTTCACGGATCCACAAGGCTTGAAGACTGTCCCCTCCTCTGGTACACTCATCAACAACCCTCCTTGTCAACACCGAGCTCTCTAAACCCCACCCTCACAGTAAATTCCAATTCAACTTCTGAAAAATCTTCTTACTCTATAAAAATTCTCCTGATACTCATGTTTAAAAATTATTCCCATCGGGCTTCCCTGGTGGCGCACTGGTTGAGAGTCTGCCTGCCGATGCAGGGGACACAGGTTCGTGCCCCGGTCCGGAAAGATCCCACATGCCGCGGAGTGGCTGGGCCCGTGAGCCATGGCCGCTGAGCCTGCGCGTCCGGAGCCTGTGCTCCGCAATGGGAGAGGCCACAACAGTGAGAGGCCCGCGTACCGCAAAAAAAAAAAAAAAAAATTATTCCCATCATTTTGTACTTTATCTTTTGCTGCAAGTAGCACACAATGCAAACTGTCTCTTTGCAGGGGAGAACTGCGCCTTAATCCTCTCTGTATTCCCAACTACACACGTAATGGCACGGTGTCAGCACACAATACATTTATCGAAAAGGAAAAAGAAAGAGGTGAAAGTTTCCTCTTCTTGGTACAGCAATAGCTACAAACAGGAAATGAAGAGTGCCAACACCAGAATTAACTGAGTATAACAAGTTGGGAGGAGAAAAGCAAGTGTTCATGCTATCAAGTGGCATAGATGCCAGTTGTCACTATTTAAAAGCAAATGTGAAACAAGCAAATGTGAGAGAAAGAGAAGAATCTGAAGAATTTGAGGTGAAGGGCATTCTTGTAACACAGCAGTCTGATTATTCTAGTACTACTCTTTCCAGATCTATGTAGCCTGGGTAAATCTAGATTACACTAATGTTAACTAAAATTGTTAATGCTGTTGTAACTAAAGTTGTTAACTTTAACAAAGTTCCAATAACCACATTAAATCCTCAGTAATAAACTGTCATGTATGGCTACACTGAAGAGAATGGTTTAGATTAGAAATCACCAAAATATATCTCATACTGAACAGATGAATGAATTAAAGACAAACAGAGGAAGCGTTTTATCTTCTTAACAATAGGGCCAATATTTGGGACCTCATCCAAGAGAAAATCATAGTAAGGAATTTATATGATCATATCCAGGAATACAAAAAACGAAGTTACTACTAAAGATATATTTCTTACTTTACTGATTGTTTTTTAAACCAAATTCCCTAATCACACCCCCTCCCAAATAAAACAATGCACAGTTTATAGCCCAAAAAACAGACACTAAGTTTATACTCCTAAATTCTAACAGGATCTTAAACATACAATGAATTAATAAATCTTTTTCCTTGATATTGCTTATGATAACTTAAAGGGTGGGTATAAAAGGACAACTCTAAAATTGAGATCAGAGCGCTTTTCTCCCCCTCCCTCCGCCACTCACTCTTTCAGTGAGTCAGAGACAAGCTTTATTTCTTAGTCCATTTCTATCCACTAGCTGTTCTTAGCAGGAGGAGAAAGTGAGTCTAAAGAAAGTGTTTAATTGTAATCATTGACAGTTAAGTCTGTATGTCATGGAGTTCTCTGCAATTTGATGCAACCTGTCAGACAAATCCCCAGGATACTCTAGACAGCTATCCTATACGCAGGACAGACTTCTACTGCGTAGAACTTTCTGAAATAAAATGTTAAAAATTACAGAACAACATCAGAAATGCATTAAATTCTCCGTATGATGTTGATGACTACTGCATAAATAAAACTGCTTTAAAATATAATCCCTACAGTTTCTCAGTAAATTTAGTAACAAAGATCCTTGACTGGTGAGGGGGGTCCCCCAAGACCACTTCCATGTTCAGAAAGTCACTGGAACTCAGCACAGGGTTGCACTCGCGACTAAGATCTACCACAGCAGTGTAGTAAACGTACACATCCAGATCTCAAGGGGCAAAGACGCAGGTGGAGACTAGAGGGATTCATCTGTGGGCTTCCTTATGCCCCCTTCCTCACGAGGGGTCACACGGCCCACTCTTCGTCCAGGAGCACAAAGGCAATATATCTGCTCAGAGAAGCACCAGGGTTTTTATAGGTGACTGGTCACTGCCTAGCACACACCAGAATCCCACACTCCCGGACGGAAAGCATGTGAGCAGCACAAACCACACTGTTTGCACAGAGTCTAGGAACAGTAAACCACCCTCATCAGTTAGGGAAAAACCGGAACACTCCCCAACTCCCAGGTCCCAGACATCAGCCCAGGGCCAACCTTGCAAGCAGGCTCTGTTAAGTACACTATGTTAACTCACTTCCGCACATATACCTTAAGTTGTCTACTACAGTACAGCCACCACTTTTTCATAATTCTGCTCTATAGTGTAGTGAATACTGTTACAGACAAATATAAGGGCAAATGTTTTGTTTCTTACATCTAAACATACCTCAGGGAAGAGGGAGGAGGGGGAAAAGTAAGCTTTAAGTTAGGGCAATGGATTTATGTTGATTCCACTAAGTTTGTCCATACACATTGAGAAAAATTATATAATTAGAGATGTACCCTCCGTCGCTAGGAAATATAGCAAAGAAAAATTAAATACAGCTCATGTAAAACGGAGCTGAACCTATGTGTTCCATCAGCTCCTTTCGTTAGTATCTAAACTATCTAAACACACACCATAAAAGTAAATATATGTGTTATAGCTTAACTAGGATTTCAACTACTAATGTTAATAGAAAAGATTTTATAATATCATTAGTTGGCATATTATAATTTCTAGTATACTAATATTATAGAAGCCATTCAAAATGTTTACTTATGTAAAAATTAGAGGGGAATTCCCTGGTTGTCCAGTGGTTAGGACTCTGCGCTTTCACTACCGAGGGCCCCGGTTCGATCTCTGGTTGGGTAACTAAGATCCCACAACATGGCCAAAAAAAACATGTGTTGGGACTTCCCTAGTGGCTCAGTGGATAAGACTCTGTGCTCCCAATGCAGGGGACCTAGGTTCAAACCCTGGTCAGGGAACCAGATCCCACATGCATGCCACAACTAAGAGTTCACATGCCACATCTAAGGAGCCTGTGTGCTGCAACTAAGGAGCTGGCAAGCCACAACTAAAGGAGCCCTGGAGCCACAACTAAGACCTGGTGCAACTAACTAACTAAATAAATAAATAAAATAAAAATAAAATTTGGAAGTATATGAAACAAAATTTATTCTTCATAAATAACTGTTGGACTTCTGGAGTAATCCTAACGAGGATCATCTGGCTATGGCTTGGTGTATACATCACAAAAACAGCTGCTTTCAATCTCAATAGCTTAAAAACTATGCACAGCCTTTGTCCCAGAAATTCTAGCTCTGCAAAGTACCCTAAAGAAATAATCCTAAATCCTGAAAGACATTTATAGTTAAAATAAATGTATATAGGGACTTCCCTGGTGGCACAGTGTTTAAGAATCTGCCTGCCAACGCAGGGGACACGGTTCGAGCCCTGGTCCAGGAGGATCCCACACGCTACAGAGCAACTAAGCCCATGTGCCACGACTACTGAGCCCACGTGCCTCAACTACTGAAGCCCGCGTGCCTAGAGCCTGTGTTCTGCAACAAGATAAGCCATCACAATGAGAAGCCCGTGAACTGCAACGAAGAGGAGCCCCTGCTCACTGCAACTAGAGAAAGCCCGTGCGCAGCAATGAAGACCCAATGCAACCAAAATAAATAAATACATAAAATAAAATAAATGTATATATACACGGAGCATATACATATGTGCTGCTTTTTAAATGGTAACACTATAATTCAACATTTTAATAGATAAAATAAGTTTTTAAAAACTGAATGCAATTTGAAGGATAGAGAAAACACTATCAATCTGAAGTCTATAAAGGTGGTAAGAATGGTTTTAGGAGAAAATAGCTCATTATAAGTGATGTTCTGTGATGTACACTAAATTTTTCCCATGACACAATTATTTAATTCAGTTAAGAAATAAAGAAAAGCTGTTTGAATACTTAATAACTTCACATTTAAAAATTTTCTTTTAAGTTTACATTCTGAATAACCTTGAGCATATGTTTGTTTGCACAAATATCATCTTCACTGCCTTGTAATAAAATACACCAAGTTAAAAACCCTAAATTTAGAAATCCTTAGTCAGTATTTTGCTTAATGAAAATCACCCTATTGAGTCACACTTGAATTCATACAATTACCTACTTAAATTCAAAGATAAATAAGAATCTACTTCATAAACTGCCAACAGTTTGAAGAGAATGTTTTACAATTTCCAATTTTTAAGCCAGAAGTAGACTAAGCTTCTCCCCTTGCTACAAATTAGACAATGGGGCCTGACACAGCTCAGGCACATAAACTCAGTGAAGGTAGAAATGAAGCTAGAATCTAAGTCCCTTGAGTGCTAGTACAACCCATGGAGCACTCCATGCTGTTGAATTTAACCCAAATTTAAATCCCTGAAGGCCATATAAAAATAATGCACCTAGAAGAAAAAGTTTAAGGAGAAAATGTGATTAAAGGCATAAGAATTGTCAAATTTCAGAACATAAAAAATATTAAAGGAGGGGAGGATGGTACAACCAGTTCACAACATTTCCCTGTTCAAGTTTCTGGATTTCTACAATAAGCCTCAAAACTATACTGTCAATCCTAAAAGTTTAGGTACTGTGAAAAGAAACAAGTCATAGGAAGCTATGTATAACCGCTACAGACAAGGGTGATCCAGAAAATCCTTGAATTTAAAGACAATTAGAATTTAAAGACTTGAATTAGTGTTTCTGAAGATTCCTAGCAACATGAAAGTTTGGGTCATTTTCTTTATTAAAGTTTCTTTTTTTTAAGTTTATATGTCTAATGATATTAATTCCACCGCCACCCCCACCCCCTGACCCCAGCAAAGGCTATTATCACACTAATGGAACGCATTTCATAATAGATGGCATCTAAGAATCCAGGGACTAAATGGCAATAATCCGTCAAGATGTTGCCATTAAGTAAAAAAATGTAAATATTTTACTAAATTTTATTTTGGGGACATTTTACCATCACTTTTAAGTCACAAACACAGGTAAGAAAACTTTTAAAAGTGGACATAAATAAAGATTTAACGGAGACAACCATCATATAGCCATGCTCACATTTTAAATGTGGATCTAATCCTCAAATAGACTGTACAAAATAAAACAAACCACTATCCAAAAAAGCAACAGGATTAGGAAGTAAAAGCTAAAATAATATTAGTCTTTACAGTCTTTACTTCTTTCCCCATAATAATTCCATCATTCAATCAAATTCAGCTTTGTAGATAATTATCAAAACTGGCTAAAACTGTTATTAATCAAAAGTACCAGGCTTAAGGTAATAATAATCATGCAACTAATGAACCTAAAGCTGAAATGTATAAACTCTCATTTGTCTAAAAGCCCAATTTTCCAAATCCTGACATGATGAATGATCACTTCCACTTCTAGCCTAAACAATAATCAACTCAAATATTGACTAGGTAAAATTCCCATTATTCCTATATATTTTAAATCATACTAACTTTCAAATGATTAAAATAAAATTAATACATTTATAACCCTTTAACTCTTAAACCACAAAATTATTTGTTACCACACAGATGTATATACCTTTGGCCAAAGTATTTCCTGTATCATGCCACACCCTGTTGTTAAAAGCCTCCAAAAAGACAATCTACAGTATTCCTGCATAATTTATAATGGCCTAGAATATCAGGATAAGAAAAGTTTCCTTTCTATAGCTTAAATCCCTCATGTCTCATATTAAAAAATCCATTTAATTAAACATTAAAATTATCCTCATTTCCTTGAAAACTGAAACTAAAAAAATAACCTAATAAGGTAAAAATTGTTAATTATCAAAATCACAATATTAGCCATAAGCCACGATAAAAATTATTCACTAATCTAGTAAAATATACACTAATCAAGTTAAGTTCAATTTAATCCTAAAAGTTGCAAGCCACAAATGCAAACTACCTTTGCAAAGATGAAACAACCCAAATGCCAAAAGGTTTACTGGAGAGAAATGTTTATAACCCCATGTGGAAAAAGGATAGCTTGGATTCATAAGTAGACTGCTAAAATCCTATGCTGACCTCTCAGGAGCATACTAGTTCTTGCTGGCAACAACTAGTAAAATTTCTACACTTTAAAGAATTGTTTCATTAAGTGTGGTGATAAAATGAAAACAAAGTCAGTAAGAATATTGATTGATGTCAACTGCCAGAACTGATTCCTTCACAAACCCTGTTTTCACAACAGCAACCCCTTATGATTAGGGGAATTAAAAGTTGCTGAATGCAACAATCCCTTCAGTTAAACAAACAGACCCCTCAGAGCTGTCCAACGCTGCCCAAACTATCCATCCTTTAGTCGGATCAGTCAGTTTCATGAATTGTAGGATTTATCTTCAAGTCCAGTGCTGACTCAGAGGGTAGCTTGTTCCCTAGAGAAAACAACCAACAAAAATCAGAACAGCTACTGCTCATAAGCTCTTTCAACACCCAAGTGGAAAGGACAACTTAATGGGTCCAAAAAAATAGTTCAACTTCCTTTCAGCTACAGGAGTAGCCAATAAACTGAAAGCATCTATATGCCATAGGCAGTTCCTGGTTAAAGCTTTCACTCAGTTACAGTAAGAAATGTTAAAACTAAAAAGCTTGCAAGAGAAGCTATCACACACACCATAGGGTTTCTCACCCAAGAAGAAATTTGCAAGGACTATAAACGGAAAGTATTTCAAGGGCCAAAGCTGTTATTTTGTTTTCTTTAATCTGTGAAAAGCTGCCTTTCGTGTGCGTGCGTGCGTGCGTGCGTGCGTGTGTGTGTGTGCGTGTGTGTGTAGTGGGGGGAATTAAATATTTCCACCCAGAAGCAGTCTACATGTCTAGGGCACTAGCTTTGCTTATGGCCATACATAAAAAACTAGTGAAATGTTACTTAATTCCCTAAACGCAAGGTCCTCATATTCACTAGTCAGAGAGAATATTCTGAATTAAAAGATAAAAAGAGTAACATGTTCTGTTTCAAGATATGCAATAGTGAACTGCCTTCCCTATTATTTCTAAAAACCAAAAAATCAACATGTACAGCCTTAGAGCCTCAAAATATACCACTACAAAACGGGGGGGGGGGGGCTTTGCATTTCATGAGTTAGGGGTTCTGTCTACAAAAATATGTTGTTATGAAAAAAAGAGGGAAAAACCTCCATAAGAAGAAAGGCAACCAAAGAACTCAAGCTACTTTCAGAAACATTATTTTGTCCTTTCCGGCGCATGAGCCTAACTAACAGCTTTTCACAGAACACACACTCCTCAAGACCACCTCCAGAGGGAGGCGTGAGGGTGGCCAGCACAACTTTCCTTTCTAAAACATTTATTCGTGTGGGGAAAATTCTAATCAAAAAATTTCCCTTGTCACTTCCAAGCTCTAATATGGAAAATTCTTGATTCTCCACCAAGAACCTCAGTGCCTCAGAGCTCAGATTTATGGAGGACAAAACTAGTAGTGACTACACACTGTCTTGAAAACTACTCTTTTGAATATAAGCATCTGACAGGTTATGGGGGGTTTTGGTTTGGTTTTAAAGCCTTACTCATTCCTCATTTTCCCAGCCTCTCTCAGAGAAAGGAGAGTTAAATCCCACTGTATGTAATGAATGGTACCTGTCATAAACTGTCTGGGGAGAATTCACCAAATGGCCACTCAAATCATTCCCTGTAGTCTGTGGTTCAGGTGAGAAAAACAGCAACCCTCCCAGCTTCCTCAACCTGAGCACCAGTGGATCGCTTCCCATCAAGAAACAGGGCTCTGTGCCGGTGGTTTTCAATCTGCATTGAGCAGAACCCTAAGCTTCCAGAAATGCTTCGGGGCTCTGTAAATTCTTGATTTGAATTTCATCTGTTTTTTTCACTTTTAGTAAATCAACAATAAAATCACAAATGCAGGTCCAAATTAGCATGCATTCTTTTTTAACATACTAGAGATCATCACCAACATACTTAGCCTGTGTTGGGTTAGGGTATTCTCATGGAGGCGCAGAATAAAGCCTCTCTCCCGTCACCCCCTATACACATGGATCTTGCATTAGGAAGGCAGTGACTGCAATAATCTTTATTTAAATGCACATGCACTCAGAGAAAACTGAACAAATGGGTGCACAACTTATTCATGTGAATCATGATTTTTATGTTACTATATGACAAAATACAGAAAAGGAGACAGGAATATAAGACTAATTACTGTCCTTCACCCACCGATTTCAAATTACTGGGTTTGACATAATACCACATAGACTTGCTATTCTCACTGAATAACTAACTTCATGAGTAAGTTTAATAAACCTGACCCTGTAAATGCCAGTTTTATCTGCTTTAAATAATTTTAGATTTGGGGACTACATACAGACTTCACAAGAGTTCTGCTGCTTTAAAAAAAATGTTTGAAAACCACTGTTCTCTAAACTCTAATTAAGCTTTGGTATTCCTGGCTCACAGGTCCTCTAGGGGCAGAAATGGTAATTAAGCCTTATGTTTCTGATGCTTGCTGAGCTGCAGGTGCCCGATATCGACGTGCTCCCAGCCTGCTGTCCAGTCCTGCCTTCTCTCCCCCCATCCTGACAACCCTCAAGAAACAATGTGCCATGGACTTATATACACTACTAAATGTAAAATAGCTAGCTAGCGGGAAGCAGCCACATAGCACAGGGAGATCAGCTCGGTGCTTTGTGGCCACCTAGAGGGGTGGGATAGGGAGGGTGGGAGGGAGACGCAAGAGGGAGGGGATATGGGGATGTATGTATATGTATAGCTGATTCACTTTGTTATAAAGCAGAAACTAACACACCATTGTAGAGCAATTATACTCCAATAAAGACGTTAAAATAAAAAAAAAAGAAACAGTGTGCCAAACTCAGGGGTGCTAATAGCAAAGAAAATTGGTAACATTTTAAAAAAGAGACACCAGGTACCTCAAAATACATGACATTTTATCTCAGTGCCATTTTTCATTCATTTTTCCAAGTTCCTGCCCAATCTAACCTTTTTCACTTGCCTAGCAATTTTAATTTGAAAAGAAAATTCCACTCTTCTGATATTTCAGAATGGTGGCTCTCCACATCACGCAAATGGCAAACTTCAAAAATATTTCTTTGAAAAGATAAATGAATAAGAAACTCCACTTAACAGAAGCAGTGACCAAGAGCCTAAGGTAGGTAAACAGAACCATCTATGTGAGCTAATTAATGATAGTAGTTTAAACTGTCATGTGGAATCACTGCACACTGGTACCAACGTATAGTTTGTCTAAAAAAAGTGCCAGTTGGCAAAAAACCTCGCCTTATCCTATTCCCTCCAGGCGAACTCTGTGGCCTCCCCTACAACCAGCATTTAAGGGTAATGCCTGTTCCAGCAGGACCCTGCTCCAAGCCTATGGCTCGGTACTGCGCCTGACGTTTTCTTCACATCTGTCTTTACCTAACTCAGAATGAATTACTTTATGCAAGTTCACTAACTGAGCGAAAACAATTCTCTATTATGGTAATAAACTGGTTAAAACAAACAGAAAAAAAAATAAACTTCACAGATTCTCAACTGTCTGTGTTAAAAATGTTTAAAGAAATCCTATCTATCCTTTAAAACCCATCTTATGGGTTTTCCGTGAAACTTCATCCTGGATAACCTCACTCGAATCAGATAAAATCTCACCTTCCCACAAATTTTCTGGAATTCTGAACTTTTTTTTTCCTCTCAAAGGGTAGATGTCAGAATCTCCTGTGAAATCTTTAAACGTACAGACGATGGCAGTGCTCCAAATGTGGGGTTTCTGACTTCATAAGTCTTACATGGGGACGGGGAAGCTGTATATGCAAAGCACCACAGGCTAATCTGCAACTACATATGAAAGCTTACCGGAACCACTGCAGGAGATCAGGCACTGAGCAAGGTTCCAGGAATTCAAGAAATAAGATCTAGTTCTGATCTCATGAAGTTCATACTTTACTCATAAAGCCCACGACAGTGCTTAAAATTTTTCAATTTTAGTGTTTACTCTAGGTCTCCATGTGTGATCACAATAGTGGATAAAATGATAAAAATGCTTCCAGAAGCCTTTAACTTTAAGTGAAGGAAATAAATAAAACATACAGACAAAACTTTAAAAACATTAAGAGATACTGAAAGCATTATAGAAGCATAGAGATGGAAGACAGTAATAATGACTTCAGAAGTAGAAATGGCTTTGAAAGGGCGAGAAGAAAAAAAAAAAAAAGAGAGGCATTTGACCTAATCAGTGAAAAACGGGCAAGATCTCAAGAAACTGAAGAGCCTTCCAAGTAGAGGAAGGCACAGAGATGGGAAAATTGCTGCCATTTTCAAATACATATTCTCAAATAGGATACGTATTTTATATCAGAGGAGGTCCTCCATGAAGAAAAGAAAGCTGGTAGTCATTTTCAATTATTTTAATTCTAAAAATATTTAATAAGCATGTAGACATAGTTCCTTCCACAAGGGAGCTTATATTCCAATAGTCATGAAGAGGACCACTCATTCTAATACAAAGAAAAATGCAAGTTCAAATTGTAGTAAATTCTAAAAAGGAAGTAAACAGGAGAACACCATGAAAAATAATGATGGGAAATTTCCTCTACATTAGTCAAAGGCCCTTCTCTGTGACACTTTAAGTCACTTTGTAAGTGACACCTAAGAGAACGCAAGGAACCATCCATGGAAAGAACAGGTGAAACAGTACATGCAAAGAACATGAGCCAGAAAGGAGCTTGACATATTTGAGGAAGACCAGTTATGGTTGGAACTGAACACACAACGGAAAGAGTGAAAAGGTGAGATTCGAGAGGTATGTAAGACACAGATCATATACCGTAGTAAGGGACTTGGAGTTTATTCTAATGACAACTAGAAAGCCATAATGTGATTACTTTTACTTTTAGGAAAATATAAAGAAAAAGTAAAATATGTTTACTGATTTACGGTAACATTTCAATTATTAAAAATTATATTTGATTAGAAGTACAAAGATTCTCTCTTCATTACATTACACAATAAAAATAAGTTTCAAACACACTCCAAAATGCTTTCTTTACTTATTTTTTTAAATATAAATAACCTTTAATAAAAGCCATGTGGACCAAACCAATATAAATGCAACTCAGATTCCACCTCTGATTTCCCCCTCAATATCTAGAGAATTTCAGCAACTGACTTCTATAAGCATACTTCATTTTAGTTGAATATCTACCTGTGATAAAAGGTATTTGGACTACCTGGATATTAAAAATACTGTAAGCATTAATAAAACTATTAAGTGTCCTAACGCTTCCTCACAAAATTTATTTAATCTCATTGACCAAATGTAGGTAAATACTGTCAGTTCATACTATGAGTTTAACCCAAGTTGTATCAGCCACGTACTCGTACACAATATTTGATGGAGACCACAGCCTGCACAACTATTTCACTTTCCATGTCTACACACAGTAATCCTCCATTGGGCCTAACTTCAGCCTTACCTCTATCAAGAGCCTCATTTCCATATGAGTTTTCATTAATTAATTCAACAAATGTTAGAATATTATGTGTAAACTACAGTACCTAAACCTCCCAAAATGTGAGTAACTTGTCCAGATTTTTAACTATCTTAAAAACAACTGAATTACAACTTTAAGAACTATACCCTCTGGCCTGTATGTTAGGTCACTTAGTTGGATCACTATAATATTTGAAGAAACAGAACAGTGACCTGCTTGCCCCCAAACTTGACAAAATTATCTGAATTAATAGGATCTTCTCTAGCCTCTGCAATGGTGTCAATCTCTTAAATCATAACACGTACATTATTTAAACAGAGTCAAAACAAAATGGGAGGAGGACAGGTGTTAGCTACCAAACAAACTCTTCTGGATCAAAAGAACCATTTTTCTTCTCAAGTGACAGTGAATGTTTATGACTAAATGGTATGCTTCATTCATTGATAAATTATGTTGTATTGTTTATGAACAATAAACATACTCCAAGACAACCATGTCTGATTATAAAAAGTTATAGTCACAAAAAATAAGATTAATATTAGTTAACAATGTAATTTTAACTTTAAATTTCTTTCCAACAAATAAAAGCTAGTAACAAATTAAGAAGAAAAATTAGTCTGGCTTCAAAAAATGTTGTTATTGAATCAATAAACACTTCTTACTTCTTTAACATTAATAACAACTTAGTTGACCTTTACATAAAAATCTTAGAACATACATAGTAAAATGTAACATGCAAATAAAAGATATCTGATTACTAGTTCTAGATCCGTGAGGTTTAAAATTTTAAACAGCCACGGTACGTGTGCTATGCATTTTTCAGACATTCTGAAAAATGTATGAGATGTGTCAACAATTGATTTACATTATGTGTGTCCCATAAGCATTACTAAGGTAGAAGAAAGCCCTGTGGCCTGGTTTCGCTTAAACGGTATTTGTGATCTTGGCTGAGCTTCAGGAACCCCTGTAACAATTAATTCAATGGTTACTTATCTGGTAACTTCAGTTACTCAGCACACAGACTCGAACCAGAGAAGCGACATCAGCCTCAGCCAAAGAATAATTTAAAGCCCCATCCATGCACCTTATTCACAGGCGACAATTTGAGTCAAAGTCTTTTCCTTATTTAAAGAAAGCAGCAGATTAGGAGAGGAAAAGGGCTGTTAAGAAGAAAGAGGAGAGAAGGCAGCACAGAGCATTAAGCAGAGCAGTAGTTCTCAAAATGGACTCCCCAGAAAATCAGCAGCATCACCTGGAAACACATCAGAAAAGGAAGTTCCCTGGCTCACCCAGACAGACCTACAAAATCAGCAGCTCTGGGGATGGGACCCAGGGAGTGCTGGGTTTTAACAGGTACTCCAGGTGATTCTGACAGACTCAAGAACCACTGTCCTAGAGTTAGGAATACTAACAGCACAACAGAGTCATCAATAAAAAGCCAGTAAGAACTCACTAACATGGTTCAAATAAACTTGTCTGAGTATGTCCATTCAAGGTACTACATTCAGGCAATTTAATAGACTCAGAGAGCAAGAGAAATTACCTCCAAGGAGTTATAATCTGATTGAGGTGGGAGGACGATGGAAAGGGTGAGGAATCCAAGTAATTACATAACACTGAAGCAAGCTGCTCTTCAAACTCCGTTACCTAAAATGTAGCAACTGCGCTCCGGTTCACTACAATCACCTGAAGCACGTCAAACTGAGCGTGAGTCATCAAAGGAAAGTCAGTTCTGCGTGAAGCAACAGAAACTACAAAGTCTGGAAATCTTTCTTTGAAAAATTGTTGAGAATATGAAGTTTTGACAATGAAAGCCGTAAAGCTTCTTATATCCAAAAATTCAAGTGTGATGGAGAGCTTCATTTTCCATGATGCTAGATAAATCAGTTACTGTAGCTGTTTTGGTGATTTCTTTAAAGTAGATACAAAAGATGTAAATAAGATAATGCCCCAAAATGCCTTTATATGAGATAACCAGGGTCAACTTAAAATTCTGCATCCAAAGAAGACTGGAGCATGCAGGCCAGCTGCTTAAAAAGATGAAAGTCTGGATTTTGGTGGACAGTCATGGTTGGAGAAACTTTGCAGACAATTTCCAGGTTTGTCCATAACAACTTCCCACTCAGGCTCCTCCATGCTTTCCCCCTTTCAGCTGACTGGAGAGATGCCTAGAAACCCTTTGACCTGGGTCCTTAAGTACATGGAGAACAGGATCCCAGACAACCTGAAAAATCTGTCCTGGACTGTTACAAAAGCAAGAAATACATTTTTGTCATGTGAAGCCACTACATTTTGGATCTCCATGTTTCAGCCGTTTAGCCTACCACATCACAACAGTGGGCAATAAGATTATGGTCCATAGTAACTATGGTTTAGGGAGCATTTTGGTGACAACAATTATATTAATATCCTATTGATCTGTACTGTTTTCTAAAAGGTACACCCCCCACCAAAAGGGACTATTAGTTACTAGTTATTATTTATAGGAATACCATTCTAAAATCTGGATAACCACATCACAAATATGGGAAGATGTTCATGAAATCATAAGAAAACATCTCATTTCAGAATATCAATGTGTAAGAGATTCATGACCAAAAAATCAAAAACTAAATATTATCACCATCAACATTTAGTCCACATCTGAGTTTTTGCTCGTATACATGGTTGGAGTTTACATGCCTGTGTGCACTGAGGGTTTTAAAGGGAGACATCTCTCTGATTCCTCTGCTTTTACTAAGACTCTGCCCCATGCCCTACTGTAGGGTAAATGCACATCCAAAAGGCAAAAAGAGTAAGAAAAAAAGATGACTTTCACATATGAATATGACTAGTCAGGCTGAGAAGAATCAGGGAAAGTCAATAAAAGAGGCTGCCACCATTCACTTCATTCCTACAGAACCAGAGGACCATTCCTATCTAGACGTGTCACACACAGCATAGTAATTTTGTCCACACAAACACTCTCTCTCTACTAAGTACCTACAATGCACCACTGAGCCAAAAGGTGAAAGAAAAAATGATCCCTGGAGGTTTCAACCTATTTAACTCAAAGGAAATAAAAAGACTGACTTCTAACTCTCCACATCCAGCTGAGAACCAGGAATGTTCTTGGGCATTCACAAATACATGCTGTCTCTCCCTGCCTCAGTTCATTCAGGACCTCTACAACACTCTGATTCACCCCAGACCCTAACCTTACACTGCTGAAACAAAACCCCCCTCACCTGTACCTGTGATACAAAGGATTTTCTATTTACACATACTATGTCAAGGAAGTCCATATACCTTTTAAAGTCCTTTTTAAGTCTAGTATCAACACACAAATCAAACTCTTCTCTCCTTTTTGCTACTTCGCACCACTGTTTTCATTTCTGTCTCCTTTTAGTGTACCTATCTATCTCCTATTGATCAACATGTCACAAAACAATACAATTTTAGATTAGAAAGACTTTTAAAATTCTCTAATATTATCTTCTCATAGAAATGAAAATGCTAAAACACAGGGATCAAACAGCATGCTGAAAGCTACATAGCTACTTTAGTAGAAGAACTGGTACCATGTTCCAAAGGCAATCAAGTCACGATCCAATGAAAGCAGCCCCAAAACAGCAGGAGATGCTGCTACAGTTGTAGATCACTGAACCTATAGTTGAAGGGAACCCCTACCCACTCCCATCCAGCCCTTACTTCTCAGTTAAAGAACAAGTTAGCCAATACATGAGATTGAAACAGGAAGTCCACAATAGAAACGCTCAAACCTAACAGGACACATTAACCAGGGATTCCCCAACCAGCAGAACAATATCCACTGTCAGCTACTTTAAGCCTTACCTGGCAGGTCTCCAAGCCAGCTGCGGCAGCCACATCCCCCTCGCGCCATTAACGTCTCGCCTCAGTGTCCTGAAATTCCCAACCAGGAAGGAAATATAGCCAGCAGGCACTCCCAACCCAGTTACGGCTCTACAGTTCTACTGTTAATAACCTTCCCTGGGACGTCACCATCTGTACCCATAAACATGCATACACCGAGCAGCCCCCACCTAGGAGGAGCTCAACATTACAGGGCCTTCTTCACAAAAACCTCAGGGACCCCTGACCTTAACTATCAAGTTTTCTTTTATTTTTTAATGTAGAAAGCAAGCCCCAATTAGAAAACCTGGACATGTTTGAGTGATTCTGCTGAATATACCTGAAAAACAAAGTAGTTACAAAAAATGGAAACATGCAATTTAAAAATAATACAAATATTTTGACTGGTTTTTAAAATGTTTTAGCATCTCAAAACACAGAGCAACTCTAGTTCTGATAAAGTTAAACTTTCAACAGGCATATTTCTGTTCCTCATGTGACAATACACCTACACCCTCTTGAACACTTGCAGTATTTAGGAGTTCTTCAAAGATGTTTACAGGATCATTAAAATTCACTGTAATTAAGAGATACCCACCAATTAAAATTTTTTCTCTGAGATAAAAATGAAGCTTAGTTAAATGAGCATTTATTAGCACCCGCTTTATGCCTAAATTTGTGCTAGATAAGAAGTGACTCCGTCCCTTCTTAAGGAATTTGTAATGTGCTTAGGAAATCTAGACTGACATTTAAAACAGAAGAATACTTTAATGGTAAACTACCGCTATTGCTATTAAGGGTAAAAATAATTCACAGAAACCAGTTCAGATGGAAATATCAAAATAAACTCATGGTAGGATTACTTGACGGTCCCACAAAATTCATTTAATGAAAAATAATTACAAGGGAAATCTGTTTTAGAGTTACATCATATGAAACAGGGAGATGTTTTAGAATTACCTAAATATTTTGTATAATTTTTATTTTCAATAATTATACTACTTAGTAAAACATAAAATAATCTAAAATGATAGCTTATAGTTTTTATGCCTTGAGTGATTTTAATGTAGAGCCTAAAATACAAAGAGAAATTTGAAATATGAACTTAGATATTTACCATCTGCAAAACCATAGCTTCAATCCATTAGCAACCTATTTTCCCAATGGTACATACACTCCTTAGCTGGATATCAGAGTAGTAATACAGGTAGGTAGACATATCTGAGGATTTAATTTTACCCACACTAGTGTTACAGCATTATGACCTATGATTTTTGACTTATACAATTTATTAATTTTAACAGTATTTTCCCAGTTTGCCCTCTCTCTTGTTTGCGTCAAAAACAGATCAGTTATATGGACACACACATACATACAACTAGTCTAAAAAAACAACTGAAAGGGCTATCATGTAGGAAAGATTTTAATTTATTCTATTCAAGGAAAAGACCTAGGACTAATGGATAAAAGATACACAAGACAGAGTTTAGTTCAACAAAAGATCTAATTTTCTTTTTTATTCAAACTATTAAAATGTACACTGGGCTGCCTTGGTTAGCTACGTAATTCTTTATTACTGTAAGTGAAAAAGCAGAAGCTAGATGATAATCTCTCAGGAATGCCACCTCTAAACTGGCACAAAGCTGAACCATGGAAACCCCAAAGGTTCCACTTAGACCAATGACCAGTATCAGATTACCGCATCTGCCAACTAGTATGCAACTGAAATGAATGAAGCCTCCATTTCTTCATTATGATATAAAACATCACAGAATCAGAGAACTTTATTCTTTAGCACAGAACTTTAAAAAAAAGACCACCTTTCAACATTAGAAGTATGAGAATATTTTTAAATAGTACATTATATATATTAAAAGTTAAATATTTTTCAACAAGAATGATGGATGAATATTAATTTTCCCTTTTCTTTTCCCTTCCTCTTTTTCCCCATACCTTGCCCAAGCCAAAAAATAAAGAATGTAAGCCAATTTTATCTATCAATTTGGCACTCGCAGGAATATATAAGAAACGATTAAGTGTTTCAAAAAACTGGATCTGGGCTTCCCTGGTGGCGCAGTGGTTGGGGGTCCGCCTGCCGATGCGGGGGACACGGGTTCGTGCCCCGGTCCGGGAAGATCCCAAATGCCGCGGAGCGGCTGGGCCCGTGAACCATGACCGCTGAGCCTGCGCGTCCGGAGCCTGTGCTCCGCAACGGGAGAGGCCACAACAGTGAGAGGCCCGCATACTGCAAAAAACAAACAAAAACAAAAAAAAAAAACTGAATCTAAAAATATACTTTAAAATTTTTCTAAAATATTATGATTAAATTTTAATGAAGGAATACAATTATTTAATAATGATAGGTTTAGTATAATTATTAGATGCTTCTCATCAAATCAATCATCTGAGATTACCATAATAATTTACAATAAAATATACTCATGGTCCAAAAATCTGCACCATTCTCATCTTGAAGGAATGAATATTTGAAAGTACTAAAAAGTCACTTATGGCTCTCTTTCTCATTTATAAATCAATGATGGCATCTTCAAATTCAAGAACTCCCCTCTACCTCTCCCAAGTGTACACACACAATCAAGCAGAACAAGAGATGCTCAATTCCTGAGTCACAACTGTGCACTAAACCACCAGATGACACATTAGAACACTACCCAGAAATGTACGCTCCTGCTGCTACCTCTCTTAGAATCACCTTCAAACAGACTACGGCCAAGACTGAGGTAATTAAAGTACACCGAGACTTAGCTTACCAAGTCTACTACCACATCAAAATACTCTCAGGAAAAATTCTGATAGAAAACCATTCAGCAATTAGTTCTCATGATAAAATTATTTTTCATGGCACAAAAAATTATTTTCATTTCTAAAGGCTATTCCAAAAATGTTTGCCTAAAACTAGACCTATTAGAAAAATATATCTTTATACATTACTTTAAAGGTATTGTTACTATATCACACTCAGGAAATAAAATTTTGCTAAGGGTGTGTTAAACCAGTGATTCTTAACTTTTGGAACGCTGTGGCCCTCCAAGAGGATAATAAAAGCTGTGACCAGAGAAAAATGTGTATTTACAAATTAAAAATATGTCTATAATTGTAGGGGTTCTAAAAGACAATTAAGCCCCAGTTAAGTGCCATAGCCCAAATACTAACGCTTACAACTACCTTCATAGAAGACACGTAGAAATACAGCTATCGTTCTCCGGTTAAATGTGTGGAAAACAACTAAACCTATAGCTCCTTCATTTCTTAAATTAAAATAAAATGTATATACAAGTCAATGGAAAGTTAACGTGTGCTGCATATATTTAACACCTTCAAATACCTTTTAGACCCAATTAGCTATTTAAATTCAAATAATTTTTGTATAAAGTTTTACTTCTTGCATTACAACCTTTTTAAAATACAAATCATGTTTTTAAAGTGATCAAGTTTTAGAGGAACCTGATTCACTCAGGATCCACTTTGTTCCACACATTATGTTTTTCTTCCTTACGATCTGAGGAAATAAAAATCTTAACATCTACTCAACTTTGCTCAAATATTTTTACATTTTTGATCGAAGGATATATTTAAATATGTATTTTTTCACATATAATGAAAATGACATTACTCTAGTTTACATCTAAGTGCCAAAATATTTAAGGTTTCATATTTTTTAGGAAAACAATAATTTGACATATTTTCAAGGGTACTAATTTCTGGAACAGAAGTTGAAAAAAAGAGAAAATAAAACTTTATAACTGAAAATTATCACTAGGTTACACCTATAGTAGACAAGGAGGATTAAAGATCAGTTAAATCACCACTAAGGCAGGTAAATAAACTTCTATGACCTTTCTTATTCTACAGTCTTAAAGTGAAAATACCAAGAACCTCTCCTAGGCCTTGAAAAAAATATTTATGGGTAAGAAGTAATGGAAGACACTGAAGGGATAAAATGTTTTTCTGAAAGTACAGACTTAATTTTGTTTTCCTTTGCTCATCTCCACAGTGTTAAGCCATTAACTAAAAGGAGAAAATATGGAGAAATAATAAATGCAAAACCATTAATCACTCCAGTATTTCTGGAAAATATTTTAGCCTCGTTGATTGCCATTTGAATAAAGAACAATTTTTAAATAGTTGGTATAAAGAATTCAGGAATACATTTAATATAATATACTGACCTATTTCCAATGGTTCCAGACAGTAATTACTTTCATTAATAGGAAGCAGAATGACCACTTTAATGTTAGGGCTATGTAGAAGAAGCGTAAATAGTTTTAAATTAATTCATTTCATCCTAAATTTAGGTTGTGAAATCCAATTGGGACCAATGAAACACCCACCTACACACAAGTTAATAACAACTGGAAACCTTAAACAAATACCACAGCATTAACGGATTTTGTAATTAAATGTTTTCAGTATCTAAAATTCCCTTTGACATTTTTAACTCCTCCAGTATTTAAAAAGCCCATCTTTTAGCCTGAACTAGTCTGATCAAAGATGTGAACAAAATATTTACTTATGAGACAAGGGAAAATGTGCTGTTAGGCCAAAATCAACTGGTGCTTAATTAAGAAAGCCAAAGGGTTCTGACTGGCGTATGGGTTTTGTTACTGTGGGTGCTTTATAAACACTGCTCTGAAGTCTGGACAATCCCTAAGAAAGTTCAGATGTACAGCTGACATGTAGATTATGCTCATGTAAACAATGTGAACACACCTCAATGGGAGAAAATCATAGCAGCACATTACTTACAAGTAAAACTTTAGGGCTACCAGGGATATTCAATTCTGACACTGCTCTCTAGGGAAGAATGGAAAATGTTTACAAATTTAACTGAACCTGAAAAGAGTCAAAGTAGAAAAAAAGGTAAAGGGACAAGTAAGGGGGAAGGAGTTGCAAGGTATATCTCAAGGCCCTCCACACAAAACTATCTTAAAAGTTTCACCAGAAAGGTATGTAATTCTTGGTTATGTTTAGTTAATAAAATGATCAACTGCTCACTGGGGTGGGGGAGGATGAGTGGGAGATGAGTGGGAAGGGAGGGAGGGAGAATGAGATGGAGAGAGGGAGAGAGGGAGAGAGGGAGGGAGAGAAGGGGAGGAGGGAGAGGTGAGGGGAAGTAGGCATTGATAAAATTCTTGGCAACGCAAGGTTATTAAGCCTCTGAATACACTTGATACTTTATACACTAAACCGGATGCTCTGTTCCATAAAGTTATCATTATCTTCTCTCATTCTTCTTCCCAAAAAGGTCCTTGATTTCAGTATCAATATCAAAACCAATGATTTATCACCATCACTGATTAGATTAAGCCCTGGAGGCAGTACTAGTTCCAGGCTGATCTAGATAGATCTTCTGGCTTCATTTAATGTATATAAATTTCCTTTTGTTTCTGTTTTTTTAAACATTCAGGACCAAGTGATGATCTTCCAGTACAGGTTCCAGAAACATAATCTGGGTGGGTAGCTCAACCATTTCACAGACACAAGACAACCTGCTCAGCACTTACTATGAATTCAATATAATTCTGCATACATTGTCTAATTAAGGTACACAGCAGTAGGAATGGGTGATGTTAATTATCTAAGAAAACTTTCATATTTTGATATGTGTTTATGTTAGAAAGCAGAATACAAAATCTGCATGAATTTTTAGATAAAAGAGGGGAACTTCTAAGAAGATAGGGTTCTCAAAGGGTTACTCTGAACTATGCCTCAGGATCCCTGAGGTATAAGTGCATTTCTTCAAATTCTTCTTCCTGCCTTTTTGGGTAAACTTGGAAGAAAGTGTTGAGATGTACTGTCTTCCCTACCTCAATGACCCCTAATATTTCACATTTCTTTCCTACCATTGTTTATAATACTTTACCCAATTTGAATTACTGCTACAGATTTATAACCAAACACCTGAAAGGCAATACATCTAAACTTTTATTTTAAATGATATAATTACTTTTTAGAAATTTATTTCAAAAGGAGGCCCTTGACGCTCTTACAGAAGTTTTTGAGTGAAAGAGCATTATCATGAACTTAAGGAAATACTATGGCCCAGACAGACTTTTCTTCTCAATAACCATTTTCTCCTTTAAATTTATTTTTGTGCTTTTAAACATCCTTATATTCAATTTTTGTTCATATTTAAATTTTGCTTTAAAATTTTCAACTACACATTTGGATTATGGTACCAAAACCTAGAACATAAAACTCATAATGTGTTCAAATATGACTCACTGAAGAATACAATTTCAGGTCTGGTAAACTACCAGCAAATGTGCTTAGAGACGTGCTATCTGGAACTCACTGGAAACAGTTACTCAACTTACCTGGGGCTAATCCAGCAGCAGCAGCAGGAGTCCCCATGGATGGGTGAGAGAACACTTGAGAGAAGGCAGACGCATGTGCCTGGGACGCGTTACTGAGCCTGGAGGTTGCTCCTCCTTTGGGAATAAACTCGCTTGCAGTAGGATTTGGTGTCTATTTAAAAATCAAATATAGTAAGTTAACACATTTTAAGCCCCAAAAGACAATGAATCTACTAGGCATTATTCCACAGTGCTCTATTTTCTGAGAAAAATATTTTATTGAAAGCATTTACAGTGTTTTTTAGTTTTCATATTTTGGGGTGGGATAATTAAATTTCTTGAAGAAAAATTTTTATCAAATTTGAGGGTTTTAATCATTTCGTTTGCAGAATTTAACTTCAGAACATGAAAATTTGCCTTTATTGTCAAATATACATCATTACCAAACTATCCTAACACATTTTAGAGAACTGGGACGTTGAAACTGCCTCAAAACTGAGCCAACAAGTTTCAAATTTAACGTCTTTAAACCACTTCTACCAGGATAAAGATCAAAACTGCCTTTATTCCAAAATTAATCACTTCCTTCTTTATAAGCACTTAAGACATTTCCCCAATAATATAGTACCATGTATTTAAATAACAGTAAAGACAAGAAAAGCACTTAAAAACAAGGCAAACACACGAGAGGACTCAAGATATAAGAAAAACATAATAGAGGCTCCAATGTCTGCTAAGTATTCATGTAACTTGTTATATTAAAAAACATTTTACTATGAGATTACATGAAAAAAATTTCCTCCCAGCTGTACAATGCCACCTCTTATCTAGTCAAGTGGCATGGTACCTTTGCCTTTAAGAATGACTAGCACGTTTTAAGACTGCAAATCAATTTCACAAATGGTCTATATTTTGTCCATGTGGAAAAAAATGAATATTCCAAATATTTTTCTGAAATTGTGACCTACATGCTTAAGTACAGTGAAGATTCAACACATTGATATTTGAATTCAACTTCCAAAAGGGTCGACCAAAGAGATAATTTAGTATGTTCATACTTCAGCCCACATTTTCTGTATACATATAAGCTAAGTTTAAAATATACTGAATCACGATGCAAAAAATTTAATCACTTGAAGTATTTTAGAACTGATCATTAAAATGGAAAAATATTTCCATAGAAGGCATAAAATAAAAAGATGGACTAATTACTGTACAATCCAAGAACAACTTCCCTACTCAATATGAATGACATTTTAAACTGCTAGGTTAGAGTTCAAAATATTAAATTTGGAAAATAGCAAGTCAAGAGGCTAACCTCATTTTAAACTCTAAAACAAATGATATTTTACTAGTTACGTTCCAGCTAAAATTAAATGCAAAGTAATAAAATACAGAAAAAATGTTAACCTGTGTTTAACTACAATATACTAGATGTACAGAGAACCTCTTTTACTGCCATATCTAAGACATAAAATTCTGAAGAAAAAAAAGAATCAGGCCTGAACCAAAACATATTTTCCAAAGAGAAAAAAAAGTCCTCTTCTGTCACTTATGTGTCTATTTTAAAACCTTCCAAATTTAAAACACTGGCATCTTCTTTAAAAGTACGGCCAATTCCTTAATTTCTGGAGTAGAAAATAAGCCAACGCATTTTATTGACGTAGTAATCCCTAGTTATAAAAGAATGGTTACCAAGAGGATCCCTTCAGAGCTAAATCAGTGTGTACTAGTTAATGCTGAATCTGTTTTAGAAGATGAAAGTCAAGATAAAATCAATCAGATAACTTGGTAAAAGAGGTCAAAACGCAATCAGATATCTTGGTAAAAGAGTTCAAAACGCCTAGGAGAGATGGATACTTCAGGATTACAAGATTACTAAGAGACAGCAAATTTAGACAAAGAAATTAATCTAATCTAATCCCGAGAAAAAGTATCACCCAGTTTCCATTTCATTTATACCTTACCTTCACCTTGAATAAGAAACTTTTGATTTCAAAGCTGAGTTTCTCTAAATCAAATCTATTTTAAATTAGTCTGAAAGACTATTTTTAAGGGATCCTATAAAGGAGAAAAAGGAGGGGAAAATCTATTCTACCTCCCCCAAATAAATTATATATAAAATGCCATTATAACAAATAATAAAGGTCCTTCAAATTTATTATGATAGAAGTTATTAAAATTAACTATGAAAATGTATACACTAAACTGCAACTTTTAGGGATTCAACAACCACAGATCCAAAAAACCTACCAGCAATGAATTTTAATTAAGAAGTGAAAAGAAGGGCCTAAACCCCTCCCTCCATTTTTTTTCCTGATTTATGATGGCAAGGCATTTCCCTTGTCTGGGTGGTTAGAGTTTGTTTTATTTCAGATGAGTTTATCTGAGATGAGAGAGAAGGTTAAAGAATTTAAATGGCAGAAAAAAGAATTACATAGTAGGTATAACACAAAAAACAAAATCTAGGAATAAGTGAGTAGCGCTACTATTATTAACAGTTAATATAAATTCCTCTAACCAGATTAGAGAACTATTAAAAATACTTAATGAGAAATTATAATAATGAGAATACTTTCTCATGATAAAATTAGTTAAAATAAGAACTATATAATAAAAGTTATATATAACTATATAATAAAAAGATGCATTCTTTAAACCACTTTAATATAACTGGTTTGTAACATATATAAGGGTTTTATAAAGCAACAAAATACCATAGGCACACACCTTTAACATGTTAAAAAGAATACTTTTTTAGAGATAGATAAGGCAAAACTGGTAACTAAAACCAGTATCACATTAAAATGAAATCTCTGTTCATCAGAAAATAAACCACTGCTGTCACAGTGGTTAAGAAGTCAGCCCGCGAGTCACAACTACTGAGCCTGCGCTCTAGAGCCCACGAGCCACAACTACTGAAGCCTGCACGCCTAGAGCCCGTGCTCCGCTACAAGAGAAGCCACCGCAACGAGAAGCCCACGCACCGCAAGAGTAGCCCCTGCTCGCCGCAACTAGAGAAAGCCCATGAGCAGCAAAGGAGACCCAACACAACCAAAAATAAATTAAGTTTTTAAAAAAAGGAAAAGAAAATAAACAATTTATTTTAGCTTTAAGAGGCAAAGGTTATATCTAGAAAGAAGAGTCAAGGACTTGGGTTATATAAATTTGTCTAACTTCAACAACACTAAAGAGAATGGAATAAATGAGAAAAGGAATAGTGAAAAAGAACACCAAAGTTTTATTACTCCCACCCTGTGACTTAGATAATCCCATCATAACTCTCTAAATATGTTCCTATAATATTAAATTTGTGGGTTTTCTAACATACATATAATTATATTTCTATTCATAATTTCTAATTTCTATTCACACTTATTTATTTTTATTTGTTTATTTTTGGCTGCGTTGAGTCTTTGAAGCTGTGCGCAGGTTTCCTCTAGTTGCGGCGAGTGGGGGCTACTCTTCGTTGTGGTGCACGGGCTTCTCATTGCGGTGGCTTCTCTTGTTGCGAAGCACGGGCTCTAGGCGTGCAGGCTTCAGTAGTTGTGGCTCGCAAGCTCTAGAGCGCAGGCTCAGTAGTTGTGGCGCATGGGCTTAGTTGCTCCGCGGCATGTGGGATCTTCCCGAACCAGGGCTCGAACCTGTGTCCCCTGCATTGGCAGGCAGATTCTTAACCACTGTGCCACCAGGGAAGCCCTCTATTCATACTTTAAGTCCTAATTTTCATTCATATCTTAAACAGCTCTAAATGTACATTTGGGGAAAAAAATCAATGTTTATGTCCAACAGCAGACATTCACTCTGTGAGAAGTTATCAATAGAGTTTTAGGTTCTCACACACTTAAATTTACACTGCAACTTTCACAACCAAAAGAACCAAGTGCATTTTATTTAGTGAGTTCTTCAAACCAACATCATCCCCCAACATTTGGATATGATTCCTACCTGTCCTCTCCAGACAGAAATACACTAAGTCAAGAGTCCTGGCCTGGGCTTCCCTGGTGGCGCAGTGGTTGAGGGTCCGCCTGCCGATGCAGGGGACGCGGGTTCGTGCCCCGGTCTGGGAAGATCCCACATGCCGCGGAGCGGCTGGGCCCGTGAGCCATGGCCGCTGAGCCTGCGCGTCCGGAGCCTGTGCTCCGCAGCGGGAGAGGCCACAGCAGTGAGAGGCCCGCGTATCGCAAAAAAAAAAAAAAAAAAAAAAAAAAAAGAGTCCTGGCCTTTAGCTTAAAAAGCACTGTTGTAATTATTATCGTTATATTTTAAATGAAATAATAATTAATGTTTCAATTCAGACATCCCAACCAACCAAAATGATAGAGTGTTTCCTATTTTACCAATGACTGATAAAGGTTTTGTTTTTTTTACAAATGAAGTAATTTTCTGATGAGGTTTCTAGCTCAAAATTAATACAACTTTATGCTTTTCTACTATCATATTATTTCTTGGAAACTGTTACTTTTAAAGTCTAATTCAGAATTTAATACTCTGCTGGACTCCACTACAATCAAGAGTACTTATTAATAACACAATAAATTAGTCCCATAAATTAAGGGACTAATTTAATAAACAGTGAAACAAAATAAAAAGTTCAGCCATTAATTTTTAATTAGGTAGAATGACAGGAAGAGGTTTATACTGAATAAAAACACAACACAAAATATTATGTAATATTTCACTGCAAATATGCCAAAAGGTCTGTAAGAAAAAGAAAGTTGTCTTAAGGTGATGTGACGAATGACTGAGGAATCACTGCTATTCCTGAATATTGGTCAGGCTTTTTAAAATCACACAGTAACCTCATAAAACCATGAAATACCCTCCTTAGTAAAGCTCCTTGTAACGCGCTCAACTTGCTTTACCTCTTAATAGCTTCATAAGCTGCTATCAGTAATCTTTCTACTCTCTGAATGAACGTGAATGACCTGGTAAATTTTTCTGAACAGCTTTATCTAGATATAATTGACATATAAGAAATTGTACATATTTAAATGTAAGCTTTGATAACTCTTGACATAGGTAGACCACCATGAAACCACTACCCAAATCAAGAAAATGACTACATTCATCATGCCCAAAAGTTTCCACAAGCCTGAATGAAATCCCTCCCTCCTGTTCCTCTCTGCTCCACTGCTTTGGACTCCAGGCAACCACCGATAAGCTTTTTGTCACTATAGACTAGTCTGTATTTTCTAGAATTTAATATAAATGAATCTTACATACATATGTAGGTGCTGGGTTTTTTACTAGCTTCTTTCATTTTGCATCATTAAGATTCATCCTTCTTATGTTTACTTTGGGTTTAATTTGTTCTTCTTTTTCTAGTTTCTTAATATAGAAGCTGAGATCACTGATTTGGGAACTTTTCTCCTTTTCTAATACAGGCATTTAGTGCTACAAACTTCCCTCTGATTACTGATTTAGTGGCATCCCACAACTGTTGGCATGTTTCATTTTCATTCAGTTCAAAATACTTTTAAGTCTCCCTTTCTAAACCCTCTTTGACACATGAGTAAGTCAGAAGTGTGTGTGTTATTCAGTCTCTGAATACTTGAGATTCTCCAAAGATCTGTTACTGGTTTCTAATTTAATTCTCTTGTGGTCGGAGAACACATTTGTATGACTTGTACCCTTTTAAATTTATGGAGACTTCTTTCAAGACCCAGAATTGGTCTGTCTTGGTGACCAATTTCTAGGTGAACTTGAAAAGAGTATTCATGTGGTTGCTGTGGGGCACGGGGCTCCGCGAGTAAACTACCAGAGCTGCTCAGGCCTCGCATCTCCTTAATGGTTTTCCTCCTCTCATTGAGAGGGGGGGACTGAAATCCGTGTCACCGTCTATTTCTCCTTGCAATGCTACTAGCTTTTGTCTCATATATTTTAACTCTGTTTTTAGGCGCATAAACATTTAAAAATGGCGTATCTATGCTCCTAATAAACTGGCCCCTTTACCTTTATCAAATGACCTTCTGTATTCCTGGTAATATTCTCTGCTCTGAAATCTACTTTTTCTGACATGAATATAGCTATGCCAGCTTTCTTTTGACAGTGCATGGTATAACTTTTAATCTATTTTCGTGTTTATGTTTAAAGCAGGTTTCTTGTCAGCTTCATATAGTTAGAGTTTGCTCTTTTTCTTTAATCCAATTTGAAAATCTGCCTTTTTATTAGGATGTCTAGAAGACTTATATTTAATGTGATTACTGATAAGTTCCGGTTTAAATCTATCTACATATTGTTACTTGTTTTCCATTTCTTCCACCTGTTCTTTGGTCTCCTTTTCTGTTTTCTGCCTTCTCTGGGATTAAATGATTTTTAAAATTTTCATTTTACCTCTCTCTTGGCTTGTTAGCTATAACTCTCTCTGTTCTGTTACTGTAGTGATTATCTTAGGTTTTACAGTACGTATATTTAACTTATCACTGACTATCTTAGTCTGCTAGAGCCATAATAAAATACCACACACTGAGCAGCTTAAACCCGCGGTCCCCCAACTTTTTGGCACCAGGGACCGGTAACGGGGAAGACAATTCTTCCGCAGACGGGGGAGGCAGGGGGATGATTCAGGCGGTAATGTGAGCGATGGGCAGCGGCAGATGAAGCTTCGCTCACTTGCCCGCTGCTCACCTCCTGCTGTGAGGCCCGGTACCTAACAGGCCGCAGCCCAATACTGCGCCGCAGCCCAGGGGCTGGGGACCCCTGGCTTAAACAATGGAAATGTATTTTCTCACAGTTCTAGAAGGTGAGAACCCAAGATCAAGGGGCCAAGAGGGTTTGTTTCTCCTGAGGCCTCTCTCCTTGGCTTGCAGAAAGCCATCCTCTCACTGTGTCCTCACAGCAACAGGCCTTTTCTCTGTGTGTGTGTGCAACCCTGGTATTTCTTCATCTTCTTCTAAGGACACCAATCATATTGGATTACGGTCCATCCTTACAACCACATTTAGCCTTAATTAAATCTTTAAAAGCCCACTTCTATATACAGTCACATATATTTTTTTAAATGAATTTGGGGAAGACACAATTCAGTCCATAACACCAACTATCACTGAATTTTAAACTACTTCAGATATAGTGTAACAAGCTCACAATATTATACTTCCATTTCTCCCCTCCCAGACTTTGTGCTATTATCATCATATATTTTATTTCTACATATGTTATAAACCCAACAACACTATTACCGTTTTTGCTTTCAACAGTCAATTATCTTTCAAAGAGACTTACAGAATAAGGGGGACAGTTTCTTATATTTACTCATGTAGTTACTGTTTCCAGTGTTCTTCATTTCTTTGTATAGATCCATAAGGTATTTTCTTCCTTCTGCCTGAAGTACTTTCTTTAATATCTATTAAGTACACATATACTGCCGGTGAACCCTTTCAACTCTTGTATATTTAAAAAGGTGTTTATTTTGCTTTTTAAAAAGTATATAATTTTGAAGTAATTTAAAATTCACAAGTAGTAGTATCCTTCACCATCTTTCCCCAAAGATATCATCTTACATAACTAGAGTATATTTTCAAAACCATAAAATTAACATTGGGGCGATAAGTTTAACTAAACTGCACATTTTATTCAAAATTTCACAAGTCTTTAAATGCACCCAATGGATTACATTCTTGCATTTTTCCCAAGAACGGAATTCTAAGTTGACATTTTTTTTCTCTTCCTATATTTTAAAGTTATTGTTACACTGTCTTCTGGCTTGTACTGTTTCCAACAAGAAATATGCTATCACTTACATCTTTGTTCCTCAAAAATGAATATTTTTCCCTCTGGCTGTTTATCTGGTGTGCCTTGGTGCAGTTTTTACTCCCCCATGTTTCTTTCGTGCTTGTGTTCATTGAGCTCCTGGATCTGTGGGCTTACAGTTTTCATCCAATTTGGAAAATATTTGCCCACTGTTTCTTAAAATATTTTTTGTTTGCCCTTCCCCCACCCTGCTTCAGTGACTAAAAATACAAGTGTGTTAGGCTGCTTCAAGTTATCCCACGGCTCACTTTTTCTCTATTTTTTGGACAGTTTCTGTCACTATGTCATCAAGTTCACTAATCTTTTCTGATGCAATGTCTAATCTGTCATTAATCCCATCCAATACTTTTCATTTCAGACAAAGTAGTTTTAAATTTTAGAAGTTTGATGTGGATTTTTTAGTAGGTCTTCCTTGTCTAAACTAACATGTTTAATCTTCCCCCTAGTTTCCTGAACACTTGGAGTACTGTTATAATAACTCTTCTGATGTTCTTACATACTATTTATGTGTTATAATTGATTACATTTGCTTCTCCTTATGGGTCATATTTTCCTACTTCTTTGCATTGCTGGTAATTTTTGATCAAATGCCAAATATTGTCACTTTTATCTTTCCGGGTGCTGGAGATATACACATATACATATATATATATATATTTAAGGATGCCTTGTTTTTTTCATTATTTTTAATAAATTTATTTACTTTTTGTTTATTTGTGGCTGCGTTGGGTCCTCGCTGCTGCACGCGGGCTTTCTCTAGCTGTAGTGAGCGGGGGCTACTCTTTGTTGCAGTGCTCAGGCTTCTCCTTGCGGTGGCTTCTCTTGTGGAGCACAGGCTCTAGGTGTACAGGCTTCAGTAGCTGTGGCGCACAGGCTCTAGAGCGCAGGCTCAGTAGTTGTGGCACACGGGCTTCGTTGCTCCGCAGCATGTGGGATCTTCCTGGACCAGGGCTTGAACCCGTGTCCCCTGCCTTGGTAGGTGGACTGTTAACCACTGTGCCGCCAGGGAAGCCCTAGATATATTTTTATTGCTATAAATATTCTTGAGCTTTGTTCTCCATTGTCATTAAACTGATTAAAAATTAGTCTGATTCTTTCAGGTCTTGCTTTTAAGCTTTATTAGTTAAGACTAGGGCAGCATTTATTCTAAGGCTAATTTGGTCCCACTACTGAGGCAAAAGACTTCCCATTACCCTACTTAATGCTTCATGAATTATGATGCTTTCCATGTTGGCTTGTGGGAATAGGAACTATTCTTGGCCTTGTGTGAGCTCTGAGAATTATTTCCTGTAATCTTTTCAGGAATCTCTTTTTCCAGTTCAAGTAACTCCTCACTCATAGCCTCTGATCAGTACTCAGCTGAAGATGCAAGGAGAATCTCCGTAAGCGTCCAAAGTTCTATGTATGAGCTCTCTCTCCTCTCCAGTACTTTTTTTGTGAACTATATCCGGCTTGGCCTCTGTAAACTTCCAGTTTGGTCTCCCTAATTAGATAGATCACTAGGCTCCACCCGAGTTCCCGCTCCAGGCACCAGGCTCAGAAACTGCCCACCGAACAGTGAGCTAAGGTAATCACGGGGAGCTCACCTCATTTGTTTCCCATCTATCAGGGATCACTGCCTTTCACTGCCTGATATCTAATGTCTTGAAAATTGTTTCATATATTTTGGTCAGTTTTTTAGCTGTTTCTGGAGGGAGGGTAAGTCTAATCCCTGTTCTTCCACCTTGGTCAGAAGACAAATTTTGTGGTGATGTTTTCCAAACATAAGGTATTCCTAATTTGAGCTTAAGTTATAAATATATAAAATTTAGCCAACTCCTTGTTTTGGCTAGATCAGACACCCACCAGTAAAGAGATATTTTGCAACTATTAATTCAAACTATTTATGAACAAATCAACTGCTTCCCTATAAAGCTGGTTTTTCAAGTTTTGTTGTGCTTTCTATACAATCTCTTTCCTAAACAGATAAATTATGTCACAACTATCTTTCTGATAATGCAGTTATCTTTGAAGCATCAAGTCAGCATCAAGTCATGCAGTCTATTCTACATCCTAAATATTTCTCAAATTCAACTACTTCTACTCATGTCGTTGTCAGTGCCCTAGTCTAGGTTACCATCATCCCAACGGACCAACTTGACTCCAGTCTTGCACAACTCAAATCCATCTTCTACTTTCAGCCAGGATAAAAGAAAGAGAGAGAAGCAGAAAAAGAAAAGGAGGAGGAGAAAAAGGAGGGGAAAATGGGAAGAAAGAAAGAGAAGGAAAGTTTTATTTAATGACTTAATTGCTGAAATCCAAAGACTGATCAGGTCAAGTCTCCACTGTCCTTGACTGAATTAAATCATTAAAAAAGAGAGAGAGATAAAACGTTGATACTAATCTTGGCCATATCTACTTTTTTCCAGAACGTATGACTCCAATCTCCCATCTTCACTACTATTCTTCTCTCTTTAGAGTGACAAAGGGGCCTAGTTTTGGACTAATTCAAAAGATTCATGCTCAAGGTAGAGGGCTGTATGTATGTCTGTGTGTGTCTGTGTCTTGGCAAGGGCAGAGAGCAGTGAATTATCTGGAAAGGTAGAAGAGAGGATACTGATAATGAAGGAGAAAGGCAGGGATAGGCAAGAATTTTGCCTTGATAAAATTATCTAAAAAGGCATAAAAAGATGAGACTTATAGACATAAAGAGCAGCACTATTCAGAGCGATTTTTACTAGTCTTCAGTGTTCATGAATAACACAGAATAAAGAGGAACAGGGCGAGACAGAAAGGAGAAGTCAAATGCTAACCAGAACCTCCAAGTTCATATTTCTACATGGTTTTTTTGTTGTTGTTGTTTTTTGCCTTAATGGGTTGTTATTTCTCCAGATTTCAAGCATGTCCAAATATGGTCAATTTAAAATTTATCACAATATACTCAACTTCTGGGCTATTCAGAAACTTAATATTTTAAGACCAGTCAAGTTTCATCTTATAAAAGTTAACATATAACACTACTACTAAAAAAAAAAAAACAAAAAACACTACTACTATTGTGAAATTAGTCTAATATCACAATTTACAAATTTTCTGAAGTAAACTGGGCCTTCTGATAAAACAACCCAATAGAGGAAATATGATTCCCTAAATAAATCAGATTCAAATTGGTGGGGACAGTGAAGGAAAGTTGACTACTACTGCTTACAAGAGATTCACACCATTGTTCTTTTAAATATAAGTTCTCCTACTAATAATCTGACTGTCTTAAGGGCAAAGTGGCATGTGTATGTCAGAACCTGCCAGATGAAAGTCAATTAGTAAGAGGCTTTATGTTATGGTAGAGTCAAACAAAAACATTTCTGTGAACTCAGCTTAAAGTCACTCTCTCTATATAAGAGTGTGAAACTACAGGCACATTAATTTCCAAAGACGCTCATTAGTTCATCTTTCATAAAGTTTGTCAGAAATGGGTAACACTATTCTTGAGAATAGTTTGATACTACGTATCAAAATGAAAAACAAGCATATCCTTTGACCTAGTATTCCTACATCTAGGAATTTAGGCTAAGAAGAAAATCACCCAAGTAGAAAAGATTCCATTTAGCACAGATTTTTTAAATGATTTTTTAAAGTGGTGGGGGGAGGGATAACTAAAATATCTATTAATAGGGATCTGGTTATGTGGATTATAGTATATACAATAGTGTGTAGCAATTAAAAAATCATGAGAATTGATATATTTTTATTTACCATGAAAATAGGCCAATACCACTATTGAGAAAAAATAAAGTAGAATTAGGCTACAATACAGCAATTATACTAACTTGCTTTTTGTAAAATGGTGCGCATATGCCTAAGAGAACGGGTTGGGCAGGGAGGGAGGGAGAGGGAGAATGTGTGTGTACGTGCATGTGCACAGGTGTGTAAAAGGATTCTAACTAAAGATGCTCACTGAAGTGTTAAAAGAAGATTCTATCTCTAGGTGGTGAGGAAATGGGACATTTTTGCTTCCTCCTTTGTACTTCTCTGTAGTATGTGAATTTTTTTCAATAAACATATATAACTTTTACAAAAAAGTTTTAAGAAAGTTTGTTAAGATTTGTAAATTATGAAGCCACTTACACTACTCTCTTTTCTTTGCATATCATCATCACTGAATGGAGTGGTATTAAGAATTCACAGAGAATATGCAATATTCAAATTGAGACGAGTAGGATCAATGTATATAAAAAAAGCAAAAATCTGTATCTGGAGGATAGAAGGCATTTAAAAACAAAAACAGAGGGGCTTCCCTGGTGGCACAGTGGTTAAGAATCCACCTGCCAATGCAGGGGACACGGGTTCAAGCCCTGGTCCGGGAAGATCCACATGCTGCGGAGCAACTAAGCCTGTGCTCCACAACTACTGAGCCTGCGCTCTAGAGCCTGTGAGCCACAACTACTGAGCCCGTGGGCCACAACTACTGAAGCCCGCACGCCCTAGAGCCTGTGCTCCACAATGAGAAGCCACCGCAATGAGAAGCCCACGCACAGCAACAAAGAGTAGCCCCCGCTCGCCGCAACAGAGAAAGCCCATGTGCAGCAACGAAGACCCAATGCAGCCAAAAATAAAATAAATAAAATAAATAAATTAAAAAAAAAAAACAGATGAAATGCTTCCTCTTCCATTAAAAGTTATTTACATGTCAAAGTTCTCCAATAACAGTAATCATTAACCATCACAGAGGTATTCTCAATATTCTACCTAGTTAATTCTTAATATTACTCTTCCTATTTATGTGTCAATTATTGGGTTGGCCAAAAAATTCGTTCGGGTTTTTCCATAAGATGTTAAGGAAAAACCCAAAATGAATTTTTTGGCCAAGCCAGTATCTCAATAAAGTTGGGAAGAAATATTACTCTCCCTAAAAGAAGCAAAAATATCCATTTAGGTCAGTTAACGAGTAATCCAGGAGACAGCAAGACCATCACCACATTCCAGAGAGGTAATAATTACTTTACACAGCTATAACTATCTTGTATACCTATGTACATCTTCTATCCATAACTATATATCAGTAAAATCTATTTGTCACATTGCATAGTAATAGAGACTTACTTGGAGGCATTCTCTCTAACCAAGAATCCTGCCACATTTAATCACAAAATTTAACATATATTAAGATTTTTCAAACATTTTTCCATAATGATATTTTATGTCATGAAACTATACCAAAGGAAAACTTAAGAAAATGTACAAAACTTAAATTCAGGACTAAATACTTATCTCACCAGATAATCGTTAATCCAGGTTAATTCATTCAACTAGTTGAATAGCTAATAATAAAAGATAATGTGCTGGGCGCTGTGCTAGGCACTGTGGAGAACAAAATATTTGAAACATAGGCACTACGTTCTAGAAGTTCACAGGCTGGCACTTCACAGGTACAGAATGTACCCTGAACCCAATTCCACACTCCCAAGAGCTCAGAACATCCATGTATCAAAAAAAAAGAATTAACTACCTATAGTATGCCGTTCACTGCTAGCCTGTATGTTACATACACATTAATTACAGCAATGTGAAGTGCTACGGAAAAGTGAACAAATGCTTAGAGCTGTCTAATTAGGTCATAAGACCATATGCTTGAATCGAATCCTAAAAGACAAGTTTGCTGAGTCAAGGCAGAGAGAAGGGCACAGCAAGCAAGGAGAATGTTCAAAGGCAGAGGCAGGAAGAGCATGCTGCTCTTCATCGTGCTGCAAACTGTTCAGCAGGTCTGCAGCAGTAATCTGAGGGGTCAAGAGGCACCTTGGATGCCTTTCTAAGAGACTTGGATTGTATTCTAATGACAAAGAACAGATGACAAAGATGAGAAATCAACCAAGTAGTGGTCTGAATGAAAAGACCAGAAGCAGGAAACCAGGTAAGAGACTACAATAGTAATAGTCTGGGTAAGAAGTGGAGGTGAGCCTAAACTGTACTTTGGTAACATTAAAAGTGAAGAGAGGGCTTCCCTGGTGGCGCAGTGGTTAAGAGTCCGCCTGTCGATGCAGGGGACACAGGTTCGTGGCCCGGTCCGGGAGGATCCAACATGCCGCAGAGCATCTGGGCCCGTGAGCCATGGCCGTTGGGCCTGCGTGTCCGGAGCCTGTGCTCCGCAACGGGAGAGGCCACAGCAGTGAGAGGCCCGCGTACCGCAAAACAAAACAAAACAAAACAAAAGTGAAGAGAATTTCAAGGTAGCACAATCAACAGATCTTAGTGGCCAAAGAATGTGGCAGATATGGAAGATGGAAGAATGAAGAACTCACAACTGGGTGATATCAATAACCAAGACAGAGAGTGGGCATATAGCTGTGAATAAGTGTGTACAGATGTGTGTGAGTGAAAGAACAGGTTTGAAGGAAAAGATATAGTATTCATTTTAGACACACTGAGTTTTTAAAGTCTTACGCCATATAGATGAAGATGTTCAGAAGCAGGTAGTGTGTGTGTGTATGTATGTGTGTGTGTGTGTGTGTCTATATATATATATATATATATATATATATATATATATATATGGGAGTCAAATGTGACTAGGGAGTAGCTGAAGTAATGAAGATAAGTGAGATCACCTAGGGGCACTGTGTGCAGAGACAGGAGAGTCAAGGACAGAGCTTGGGAGAGTTCCTGAGGGCACGGCAAGGGACAAGGGGTCCCTGAAAGAGACTAATAAAGAACAGTCTCAGAGCTAGGAGAACAATAGTTTCAAGGAAAGAGGAACGGACGACAATGTCAAACGCAGTAGAGGTCAAGTAAGAATTGTGACTTTTGGTAGTTAGGTAAGCTTACCAAAAAGAGTCTCAATAGAGTGGTGAAAGTGAAAGGTAAAACGCTGGGACTTAAGGGATGAAAGAAAGGTGAAGAACTAGCAACAAGCAGGAAGCAGTTCTCAAATTGTATCACACAGTTTCCCAAATGTACTGACCACAGAATATTTCCTCATGTAGCACTCCTTGGTACTGGAAGACCAAGCTAGGAAGAAGACATCAATGTCAAGGGAGAGACTGTCTAAAACTGAAAAGGGATAAATAATGAAATAAATTGATAGAGGGACTAAAGACAGGTTCTGAAGGATATAGTAAAGGAACACCTGTTTGTTTACAACCAAAGGAAAAATAGTGGGAAAGGGTGTAAGTGAAAATGTGCATAGTTAGAAAGCCAACATATGAAGCAATTCATTCTCAATGACCTCTTGTTTCCCTCCTCTGAAGAACACAAGTCTCTTACTCAAAAGTGACAGAGGGGATGAACAGGTCTGAGGTGAATGGTAAAGGTTTAGAACAGCAGCTGCAGAGAAGAGGAGAAAAGAAGAGGGTCTGGGATGGGCTGTGGGTGAGAAATCAGAACTTATATAGTAATATCATTTTAGCTGCCCCACAGTTCTATAACTTTTCAAAGTCCTGAGGAACCCTGAGTAGATGGACTGAAGCATCACTCTTATAAATTCCAATCCACTCCATCTAAAGCCCAAAGGAGCTCATTTCCTGGGGCATAGAGACTAGAAATCTCCTGAAATAACACCAAAATTCAGTAACTAACTAAAGACTGAAGGATATGCAGTGAGTTTCCAAAACCTCCCTGGGATCTTAAAAGCAACAGTAACAAGCAACTAGAATTCACAGCTGAATTTGTGGGCCAAGAGATTTTAATGTGACCATTCTTACAAATTAAATACTTATAAGAAATGCCATTTAATCAGACCACAAGGGGGAAAACACCATCAAAAGAGATGTTAACAAGTATGAATCTCCTAATACACCCAACAGTCCAACAGTTCTCATTCATTTACATCACTCTGGGGGTAAACTAAAACAACAGTAATACTAATAATTTATGATTCATAACTCCACTATTTCCAAAGGTCTAAGACAAAATGAGACTTACATGTTACATAAAGTCTTTTATATATATAAATATATATATTTATATATAAGTAAGTTTATGTAACATGTCATTACTTTTAGGTACATCTTAACCTGCAATACTCTGAGAAGTTTATAAAACCATGCATTTCCCATCCTTTCATTCAAGTTGACATCTGATTGTTACATGAAGGATGGGAACACATTGTTATCCCTTCAAAAAACGCATTTTTGAAGTAATTTTTTAAACTATTCAAATGAGTCAGCATTAAAATGAGAGCCCCTAAGAGACACTTAATGTCACTGCCTCTTTCCATATTATACCACAATGCCATGCCCATCTGAGTATAAATAACTGAGAGCACCCTAAATAAACAGAAACAAAAACCAAGTTTAGGAGGGAGGAGGTCAAATTGGAGGAATGGACATTTATTTAATATCTACTATACAAATAATAGATTTTAACAGAAAGCTGAATCTTCACAATAATTCTATAAGGTAGGTGATAAAACAGTTCAATCCTGAACGGCATTTGAGCCGTAATCATAGAACAAATGTAAAATCTCAAATTCACATGCAGATTGGTCAGGCAGAGGAATGGGCAATCATCTGGGCAGACACTAAGGAAAGATGAAAGTGAACTTGCACTTCAGTGAAATAAAGAACTGCTGATGCAGAGTTTTAGGTGACCTTCCATCTACCACCTGCTCGGTGTTTAGACTGAGACCATGAGAAAAATACAAAACAGAGGAGCTTTGTCACATAATAACACTGTCAAGAAATAAGACTAGTACCAGGCTCAGAAGACTGAAAAATATCAAGAATATTTCTACAATGTTAAATTTTGAATTAAAAAAGAAAAAGAGAAGATCGTCTAACATTTCAAAAGAAATCACCACCCTATGTTCTAAATCAATTGTGATAATTAAACTAAACAATAGTAATATATGATGGCTATAAATCCCAGACAACCTATGATCAATTTTTCAAAATATATAAAATTCTTAAAATAAACTACCACAAATTTCACATATTGCCTAAGAAAATAAAATTATACAATGACATTTAGAGACAAGCAGAATACCTTAAGGGTACAAAAATAAACAACACATGCCTAGTCACACGTATTTACAATTCAGTTGGAAAAGACAGGTAAACAACCAATATAAGAGAGAATGAAATAACTTTAAGTATTGTGAAAAGAGTAAAAAAAAAAAACAAACCTTTTTTTCTTTGAGGTGTTGAGCAGGTATTTACAGAAAAGGTAGCATTTGAGATACTCTCAAAGGAAAGGGGGGACTTCCCCGGTGGCACAGTGGTTAAGAATCCACCTGCCAATGCAGGAGACACGGGTTCGAGCCCTGGTCCAGGAAGATCCCACATGCCGCGGAGCAACTAAGCCCGTGCGCCATAACTACTGAACCCGTGCACCACAACTACTGAGCTTGCGCTATACAGCCTGCAAGCCACAACTACTGAAGCCCGCACACTTAGAGGCTGTGCTCCACAACAAGAGAAACCACAGCAATGAGAAGCCCGTGCACCACAGAGAACAGCAGCCCCCGCTTGCCACAACTAGAGAAAACCCACATGCAGTAATGAAGACCCAACGCAGCCAAAAAAAATAAATTAAATAAAAATAAATTTTAAAAAAAGGAAAAGGGAAGAAAGTTTTTTTAGGCTCTATTAACAATGGTACAGAGATAAAAAGGTACAGAGAACTGACAATGTATTTCATATTATATGAGGTATAAAAGATTCCATATGATTAGAATTTAGTACACGTGGACAGTTAAAGAGAGATAGCCCTAGAAAGGCTGAACAGATCCTGAAGGGATGTGACAAAAATTATTCAGAAGATACACTGAGGGTATATATGTCAGTTATGTTTAAAAACAAAAAGAAAGAAAAAGGAAAGGAAAGGAAAGGATAAAAAGATACCGTGGAATTTTAAAGAACAGGGATTAGAGGCAGACAATATAGCAGGAAAATCTCAGGATATAAAATTTAATAGATCTGGAATCCCAGCTCTACCACGTATGAAGAATAAGCCTTGTCTAAATTGCAATTTCCATATTTTTCAAATGGGGATAATATGTCACTATTGTGGTAAAGCCTTAATATGATGGCAAATGTAAATTGTCCAATATATCATCTTTCAATTAATGGGTAGTCAAACCTCAGTAGTTTCCTTTTCATAATAAATGGTAGAATATGGGAGAAGATAGGGAAGAAATGAAGCTATGTACTCTCAGTGACCGGGAAGATGATAAAGCCATTAACTAAAGAAGGAATATAAAGAGAATATAAAAGAAGCAGTAGATTTGGAGAAGAGAAAAATACACTGAGTTCTAGACTTGCCAAATTTGTAGTCATAGAGGGATATACATCTACATGCAAAGATACCAGAAGGCATGAAAGATTTGGGTCTTGAACTGAGAAGACAGTTCTAAGAGAAACAAAAATTTAAGAATCTTAGGCATACACGGGAAAGCAAAGGACAAGTGAGCCAAGAACAGGAGCTCACAAAGAGCAGGGATGAAACGGAGTCAAGAATGCGTGGTGGGGACTTCCCTGGTGGCGCCGTGGTTAAGAATCCGCCTGCCAAGGCAGGGGACACGGGTTTGAGCCCTGGTCTGGGAAGATCCCACATGCCGTGGAGCAACTAAGCCCGTGTGCCACAACTACTGAGCCTGTGCTCTAGAGCCCGCAAGCCACACTACTGAGCCCGTGTGCCACAACTACTGAAGCCCACGTGCCTAGAGCCCGTGCTCTGCAACAAGAGAAGCCACCACAATGAGAAGCCCGTGCACCTCAACAAAGAGTAGCCCCCGCTCGCCGCAACTAGAGAAAGCAATGAAGACACAACACAGCCAATAATAAATAAATAAATAAATAGGCAAGCAAACAAAGAAACAAGAATGCATGAGGAAAGAGCTTCAAATAAAAAAGTGGCCAGCAGTATTAAGTACTGGATAAAACTGTTGGATTTGGCGATTCAGGAGACCTCTGACAAGCTTTGGGATTTGTTTCCAGCAAAATTTTTGCTAACACCAAACTCCAAGCACTGAAGGAATAAATGGGTTGTAAAGAAATCAGAGAAAAGACTAGAATCTATTTCAAGGGTCCCCAAGTGGGAACTCCACAGAAGTAGTAATGGAGACCAGATGGGTACGATCAATATTTCAAACAGCCATATGAAAAATAAATTTGGCCTCCACCAAGCTACCTCCACAATATAAGAAAAATATTAAATTTCTTTGATTCTCTAATTAGCATATTATATATTTTAGAATGAAAGCATGAATCACTGTTTTACAAATGTCCTGTGTTCAGCAGACAGACTCTTTCATATCACAAGATTCTTGGTAGAAAATAAATAAAAAGATTATTAAGTACTAAAAGGCTGGGAATCATAGGGCTCTTGAAAGAAATCCAGCACTGAAGAGAATAAATGCAATTATGAATGATCCAGGTAGAAACTTTCAGAGAAAGTTTCTGTTGTTGTTTTAAGGTTTTTGTTAGTTAGTTGTTTGTTTGGGTTTTTTTGTTTTGTTTTCAGCAGTGGAAAAACTTATTTTTCCAAAATTTGTTTTCCAAAAAGATGTTAGGTCAAGATAAAGAAATCAGTGTAAACAAATATTTAAAGTTCCAGAAAGAAAGGCAGTTAAATGTCACTGAGAAAAAAAAAAAGATGAATCATGAGGCAAAAAGACTGACCTTACAAATACTGTGGAGTTATGCATAAGCTACAGTCCACGTCTGGAAACCTACATACCCATTCTCATCCTCAAAAAAAGTTGTCCTACAGAAGTTCAGTTAACCATTTAGACAATTACATCAATCATAGCTCTAGTACAACTAGAACTACGTTACACAGAAGTGAAGAGATTCTGAAGCCTGACAAACATGGGTTCAAAGTTCTGTTCCTCCACCGACTACCATTTAACCTTAAGGTTACTTAGCTTCTCTGAAGATGTTTCTTCATTTAACAGTAACAACTGTCCCATAAGAGACCAAAAGAGACAATACATGTAAAGAGCTTAGCACAGTGCGTGGCACAAGGTAACCATTTAAGAAACATAGCTATAATCACTAAAATAAAATATAGATAAATATTTTTCTAACCTTAGGATTGAGAAGACCTAAGCTTTAAAGGAAAGGAAACAAATTAAACAGGAAAGATTAATATATCTGGCTACACAATCCTTTAAAATTTTTATATGTGAAAAATCTTTAAAATATTTGAAGGTAAACATAATACAAAATTAAAAGGCATAGGTACAGAATTGACTTATATAAGTTACTTTTCTCATACAACAAAAAGATTAAAACCCCAATAGAAAAGAAAATTGCACTGACATACTCTTTGCTCTAAATAAACAATACCAGGTACCCAACTCAGGAATCCACAAAGACAGTAATGGACACCGGGTGGGTATTTTTCAATGCTTCAACACATGACTGATAGTGTAAGGCATTCCTGCCCCTCCAACATCACATCAAGCTAATAAGGCATTCCTTACATCCTTAAAAAAGAACTATTTGAATTATCTGAAACACAAAATAATATTAGTATTTGAAATATTAGATTCAGACAGCATCAATTCAATCTTTAGCACACTGAATGCAAATCCACTATTAGCTTTTTAATTAAAAATAAAGCATAATCCTAGAATATATTCTTTAAACGAACCTAATGATTTTTCAAGCTATGCTAAAGAGAAGTACCCTGGAACTGCCCCTGAGATACGGGGGACAACGAGGGGCGGTCAAGTGGCCGTACCTCTGCATCATCCGTGTTTCCCCTGCAACCTACATGCACTTTCACTTCCACCTGTATCTGTCCTTGCGTAACTGGAGCCCAATTTATTTTCAGACTTTCTTTTTAAAACTGGAAAATAATTCTAACAATCCACATCAAACCTCTCTCCTGATTTCAAAAAGAAGAATTCAGTACACATTCTTCACAAAGGATATGTCCATTATGAATTCTTATTCATAATGGACATATCCCAAACTTTCCACGGAAATTTTAAGTATTTGATTATGTGGACCACCCCCCTCCATTTCCCTGTTTTTCCTTATATTTAGAAAAATACTATGAAATTTTCAGTTGAGACAAATAACATGTTTTGCAGTATTTTGGGAATAACTTTTTTATTTCTGTGCCCAAGGTAACACAGATACTGCTATGGCATTGACAGTAAACAGATCAACATACTGTGGAACCCCTTCATAATACAAAGTTGCTGACAGAAATAAAACCAATTGTTGACTCTGTTATATCTTTTCTGTGTGTGATATGTGTATGTGGGGTTATAGGCTTTTGGCTAGCAATATATTAAAAAAATACCAATGTACTCAGAAAGTTTGGGATGAAAGATATTCTACTTCCAGCTAAACTGAAATTTTGGTCAACAGAGCTATTTTATACAATTACCAATTTCTTTAAATGACACTATAATAATTATAATCCAAATTAAAATGGAATATAATTCAAATTATTTTGTAAGTACTTCAGATTCAGAGTCATACAAAAGCTAGCCTTTGAGTTATAAAAATTCATTTTCATTAGCACAGATAATGCAAAGACTGAAATGTATAATAACTCTAAGACAACATACTATTGAAGTTGGTTTTACAGCCAACACTTGACAAGTTTACATACAATTTTTATCTCCTAGTAACAATGTACAGAAAGACAACATGTGGAGCTTTCTATTGCTCAGACTCCAAATAAATGAGATTTTCTGTAATAAATTTTATGACTTTTTAATGTAGTACAACTTTGTGTATTAAAAATAATTAAACTTAACTATAAACAAAATCCAAAAGGGAAAAACTAAATTAAATGGAAGAATAGGAAAATATACTACAAGCAGAGAAAGTTCAAAAAAAAGCCACAAAACAAAATCATTTAGTTAGTGAATGGGCCACTAATCTTACTTTGATTTAAAAAAAAAAACAAGAAAACAAAAAACCTAAGTGTATCAGCTAAGTAATCCAATCTCATACACACCACCCCACACAGACACAGAAAGCAGCCAAAATATTCACTTTTCAAAAATGTCTAATAAAATTATTTTTACCTGTAAATTGTTTTCTGTGATTCTGTTCCACCAAACCATATTGATGGGTACTCCTGATTTACACCTGTCAGCAAGGCAGCCAATAGGGTTCTTTGCTTTTCGTGCCTTTGATCCCATCGGAACTAGCCTCTCCTCCAGCATCCCCAGGCGATACTTCCTTGGCTAGGAAAAAGAAGGAAAGAAACCAGGCCACTCCTAACATCCCCCATACTAATCTAAGCTAACATAACTAACATACAGAAGATATCAAGAATGGTGGAATAGGAAACAAGTAAAATTTCTAAGACACTCCCTCTAATGTCCTTAGCACCACCCCCCATTCCCCATCCCCACCCCCAGTACGCACACACCTCCAAAATAACCCATAGTCCTAACAACAGTATTATATAAAACAACAACTGTTTTAGTGAAATACATTATAATCTGAGTTTAGTGAACAGAAATTAACTTATCAGCAAAGTAAATGCTTTGCAAATTTTTTTCCACTGGCACTTACCTATTCTCACTGCAATATGAAGAAATGGCTTCAAGGGCACAAAATACAGGTAAAAAAATTTTTTCACACTATATATCTTTTTCTGCTCCCCATCTCACTACCTTATTTCCTACTGAGAACCACTCCATTTAGAAGCAGCAGCTAATTTCAAGGAATGGATTTTTTTTTAATTTTTAAAATTCTATGCCCATTAGGGCAGAGTACAAATTGATCTATCTTAAACAGGCATTGTACTCAGTGAAACTTGTACTCAATGAAAAACAACAATCTCAGACAAAAAAATACACAAATTTCATTGGTCTTATAAATCTCAGTAGTTTGAACAGATTGATACTAAGTAGCCTAATAAAAGCACAGATTCATTGGCTAATATTATAATAAAGTTAGTAAACAATCTTAAAAGTGGTTGGCAGGGATTTTTTCATACATGAAGGTTAATGAACAGTTTCCACCATTTTATTTCTCTTAATTATAGCAAATTTGTACTAAATTGCATCTTAAAGGGAATCTGTATATATTTTTTCCCTTTAAGGAATACTGATACATTCTTGGGAAGGTATCTAATTTAAGATCTAAAATAAGAAAATCTATGTTTACTCATTGTTCTGTCTTAAGACTGCTGAAGCAAATAGTTGAAATTAACCTTCTTCAAAAATTAAACTTGCATAAGAAAGGAAACTAGATTACCCATCTATCCAATAATTATAGCAGTGGGTAAAGTTTCATGAAGCTAAAATATTTCCACCTCTATGCAATCTTGAACCAATTCGATTACTCTGTGTCTACATCACAAGCAACTTTTGTGAATGAGAATAGAAATATACCCTTTAGAACCAAATTATAGATGAAAACATTTTAAAGCAAGTTATTTTTAATAACATAGCTCACAACTATAAGGCTCTGACATATAACAAAAATAATATAGCCTTAATTAAGCCTTCACTAATTTAAAATTTATATTTTAGAAAACGTCTGGGCTAAACATGATCCTATCAAAAAAGTTCAACACATCAAAGAATATTTATTTAAACAAAATCACAACATGTCAAATAGGTTCTACATATATAAGGACACCTAAATTCTAGTCATACATTTGAAAGCAAGAAAATTATTGCTTTAAATGTTCTTCTGTTATTTAGAGACTTCACAAATCCAGACCTGTTTTTGAGCCAATTATTACCTTAGTGAAATTTATTCTCATGGTAGTACATTAAGCAACATAGAAAAAAAGGTTTTAAATAAATCCCGTGTATAATTCTCCCACCCCAGCAGCTCTCATTATATGTTTGTTTTTCCAAAAAGGAATTCACTATTCCTCTCCCTCCTCCCCATCACCCCCAAAACCTATAATTAGCCCAAGACCTTTCCTCTTAGGTAGAAGAGATCCCCAAACTTGTGCCGCTACAGATTTAAGTTTCTTCAATAAATAGCCAGAGAGTAAAGTCCAATCCAAAAGTAAAACTTTCTATGTGATACTGAATGAAAAGACCTAAGGTATCAATACCATTTAAATACCATTATAAGCAAGAGAAGACAAATGACATCTGAAAAGAGATGGCAGCAACACAGAGCATGATGGTGAGCCAAAAAGATTACAGACAGAAGTCTCATTGCACAGAATGTAAATTATGGTAAAATCTCATGTCAAAGCTAATTTCCAAATTATCTGAACTATTATTTATTCCTTGAAGGAAAAATGTATTTTCAACTAAACATGAGAGCCTACTTTGTATCAAGAAGTGTTCTAAGTACTTGGAATGCAATGATGAATAAAACACACACCTTTCCCTCCGAAAGAGGACATAACCTAGTGGTTAACAAAGTCATGCGAACAGAACACACTCACTGTGATATGAAAAATGCATATATAATCAAGGTACCAATTGAACAGAGGCAAAGAAGGCCTCACAGAGAGGATGAATGCCTGAGCAGTGTTAAAGCAAGTGTCTAGATAGGAAACAAAACAAAACCAAACCAGAGTGAGCGGGAGAGAAAGATGTATTTGTAGGTTAGGAAAAATGCACATGTAGAGGCATACAGGCACTCTGCTGTCAATTAAGGGAAAACTACAAGTTTTCAGTCTATCATCAGTAGCGGGCCAAACCTGAGAGTGAAAGAGGGGGCTCGAAAGCAATAAAAAACCACGAACTGTCTTGTATCCTATGCCAGGGAGTTTGGACTTCACTCCGTGGGCAATGGGGAACCCTTGGAAGCTTGTGAACGAGAATTAAACTGGACACAGGTAGATAAATCAATGGTCTCTGACGATAATCCAGGTTGGGGTTTCCCAAACGCAGCACTACAGACTTGGATAATTCTTTGCTGTGGAGGGCTGTCGTGGGCCACTGCAGGACGATTAGCAGCATCTGCCCCGGTCGTGACACCAAAACTATCTTTGATGTTCTGCAGGAGTCGGGGGACAAAACTCCCCACCTGAGAATCACAGGCGTAGGTGAAGGATGGGAACTCCAGGAAACTGCAATGCAAATAGAAGGCGAAGGCGTGGCTGGGGAAAGAGCTGCTGGCTTAAAAACAACTATCGGTGATAAAGTGACAGTAGGGTCTACGGGAAATAGAGAAGTCAAATGGAAGGTGAGGAAATAAAGGGCAAACAGAATTTTATGGGAAATGTTTATTTTCCCCAAAGCCTTCTGAGTCCTACAAGATCCAAACCCCTCCTCCAGAGCAAACAAAAGCACAAGCCCTCTTCCTTGCCCCTTAGCTTCCAGCAGTCCCTTCCTAAACCAATCTTGAGAATGTGTTGGTCAAAAAAAAGGTATGTTTCCTGGTTGATCCTCCACTCTTGACAGCCTCCTTGCCAGTCCAGCCTGCTGGTTATTATGAAACGGAAGCATTTTGCAAAGTCATGTCCTGTCGGTAAGTAACCAGTCTGTCTGCTCCACCTCCTAGTAAGTTCAACATCGTACATCAAAATTCCCATTCTCTTTTTGTTCCTGTGGTAAAATGTCCAGCATACCATGTAACTATTTTTTTCTCTCTCTCTAATATATATCATTTTTACTTTAAGTCTCAAGATTCACCACAAAACTGATTTTTATCATTCTTCACAAAATCTAAATAAACAGCACAAAAAGACAGTAGTTGAAAACAGTTTTACACTTTTTATTGGGCATTTAAAAAATAACAACTTAGGGCTTGAAAAAGTTGGAGAATGTATTCTAGACTAGCACATCTCAACTGTAATGAACATATACTCTTCTAGGGATCTTGTTAAAATAAAGATGCTAATTCAGCAGACCTAGAGTGAAGCATGAGATTCAGCATTTCTAAAAAGCTCCCAAGACTACTAGTGTGCTGCTGGTCTGGTGATCATCCTTCCAGCAATAAAGTTCTAGAGAATGTCAAGGAAGAGGCCTGGATAAGAAACAACTAGTGGTAAAACAGAAATTGGGGCCACCCCCCAAAATAAAAAAAGGATAGGGGTTCAAATAGTTAACATCCCACTCCTTTAGCTTGCCCTAAATATTCAGAGCCTTCAGAACCATTACTCATAGCCCCCAAAGCCCTGGCTCTTCAAAAATCCTTGCCCTAGTCCACAGAAGACCAATGGTTTAGGACTAAGGGAAATCCACTCTCATTCCTAACAAATAAGATAAGTCTCCAGACTGTGTCAAAAGAAAGAACAATAAAAGCTAATTTTTAGGACTGTTTTACTTCAAAACCTTAAATGCAAACACATTTTTTTTCATTCATTCATTCACTTAACATTTCAGCATAAGGCTTTTTGCCCTCCCTGGATGACCTAGAGGGGTGGGATAGGAAGGACGGGAGGGAGGCTCAAGAGGGAGGGGAGGGCTTCCCTGGTGGCGCAGTGGTTGGGAGTCCACCTGCCGATGCAGGGGACGTGGGTTTGTGCCCCGGTCCAGGGGGATCCCGCATGCCGCGGAGCGGCTGGGCCCGTGGGCCGTGGCCGCTGGGCCTGCGCATCTGGCCGCAGCGGGAGAGGTCACAGCACTGCGAGGCCCGCGTACCGCAAAAAAAAAAAAAAGAGGGAGGGGATATGGGGACATACGTCTGCATATGGCTGATTCACTTTGATGTACAACAGAAACTAACACAGTATTGTGAAGCAATTACACTCCAATAAAGATTTTTTTTAAAAGAGAGAGAAATACAGTGGTAAGATCTATTCTCTTCCCCTAAAAAGTTCAGTCTAGCAAAAGAAAAATATATAAATACCACTGCTCACATAGAAAATGTTGTTATAGACCAATGTTCAGAGCACAATTTTTTTGGTAAAATTGCAAAACAGCATCATCTCTACAATACTTCACATTACAGGCCTTGTTATTATATATCATAACCTAATCATTAGTTATAAATTAGAAAAATCAATTGTTATCCTAGCACAAAAAGCTTCCAATGCCCTGAATTTTAAGAATGCCCTCTGAACATCGAAAACAGAATAACTGTGCTTTCACTATTTATACTCTGAAACAATGAATGATGATTTAAAGCTACTATGAATGGCACTTTTTTAAACAATTTGTATTTTATTAATCAAACATCTTCACATACTTGGAAAATAGTTGTGCACATATATGAAATACTGATATTATCTCCCTTTAGACAATGTTTAATGAAATGTATTAACTCATTGTCTTTTGCAATTACAACTCAGCAACCTATCTACCTCTTGCCACTTCTAAGGGTCTGAGGTCCACCAACAGAAACCTCTGGCCTAAAATGTACTGTATATTTATTTGAAAATCAACTTTCATTTCTCTTTTACGACCTCTTCTGACGCACACTGGTTTTCCCTCAATTAATTAAACGCCCTAACGGTTTAGCGTATTTGTTATTATGAGAACTAAATACAAGATTACATTTCCATTAACCGTCAGTGGTTAATGTAAAACTCACTAGGAAAAAATAGACTCCAAAGTGATTAAAACCATTTGAATATTTTAAATCAAATAAATTAGCTAATTTCCATATAGACACAGGGAACTACCTCTACTTAATTTATTAGTTAATTAGGTGTGTTAATACACCTGGATTTTAAAGGCTCTCACACCTAATCAATTTAGAATAGTAAATCTAAACCTATAAGTGATTGTATATTGGGCGCCAATTAATTTTCTCGAGTAAAAGATTCAAAAATCAAAAACAAAAACAAGCCAGCCTCAAAGATTATGTTGTATTTTGTCCTGCCATTCATTATCAGTAATTGTAGGTTTTCATGGAAATATATTAGGTCCCTTAGGTTTTCACTGTTTAAATAAAGCCAATTATAGGATGGGATGGTGAGCAGGTCTACAGAAAGTGGGTCTACAGAAAAACAGACTGTCATTGTTAAAGACTCATGGGCAGGTAAACATCTATAAATGAAAAAGATCTTTTAATCTGTGGAGTCAATACAGAAATCACATATATGTTGAGAGGATGAAAACAGAGGACGCTGCTAGGTAAAAAGTAATCTAAATTATGTCAAATAGAGCAGAACAGGATTTACACACACAGAAATGTTTTTTAAGCTCTACTGAGTCTGATCCTGGGAGAAGAGGCCCACTATATTATCTACATAAATTTAAGAAAGCCTACAAAGTAGTCATTACTTCTGTTCTCAAAACCTCAATGTTACAATGGAGTTTTATGCCACCAAAAATGAGAACAGCTGTTAAGCAAGGTCACATTCAATTTCTAAAGACTTGGAACACCAAACTACGACTTCTTTTAGTCTTTTGCTTTAGAATAGAACCAGAACACAAGATGTAGAAAAACAAAATACCATGCCAAAGTTATTAAAATCTTTTAAGTGCAAGTGAGTAATGTTGTTTTAAGTCATGAAAGTTATTTCTACAATAAACTATCACCTGTAATGACCATAAAAATTTTATATGAATTTTAGTCCCTTATCAAAAGCAACCATCATGCTAAAATGCCTATTTGCTTATTAGCAAAAGGTTCCCTTTTGATTTATTTATATGTGTACACTTGCTTAAACTGAATCTTGAAATGAAGCAGAATATCTTCAGCAATGCTCTTTACTATGATTGAACTTAAAGGAGGTAGTGGTTAATCAAAGATAAATAATCTTACACACATTCAGAAACAGATAAACGTATGTTTTTAAATTGCAGGATTATAAGCAGCAGAAGACTGCAACAACAACTACCATTTGACAAGCACAATGCACTATGCCAGGTACTTAATAGCCATTAATATATTTAATACTCAAAATTCTGTGAGATAGGCACCATTATAAACCAACTTTACAGATGAGAAGGGTGGGCTTAGATGAGGTTAAAATAACTTGCCTATAATCTCAAAACTAACATAAGGTCAGGCTCCAGAGCTTGTACTCTTAACTAAATTTATTCCACATTCTATAGTATTCCTTAACATGTTACAATCTTAACATTATTCTAGCTAATTCTAAAATGACCAAATACAAATTCCTACATTAATCAATCTCTCTTTGACTCTAATTGGCATGGATGGGATCAATGAGAAACAGTAGCTACAGAGACTTCATTAAGCCACTCCCTCCTCCCCACTTTCAAAATGCAAGAACAAATCTTGGGAATTAAACAGAGTTAGGAAAAATTATATAGTTTTGGTTAAATTTAGCTTAAAACTTAGGCTACCATGTTTGTGGATGAGAATTCTAAGTTGATCTTTACTAATTTATTCCTGACCCCTACTTCCTAGGAAAACAGGGATGAACCACCAGTAATACCAAACTCTTAATATCAGCTACTACACTTTGTAAATACAGTGCCCAGAGTAGAGTGTAAAGAAGCCAACCAGAATATCTCAGAATGATCTACTAGTTCCCAGGTCCAAGTGGCAGATGCAGCATGGTTTCACTAAACTACCATTATTAGGTAAGAACCAACTCAAAATCCCCAAAGCTAAAGCTAAATAATGACTATAGTCAACAGTATTACATACTGTATACAAAAGCCATGCTGTTTCAGTTCACGTGTTTAAATACGGTAGCGTGTCAAACACAAAACAACCATACACACCTAAAAAAAAGCCTCCAGGGCTTCCCTGGTGGCACAGTGGTTGGGAGTCCGCCTGCTGATGCAGGGGATGCGGGTTCATGCCCTGGTCAGGGAGGATCCCACGTGCCACGGAGCGGCTAGGCCCGTAAGCCATGGCCGCTGAGCCTGCACGTCCGGAGCCTGTGCTCCGCAACGGGAGAGGCCACAACAGTGAGAGGCCCGCGTACTGCATTAAAAAAAAAAAAAAAAAAAAGCCTCCAAAACAAAAAACTCTCGTGAGATCTTTTTAAATCAATCAACAGGACAAAATTCCCTTGTAATCATAAATTTTGAAGACTCTTGACTCAACAAGAGCAAGTTGTCACTGCACACAAAGTACGAATTAAAATAAAGTAGAGAAAATACGTGGCTGAACTCCTAATTTGTTACAACAAAATTTAATCTGTTCTTTCCAAAGCACACCTTTATCTCAACACAATTCTGGAAGTTCACCCTGGAGGACTCTTCATTTAGGAGGAAAATAAAATTAACTTTTTCAAAGTTGAGCCCTTTTCTATAGGAACTATCATATTGTTAAACAAGTTTCAATCTAATCTAATCCATCGCTTTAAGAAAAGAATAGACTGACGGGTTAAACAGTAAGAAGAACGTCACATTTAAGTCTGACAAAACAGAGAAGAGAGAGAATGTAACTGTTTGCTAAAGGGAAGTTGATTACTATAGATCATTAGCAATAAAAATGATAGTGGATTCAAATTACATAAAAATAATGACAGTCCTTTCAATATAAAATCACCAACTCATCAGATAGGGAATTACCATGTTATTTTAACAAAAGGAGCTTAATATTCTATTCTTTTTTAATGTACTTAATAAAAGATAATCAGAGTAATAAGTATGACATTTCAATGTTGACAGCATAAATTACTTGTGAAATTCAAGACCAAAAAACAAAGAAGAAGCTTAAATGTCTAATAAAGAAAGAGTTTACAACAAATTTAAAAAGGATATCCCAACAGTAAAATAAAAGCATAGGACACCAAAGAAACACCAAAGGTCAATAAACATAAGAGAAGCTCAATAGCAGCAGTAATCAAGTTTTAACAATGAGGGGTTTTGACTATAAAATGACAAAGATATGAAAGATTTTTACATCTCAGTGTTTTCAAGGCTGCAGAAAAACCAGCACCCATGAGTAGAAATATAAATTTGTGCAACACTTCTGAAAAGTTAGCTATCAATTACCAAAAGCTTAATTGTATATTCTTGCCCTAGAAATTTATACTGTTTACAAAAACTTACACTGAGATAATCATATAAATGGGAAAAAAGGCAGGCATAAGGTCAATATTTTATCTCCTCCTCTGCATGTTACCAGTGGTCTCTCTCTCCGCTACCTCTTCATTTTTTACCTTATAGAAGATCTTACCCTTCTATACTGTCCTAGAAAAATTTTTTTCTCTGAGACATAACTAAATACTATCGATCTTATTCCAAGTAAATTACTTGATCTAACTTCCATTTCCCAATCTGTATAATGGAAAAAAATAATATCTCTCAAAGAACTGTTGGGGTGACTAAATGATAAAATGAAATTATACAACATTTAATTTTATAAAAGTATTACCATATTACCTGAAACGGATACAGAAGATCATTGTCAACATAAATAAAATCAAGTCTGCCACTGCATAGTGAGAAAATCCCAGATGTATTTTCACCAAATTTGAAGGATATGTTTGAGAAGCTAACAGCTATGTGGGGAGGAGGGGCCTGAACACCTCAAAGAAAAGATGGACATTCTCAAAGCAACTACAGGAGAACGGCTTTTCCAATGGACAACTCTAATACAGCCTGATCCAGAGTGAGTAGCAACAGACATTTATTTATTTAATAATAGTTAACAGTTCCCAAACAAGACTAGAAAGGTTTGGCTAGCACCATGTATTACCAATAATAGCTTCCGTTTATTGGGCATTTCTCATTTAGTCCTCCTAACACCTCTACATGCCAGGTACTAAGGTATTATAATTCTCATTTTGCAAATGAAGAAACAGAAAGGTTTAACTAAGCTTAAAGACACAAAGACAATCAGTGAAGAAACAGGGATTCAATTCAGACTGCCTGGCATCCAACTCCAAACCCTAAAACCTTGATAATTATTCAGTGCTACTGGGTTATTACTATTCCCAACTCTTTGCTCTTGGAGAGATATTAAAAACTCACCATGAGCTCTAAGCAAGTTATAAACAGGAACCATGATGCTCCCCTGCCTACAGGAACTTGGACTCCAACAATTCTACCATACATATCTCTAAATCCAAAGCCTGTGCATGTTCCCACAGCATGGCAAGCAGAGGTGAATGGAGGTTCAGTCAACTCCAGTAAAAGAAGAATAGCTCTGAGTGTATTAATTTGGAATTCTAAATACAATTTTCCATAAAAACATTCCTGCACATACTCATGGGGAAAAGATATGGATGTGGCTGACTTGGAAATCTAAATACTAAGTAAAACAGTATTTGAGAACACATATAAAATGCTTAAAAATGGTTTTATAGGTGAAGTTTTAGGTTGTGATTCCCATTACGATTTATTTTTCAATATCTTCCCCCTTTTCTCCTCACCTTTTATTTTTTCCCCGAGATCAATATTTGGTTCCACGTTCAATCAATATTTGGTTCCCTGTTTTAAAATGAGCCTAGCCATCAGAAGGATTGCGGAAAGATTTACATCCCAGACTATCTATGCCATAATCCTATTAATTTCTCCAAATTTACTTCAGCTTTCTCCATAAAAGAACTCTACCATAACACTCACCAGTTTGTTATTCCTATTTGGTTCCCTATGTAAAAGTAAATAGTGTAAAAGTCATCTTTTGAAGACATTAGAACAGAAATGTACACAAAAATTCTTACATGTCAAATTAATCAGAAATCATACTATATATATAGATCAGTAAGTTTTGTAACACAGATGATACAAAAAGGAAAGGATGCTCTTAAGATTTGAGAACAGTGGGGAGGAGGTTCCAAACTGAGATCAAGCAGAATCATCCCAAACTAGGCCTCCACCAGCTACACTTCCTCACAAATAAGCCATCAGGAGATAAGCCAGCTTCTTTTGATCCCACTTCCCTCACCCTGACAAAGAGCTTTAAAATCAAGAACAGAAGAAATAAACATGATACTTCACAAGTCTTTTGTCCTCTAAACCCAAAGAATTTAACTTGTTATTAAAACCTAAAAGATTTACCGAAGTGAAAATCTGTCATCCCATTATCAGAAATAAAATGCAAATGCCCAGGTAAAGCTGCATATTGACTGAAACATCATACTAAAGTACAATTAAAGTAAGAAATGTAAACGATGAGCACCAGAGTGGTTTTGCCTTAATGTGGGGAGGGGAGAAAGCTAAATAGGAAAATGACTAGACAACTAAAAAAGAGGGCAAAGAAGGACCAAGAAATATATAAAAAGGGAAAAGGCCAAGATGGCCAGACACAAATATTGAAGGAACATTTGTCTCAATCATCTGTGGCTGCACAGCTTAGCAAGAACAGTTAGCAAGATATCATCATGTTATTTATGAATATCTGTATCTCTACATCTATCTTTGTTATAAAGGTACTTTGTTCCCAGAGGAGTTCTGACCGAAAATTTTACTGCTGTCCAGACCACATTTGTGATTCCCAGTGACTCTCAGGTCTTTTTCTGTCATACCAGTTCTCGGCTTTATCTACCCTGTTGTTAAGGTTTCCTTATGCATTAATGTCTAATATATTCACTCCCATTTTCAACAGAACTCCATCTCCAGTGTTTTGGGGGGCTTACCTCTCCCACTGAGTATACAGCCATAATTCAATTCCTTCCACCACCACCCTTGGCCAACAATAATTGTACACATTTTCAAATAAATGTTACTTTTATAAATAAAAGTAACAAATAAAAGGTTACTTTTCCTATCTATATTTATGTATTTCTAATGTAGAAAATTTTAAAAATCAGTGCTTCTCAAATATCAACTGTGAAAGATCACATTTTTAAAAAATTTCCTATGCATCATAGTCCTATATGTTCATAAAACAAAAATGAATTACTAGAAAAATGATGACACATTTGGATGTTGTGGTATTATCAGATTGTTATAGAAGTTTCTAAACATTTACTTTTAACGTTTTAACTTATCTCCCTACAGACAGGAAACAACTCACCGTCTAGCTCCAGTCACTCGCCACACTATGAGCATCGGTGCCCTAAGGCATGTATATTCTCAGCATACAGCTCTTCAGGAAATTTTCCACATGTTTGACAACAATAAACCAACCCAGACAAATGGCTAGGAACCTTTTTCTATACTGTTTTTCACATCACCCATTTCACTTCAACAAGTCCTTATAGATACAAGGCCCTCTGCCATAGTTTCTTAGCTTATCTGTGATAGAAGAGAATTTTTAAATTTACTGAAGATCCTAACTCTCTACTTGTAATCAAACAATTCCTTCTGCTTAATATGTTTGCTTCCCCATATTCCTCACCTTCAAAAACCACAACTCAAAACTTCTCCATAAACTCTTCTGGATCTAGAGAATTCTCTGCTACTAGGCAATCATCACACATTTAAATTCACGCTGATTAATACACCGCTGTGTAAATGTTCTCTAGTAGAGTCATGCACTGTCTCCTGAATTAGATTTGAGGAAAGCAAGAAAAACATCAGCCCATTCTTTTTAAGTTTTTCACACAGCCCAGAGTAAGACTGCCCACAGTTAAAATATCTGACTCATCAGATCCAAATAATTCACATACCCCACAGGCAAAAAGCAGCATTTGCAGCTCAGGGGTTGGCCCAACTGAGATTTTCAGAAAATAATTTATCTAACTAGCCATGAAATAGTAGTAAGTATGGCCTAACTGCCTGTTTTCCAATCTCATTCTGAAATAAAATGTCACTGAGTTATCATGATAGCCTGCTTAGATCACCTGGAATTATGATTGAATATTTACATAAATTTGAGGTACTTCCACTAAAATTACATCATTAAACAGACGTTATAAATTACTAAAACAAAAGAATAATAGATGGAGGGTTGGGGGGATGAATTGGGAGATAGGGATTGACATGTATACACTGATGTGTATAAAATTGATGACTAATAAGGACCTGCGGTATAAAAAATTAAATTTAATTTTAAAAAAAGAATAGACAAAGTCTCCATATGCCTTCAATTCACAGCATGCAATACTCTCATACCAAGAGTTTTTTTTTTTTTTTACCAAGAGTATTTCTAATACAAAGGAATTTTAAACCTTCTCAACTCAACCATTAACAAACAATTTAAAAATAAATGCAACCTGTACCCACAAAGATTCCTAATCATGTAGCCCACTACTGGAAAAAAATCTCTATGTCCCTACATATTATTTTAAATATAAATGGCAAGAAAATATGGTCCTTCAAAGATATACTATATGAATACTGAGTTTCTAAGTAGAGGCTGACACGTAGGTCCTTTCAGTTTAGCCAAACATTGAGTTTTAGAGATGAAAGACACCACAGCAATTATCCAGGCCATGCTCATCATTTCACAGATGTGAAGATTACAGCCTAGAAGGTTGTCCCAAGGTCACAAAGCTAGAGATCCAGGACCTCAAAAACTGCAGCATAGTGCTCACTTCACTAATCTGCTTCCATTTGGATACATTCTACTCTCTCTCCAAATACAGATGTCACATTTATAGTAATATTTCCTTCTATTATTTTCCTTTACTAAAATAAATTTTAGAAGGATGGGTATTATAATCTCCTTTTTCAAATCTCCAGGGCTCCTTACTACTTTGTCAAAAATTAATGTCAACAACAACAACAAAATTAATGTCAACAGCTCTAAATCACATATTTCAACTTTAAGATGCAATCCACCAAACCCTTATAAGTATTTATTTGCCATTCTAGTCTTACTTTCTACTCATACATCAGAAATGCTACTTATCACAGTTAACAGATTATTATTTTAAAAAATGTGAAAAAGCTACTGGGGGACCCTTAAGACTACTTAAGGGCTTTTTGTTTTCCCCTACACTAAACAGCTCCAAATAACCTGACTTCTAGGTTGTACCTGCTTTCCAGCATTTCACTGCTTCCTTCCATATTGAAGGTTTTGTCTACTGTCACTTCTCACTCACTTCTCACTGCTTGTGTCCAACTCTATTCCACTTCTACCATAGAGATTTAGAAAATACATATTCCCATTTCTGAGACTAGTACGTAAAGCAAAAGTAAATGTGTTCTTGGTGAGAGCCTGTAAGGAAGTCTATAAAACCAAACCCATACCTTTTAGTCTACCAATCTTAGCTGCCTAAAAGCATTTTGTAATTAATTACCTCCTTGTTCTCATCTATTTTCTAAAAGGAGATAATACTAGGTACATGAGGTATTGATATAATTCATACCTGACCCCACAGTTTTATTTTCTTGTCTAGAGAACATCTACCTAGTATTCTTGAAATTCATTCTATACTACCTTCTGATCAGAGACTTCCTTAAAGCACCTTAAGCTTACATCAGTTTTCTAAAATTAATATTTTCTTTTTGATCTTTCTCCTATTACTTAGGAAACTGAATTAGTTATAACTTTATAGTAATTTCCGCCAAGATTTACAACCTCCTAAACATCTTTAGCTGCTACTGATCCTAACCAAAATTAGCACCGTCTCTAGATTACTATTACTATTAACATAATGATTCTCAGTAAGACTCAAAGGCATCAAACTATAATAAACTACTGCAAGGTACTTCAAAATCGATTCACGGACTATCAACCTCAATTCCAAATAAAACTAAATTAAATTTCTAATATAAAGAGATTTTAAACTGTTTTTAAACAGTTGGGCCAATTATGAAAAGCTGAAGATTTTAAGTTTGCCTTGTAATGAGGAGTTTAAATTAGGGGAGAAATCTTTGGTATTTAGACAAAGCAGTCAGAAAATAAAGTTAAAAGATGATTAATATACCTACAATGGGTCACATAACATCTAATTTAATGTTGTACTTGCTGTTATCTTAAAAAGAATGCATTAAGATAAAGAAAATGAGCAAAAGTAAGAAGGATTTCATCCCTTCACATAAAATGTCTCTATTTCATGCACAGAGATCAAATAAAATTCTGCATATAAGAGATATACACCAAGGAAAATGGTTAACAAAAAGCAAGAAAAACATTACAGTCCTCCCCCACTTAAGAGAACACTGACCATTATGTAGGTAACATCCCAGTATCACCCCTATGTTCCATTTAGTTTCACGTAAGTTTCCATCTCACCTACCTTTCTTCTCTGAGAGATGTTGAGGGCACCAAAGTCATTAAACAAGGATGAAGCAGGTGAAGTTAGAGGATCTGGAAGGTAAGTTATATAAGTTTCCACACAGACAACTCAGGAAACCTATAAATCTAATAAATGTTTAACTTGAATGCTTATAAAGTAGTAAAAAAAAATCATATACCACAACAATAAACTCAGTGCCTCACACAGTGGGTGTTCAAATATTTTGTAATTGAATGAAACACAAACTGGAGACTACTTCATTCAGCCAATAGTCAGTACACATCTATTCAGAAGCTATACAAATTAGAATGCATCTATTTGCTGAGAACCAAAAGAAAAATAAAATAGAAAAAAAAGGTGATCTTAACCATGTTATTAGGAATGTGTTTATGAAGGAAGTCTTCCTGTAGTTTGTGTTCTTGAGACCAAACCATAAGAAAAATAAAAAAAGGAGTAGGGGTGGCAGGGAGAGTAGTCAAACATACTCTGAGCGATAGGACTTGGATGTTAACACTTAGGCAAGACCTTAAAACCATCTACCCTACAGAATATTCCATATTTTTAAGTTTATCACCACATACTTGATATTCTTACTAAAAAGATAAGGTAAATTAAGTTCTTAAAGATGAAAATATTAAATGTTTCAAAACACAAACATGAAATCCAAAGATTTTATAGGTTCAAAGCTCTATTACTCTGCGGCCAGAAGTTACAAACAAAAGTACATCTCTAAATTGTTTCTCACTTAACAAATCAGAAGAGTTTCTGAAAAGGAATACATGGTATACATTGAAATATTTTTGTCTTCATTTCTGAGCTTTAGTTAATTCTATGTTTCTCATTAAATTATCTGTAAAATCCTAAAGAAAATAGAGTAAATGTTGTCATTTAAAGGAACCTTAAATCTCTTCATAATGCAGTACATATAAATTGCTGCTTAATTTCTCTGGTTTCTTCTGTATGGATTTTCACAGTCTAGTCCTTCATTAGAATTACCATTAATTTAATATAACTAATAATGCAAAGAGAAAGAAGTTAATAAAATAATAAGATACAAGATTTTTATGTAATTTATGCATTCAAGACTAAAAATAGGTATTATTCATCCTTTACGCTACCTTTGATAGCATTTAAAAGTCAGCATATAAACTCTATGGAAATGCCAAAAATATTATAATGCTACACATTAGTTTCTAATAATTTTATTCAATATTAAAATGTCGCTATATTTTCCTACAGCAAAAGAAGAAATTTCTAAGTAATGAGAGAGATTCGATACACACACATAAAATGTCTATCTCAGAAATAATCAACATGCAAATTCTTATTCTCATCGTTATAAATAACTGTTTACATTTTACCGATATAGAATATTAATATTGTTACATATTTTTAAAAAAACCATTCTTGAACATTTATTTTTAAAAATAGGATGCAGAAAGATACAAAAGAAACATTTATTTTTAAATTAGGATATGAAAAGGAAATTCTGTATCAAAAGGCTTAAAAATGTCCATAATCTTTGAAACAGTAATTCCATGTCTAAGAATGTTTCCAAAAGAAATAACTCAAAATATGAACAGATTCATACACATAAGTCCAATACTGGACTTTAAAAAAACAAAAGTAAGTAAATTATGAAAATAAACAAAGGATTCAATTTATAATGACCTAGAAACACTCATGTTATAATTTAAAAGTATATTTAATGCAATCTCAGGTATTATTATGTATATAAAGTGTTATGTATTATGTGTATATGTATGTATATACATATATCCAAACCTTAATACTAGTTATCTCTGAGTATGAAGATAACAGATCATATTCTTCCTTACATCTATCTGTAATTTTCAAAATTTCTACAATGGACATACTGTTTTTAGAGTCAGAAATACATATATCTGTAAGAGAAAAAGGGACCAAGTCTTACCATGGCCTGCATATGGCTTGACACTGTCATTTAGAAGGCTTGGGGAGCTGCTACTATTAGTCATTCTCTGAAACATAAAATATATATACATAATATCTTTGAGGAATACAGAATTAAGAATATTCAACCGATTAAGTTAAGACTGACCCTCTTTGCGTCTTCCCCTCCAATCCATCGTTCACATCAGTGACACTCTAATCCTCCTATAAATGCTGCTGCTTGGATTACAATCATCTATGCAGAAACTTCGAAATACTCTCTATAACACATCAAATGAAAAGTTTACTCAATAGCCAGGTATTTAAAACCAAAGTCACAGCACTATTTTGAATTGCACTTCCATAACTTTTTAGCCTGAGCAAGACACATAACTACTGTTTCTTTATCCATAAAATATAAACTCCAGTATCCATCCAAGAGGATGTGAATGACTGTAAGTCAATAAACACTCTCCAGTATTCTCTCCCAACGCATATTATCCTTCATACACCTCACAGATTCTATAAAATTAGGTTCTTCTCTGTTCTCTAAATACGTCCCCGCGCTTTCTTAACACACTCCACAGCCTCTATGGTCTCACGATCCTCAAAGGCTCTCATTCCACACTCAACAAAACACACAGAGGAGTGAAACCAGTCTCTTTCTATCCATCCTCTACATTCTCCAACTCCACCCTTGAAAGCTCACCCTGACTCCAAACCTACAAGAGACGGCTCACCTATATCCCACCTACCTCATCACCTCCTAAAATCCCACCTCCCACTCAACAAAAGTGAAAACAAATGAAAACTCCAGATGTCTCCATCCCCGGAATAAACTTCAGTGTTTAGTGCCATATAAATTCATACCAACAATACCTGCATCAAGGGATACTTTGTTTCTACAGGGCTTCCAAATCCATTAACTCCAATAAAGCTGGTGCTGAAATATGAATCTGTGAGGCTGGTATCAGTTAAAGCACCTCCATCTATTCCAGGAACTGAAAGAGAAGGAAAATTCAAGTATTTAAATTATTTAAAAGCACAAAACATTGATGTAGTTTCTCTGTTCCCAAATAAGTTTTAAAGTCTCAAATCTCTGTCACACTTGTTTCTATTTACCTGTTCATAAGAAAAGGCAGAACCAAATAAAACTGTCTCAACTCTAGAAACTTGTTAAACAATGCTCAAGTTGAAATTTTTTTTTTCCACAGAGATAGCTATTTATTTTATTTTAGTTACCTGAGAGCCACCAAGCACAACATGAAGAAACAAAGCACACTTGCATTTCTACTTTTCTCATCAAGTTTTTTTCTTTAACTTTGCAAGAGGACAGAAGAATATAAACCACTGCAATTTCTCCTGTGAATCTTCATATGCTAAACAGAGACAAGTTTCTCAGGACTGTTTCTCATAACACATCTTAAGAAACAGACCAGCAGTCTCATATTAACTCATAATTCAGTAAGCCAATTCTACGGTGGGAGCAATGGGATAGAGCCGAGGGATACAGACAAGCTTTCTGTCGATTTTATGGTAGAATAATACAGAATCATTGTAACTACTAAGACAACCCATCATATACCAACAAAGTGATGGACAATGTTTTAGATGCTATTTCCTGGTAAGTATAGTTCATCCTTGAACAACACAGGTTTGAACTGATGGGTCCAATTATACACAGACTTTTTCTCAATAAATATATTGGAAAAATTTTTGGAGATTTGTGACAATTTGAAAAACTCAAAGATGGACCTCGTAGCCTATAAATATCAAAAAAAATGAAGAAATCGTACGTCATGAATGCATAAAATATATGTAAATGTGGATACCACTCTATCCTTACATAGGCATAAGGTGAGTGACATTTAATATAAAATTAATGTGTTACTTTTCTTACTGTTTTATAACTTTGCTTTCAAAGAATTACATTACCGTACAGTATGCCTCTCTCTCTCTGAACTGGAGAAACTATTACAGGTGACATAACCTATCATCACAGGTTAAGTGTTTTTCTTTAAGTGTAACACTTCCAATACTGTATAATGAATATGACTATGAAAATTTTATAATGATTCATTTATTAGCATATAGGCCAGGCTATTGTGAAGCAACCATGTCACTTACACTAAGCTACCATAAAGCAATCATACCGCTGCTTCATTATCAGTGCAGGACACCTGTAAATAAATATGAATTTCTTTTTCACATTATCTTTTCATTTTTGATGTCTAGTGTTAGTAAAACATATGACACTTTGTATCGTATAAGGCAACAGTGATGTAGGTACAGACAGAAAGTGGTTCACCTTGTAAGCATACAATGTAAACTTACATCAATCAATACAGTACAGAACTGAAAATGTATTTTCTCTTCCTTATGATTTTTTAATAGCCTTTTCTTTTCTCTAGCTTACTTTATTGTAAGACTACAGTATATAATACATATAACATAGAAAATATGTTAATCGACTGTTTATGTTATTGGATAGGGCTTCCCAGTCAACAACAGGCTATTAGTAGTTAAGTTTGGGAGCAGCCTGAGGGACTGGAGTTCCATAGACCATGCTTTTTAAAAAAAAAAAAAAAAAAGCCCAGCTGAAACTACTAAGTGGTTCTCCTCTGCCAACTAGGACATCAGAGACAAGATGCTGGCAGTGCTCATCCCAAGGGATGAAATCCAAACTTCCTAGTCTGACATTAAAAAGCCCTCAACAATCTGTTCTCAACCTATCATTCTAGTATTTCCTGAAAGTGCTGGGTTTGAGACTCAATTCTGCCACTTACTAGCCACAATGTCTTAGGCAAAATGGTTATAAAGTAGAGATGATACCATGACTTGTAAAATGAGCCTCATACCATCTACCCTGCAAACTTCCACAAAAAGTTATGAAAAACAATGAAACAGTATCTTAAAAGTTCTTGTAAAAATCCTGATGGTTGCACAGCTCTATAAATTTACTAAAAGTAATTGAATTGTACATTTACAATGGGTGAATTTTATAGCATGTAAATTATATTTCGACAAAGCTCCTTTTTAAAATCGGTGGAGAAAAATGGGATTACTCAATAAATGGACTTAAGACAACTGTGTATCCATCAGGGAGAAAACTGAGTACCTTACACAGATATTTCCAAAAGATCAAAGATTATAATGTCAAAGTATACACCTACTATAAAAAGGTCTTACAATAATCCTAACATTATTGAATTCTCTCCTCCAGTCAAAATGATAAACTCACTATATTTTGAAGGTCCACACTTCATCAATTCTAACACACACACACACACACACACACACCCCAACTCTGTGTTCTTCAAGACCCAGGTATAATGGAAAAAAACCAAAATACTTGGAAGTTAGTCATTCAGTTCTAATCCAACTCTTGCCATTCACTAGCTGAATGACCTTGAGCAAAACCCTCTAAATTTCATTCCTTCATCTGCAAGAGAAGGCAATCCCAGCTCACTCACAGGGTTGTGAAAGGGACTCAAGTGAAGTAACCTATGCAGAATGCCTAGCACCCTGTCTCATAGGTAATCATAAATGTTATTTTCCTCTTCTCTTATCTCTAGAATGTATACCCCAATTATTCCAAGTTGTGTTTAACACACAACTCTTAAGATACTGTTTATATCATTCATGTGACAAAATTTTTTTCCTTTGATCTCTTATTGCTGTCTTCAACTACTTAAACATTTAAATTCTTACCTGTTTCTGAACTATCTACCCATCTAAATTATCTGTAAACTGAGATTTGGGACTACTCCTGATATTTTTCTGGTATGCCCTATTCTACTAGCACATTTACATAAACATTTATTTACAATTAAGCCCTTTTTTAAAGTAGGTATTTTTAAAAGTTGATAAAAGATACAATAGACTTTCACAACCAACTTCTATAAAACACCCCATGCAAATGATGTTATTGCCTCCGTTTTTCTGATGAGGCAATGAGACTCAAAGACACTAGATTGACAGCACAGTGGATGCAGGCCCAAGAAACAGGGGCTCCTCGACCACTCAGCAGACACTCGCACCAGCCTTTTCTGTACTGCACTGTGGAATGAGCACGAACTTTTAGCAAATACAACTGCCCATAAGGTCTGTCTCAGCCAGTTGCCAACTACTGATCTTTGACAGCATATTTAACCTAAGTCTTTTTTTTTCCTCCTCTGTAAAACAGAAATGACAACACCTACTTTCCAGTGTTTTATGAGAATAAAAGGCCTGGAAGTTTGTACCTCTTGACTATCTTCACTTACCCCCCTGGACCCCTGCATCTAGCAACCATCAATCTGTTCTCCACTGTATCTGTGAGTTTGGGGTTTTTGTTTTCGGTTTTAATTTATTTATTTTTTTATTTTTGGCTGCATTGGGTCTTTGTTGCTGCGCATGGGCTTTCTCTAGTTGCGGTGAGCAGGGGCTACTCTTTGTTGCGGTGTGCGGGCTTCTCATTGCAGGGGCTTCTCTTGTTGCGGAGCACAGGCTCTAGGCGCGCAGGCTTCAGTAGTTGTGGCACATGGGCTCAGTGGTTGTGGCTCGCAGGCTCTAGAGTGCAGGCTCAGTAGTTGTGGCACACGGGCTTAGCTGCTCCATGGCATGTGGGATCTTCCTGGACCAGGGCTCTAACCCGTGTCCCCTGCATTGGCAGGCAGATTCTTAACCACTGCACCACCAGGGAAGCCCCAAGTTTGGGGTTTTTTTAAGATTCCATATGTAAGTGAGATCATACTGTACTTGCCTCTAGATAGTTTTTTTTTTTAATGTAACAAGTTTAAACCAGATTACTGAAGATTCTGTACGCTCCTTAACATATGTGTACATTATATTTTGTGTTAATTTATGTATTGGTATACATAATACATTAAGATATAACAGCTTAGGGCCATCATTTGTAATAGTAAAAGACTGTAAACCATCTAAACAGCCACTAAAAAGAGTAAGGTGTATTTTTATGTGTGGATGTGGAAGAAACTAGAAGATATGCAGTTTGCTGAAAAAATTCAAAGTGCATTAGGCTTCCATGTGTGCACACGTGTATACGTGTGTCGGTATGTGCTACAGATAGGTTAATATAAACATGAGTCATAGTACAGACAAAGAGTATTTCTGAATAGATACATAATAACTTGGAAACAGTGACTGTCTTTTGGAGAGGGATCAGGGAATTAAGGAAGAAGGGAGACTATTTTTCACTGTGTACCCTTTTGTGCTATTTAAGTTTTTAACCTGTGCATGCAGTACGTTTTTAATTCCAAAAGCAAGATACTGTTCCCAGTTTTCTAAAGCTGGAACTTTTAATAGTAAAAATATAATTAAAAACTAGTTTTAGAAAAATAGGTACAACATCTTTAGTTTTTTAAAGAAAAAGCAAGATACCCATAAAGACATCAAAAAAGGAAGAGGTTTTATCGGAAGAGGACTATTACCCCCCATGCCAATTAACTCAGCCAAGATAAATGAGCATGTCCTCCCCTAAACTGAAGTTAAGCTGCTGAGAGGTCAGTGATTTTAAAAGCTGTTGGGAAGGGAACAAGATGAATTCTAAAGATTGAACATAAAATAATTCGTTTTCTAGAACATAAACATTTAGAAAAACACAGAAACATTTTAGAGCTGAAGAAATTTTAGACATCATGTACTCCATACCCCTTTCTCCTATTTACAGATAAGGAAATATATTTCCACATGGACTAAGCTGCTAGCCTAAGATCAAAGTTACTTTGTAAGAGAGTATTAAAATCAAAATCTCAGGACCCCCAGTCCAGAAATAATTCCTATATACTGAAAGGAGACACAAATATTTTATGTATTGATTTGTTAACAATTATATGATAACAGTACATAAAACAAATATTTTATCACATTCCTTTGTATAGTTTCAGCTCATAAACTACCTTATAAACAGAATATAAAGTTAATATGGAAAAACAAATGTAAGAAATACTGCTCTAAAACTTGAGTGTGTGTATGTGTGCCCATGTTACGGACCTGACCTGTTTCCCCCCCAAAATTCACATATTGAAGCCCTAACCCCCAATGTGAGTGTATTTGGAGACAGGCCCCTTAGCAGTAATCAAGGTCACATACACAAGACTATTCATGATGATTAACCCTGGGCAATAAGATGAGATTGGCTTACTTTGACTTTATACACTGCTGTTCCAATGAAAATTTTTAGAGAAAAGTTTATAGCTTTTATTAACTTAAAAACTAAATTAAATTCAACCTTAAAATAGATTTAAAAACTATTTCTAGGTGCTGTAAATGTTCATACCTTTGTACACAAAAGCACATATGCCTATAGAAAAGCAAACAAACAGACAAAAAAAAGCCATTCCAAAATAAAGATAGATATAAATCTGCCAAGTTAAAAAGAAAAGAGAAAAATTCAGCAAGAAAAACTCTCAATATACACAACTTGGCTGAATCTTGAGGGAATTATTCTGAGTCAAAAAAAAAAAAGCCTAATTCCAGAAGATCACATGCTATATAATTCCATTTATAGAACATTCTTTTTTTTTTTTTGGCCATGCCACAGCTTGAGGGAATCTTAGTTCCGGGACCAGGGACTGAATTCAGGCCACGGCAGTGAAGCACGGAGTCCTAACCACCAGACCACCAGGAAATTCCCTATAGCGTCTTTTTTTTTTTTAATTTTATTTACTTTTTATACAGGTCCTTATTAGTCATCCATTTTATACACATCAGTGTATACATGTCAATCCCAATCTCCCAGTTCATCCCACCCCCACCCCACCCTATAGAACATTCTTGAAATGACAAAATTACAGAAATGGAGAGCAAATTAGTGGCTGCCAGGGAGTGGTAGGGATAGTTACAAAAGGGCCACTTGAGGGTGACAGAGCTGTTCTATGTCTTGACTGTGTTGGCAGGCACAAAACATACACACGATAACACTCCACAGAACTAAATATACACACGTGTGCACACACAAGTACAAATAAGACTCAGAAAATCTGAATAAGGTAAGTGGATTGTATCAATCAATGTGGTTGTGACACTGTACTACAGCTATAAAAGGTATTACCACTGGGGGAAAGAGTGATGGGACAAAAAGCTCTTTCTGTATCATTTCTTACAACTGCATGTGACTCTACAATTATCTCAAAATAGAAAGTTAATTTAAAAACAGAAAAATCCTATAAAAGGGCGAAAATAGGAAGATATTGTTTTGTTTTGGCAATCACATATCTTCTTTAGAGTCATTTCAAATGCACTTCCATGCAAAGCAGTCTTTTACTTGTTAACTGACTCTTACCTAGACTTAACTTTAGGACAACCCTTGTTGAGTACTCCTCATAAAGCTCTAAGCCCTCCTCATAAAACTTCTCAAGATCTGACTTTATCTTATACACGTGTCTGTACGCCCCACTAGAATGTAGCCTCCATGAGGGCAGACTTTTGTTTCATTCAATGTTGTATTCCTATCACCCAGATCAAAACCTGCCACTTTGCAAGCACAACATTAAAGGAGTGAACTGAATGGTAGTCTTTGTTGTCTACTTTGTGTATTGTCAAATAAAAATGTTCAAATCTATACCAGCTATCCTAATGGAAAATTCCCAGTACTCACTTTTCTGTTAGCTGATTCGGGTTTGTGGGATGAAAAGTATAATCCTGGCTTAAACAAAAACAGTTTCGCCATACATGTAATCATACACTCCAAAGTTTGTATATGAACTTCAAGTTACCCCCTGCTTTCTTTCATTTGGACAGACAACCGCAGTTCAATAATCTGTAGCTATTTTACTGGTCTTGAAAATATACTCTCAAAAATTGGGAGATAAGGAAATGTACAGGCTAATTGTAGACTTACTACTAGTAATACTCAATAACAGCAGCAACTAAGCCTGAAACCTCACCATGTGCCAAGCAATGCACTGACAGTGTCACGGGCGACCCTATCACAACTCTTAAGTAGGTATTATTACTACCTCCATTTTTTTAAATGAGAAAAACTGAGGCTTAAAGGTTAAAAAATTGCCCAAGATCACAATGCTAGTAGATAAGAGAGCTAGGCCCATCTTAGATGTGCCTTATGCCAAAGGCTTCATTACTAACTAAATTAGTAGAACTGAAAATAAGTCTACTGGGGTAAAATAAACAAATCTATTGGGTTTCAAATTATAAGTAATGTGCATGAAATACAAATATTGGTATAACAGTTTAGCTGCTAAAAACTGAGCACCTTGAAGATGAAAAGTCTAGCTGGTTGAAAATATTAGAATTACATCTTTAAAATATCAAGAATCAATAATTCAGCTGAACTCAAATCAAACCACATTTAAGCCTTCAAAGATCCCAGGTCCAAAAGAAACAAGAAATGTCAAAAACTTAAAGTAAATGCTTTTTTAAAAAAATAAACTGCTATTTCCCAAACAATCCTGAATGCCAGAACATGTTTACTACCACGCTGCCACATCAACAGAAGAGCTTGAAATGAGAAAATGTACTACTCTGTATAGATAAAAAGTAAGCAACAAAAGAAAGTATAGTTCCTTTACAAGATTGAAACACCACAAGATTGAAACGCCATACAGAGAAGAAAAAGCCTTTCTGCTTCAGTTTTCCAATGCTTGCAAAATAAGGATAAAATTTTCTTCTTGCATGTACCTCTAAAGTTTTAACAGAATGTGAAACACTAACAAAACAATTCTGCAAATGTGAAGTACTAAAGCAAGGGTCAAAAACTCAAATGCCAAGAGGAGCCAGGCATAGAAAAGTCACCCAGTCAGTAATAAGGCAAAATGGAGAGTCTTGCCCCACCAAAGACCTAATTCCAATATACAAAAGAGCCGCCCTTCAAAGGAAGCCAGAAATCTGTATTTCAATGTTAAACCTTCTGATTTTTTAAATGTTGTCAACTAATTCAATTACAATCCACACACATGCAAATTAAAAACATAAGATTTGCCACCAAAATGCCTAAAAGTATAAGATGGAACACCAAGTGTTGGGGAGAATGTGAAGCAACTGGAACTCTCCTACTCTTGTAGAGGGAATGTAAATGTGGTACAATCCCTTAAGAAAACTGAAGTCATCTACTTAAAGCTGAACATCTGCATGCCCTATTACAAGCCTGCAATTCCACTCCCACCTAACTCAACATAAATTCGTAGACTTGAACCAAAACACATGTTCAAGGGTGTTCAAAACCGTGCTCTTCTTAATTGACAAAAATTGGCAACATTCCATTGCCCACTAACAGTAAAATGAGAAAATAAAATGTGGTATATTCATACAATTTAACACTACACAAGAATGAGACTAAGAGGCTGTTCCTATATAACATGAATGGATCTTATAAATACGCTGAAAGAAATAAGCCCACAAAAAGAGTACATACTACCTGATGCCATTCCTATAAAGCTCAAAAAAGCATGAAAAATGAATCTACAATGTTATAAGGTAGTGCCTGAAACCAGTAGTTACCTCTGGGAAAGGGGAGTGACTGGCAAAGGGCAAAAAGAGCAAAACTTCTGGAAGGTACTGATTATGTTCTATTTCTTGATCTGAGTACTGTTATACGCTATGTGTTCATCTTGTGAAAATTCCAAAACTTATGATTTGTATACTCTTCCCTAGGTATGTAGACCTCAATTTAAAAAAAACTTTTAAAACACACACACACACACACACACACACACACACACAGAGAAGATACCCAAGGAGCCCAAAGTATTTCTGCAGGCAGACCCAGCTTATCAGAGCAGATCTGTTTGACCTCTCAGCTAAAGAAATACTCTACATTCTTACATTTAAAGAACAGCAAAGAAAACAATAAAAGCAAAATAAAATTGTGTCAGTGACTCTACATAATCAGGTCAGTAACTAACAAAATATAAATTTCTCCTTATAGCAACACCTCTTAGAGTGTGTTGCCCAGTTTAACTGCCTCATACACTTAATTAACAAGTGTCTCAAAAGATACAGTATAAGAACACAGTAAAATGTAGAGAGTAGACTAAAAATTAAACAATAAAGTGTACAAATTCAAAGTAGCCATTAAATCACCGACACAATCCTCTTCCCTGATTCCTGAACAACTTGACTTGCCACTCATTGATAAGAGGCAATTTTATCTCATCCAAAATGAATCACAATCTGTACCACTGAGAGTTACCAAGAAGCCTACAGCAGAAAAGAAGAGCCTTAAGCTTCACCCAGTTAAGTTAAAGCAAGCCCTACAGAATCCAACTACATAATGCAGCTACTTAATCAAATAACTGTTAAATGACTAAACGTTAATTTTAAAATGCCTTCTTAGCACTAACTGTGTCCTCTCAAGACCCTATATCCCAATTCCTTTCTGTTCCTGAGATATGAAATGATCCCCACCTTTGAGTCCCTGCTAGTGTTTCTCCTCCACCTTCCTGTTTCCACCTGTTTACAGCCTGTCCTATCTTTCATGTCCCAAATCTACTACCTCTGTGTATCGGAAGATCCTAGAAATATCACATATTAAATCAAATACCTGCATTTTTGAAAGTGTCTCTTCCTGTAGGTAACAAATACTGTTCAGTTTCATTGCTTACTAATCAAACATAATTCGAATTAATTTGAGCCGTAACTCAAGACATACAGCAAGTTTACCTTGAAAATGCAAAGCTGCTACTCCAAAGTGATAAAATTCCACCAATCAAGTAACCATTTTGACAAAACATTTTAAGTTACAAATTAATCTTCTTAGCATATCACCCTCACCAAATATATCTGCACTAAAGTAAAGCCTATCGCAGCAAAAGAAACAATCTTTAACACACACACGTATCTCTGGGAAGACACTTACAGTCCTCACAGAGCAAGTAACTGCTAAAGCATCAAGGCAAGTACACAGTCCGTTTACAGTTTAATAAAAAAAGAGAAAATACAACAATGTTCTGACATTCAAGTTAAGTAGCCTATCAAATGATTTTCAGATCTGAAATCAGTTTAGAATTCCCAAGAAAGTAGGACTTTCCCATTTGGTTTAGAAATGCTCAACAAACTCAAAAACAAAAAAGGAAAATCTGACACCTCTACTTTTTCCTTAAGGGCAACATTCTGTAAAACAGATTACACTCACACTTATTAGAACTTCAAACTCCACTCACTAACGGCTCAAAAGTTGCAAGGCAACAGATAATGACAGAATGTAAAAACAATGCAAACAGTCCTAAGATATCCGCATCCAAGTGCTCAGTCGCACACAAAGGTGCGCTGCACAGGACACGCTTTCAAGGCTCCACGCTAAGGGTTCGCTTGGTACAAAGCAGTAGAAGACGAGATCCCTAGTAACACCCTGCAAACTTCTGCCAGCTTTCAGGAAAACCATGCTGAAATGCAAGTCCTGTGAAATCCCTACTCGCAACTCCCGACTCAACCTCAGCACACGATAAACGCGGCTGTCCGTTCGCTCTTCATCCTTAGAAAGCATTTCCTGCCTGGAAAACCTTTCTCCCAGAAGCCTTGCACAAACTTTTTCCGCTCGTTCAACCCACCGCACGAAGCCTCAGCGCCCGCCCTCCCATCCCGCCCCCGACCCACACACACCCACCCGGCGACCTCAACCCTCGGCCGACTCCACTCCACACGGGCACGCAGAACACGTGTGCCCGCAAACCCAGCCCCTTTCCACACCCCCCGGAAACGACACCCCCTTTCCCGCACACCGCACGCCACAACCCATCCCCCTTCCTCCCCGCCCCCACTCCACCACCCCAGTCCACCACCCACGTTCCCAAGAAGCCAGCCTCCCCTTGCTCCCGGGCTCGCCGAGGGCTGTGGGGAGGGGAAGCAGGAAGACAGAAGGAGGGCTCGGGCCTGGCCTAGGCCTCTCAGAGCGCCGAGGGAGGCGAAGGGGGGGACCCGCGGGCCGGGCTCGGTCGCAGGGCCTCGTCCGGCCCCGGGCCTTCCCCCCGCCGCCGTCCCGAGGCCGAGGCCGAGGCCGCCCTCCTAGCCCGGACCACACTCACTTGCCAGCCGCGGTCCGTCGAGGACCCCGCTGCCGCCTCCTCCACCGGCCGCGGCTCCTGCCACCGGGCCCCCAAGGTCCGGCTTTTTGGGCCCCGGGGGCGGCCCGGCTCCCCCGCCCGGGACCGCTCCGGGCGGAAAGCCGGCCACGGGCGCGCCCGCCAGAGCCAGGGGGACGCTGTTGCTATGGAGGCCGAGGCCCGGGGCAGCTCCGGCGGCTGGGTCCTCATGCAGGAACTGACACTCCTCCCCGTAGAAGCAAGTCTTATCCTTGGCGTAGTAGCGGCAGTACTTCAGCTTCACTCCCGCCGCCGCCCCGCCGGGGACACCCCCGACCCCAGGCGGGGCCACCACCGCCACTGCCGCCGCCAGCGAGGAGGAGGAAGAGGAGGCGGCGGCCGAGGGGGGCGGGAGGCCGCCGCCACTGTTCATGGCAACGCTGCAGCCTCGTCTTCCGCTGCCGCCCGAGGAGCCGCCGCCGCCACCATAGACCGGGGAGGGAAAGAAGACGCTGCCGGTGCCGGAGAAAAGCCTGGGCGGGTGGGTCTGTCCCGCTGCGGGAGCCGGAGCCGCCCGGGGAGAGGGGGGGAGGGGAGGGAGGAGGGGGTAGGAAGGAGGGGAGGGGAGGGGGAGAGTTGGGATTCTCTCTCACTCACTCTCTCGTTCTCTTTTCTTAAAGGGGCCGCGCGGGACGACGGGGTGGGCGCGCGGGCTCGGACGGGGACTTCGAGGACGCGGGCTCGGGGAGGGGGAGCGGCGGCAGCGAACGGGCGGGGAGGGCGGAGGGGCCGGTTTATTTTTAAATTCTGCCTCCACTCGCTCTCTCGCGCTCTGGTTCCTCCGAGTTGTTTATTCCATTTTCCTCTTCCTGAGACGGCCGTCGCCGGTGCGCCTGCGCGTCGAGGCGCAGGGGCTTGTGGGTAGCGGGAGCGCGAGGGCTCTCCTGGCCTGGCGTCGGGCCCCCTGGGCATCCGCGAGCCGGCGGCGGTTGGACGGGCGGACCGCGGCGGCGCTCCCCGACGCCGAGCCGGCTCGGGAAGTTCTCACGAGGCGAATGCCTTCCCTTTTTCGTATGTCCTCTTGTTTATAAAGCCAGGCGTCATTTTTTAATTGAAACGACGAAATTTACAGAATGGGATTGTCATTTTGAGGGGCCGCACCCGGGGCCGGAGCCCAAGCCCTTGCTCTGCTGGGAGAGTAGCTCTGTCTGTTCGCCACGCTTCCGCACCCTCGCTTTTCCCCTCCCTCCTCTTTTTCCTTCCCGCTGTGGGTGATGAGAACTACGGGACTGATTGCCTAAAAACTCCTGGGCCTTTTATTCCAAAAATCGAATCTGAGAAGGTTGATTTGGGCAAACCCCCAGCTGAGTGCAGCACCTGTTTTCTCTATTTATATTACTGAAAGCCTTCAGTAAAATATTATGAACAATGAGATGCCACCTGGGGACACCGCTGCCTAGGCAGCACCAGGTTTCCCTTAAAATCGCGCTGGGTTTCTTTTCTCCAATCGGCCTAGTCTTGACTCGAAATTCATTTTTAAAAGAGTTTTTTTCCCTCACCGATCGCTGATGTTATGCTCCGCTGTATTTATTTAAAAAAAAAAAGTTGTAAAGAATTTTAAGGAGTTGCTATGAAGGGAAAATAACTTTAACGTTTTAGTTTTTCTCCTCTGCGAAAGGTCTTCTCAAAAGGCAATTGGAAGGGGGGGTGTTCGTTGGCAGAATTTGAGGAACTGTGGCAAACAGAAGAGGTCACAGAAGAACGGATAGAAGCAAGTGTACCACACTGCAGAAAGGGGGAAAGTGGATTCCATAGACCACAAACGGGTAAGCCTGGTGACGTTCCTTTGCTAAATTCGAAGTAGTAATAACATTGTATTGTGTCTTTCTGTTTAAAAATATTTCCACATGTATATTTACTCAACAAATGTTTATTAATGCCCATCACGTGTACCAGGAACTGAGCTCAGAGCTGGGGAAGCAAAAGAAAACAAAATGCAGTCTTGTCTGAGTTCAGATGGCTTATTTATTCTCTCCTTGGGGAGACACATGGTACACAGGCCATCACAAATGAGTGTCTTAGGTGCTAACCTTGTCACACTAGCTATTAGAGGATATTAAAGATGTTGGCTTCCTGGAGAAAGATGATAGCTTAATAGCAGGACTTGAGAACATCTGCTTTGAATTCAGACAGATCTGAGTTTGTAACCCAGTGGCGACACTTAAGAGCTGTGTTACTCTAGGTAAGTTGCTTCACTTCTCTGTGTCTTATCTGTAAGCCAGGTGAGAATACTACCTACTTGGTAAAGGAGAAACTAATAATGCATATAAAGTATCCCATGCTTAGTAAGGATTCAGTAGGTTGTAGCTATCACTATTAGTAGTATTGCTGCTACTAGTAGTCAGCAGGTAAGAGCGTAGGAAAGAGCCTTCCAGGCAAAGCAGACAGCTTGTGCAAAAGGCCTTGAGGTGAAAAAGAGCTTAGATTGTTAGAATGGTGACAGTGGAGGACCATATCATGAAATCCTTGAAAAGCATGTTAAAGGATTAAATTTTTTCTTGAGGGCAATAGAAAGTTATCACAAGGTTTTAAAAAGTCAACTAATAACATGATCAGATGTCCCTTTTGATTCTCATAAGAACCCTATGAGGAAAGTAAAGAAGGTGGGTTATCACCATTTTATAGATGAACAAACTTAAGGCCTGGAGTTACACAGTTACCAGCTTATCCTTGCAAAGCCAGGACCTGAACTCAGGCCTACTAATCACAAAACATGTGCTCTTTCCATTACGCATTTTACCATTTCTAAAATAAGCATATGTGTCTCTGGATGACTTGGAAAGGAAAGTGGTGTCAGTGGTGAGACAAGAGATTCATTAAGTTCACGACAAATTAAGCATATCATTCCAGCAAACCTTTATTGAGAATCTACTGTGTATTATGTACCAAGCAAGTTCTGTGCTAGGCTCTGCTATGAGAAATGTGTAAGATACAGCCTTCGTCCTCAAGAGTTACCAGAATCATGAGAGAAATGCCAAAGATAAAGTAAATCATCCTTCAGTACCACATTTGACAAAGTTTTCTATTAAATCCTTGTGAACAAGATGGAGAAACATAGGCTAAGATCCTACTATAGTTAGGCGACTTTAGTACTCTGATTAGTCAATCAAAATGTTGATAAAGCTGGCCTTGGAGCTCCTTGAACAATATCCAAAGAGTATTAATAAATTGACGCATGTCAGCATGGTCTTTACTGTCCTGCTTTGAACTCTGTCCTTAACCTATTTTTAATGAAAACAATGTTTTCTACTGCCTAGATGAAGAATAGCAGATCTGCAGTGTGTTGTTGCAAAACCAGTGGAGACAGGCAGTGTGATAAGGGACAGATTAGGATTTGTAAATCTCCATCAGTGGAAAACATGGAGCAGTGCTAACCAAATGAAACCTAAAATGAATCGGGGCAACAGAGCCAACAGGCTCTTTAGTACAGCACTGATGGTACTGCCTCAGCCGCCCCCCACCCTGCACCCTCAAAGCAAGTTAGCAGTGTTTCCTCAGGAGCCTTGAGAATGTGCATCACCTTTGAACTATTCTCGTTTTACTTGGCAAACAAATCCTAGAAGGTAGCCATAAATAACAAGTTTTATGCTACAATGTACTTGTTACGGTATGACTTATGAAAGCCAAACAAGAAAAGTTGCAAACAACCTAAATTCTAAAACCAAAGGGAAAGGTTAAACAGTGCACTATTCACAGAGAATATTATGCAGCCATTAAAAAGCCATGAACTATGCAACAGTGCTTATGATACAGTGTAAGTATTTAACATGATACAAAATTGTATGTGCTGTTTTATTGTGATGATGTAAACAATAAAAAGCTTAATAGAAGTAAAGATTAAAGTAACTGTCTCAAACATTAACAGTGGTTTTGCTAAGATGACAGAGTAGGTTCTTCCTATCTTTCCTCTACTTCCCAAATCTGTATCATAAACATATATTATTTCTATAATAGAAAATAAGCATTAAAACTTTATTGTAGGGGCTTCCCTGGTGGTGCAGTGGTTAAGAATCCGCCTGCCAATGCAGGGGACACGGGTTCGAGCCCTGGTCAGGAAAGATCCCACATGCCGTGGAGCAGCTAAGCCCATGCGCCACAACTACTGAGCCTGTGCTCTAGAGCCCGCATGCCACAACTACTGAGCCCACATGCCACAACTACTGAAGCCCACACGCCGAGAGCCCATGCTCTGCAACAAGAGAAGCCGCCACAATGAGAAGCCCGCAAACCACAATGAAGAGTAGCCCCTGCTTGCCGCGCACAGCAACGAAGACCCAACACAGCCATAAATAAATAAACTTTATTGTAATTTAATCGTAACCTTTTCCTGGAGTGAGTACATGGTTGTTTGTTAAATTGTTCTCTGTATTTTGGGTTTCATTTTGTTTTCAATAAATTAATTTTGTGAAGACAAGCTGGACATTTGTTGTTGGCCATTTCTTTAAATTTTCACTAGTCCGGTGTTTCTCAAAATATATTTCGTGGAAGACTGGTTTAACAGCATGTTAATTGATATTACACAAAGGAAAAAGTTCTGTTATTGAGAAAGTTTGAGAAACTCAAACAACTTGAAGTCTTTTTCAGAGTCTTTAATATGTTGATATGTGGTAATTATCGAAAAGCAGGATTTTTTAATTTTTTGGACCGGCAACCTGCCGTTTTTAAAATAGAACATTTATTGCTTAGAGGTTTGATACAGAACAGCTTTTCTCGTTTTGAATTTGGAACTACTATACAACTGGATACAAAGAGGAACAAAAAGTACCAAAACCGAACTTGTGATTCTCTGTTAATGTGGCATAAACCAGTTTTGTACATAACATGTAGCAGCAGTTTTTTTTGTTATTTTGCTGTACGCGGGCCTCTCACTGTTGTGGCCTCTCCCGTTGCGGATCACAGGGTCTGGATACGCAGGCTCAGCGGCCATGGACCACGGGCCCAGCCGCTCTGCGGCACGTGGGATCCTCCCGGACAAGGGCACGAACCTGCGTCCCCTGCATCGGCAGGCGGACTCCCAGCCACTGTGCCACCAGGGAAGCCCTGTAGCAGAAGTTTTTAAGTTCCCTTTAGGAAAATATGAATTCTATACATTTTTTATTGTTTCCTGTTTAATGCGTGGGCTGAAATCACTAGGATCAACTTCCTTCTGGAGGAAAGAGGAGCAGAGGGTGGAAAGAATGGTGAAACTTTCTGAAACCGGCGTCCGACTATCACCTAGATTCCCCAGGGCTGGTTGAAAAAATAGCCCTTTGGGTTTTTTTATTTTGTTTTCACAGCCGGGAATTTCATGTATTGATTGAATCTCAGCATTGTGTCCATAAATCAAAGAAACTTGCACCTCAAAACACTTTTCAGAAGATCCATATAAAAGCAGGATTTAATACACAGAATTTACGAAAAATTTTTACCACTTTTTTCAGAACCGTTTTGCTTTGAGAAACGTCCTAGTCATGTGCTTTCTCATTTTCCCTATACTTTAAAATTCGTCCACCTCCTTCAGTCCCCCATCGCAACCCTTGTACCTTGCTTTCTGTTCCGTACAGCCATAGAAAGGAGACACCGGCAAACCTCATCAGAAGAGGGGCCCTTCTTCCATCCAGGACTAATCCTTTCACTCATGCTCTGATCCTGCCCTAGCATTTCCTCAGGAATCTAGTCATTCTCCATCCAGTGTCTTCTCTCTCTTGGCCCTCTTCTTAGGATGTGAACATGTACATTGAAATACGTTTTAAGGCATTTATTCTTTCATATTGTGAACCTCTTGTAATCAGAAGCAGTAATGTTTTTGTCCTTGTTTTTAAAAGTCTCAGAAACAAACACTGCAGGTAAGAGGGCTAACTGACACAGCCACATTGGAGGGCAATTTGGCAATATCTATACAATTTTTGAATATCCATACCCTCCGGCCCAACAGTGCCACTCTTGGTATCTCCCCTAAAGAAGCACTGGTGTGCCCAAGGAGGCATACGTGCAATGCTCATTTGAGGTGCTGTTGATAACAGTGAAATTGGAAATGACCTAAATGTTCATAAATGGTCCTATATGCACCATTATTCCCCAAGACCTATTGTTGAATGAAAAAGGCATGATGCAGGTAAATACGTGGAATATAGCACCTTTTATGTAAAAATCATTGTATCCTATAAGGATGTGTACAAATGTGTACAGAAAGAGCTGGAAAGATAAACATTAAATTGCTAACAGGATGGGGATTGGTAGCAGTGATCAAAGGGCATTTTAGCTTTATCTGTAATGTTCCAGATTTTAGAAGAAGAATGTATGCCTGCTTATGTAATTAAAATTTTAGTTTTTAAATTCCCATTGGGCTCCTTCTTTTGCTCCAACTTCTCTTCACAGGCAATTTAATACTTGAATCATCCATTCGTCTCTTAATCGAGATTAATCTGACATTTGCCCTTGCTATGTTAAAATATTTTTGTTTTTTACCAGAGCCATCGCTGGTATTAGTTAGCAGATTTATTATGTACTTTTCAGCTCTTTTATATTTCCTCTAGAATATTCAGCAGCGTTCACCCTTTTCGCAGCACTCCTCTCTCTCGGCTTCCAGTCACCCTTTTCTCTTGCTTTTTCTCCTGCCTCTGCCATTCAATGCCGCCTGCATGGTAGGACTTGCAGAAATACTCGTGGAATACATTTCAAGTAATTCATTTATTATAATTCAAGACAATGCATGGAATATCCTCTGAGATTTTAGCTGGTGTTGTGAACACAAAATGTAATGTTAATGAGACAAAAAGGTACACTGGATTTGGAATTAAAATGAGGTTTGCAACCTGGTTCTTACTACATTATACCCATGTGGCTTTTAGCAAATCTCTTAACCTCACTTAGCTTCAGTTTCCTAATTTTTAAAATGGAAATAATCCCTACTTTGTGGGGCTGTCCTGAGAATTGAATGACACAATGAGAACCTCATGGTGAAAATAATCTCTCTGCCACTGAGTAAACAAAATTTTTATTTGCAAAGTAATTTTAACCACCTTTCTGCATAGAAGGGATTCTACTTCTGACAACTTTTATTACTTTTAATATTCCTTCTTTAGCACTCTCTCATGCATCCCTTTACTTACATGATGATGATATTGGCAAGTACTATAATGATGCCTCAAATTCCACAGTGTTTCACAGCCTACAAAAGCAACCAGGCATGTTTTTCACTTCTCCCAAAAATCCTGTGAAACAGTTAAAATGAGGATGCTATGTTAATACTGGGATTCTGAGAATTTGAAAAGATCTATAAAGTTCTATGACTTGCCCCAAAATAAGTCAGCTTAGGCTCTTTGAGCTCCTCTGTTCTATGATGTTTCTCCTGAACTGCTACCATCTCATTCGAGTTTGTATCCTCTCATTCTGGATGTTCTTACTGTTATCTATATCCCACCTCAGGATGAAATATATTTCCTCCTCATCCTTCATTGAAATGCATCAAATCCATATTTCATTTCCTTAGATTCTCTGTTCAAGTATCCCTCAAGCAAGTCCAGGATTTTGAAACCCATAATTGCATACTAATAGGGAGGGAGGGAGAGTAACCTCCAAGATTCTGTGTGCTCTAGCACTAATGTTCACAAATTCAGCAATTTTCCTGGTTTTAGATGGAAGAAGTGGGAAGTATGATGAAACAATGAGTTTTTTTTTTTCTCTTTCACCTGATAATCTAAATGAGTATTACTTTCCAGGTAGTCATCTCGGCAAAAACTAGGCTTACTCTACATTATAATGTGTTTTTGAGATTTACTTAAGCACTCTCATCGAATTTCTAAAAATATCCTCGTAGTAGCAATTCTTCATTTTTAAGGGAAGATTTGATTTTTGGAAATGACCCAAAGTTATCAGAGCCAGTAATGGGAAATAATAAAAATTACTGAGCCAAGCCATGTCATTTGTGATTAAAGATAATGATGTCAATATAAATAAAGCCAGTGTTCTGGTGTGGTTAAAAAGCTGATGCTGAAAATAATTTCATAAAAACAATGGCAGCGGGGCTTCCCTGGTGGCGCAGTGGTTGAGAGTCCGCCTGCCGATGCAGGGGACGCGGGTTCGTGCCCCGGTCCAGGAGGATCCCACATGCCGTGGGGGCAGCTGGGCCCGTGAGCCATGGCCGCTGAGCCTGCGCGACCGGAGCCTGTGCTCTTCAACGGGAGAGGCCACAACAGTGAGAGGCCTGCGTACCACAAAAAAAATAAATAAATAACAATGGCAGCATTATTAGAATGTAAATGTGTAATCTTCCCACATAACTATAATAAGTGTTCTAAAAGGAAAGTACTGATTTGACTATATGGTCATCTTTGCTTTTTAAAAATTGTCTAAGAGTCTTATTATTCACACATTTCATATCCCCTAAAAACACACTTTGTAGGCAACTGCCTACCCGTATTCAGGCTAAAGAACCCTTCATTCTTGAGCACCCTTTACTAATAGTAAATCTTCGGTCAATTCTAAGTCATTTTCATGCCAATAAAGATTACGTTCAACACTACAAATAATCCATCAATTATATTTGCTCTGGGATATACTGTGAGAATTATATTTTGTCTGGGTGGCCTCCAGCGACACTACCCCAGCAGCAGATTTGCTAGAAGCTAATTTTAATTTGTATTAAGTACCAATAATTGGGGGGGGGTGGAATGTCGTATTTTGTGAGTAGTTAGTGATTCTATTAATGATAGCAGCCCGAGTTTAAAAAATTCTCCCTCAAGACAATCTAGAGTGGGAACTACACATGGATAAGTTAGAACTATTTCTGAATCCTAGAAATGAAATTTACTGCCTTTATATATATCTGTAAAGTCGTATGTCATCTTATGCTCCAAGTTCTGCTCTATAATTCTATACAACGTTATTAGCAACTGCCTAGTGCTAATCTTGTTTTGACAGATTTTTGGTGCACTAAAAACAAAAGCCTTGGGGACATCCCTGGTGGTCCAGTGGTTCCAATGCAGGGGGTGCGGATTCAATCCCTGGTTGGGGAGCTAAGATCCCGCATGCCTCGCAGCCAAAAAAACAAAACATAAAGCAGAAGCAATATTGAAACAAATTCAGTAAAGACTTTTAAAAAAAAAAGCCTTCCCATTTGTGCTAGCTACAGATAACTGGTACGTTGCAAGATTTTTTAGTGTGTCCGTGACACTCTACTAGAAGAGAGAGTCTTTCATCGCTGTCTTATACATATATACTTGTATGCATCGTATAGATTTTTGGGTCTTTGTGGTAGTAAAAGCAATTTGCTACTTTTCTTTACAAGTTTTGAAGGGACTTAAAGACACGCATTCTTATTGCATTCCTGTGCAACACATTAAAATCGAATACAATTTTAATATTAATTGTACCTTGGAAATAACCCCAATAATCAAGTATACCATTGTTATCATCCCATACAGCTACCACCAGCCTTACAGAAGTTCCTTCAACTTAGCTAAGCCCACTGCCACCATTTCTGTTGGTTAAGCAAGCACCCCTACTCTGGAAAACCCCTTTTTTCTACGATGCATAATATGTCCATTATTATAATTTTCAAGCTGATAGTTCTATATTAATAATTGATTTTACCATATCAAAGATTAGATACCTGTTTCAGTGTACCTTTTTAGTTTATACTCTTCGATGAAAAGCTTTAAATTAGGAGATGTGCTGAAAAATATATGTATTAAACCAAGAATCTTAATGAGATATGCCATTAGTAAAATTAAAATGAGGCTCCTGGAAGCAAGAAACTGTCTTTGGCACATACTGTTAACCCCCTCACATTACCTAGTACATAGCAAGGATCTGGGTACAACACTTTATTTAGTTTTGATGTTTGCCTAAATGCAAGCAAAAAGAAAACAAGATTGAGACTCTTAATATCAAGTATAGAAAAATTAAGGCCGAAGTATTAAGTGTGAAAAAGAGGAATATTATGTAAAGGTAAGAGGAGGTAAACTCCACATAATAATAATAATCTTAAACTTCTAGGCACCAAATAAATATTGAATACAAAAATCCAAAAGCACCTAACAATACAAGAGCTTGGTTAAAATCACATACATGCACACAGACAATTATAATAGTAAAGTTTAATAAACCTCTTTCAGAATTTAACAGATAGGGCTTCCCTGGTGGTGCAGTGGTTAAGAATCCGCCTCCCAATGCAGGGGACATGGGTTTGAGCCCGGGTCCTGGAAGATCCCATGTGCCGCGGAGCAACTAAGCCTGTGCACCACAGCTGCTGAGCCTGTGCTCTAGAGCCAATGAGCCACAACTACTGAGCCTGCATGCCACAACTACTGAGCCTGCGTGCCACAACTACTGAAGCCCGTGTGCCTAGAGCCCATGCCCTGCAACAAGAGAAGCCACTGCGGTGAGAAGCCCATGCACCACAACAAAGAGTAGCCCCCACTTGCCGCAACTAGAGAAAGCCCACGCGCAGCAACAAAGACCCAACGCAGCCAAAAAATAAATAAAAATAAATAAATTAAGTAAAAAAATAATTTAACAGATAAGTGGACAAAAAAACAAGGATATTAATAATATAATCAACTGGCTTGGTTTTTAGCCAATTATAGAACTTTGTACCCTATTACCAAAGTATGTGTTCTTTCATGTTACTTTCATGTAACCATGGAAGATTTCAAAAATCAATCATATACTTGGCCATAATCAGGAATCAAAAAAATTGAAAGTAAAAGGATGGTAAAATGTATATAACACAAACACAGTCAAGAAAAACTTCTAGAGATAAAGAAGAACATTTCATATTGATAAGTTAAAGTCACCAATAAGATATAACAACTCCAGGGAATTCCCTGGTGGTTGGTCCAGTGGTTAGGACTCTGTGTTTTCACTGCCGAGGGATGGGTTCAATCCCTGCTTGGGGAACTAAGATCCTGTAAGCCATGTGGCGTGGCCAAAAAAAATAAGATTTAACAATTCCAAATTTATATGTATATAACATATACTCAAAATGTGTAATGAAAATTGTCAAAACTAAAAGGAGAAAATAGACAAATCCACAATCAAAATGAGAAAATCTAAACACGTATGTCAATAACTGATAAACTAAGCAGACAGAATTGGTAAGAAAAATACAAATTTTACTAACAAATTTGACGTGTTAGGCACTGTACTTCCAATTGCAGAATATAAGTACATACAGAACATTTATAAAACTGACGATACGCTGAGCCATAAAGCAAGTCTCACTAAATTTCAAAGGACTGAAATCCTATATAGACTCTAATCACAGTGGAATTAAACTAGAAATTAATGACAACATCAAAATACAGTTAAACACATAATTAAAGGGGGAATATAGCCTTACATGCATATATTAGAAAAGAGGCTGAAAGCAATGATCTAAGCAACCATTTCAAAATTTAGAAAAAACTGTCAAATTAAGCCCAAAGAAAGTAGAAAACAAAAATAGAAACATACACATAATAGACTCAATTGTCAAGAATTGATCCTTTGAAGGGACTAATAAAATTAATAAACCCTTTGAATAGACTGATCAAGAAAGAATGAAGGCACAAATAACCAATATCGGGTATGAAAGAGAGGATCTTATTACAGACATAAACAGATAACATATTGTAAAAAAATTAATAAACAGAAGCCTTGATTAATAGAGTCAGGAGTCCAGAAGTGGGAGCTTTCATACCCTGCAACAATAGCAGAACCCAACAGGAAGAAGAAAGACTCCTCTGCTTTCCTGGCAAGGACTCAGCCAACGAAAAGCCATGGACCGTTTGACGTCAGCCCTCCCAGCTTCCTTTCCCCTCTGTAAACGTCTTCTTCCCTTGCCGTGTGGGGACTTGCACATGACTTGCCATGATTGCAGACCCTGAACTGCAATACTCTTCTGATCCTGAATAAACCCATCTTTGCTGGAGAAATATCTGGCAGTCTATTTATTTCAGGTCAACAGTACATAGAGACATAACGTGATGACAAAAATGTGAAATTTTTGATCAAATGGGAAAATTCCTTAAAAAATTATCAAAACTGGCAAGAGAAAAAAGCTGAATAACCCTTTGTCTTCTAAAGAAATTTAATCCAAAATTTACCCCAATGAAAACTGCAGGCCCAGATAACTTCACCAGAGAATGCTATCAAATATTTAAAGAAGAATTAACACCAACATACACATTTTTCCAAGGAACTGAAGAATTCTTAAATCTTCTTAGGCCAGCAGTTTTGATACCATGCTAACAAAGCCATTACAAAGAAGAGACATTAAAAGCCGATCTCACTCACTTACATAAGATGCAAAAATCCCAAATGAATCTAACAATATAGAAAAAGAATAATAAAAGATGGGCATACTCAGGAATGAAAGGATGGTTTAATGTTGAAAAATCAATGTAATCTACCACATTAACAGAATAAAAGAGAAAATTCATCTTAATTGCAGAAAAAAATTTGACAAAATGTTTTCTCATGCCCATGATATTAAAAAAAAAAAATCCATAGCAAACTAGGAATGGCAAGGGGCATATTTAACCTAATAAATGGTATCTATAAAAATTTAAAAAAAAAACCTATAGCAAACAGCATAGTTAATGGTGAAATATTGGAAAATTTCCCTCTGAAATGAGGACATGGGATGCCCATTATCACCATTTACACTAACATTGTACCAGAGGTTCTAACCAGTATAAAAAGGGAGAAAGAAAAAGAATTAAGGATTGGAAAGGAAGAAATAAAACTGAAGATCTGCAGAAATTATGATGGTGTATTTTTGCTGGATAAAAGGTCAACATGCACAATTCAATTGCATTTCTATATACCAGCAAAAATTAGAAAACTGAAATTTTTAAAAATATCATTTATGCAATCATACCTAGAAACAACTCTAATGAAATGTGTGCAAGACTTCTACACATAGAACCATAAAACCAGTCAGAAAAATATAAATTATTATTAGGAATATCTAAATAAATAGACAGCAATTTCACAGATTGGAAATATTATAAAGATATCAATTCTCCCCAAATTGATATACAGATTTGGTGCAACCCTACTCAAACACAAGTAGGATGTGTGTGTGTGTGTGTGTGTGTGTGTGTGTGTGTGTGCACACGCATGTACTACAGATCAGTGAAGAAAGTATTGTCTTTTCAAAAGGTGATGTTTGTTCAATTAAATATACGTATGTGTGGAGGCAAGGAAAAGAACTTTGAACCTACCTCACACCATTTACAAAAATCAACTGCAGGTAGATTATAGGTTTAAAATTAAAAGTAAAACAATAAGTCTTCTTAAAAATTACTTGGTAGAATATCTTCATTGCCCTGAGGTAGCAAAGATTTCATGAACAGGACATAAGACATTAACAAAAGGAAAAAGCACACAAAAAAATACGTTAAAATTAACAACTTAGGGAATTCCCTGGCGATCCAGTGGTTAGGACTCTGCGCTTTCACTGATGAGGGCCCAGGTTCAATCCCTGGTTGGGGAACTAAGATTCCCGCAAGCCGTGTGGCGTGGCCAAAAAAAAAAAAAATTAACAACTTAATCTTTAAAGTGAAAAGGGTGGGACTTCCCTGGTGGCGCAGTGGTTAGGGATCCACCTGCCAATGCAGGGGACATGGGTTCGACCCCTGGTCTAGGAAGATCCCACATGCCGTGGAGCATCTAAACCTGTGCACCACAACTACTGAGCCTGAGCTCTAGAGCCCACGAGGCACAACTACTGAGCCCATGTGCCACAACTACTGAAGCCTGCTCACCTAGAGCCCATGCTCTGCAACAAGAGAAGCCACCGCAATGAGAAGCCCACTCACTGCAACGAAGAGTAGCCCCCATTCGCCGCAACTAGAGAAAGCCCACGGGCAGCAATGAAGACCCAATGCAGCCAAAAATAAATAAATAAATTTATTAAAAAAACAAAAGAACAAAAATGTTTCTCAGTGTGCATATGCTAGAAAGAGAAGCGAAGGGAAAAGAAAAGAAAAGAAAACTGGACACCGATGTCTTCAGAGCAGCAACTCAAACCATCACCTTGAGATTTCCCGAAGACTAACTCACAGGAGGGACATAACTGTTCCACCCGCAAGGAGAGGATAAAGAGGTACCTACCTGTGAGCAGTTAACACCTCTGTAATTGAAGATTTCAGGCTCTGACCAGAGGTAGTTTTACTATGAAACTAATGAAGGGGGCTTGCACAGGGCCCTGCTAAGGCCTTGGGAGGGACCCAGTCATGTGTTCTCATGGTCACAGGTATGTGTACAATTATATGGTTTAATCACAACTGGTTAGAACTATTGTCTCTTTCCACTCAGGCTTCCCCTTGTGTTGAGTCATGTTGGGGATGTTGATTTGGGGAGATATTTATGCGGTTTGGGTTTAGTGGAATATACTTATGGGATTCATAGTCACTTCCATGTATAGTTAAGTTGTCCATAGTCATCCAGGTTATAGGAATGGCTTCTAAGAGGACTCCTACCTCCCCATGACAACTTACCGTGAACCATGACACAAGGATGCAGGACCAGAGGTCGGACTGCAGTACAAAGCATGCAGTATCTGGGGAGTGGAGGAGAAACAAGACTGAAAATGTGTAAAGCTACAGCCTAGTCTGTAGAAAATTCTTCCAGCCATCAAACATGTGAAATTGTAAGCTGGGGGCTTTGCTTCTCATCAACACCTAGTCGAAATGGAAGTCCTCTCCTGTCAGGAATGTGTTCAGTAATGCAACAGGTACAAGCACAAGCAAACCATTTTTTAAAAAGTGGGAGTGGGACAAAATAGAATTTGTCAGAATTCCTGTGTTTGTAGGACAAAGCCTAGAGCAGTATTACAAAGAGCAACATGTCTTGTGTGAAGTTATATGCTCTCTGCTTCTATATCTAACACGTCTTTTCCTGACAAAGTCTGAGGGCTCTAAACAAGATGGCATGCAACACTGGCGCCAAAGCAGTGAAATAGCGCTGAAATCTTACTGCTCGTATGTGAAAGAAATTTCCTGAGATTTTCCCAAATTTGACAACGGTTCTAAAACTTCATATGGCATAGTCAATCACGAGTTGTGATGCAGAAATTTTAAACTATTAATAATAAAAAAAGTTGATAGACCATGTTTTATAAGACTCAATTATCTTTCTCTTCTCTCTATAGAATACGATTTTCTAAAAGTAAAGAGGCAGTCAAAAATTATGTAGCCAGAAAAGGTAGGAAGAAGTAATATATGCATGTGTCAGGCAGTTAATTATTAATTAATTGAAATAATTTTAAAGTAGAAATAAGATTGTCTTGATTTTGTGACATCTCTGGTATTTGTCAACTTTTTAAAATCTGCAATTTGTTGTGATATCTTTTCCAGTTCTAAATAAATATTTACTTTTGTGCCTAATTGTATGTTTATCAACTTGTACTTTTTAAAAGAATGTTCCCCAAATTATATATGGGGAACAGATTCCCCCCCCCTCAAACCTGGATCCTCCCTTTGGCTCTGACGGCAAGGGAAAAAAATACCCCAGGACCTTTAGTTTAGGATTCACTTAGGAAGTTCTCGATATACATACCAGAAAAAACAAATGGATAAAATGATGAGACAATGGAAAGGGAAATGGAAAGGGAAACCTTCTCACTGCTGTACAGTTTTTTGCAGAGCCATGAACACATTTGGACAGCATATGTTCTGGGCTCTCTTTGCTCCCCGCTCTGTACTGTCTTCCTAGGTGATCTCACCCAGCAGTCTCATGGCTTAAATACCATGCATAGACTAGTGACTCCCAAATTTCTCTCTCCTATCCAGACTTCTCTTCTGACCTCCAGACTTGCATGTCAAGATGCTTACCTGACATTATCACTTGAATTTTCATTAACCTTTCAACCATACGATGTCTAAAACTGCACTCTCACTATTTTCCCAAACTTCTGCCAGCTTTTCTCATCTTAGTAAAGGGCATCTCCAACACCAGTTTCTTAAGGCAGAAACCTGAGGGTCATCCTGAGCACCCTTTTCCCTAACTCCCTTCACCCTACCTTCAAAATACATCCCATCTTTCCTCTTCCCCTTCCCTGCCACACTACTTGTTCATATCACCATCATGTCTCTCCTAGAAGATTGTGTTAGCCTCCTACTTTATCTTGTGCAATCCATTCTCCAAAGAGCAGCCAGTGAACGTTTAAAAAATATAAACTGCCAAAGGGTACAAACTTCTAATTATAAGATCAGTATGTTCTGGGGATCCAAGAGTCAATGTGGTGACTATAGCTTACAACACTACATACTTGCAAATTGCTAAGAAAGTAGATCTCAAATTTTCTCACTACACAAAGAAACAAGTTGTAATTATATGTGAGGTGATGGATGTGTTAACTAACCTTATTGTGGTGATCATTTTGCAATATATGCATGTATCAAATCATTGTGTTGGGTGCCTTAAACTACCTATAGAAATATACAACAACTTCATTCATATATTTTATTTTATTTTATTTTGCGGTACGCGGACCTCTCACTCTTGTGGCCTCTCCCATTGCAGAGCACAGGCTCCAGACGCGCAGGCTCACTGGCCATGGCTCACGGGCCTAGCGGTTCCTCGGCATGTGGGATCTTCCCGGACCGGGGCACGAACCCGTGTCCCCTGCATCGGCAGGTGGACTCTCAAACCACTGTGCCACCGGGGAAGCCCCATTCATATATTTTAGAACATCTCTATATTCTATATTCAAAAATTATTTTGTGGATTGGATTATTACATTCCATCAAATATACGGTAAGATACACTGTTATTTGACATAATACTAATGAAAACTGTCTTCTTATCAATTAGAATTTTTATTTTATATTCATAGAAAGAGCTCTTTTAGACTTATTTAGACCTACGGGTTTATTATATGCACTCTTGGCATACATAAAAAGGTAAATATAAGCAAAATTATTTGGCTAATTTTTCCTAAAATTTCTTCACTTTTATAGCCCAGCTCTTCTGAACCACTTTCTGACTCAGAACTGTCAATGTCTGTGGTTTTTCCACATACCACTTCTTTAAAAACAACAAAACAACAAAAAACCCAAAAAACATTGGGAATTTAGATTTAGATTTTTAAAAGAAAAATATTCTGTCTGCCTATTTAATTTGAACCCCTAACCCATAAATCAACAAACATTTTTCTCGGAAAATAAATTACCTGCTGAAAGCTGAGAAATTTTATCTGTCTGGCTAAACATAATTAAAATGTCAAAGATGAAAAATGCACAAGTATCAGGTAAGTAACTAGCGGAGTGGATGGGATTTTCTATCACAGGGGGAAAATGTTTGGAGCTAGTAATGATACTATGACATATATATATGTCCTCAACTTTCATGGCCAGCTCAGCTCTAGATGGTTGGTTTTTAATTTCAGAAAGGAAAAAAAAATAGAAAAGAAAGAAAAGAAAATAGAAGAAGAAGAAAGGGGGAAAAAGAGGGGGGAGCGGAAAGAGCGAAGACCCACTACATTTTCTAAGGCTTAACCCTCTGCTTTTATTTGGAAACTCAGCCTAAGCTTGTTAAGGTTCTATTAATACTTGTGCAGAACCCTTTCCCTATTTACCAGAAGGACAGAAATAGCTTTAGCTTTAGGAAAGAAATAGCTTTAGCTTTAGGAAAGTAACTTAACTGATAAGATGACCATTCAGTACTTCCTTGCTGTTAAATATCCAGAAATAGCATATGTGTACTATAAGTCTTTTGCAGTCTATCAGGTGTACACTGCACCCCAATCTAAAATGTAAACTTCTGACTTATGTCACTGGAACCACGGAAGATGGAATGTATGGGGGAGGGGGCAGGGGGTGAGATCTGTGTGGTTTAGAAATATGCAAAATCAATGTAGTAATTTTTTGATAGGAAGGTAATATTCCTATCAAAGTGTTTTTAAAAGTTATTGCCATTTTAACTCTTAAAATGACTTCATAATTCATTAGTCGCTTTGGTTTTCATCCCCGGTGGAGATTTTTAAATCCCCAAATTATCACGAATCAAAAATACAAATAAATGAGTGTCATCAAAGAATGTAAACATTTCAGAGGGACTCTCTGATGACTCAGAGTTCAAATTCCACTGTGCAGAGAATGCTGTCAGTCTTCAGGTTATTAATATAAGTAAAACCACATGAAACTGAAAATACTCTGGTTGTTAACAAACTGATAACCATTGCTAACAATTCTTTTTTTCTGGAAGAAATTTCAGGCAGTGTTTTTGTTTAACTCGTGACTCATTTTTTTTTTTTTTTTTTTGGCTGCGCAGCATGTGGGATCTTAGTTCCCCGACCAGGGTTCAAACCCGCACCCCCTGCATTGGAAGCGTGGAGTCTTAACCACTGGACCACCAGGGAAATCCCCCTGCAACAATTTACTGAATGCCTACCCTGTACCAGAGCTGTGCTGTGTAGTTCGGTGACCACCAGCCACTTGTGCCTACTGAGCCCTTGAAAGATGGCCAGCGCAATTGAGGAATTAAACTTTTAAATGTCTGTATTTAATTTTAATTAACTTATTTTTAAGAACTGATGATACTCAATTCAGTTATTAGAAAACTCTGAAGTATGTTTGGAACAATCTGGGTGTGTAAATATACTATTTCAAGTCTACATTTTATGAAATGCAAATACAATTCGAGTATTTATAAATAAAAATTTAGCATCCAAATTGAGATACATTGTAACTGTAAAATACACACTGGATTTTGAAAACTCAGTACAAAAAAAACTCACTAAAATATCAAGTTATTTTTATATTGATCACATACTGAAATGATAATATTTTTGATATTTGGGGTTAAATAAAAATTATTGAAATTAATTTCACCGGTTTCTTCTTCATTTAAAAATGTGGCTACTAGGGACTTCCCGGTGGTTCAGTGGTTAAGACTCCACACTCCCAGTGCAGGGGGCCTGGGTTCGATCCCTGGTCAGGGAACTAGATCCCTCACGAGGCATTGAGGATCCCCTGTGCTGCAACTAAGACCCAGCGCAGCGAGATAAATAAATATAAATAATATAATAGAAATGTAAATAAATATATTTTTTTAAGTGTGGCTATTAGAAAATTTCAAATTACATATGTGGGTTGCATTCTATCTCTGTTGGACAGCTCTGTGCTGGAGACCTCTACGGTAGAGTCAAAGATGATTGCCTCTATCCCTTGATCTCAAGAACGCCTACGGCTTCAATTTCAGTTAGCCTGAGCCATTTGTTTTTCCCATCTTCTTTAGCCATCAGTTACATCACATCGCAACCAGTACACAAATACAAGCTCCTGGGCCTAAAGATGGAAATGTGGATGAATCAACATGAATTCATTCATCCTACTAAAAAAGGTCAGCCCAGAGGAAATTGTATATTGATGCTAAAATAAAAATATAATTTTGATATACGATTACTAATAAATTCTCATTGTTCTTTGCTTTCAACACACTCCAACTTTTTCTCCTTTAGGAGAATTTAATGATCTCCTGCTTGACCAAAGTCCCCTACATTTCTCAATTCACTTATTCAGGTTTCAATATAGACTAAGACACGGCAGTGTATTAGTTCTCTATTGCTGCTTAACAGATTACACCCCCCCCCCCAAATTTAGCAGCTTCAAACAAGGAGTAACACTTATCTCACAGCCTCAGGGTCAGGAATCTGGGCGTGGCTGAGGTGCGCTCCGCCCCCTCGGGCTCAGAACCTCCCACGGACCCAGTCCTCCCAAGACCCAACTGGGGGCGGGTGGGGGTGGGTGGGGGTGGGGAGTGGCCCTCTGAACACATGTGTGAGGCTACTGTCAGGTCTCCCTTAAGTCCTCACTGGCTCTTGGCCAGAGACACTGGTTCCTTGTGGATGGACCTCTCCGTGGAGAAGCCGAGTGGATTCCCTCAGAGCCTGAATGAGACGAAGACAGGGCAAGCAAGATGGAAGCCTCCATCATCTCCTGACCTAATCCCCGCAGGTCGTCCTATCACTTGCCATTTTCCACGTGCTAGAAGTGAGTCATTAGGTCCAGCCTACACTCAGGGGAGGGAGGCGGTTATTACACCAGGAGCTGGGGATGATCCCTGGGACCATCTTAAAGGCTGCCTACCACAGGGAATAAGCTGGTTGTGAGCCATTTGAACTTTAACCAAAATTGGTTAATGATCCCTTGAATAATTGAGAGTGATTCGGAGCAAAGTCCTTAAAGTGACTCTTTTTCCATTGTTAACCATAAATCTGGAGGTGTAATCAAATGTTTTTGATACCTGTGTGTATAGTATTGCAGTCGTAACTGACTGAAGACATTTGGTTACTGTTTGCTGGAACACTGGGGTTTTTTAGGATTATGTTTATGATAATTGAAAAAATAAACCTGAAGTATATGAAATATGATCCATCCCCTAAAATGTTAATAGCATCATTAAAATTCTCCAAAACTTTATTTTAAAACTCCATAGACAGAAGTGCCCAGGAATGGTTTTGTCCATAGGGGAGTAATCCTCAATCACTCTTTAGACTTTTCTATGTTACTGGCAAGGTTTCAGTATTTCTGCTGCTTTTCCATGGCGTGAAAACTTGTGCTGCTCTGAGAATAACACCCAATTCCCATTTTAAATTAAAGGGCTCATATAAAATTGATCCCCCCCTCCTTTCATTTAACTAACTCATCTCTCACTGCACCCCGACAGGAGTTTTCCATTGTGACCTGACTTATCCGGTGATCTTTCCCTGCAGGGCCATCACATAGCAATCGTCCTGATTGATAACAGATCCTTTATACTGCTTTCTATCAAACCATATCCTTCCCTCTCCTTCCTTTAAAAGGCTGCTGAAGCTCACCTTCCAGACTAACCCCAGCAGAATTTTTTTTTTTTTAAGTACAGCTTTCTGTCTCTGGGTTTTTTGGTTTGTTTGTTTGTTTTTTAATTAACTTTTATTGGAGTATAGTTGCTTTACAATGTTGTGTTAATTGCTGCCATGCAGCAAAGTGAATCAGTTATACATTTACATATATCCACTCCTTTTTAGATTCTTTTCCCATATAGGTCATTACAGAGTATTGAATAGAGTTCCCTGTGCTCTACAGTAGGTTCTTATTAATCTGTTTTATATATAGTAGTGTGTATGTGTCAATCCTAATCTCCCCAGCAGATTTTTAATCACACAAATCTAATCAGACTTGAATTAAGGTGCAGACCAGGGAAGGATTGGGAGTTGCTATTAGATTGGTGTATTGAAATCTAAGATTTCAGAGGTCGAGGACTGTCAAGGTGTAACCTTGAAAATGGACTGGTACATTTTAATCACAGTGGTTGGCAGCAATGGTGTCAATGTTCTTTGAGGATAGATGGTTGGATGGGTGTACATCATCACGATCACAGTTGGATGGAGAGGTGCAAAGAAATGAAGAGAGTTACTGGATGGGGGTGCAACTTGATTCAGGAAATGAAAGGTTATGTAAGAAGTTATAGTTAGAAAAGAGTGGCAGTGATCAAGAGGAATACATAATGTACTGGATTTTTCTTTTAAACCCCAAAACCAAAAACATGGTTTGAAGAAGTGATTAGCCAAATAAAGACTGGCCAGTGTGAATTATTCTGGAAGGTGCACCCAGTTTCTCATCACCTGACACCTAATCAATAACCTGTGATCCTAAGTTTACCTGTCGCAGCCAGCCTGAGCTTCTCTTAGTCAGATAAGAAAACTTGCAACTCTGGGAAAGTATACAAATAAGCTTTTAGATGGTAAAAAAAAAAAAAAAAGCCAAATTATAATGTTAATATTTTTTAATAGGTGTTGTCATAAACTTTGTAATCATTGTTTGTTTTAGTGTCTATGTTTTGTTCATGATTTGAGGTATTGAATATGTTTAAGAGAATCTGACAGACTTATGTTTTTAAGTGAAATACTTAGAAATATTTAACTAATTAAATTTATAATTAATGTTTAAGCATTTAAAGGAATCTGGGGGTTTTTTGTTCTTTTTGGGGCGGGGTGCCGTGCTGCACAGCTTGCAGGATCTTAATTCCCCGACCAGGGATCGAACCCAGGGCCCCTGCAGTGGAAGCGCACAGTCCTAACCACTGGACCACCAGGGGATTCCCGGGAATCTGATTATTCAATCTACAAGTTTTGCCTTATTATGCATGTAAATACTCCTTAAATGCTGAGGAGGTCTGATTGATTGATTAGGTATTTGAGGTGCTAAAGAGGAAAAAATTTACTAAGTGTGTGACTTACGATTTGAAATGTCTAAGAGAATTTGACAAAACAAATATTTAGGGAGATTTAATAATAAATTATAATTAATAATTTAAATTTATAGATGATTATTAACCAAGAACAAGTAAAAATGAGTGTTTTAAAGTTCAAGACAAACTATATTAGATTTATAAATAAAATAAGATTTGTAAGTAGAGCTCAAAAGCCTCAAAAAACTAAGTCCTAAAATTTGCAGCCATAACTGAATAGTAATTAAAATAAAATTAGCTGTAAAATGCCCCAGAACATCGATTGGTTACATAAATTATGATTCATCCATATGAGAGAATTTCTAACTATTAAAAATAATTTTGTAGAAAAATCAACATGGACAGCATTTGATTTTTTTAAAGCAAGCTATAAAATTGTATTATAAGATGGTCCTATTTTCTAAAAATATTAATTTTTTTAAAAGTCTATGTATACATACATGCATAGAGAAAAATTTGGATGGACTAACATCAAATTGTTAGTAGTTACTAGTTGGTACTTATAGGTATTTGGGTATGGGTGTGTACTTCCTAATTTTTTTTTGTATTAAACATATATACTTCTGCTAGAAAAAGAATATTCTTTTTAACAGAGAGAGGAGAAAAAGGAGGTAATAGTGTGGAAGTAGCAACGAAGAACTAGGAGAATGTCCACAGTCCAGGCTCCACCATACCGTCATCCCTCCGTATCCACAGAGGATTGGTTTCAGGACCCCAATGCATATAAAATTCCAAGGATGTTCAAGTCCCTTATATAAAAGGGCCTGGTATTTGCATATAACCTATGTGCAACCTCCTGTACGCTTTAAGTCATCTCAAGATTACTTATAATACCTAATACTTGTAAATGGTATGTAAATAGTTGTAAATACAATGCAAATGCTATAGGCTATCCGTAACTCACAGCTGGGATGAGGTGGGACTGATAGAGTGGGTGACCCAGGGTAAATCTAGAAGGAGAATAAGATTTCAGCAGACTGGAAGTGGCAAGGGAAATGGTGAGAAAGGGAAATGGTTCATTCAGGACAGAAACAGCATCAAGTATCAGGACATGGAAACAAGGTAGAACATAATTATCTAGTTCACTATGACTCTAACTTTGGGTTTATACGGAAGAGTGGTGGAAATAAAAACAGGGTACAGACAAGGCTGTTGTTACCAAGAGACTCCAAGATACAGTGGATTAAATAGGATCAAAGGTTATTTCTCTCCTGCAGCAGTCTAGAGGTACATAGGTAGTAGGTAGCCCAGGCTTTCAGGGTTCTCATTCGAATCCTAAATACCTTCCATGTGTGGCCCCACATCCCTAGGATGCTGCCTTTATCTGCATCATCAAAATGGGATTACTGTCATGTCCATGTTGCAGGTCAGAGGAAAGAAAAAGCACATATGGAAGGCAAGAAATTTCCTTTAAAAAATAATTTATTTTGGGCTTCCCTGGTGGCGCAGTGGTTGAGAGTCCACCTGCCAGTGCAGGGGACACAGGCTGGAGCCCTGGTCCGGGAGGATCCCACGTGCCGCAGAGCAACTAAGCCCGTGCGCCACAACCACTGAGCCTGCGCTCTAGAGCCCGCGAGCCACAACTACTGAAGCCTGGGCACCTGGAGCCCATGCTCTGCAACAAGAGAAGCCACTGCAATGAGAAGCCCACGCACCACAAAGAAGAGTAGCCCCCGCTCCCTGCAACTAGAGAAAGCCCGCGTGCAGCAATGAAGACCCAACGCAGACAAAAATAAATTTAAAATTTTTTTAAAAATTTATTTTGAAATGATCCCAAATTTACAGAAAATTTGTCTGAATAGTAAAAAAAATTCCCATATCTCCTTCACCTAGATTCTTCTGTTAACATTTTATTGCATTTATTCTGTTGTGTTCATGCTCTCTTTACAGACACATATAGAGAGAGACTAGTCCCTAAACCCTCTGGTTTGTATTTCCCCCAAGCAAAGACACCTTCTTACATAACTAGGGTATGAACCCTTCACAGATATCCTTCAGATTTTGCCTTCAACAATGTTTCTTTCCCTTTCTGGTCCAGGATCCTACTCAGGAATATGTGTTACATTCCACTGTTATATTTCTTCAGGCTCTTTAGCTGTTTGAATGCCTCAGTCTTTTGCATCCTGGACAGTTAACGCTACAGGTCTTACATTATGTGGAAGGACCCTCAGCTTTAGGCTAGCTCATGTTTCCTCATGACCAGACTCTGGTAATTCATTCTTGGAAAGAACACCACAGAAATGACACTGTGTTCTTCTCAGTACATCCCATCAAGAGACATGCCATGTTGACCTGTCCTATAGGTGATGTTAACCTTGATCACCTTGTCAAGTTGGTGTCTGCTAGGTTTCTCCTCTATAGAGTCATCAATTTCATCACTTTGTAATTGATTCGTATTTTGTAGGGAGGTATTCTGAGATTGTACCACTATTCTATTCCTACCATCTGCCTTAGCATCCACTGATGACTTCTGTCTGAATCCACCGGCTCTATGAAGGCTAGCAAATGTTAACGCTTCATAACATGAAATGTGGCATCATCATAGGCTTTACTGAAGCAAAGTTTTAGAGAGGCCATTGTGATCCCAGTGGGAAGAGGACAGAGATGGTGGTAGTGGGTGATGGTAATAATCTGGGCAAGACAGTTGCGAAAATGATTGGCAACTGAGGGTAGAATGGAGGGAGGGAACATAGTAAAAAGATATTTAGGACACAGCTCCTGATCTAGATCTGGTGACGAACTGAATGTGAAGATTTAAGAGACGTTACTACGAGGGTGACTGGTGAGACCAGGGCAGTGTGTCTCAGGAGGAGCACATTTTGGTTATTTCGAAAATGGGTATGCAGTTGGTGAGGCAGGTATAAACTGCAGGTGGAGAACCTGGAATCTTTGGCATCGAGATGGTACTGGAAGGAGATGAGATCACCAGGAGGGCAGAGAGGAGAGAAAAGATTTTAACTCAATGGAACACCAGTGCTGCAGGAGAGAAAGAGGAAGTGGAGCCAGCGAGGAGGGTTAAGAGGTATTATCTGAGTGGCAAGACAACTGAGACAGTGGCTGTAGTTAAATAAGACAGCAGACTAGCTGGCTACCACCTAAGAGAAGTCTGAAGGAATAGAAACTAAGACTACAAGTTTTGCATGGGCGTGGAGGAGAGTGGAGAAAGATAAAAGCCAAAGAGCCCTGGGTAGGCAGGGGACAGCACAGAGACCCCAAGTGAACGTTTGTGTAGGAAGAGTGGGAAACCCACAACTAATTAGCATTCCCTTTTCCTCCATCAGCTTCTTGGCGCTGAGCTGGGGCCACTCCTTTTATACCTCCACAGCCCAAAAAAGTGTTTCCTTTCTTCCATCATCTGCTCTCTCCACTCACCACCCAGACCCACAGAGGAAAAGAAAACACCACGAGCTTTACTGTTACTATCTTGTTACCAAACACAAACTATGCTTATAGTTTTAAATATTTTACTTCAAGGGCTTCCCTGGTGGCGCAGTGGTTGAGAGTCCGCCTGCCTATGCAGGGGACACGGGTTCGTGCCCCGGTCCGGGAAGATCCCACATGCCGCAGAGCGGATGGGCCGCTGAGCCTGCACGTCCGGAGCCTGTGCTCCGCAACGGAAGAAGCCACAACAGTGAGAGGCCCGCGTACCGCACCAAAAAAAAAAAAAAAAAATTTTACTTCGAGAAACTACAAGAGAAATAAGAACAAAGCGAAAACTCTGCAAAAATAGCAGTAGAGCAGTTTGTTAGTTACTGTCTTCTCTGAGGACCTATGAGGTGCCTGGGGTAGTCCTTAGTTGGGTTGGGTCCTGAATCAAATGATTCCTTTTTTAAACCCAAGGTTACTTCTGCTGCTGACTCTTGCACGCATACAATTCTCAGTTTCTTTCTTCCTTTTTTTTTTTGTTAAAAAAAATGTATTTACTGAGATTAAATTCCCATACCACCAAAGTCACTCAGTTGAAACTTACAATTCAGTGGTTATAGTATATTCCCAGAGTTGTGCAATCATCACCATGACGTAAGTTAAGAAAATTTTATCACCACCCAGAAAGAAACCTCAGACCCCATTAGCAGTCAATCCTCATCTGCAATACACACCGCCCGTCCCCCCGCCCTCCAGCCCTAGGAAACCACTAATCTACTTTTGGTCTCTATCGATTTGCCTATTGTGGACATTTCATATTAATGGAATCATATCATATGTGGTTTTTTGTGACTGGTTTCGTTCACTTAGCTTAATATTTTTAAGGTTCACCATGTGATAGCATCTATCTTTCATTTTTTTGGTCAAATAATATTCCATTGTATGGATACACCAAAATTTTGTTTGCCCATTCATCATTTGATGGGCATTTGGGCTGTTTCCACTTTTTGGTTATGATGAATAAAATTGCCGAGAACATTCACGTACAAGTTTTTGTATGGACATACGTTTTCATCTCGCTTGGGTATGTACCTAGCGGTGGAACTGCCAAGTCATACAGTGACTCTATGTTTAATCTTGTGAGAAACTGCCAGACTGTTTCCCAAAGCAGCTGCAACATTTTCAGTGTCCACCAGCAACGTATGAGGATTCTGATTTCTCTTCATCCTCACCAACACTTGTTAACTGTCTTTTTGATTCTCAGTTTCTTCTGATCAGAACTTTCTGCTCTTCTGTCTGGATGGGATTCAGGCCCCAGCTAAACTGCCCTTCTATGCTTTAGCAGCCTGTGGTACTCCTGAGCCCTGTGGACAAGAAAAGCAAGTCCTTTTTGGGAATTCCCTGGTGGTCCAGTGGTTAGGACTCAGTGCTTTCACTGCTGGGGCCAGGGTTCAATCCCCAGCCAGGGAACTAAGATCCCCACAAGCTGCACGGCATGGCTAAAAAACCATAAAAATAAATTAATTAATTAATTTTAGAAAGAAAGAAAGAAAGAAAAGCAAGTCCTTTTTTTATCTCTAAAAATTCCACTGCTAGGCTTTGGGCCAAACTGCACTGACCTGGCCTCCCTGTCTTTGCCCTTCCTGAAGTCCTCATTCCCTGGTTCCTTAGGGGGCAGGGCGTTAGGAGGCTATCCTGCCCTCCCCCACCAATTAGTCCCCTTCTTCTCCTTGCCCCTTCAGTGTTGTGGCTCCCCCAGGTCCTTTCCTCTTTGCTGGATACTGGGCTAGGAGAGTCGCTTTCGGTCTTCCTTGATATGTAAATGGACCTAAGTTTGCTCTCTCATAACCCCCTTCCCACAGGCTCACTCTTTTCTATTCCATTTGTCTGACGTATGTTAATTAGCTGGGTGTTAAGACTTTCTTGGTTTGCTAAAACGCTACCTCTTTCCTTCAATTTTGTTTTTATTTTCATTATTTTATGTATTGTTGGTTACTGAATTCATGATTTCCTCCTTGAGCCTAATATCACTTAGCAGAGTGGTCACAAACGTCCCAGATTTGGGATTCGGATTTATATTATTAACTTTTTGGCTTTACTGTAGTGTGATGAGAGAGTATAATGTATTCTTTTGAGATTAATTTCTGTGACCTAGTATATGATCAATATTTTAAAAGTGACTTGGAAGTTCAAAACGGAGATATTTTCTCTGCATGTAAGATACCGATTCAAATAGGTATGTAAACCTCCTCTTTGTTAATTATGTTGTCCAAATCTTCTATATCCTTAGTTTTTTTTTTTTTTTTTTTTTTGGCTGCACAGCATGGCACGCGGGGATCTTAATCCCCCGACCAGGGATTGAACCAGCATCCCCTGCAGTGGAAGCTCAGTCTTAACCACTGGACCGCCAGGGAAGTCCCCCTAGTTACTTTTGACAATTTAAGTTGGGCCAAGTCGTCATGACAACAGATGCCACCATCTTCATAACTTGTCTTCTTTCCATGAAATCCTTCCTTTGACCTCTTGAATCATCCATCTCTCCCTGCTTCAGGATTTATGTTATTAGACTTCTTTGGAATGGGAATAATGGTACCTAACTTATGGGATTGTAATGAGAATTAAGAGAGATAATAGTTGTAAAGTGATTAGTACAATGTTTGGCACATTATAGGCACTCACATGGTAGCAATTATTATACTGAGGCATAATGGTTTAAGGGAGAATGGATTCAAGCCAACCTGAATTCCATTAGCCTCTTACTAGCTGAAAGACCTTGGGTGTGTCACCCAACAGCTCTGAGCCTTAGATTTCTTTCTTTCCTTTTTTTTTCAATTGGGGTATAGTTGTTTTACAATGTTGTAAAGTGAAGTGAAGTAGAGTAGCAAAGTGAAGTAGAGTTCCCTGTGCTATACAGCAGGTACTGAGCCTTAGATTTCTAACTGGAGAAACCATTCCATCTCATTCCTAATGACAAGCCAGAGATAACCAGTTTGCATTTTGGTGTACTGCCTTCCAGTCATTTAGGGATATGTATATATATATATATTTGTTTATACTTTAACCTAACACAGGTTATACTATATAGTTTTGTATCCTTTTTACCCCAAACTCTTTGAAAGCATAATTTTTTAAAAATTGAAGTATAGTTGATTTACAACGTTGTGTTAATTTCTTCTGTATAGCAAAGTGATTCAGTTATATATATATATATTATATATATATATACACACATATACACATTCTTTTCTGTTATATGACCTTGTTGTTTATGAAAGCATAATTTTTAATTGTTCCCATTTTTTGTGTTAACTTCTAAGTCATCCATGTTATATTTCTTTGTAAAACAAAATATACACTTGAAATCTATTCAGTATAGCAGCTAACAACTAATCTGTAGAAGAATCATATGAATTAATTTCTAGGCATTGATTTTGGAACCTATCTATTGTGTGTTAGATTGCATTCCCCCTCACCTATCCCCCAAATATTTTGGAGTCCTAACCCCCTGTACCTCAGAATGTGACCTTATATGGAAATAGGGTTTTTACAGAGGCAATCAAGTTACAGTGAAGTCATTAGGGTGGGTTCTAATCCAGTATGACTGGTGTCCTCGTAAAAAGAGGAAATTTGAACACAGAGACACACGCACACAGGGAGAACATCATGTGACGATGAAGATAGAGATCAAGGTGATACAGGAGAAGCCAAAGAATGCCAAAGATTTTCAGTAAGGCCCCAGAAGCTAGGAGCACTGAGGTATGGGACAGATTCTCCCACAAGGCTCTCAGAAGGAAACTTACTCAAATCTCTAGCCTCCAGAACCGTGAGACAATACATTTCCATTGTTTAAGCCATTCAGTTTGTGGTACTTTGTTACAGCAGCCTTACCAAACTAATACATTTTCTGTTGCCAGGAATTGTAAGGAGATGATTATTTTAAAATCATCTTAGACATAAACAGTTATCACAAAATTCTGCCATCAGAGGTTTGCAGTTCACCTGTGTACCACCAAGTTTGCATCTTGGAAACAGTTCCCAAGGTTATGCTATAGTTCATCTCATTTAGGTGGGTTAGTAAGATGACAGTAAAGAGTAGCTGATGATATCTAAGGAAGGATAGTTATCTTCTGCACGTTCAGGATGACTTCACTAATCCATCGTTTCAAAATCTTTTCTCCCCCAAATCTTTTTATTATAGAAAATTTCTAAGAGAAGTATAATGAGCTTATGTCACTGTCACTTAGGTTTGATATGACTCACACATGGTCAATTTTGATTCCTCCACTCAAATCCTCCACATCAAATAATTTTGAAGAAAATCTCAAATTTTCTATCATTTTAAACAGCTTTTTTGAGATCTAATTGCCAAGCCATATAGTTCGCTTATTCGGTGTACGATTCAATGGTTTTTAGTATATTGACAGAATTGCGCAACCATCACCATAATCTAATTTTCGAACATTTTCATCATCCCAAAGGAACCCTCTGCTCATTACCTGTCATTTTCTATTCCTCCCTCAACCTCCCCATTTTATATTTTACCCGTAAATATTTCACAGGCACTGCTACAAAGATAGGAACTATTTTAAAAATACGTAACAATATCATTAGTGAACATAGAAAATTTTGAATAATAATTATTTAACATCAAAGATAAAATCTGTGGTCACGTTTTCTTGATTATTCTATACACGTTTTTCACTTTGCTTAAGTCAGAAGCCAAAAAAATCCTCACACTGCACACTGCAATTGCTTGATGTATCTGTTCGTTTTCTTTTAACCTAAAGGTCAACCGTCTAACTCTCTCTTTCTCTTTCTTCTTACAAATTTTTGTTGAGGAAACCAGGCTATTTGTTCTATAAACCTTACTAGGGCCTGGAATTTTCAGACTGTATCCTTGTGGCATTGTTTACCATGTTCCACGGTCCCATGTGTTTCCTATAAATTGGTAGTTGAATTTTAATGGGGTCTTAATCAGATTCAAATGTTTTTTGTTTGGATAAGACTTCTTCATAGGTGCAAGTGTGCTGTCGAACTGCCTTTTAAATATTCTTTTACTGTGAAATACATCATACTTACAGCAGTGTATAAAAATAATTATATATTTTAGAGAAGAATAATAAAATGAACAAGCACCCATCACAAAGGTTAAGTAGCAATAGAGTACTGCTATGAATAGACTCTAGTTTATCCTTTTGATAGTGGACATTGTCCCCAGATTGTCCCCAGTCTTTTGATGTTACAGACGATAACGCTACGAACATTCTTGCTCATGGTTCCCGGTGCTCGTGTGCAGAGTTTCTCTAAAGTGTATGTGTGTCCAGGGCTGAAACTGCTGGTGTAAGGTGTGCAGATGTTCAACTCCAGTAAGTGATGGCAAATTATTGTCCAAAGTGTTTATACCCATTTAGACTCCCACTAGCAGTGGACGAGAGTTACCCATTGATTCGAATTCTTGCTAATGCTTGGTATTGTCAGATTTTGCCAATTGGTGGGTTCAAATTCTCTATTAATAAAAGATGTGTAAAATTGTACTATATATTTGATATTTCAACTGAATTCGCAGGAATCCTATTAAAATATTCCTTCTGCTTGTCCCTTATTTTCAGGAAAACAACGCTTTGTATTTTAAAAGTGACATTAAGGCATTTCACCTATAGATTGTCATTGGAAATATGTAACAATTTTTGAAGGGGGAGAGAGAGATTTGTGTAATTTAAGGGCTGGAGAGATATTCATGAGATGAAAGACTACTTACTCATAGCTATGCAGCAGCTAAGCATTATGGTGGTAAGAATCTATAGATAAAATAGATCCTTTGTAGGGCCAATGCAAGACCCTCCATTCAACCCAGAAACAAACTTACTCTTTTTTCTTCCGTTTCTTCTTTCTTCTCATTCCTCCTGCTTGCTTCTTGCAACGAGTTCTGGAACCAAAATTTTACACGAGGGTGTGCATAACTAGACAAACAATCTAGGGCTCCAGATAATGTGGGGCTACCTTCCTTAGAGCGTTGCTGTGACAAACAAATTAGGTATCATATTAGATATGGCTCTCGGCACACTTCCAGGAATGATGGGCATCACCTCACCTTCTAAATGTTAGCCTAGGGGGAGGAGGGGTGGGAGAGGGATGGGTTGGGAGTTTGGGATTAGTAGATGCAAACTACTACATATAGAATGGAAAAACAACAAGGTCCTACTGTATAGCACAGGGAACTATATTCACTATCTTGTGATAAGCCATAATGGAAGAGAATATGAAAAAAGAATGTATATATATATGTATAACTGGGTCACTTTGCTGTACAGTAGAAATTAACACAACATTACAAATCAACTATACTTCAATAAAATAAATTTTAAAAAATAAAATAAATAAAATTTAAAACAATGTTAGCTTATACCTCATACTCCAAAATGTTTCAGTCCATAAAATTTTCTCTTTCTAGAATTATTTTTCTCCACCAGTTTCCAGGGAAAATCAAGAGTACATAGAAACCATTCTTATTTCTCCCCTTTTACTACCTCTCCTCACAGCTTTCTGCCTTATGTCTAAGATTCTTTGAAAACGCAGCAATAAATTTTGAATTGATTTTGTGTCCTTGAACAGTGCTCCACCCAAGCTGATATGTTTCAAACTTGTAATCATTAGTTTCTTTGAAAGCAGTAATCAAGCTGTAAATAAAAGGTAATGCCTTAGATCTTGGCAATTGGAAGGCCTGCTAGCCCACTTTTCTTCCCATCACCAGCCTGCCTCACTGCTTTTATGTGTTCATGTCTCACTGAACTCAACGTTTCTTTCTCTAGCTCTGTCTAACCTAAGGTAGATGCTTAAAAATTTTTTTTTTTTTTTTACTTTTCATTGTGGTAAAAATGCACGTAACATAAAATTTACCATCTTAACCATTTTTAAGTGTACAGTTGTGTTAAATACATGCACATTGTTGTGCAACTGATCTCCAGGACTCTCTTCATCTTGCAAAACTGAAACTCTGTCCCCACCAAACAACACCTCTCCATTCCCCCTCTCCCCAGACCCCAGTCCCAACCCAACTGCTCTTTCCGTCTCTACAAATTTGACTACTCTAGGTAACTTATATGGGTAGAATCACAGCGTTTGTGTTTTTGTGGCTGGCTTATTGCACTTAACATGTCCTCAAGGTTCATCCACGTTGTAGCATGTGCAGAATTTCCTTCCTTTTTAAGGCTGAATAACAGTCCAATTGTATGTATATACCATATTTGTTTATTCACTTGATTTTGTTTATCCATTCATCTGTGGATGGACATCTGGGTTGCTTCCACCTTTTGGCTATTGTGAAAACTGTTGGTATGAATATGGGTGTACAGATATCGTTTCATTAACCTGCTTTCAATTCTTTTGGGTATATACCCAGAAGTGCAATTGCTGGATCATATGGTAATTCTATTTTTAATTTTTGGAGAAATTGTCACATTGTTTTCCATAGTGGCTACACCACTTTTAAAGTTTCTGTTATGCTCTAGGGGAGAAAGTTATCCTACTCTAGACTACAGCTGAGGAAAAGGATTGTATGGCCGAGAACGTGCAGTCAATTATCACGCTTGATTAGAACATGATTAAAATAATTAAAAGCATGGAATTCCTAGAACCTGGAGACACATTATAAACCACGTGGTCTACTGCGCTCACTTACAGGTGAGTAAACTGGGACTCTGAGAGAACAAGTGCTTGGGAAGGTCAAGGGCTGGTTAAGGGAAGAATCAGAGCCGGCATCCATGGCTTTCCAATCTTCAAATTATTGCCATGAAAATAATTTCAACTTGAAATATTATGTGATGAAGAACAAGAATTACGGGATGGTTAATTCAAAACATCCCCTGGGATGCACTGTGTGTTCTGCTTTTGTTTCTATGGCTGGTTTTTAGCCTCCGTGATTGCCTTGGTTGACATTGAAACCGAGCCTGTTTTTCTCGCTGCCACTGTGGACAGCGTCCTGGGCGTCCTAGGAGATGGAGGGGGAGACAAAGAAAATCGGTCCGCAGTTAGGATCCACCGGGCGTGGACCCCGACCCTCTGCTCGCCGGCGCGCCAGCCAGAGGCGTCCGCGTGTGGCGCGGATGTAGCTCCCATCCTGCGGCCTCAAAGGCCCCCGCGCGCGAGCGGCTGGCTCCCTGAAGAGTCCCCACGCTCCGGGACCCGAACCAGAGGGTTCCGGGACGCCCGGGGGCCAGGCAGCTCTGGCCGTGCCTCCTTCCCAGCCGGAGCCGCGGAGCCCCTGCGACTTCCCTGGCGGAACCGCGCCCAGTCTCCCCCGCCACAGTCGGGGGGCCCCGGGCGCCGCGGAGCTCGGGCTGCGGACCACGGTGGGCACGTGGGCTCGGCCGCAGCGCTGCGCCAGGCACCGGCGCCCCGGCACAGCCCCTGCCGGTGGGGAGAGGGATCCTCCCCCCCGTCTACTTTGCACCAGTCCGAGGGAATTTGCGGTCGGTGACGCGCATCCTTAAGCGAGCCACCTGCAGCGCGGGGCGCGCCGCTGAGGGCGGCATCGCAGGGCTGCGCCGGCGCGGCCTGGGGACCCCGGGCTCGGGAGGCCATGCCGGCGTTGGCGCGCCTCGGCGGCCGGCTGCCGCTGCTCGGTAAGGCTCCGCTCGCCCGCTCGAGCCCCCGCGGCCCCCGGCCCCCACCCCGCGCGGGGACCGGGCGCGCGCCTCCTCCGTCCCCGCCGCCGCGCGCCTCCCCGCCCCGCTCCTTCCCTCGCTCCCGCGCCCCTCCCCTCTTTCGCGCCCTCCAGGCTCGCCCAGAACCCGCCCGCGGCCCCGGCCTGGCCCATCCCGCGTCCTCCTCCCCCTCCTCTCGCGTCGCCGCTCCGACTCGGGCCGCGGTACCCACCGGCGGCCGCGACCCCGCAGGCGGCCTCGCCGAAACGCTGCCCGGGGCCGCGGCCGCCCCGCCCGCCTCTCTGGCTGCCCGCTCGGCCCGCGCGCCCGGATAGTGGGCCGGCAGCCCGAGTCTGCGGCCCCGAGCTGGGCGCCGGGGTCCGGGACCTCGCCTGCACCGACCCCGGCTACCGTAGACTCCTGGGTGGCGTCTTTAACTCTTCTTTTGAGGTTTTGATTTAGGGAGTGAACTCTGATGGGAAGATGCGCCCGCGTTCTCCCCCAAAGCGAGTCATCTCGGGTAACGACCCCCTACCCGCCGAATGTCGGTTGGATCAATGAATAGTTACTTTGGAAATATTATGCAAACGGGGTTTACATCTTAAAATACTAGCTACCCCCTCCTCCTGTACTCGATTTTTATCCCGGCATTAAACCCCAAGGGGCTTTTCAAGGACTCAGCTGACTGTTCCCAAATATTCTGGGTAGCACAGTTGTTACTGGAAAAAAAAAAAACACCCTTTAGATCCAGTTCATCTATTTGGAAAAAACGAGAGGGTTGATTTGCGTTTAGGGTGAAGGAGACAGAGTCTTGGGAGCCAGGAAGGCTCTAGGTCCCCGTCCTAGTTCTGCAGCCTTGGGGGACCAGCCCTCACTGTCCCCGGCCCCGGCATTGTGCTCTGTCCAGTGAAGGAGTCTGGCTGTGACTCCTCCAGCCCCAAAATTCTCGCAGTCTTTCTTGAATCCTCTGTGGTACATAAAATATTTGCAGTATGGACGTGCAGGAATTATTTCCAATAGATTTTGTTTCAAATAATTCAGAATTATAGATTTAAAAAATGTAACAGAAGGGGGAAAAGAGTGGAAAAACATCCTGCATTTCCTAAACATCTTTGTTAATTGGGAAATATGTACATTTCAAATGTATGGTACAATATGTTTTTCAGAGTCTGTTACAAAAAGTTAGCTTTCTGTTATGTATAACATTAGTAGTGAGTGGATTTTTCAGCAGCGTACAAAGGCTTTCGGAAAGTATAAACATCAGTACATGAAACTATAGTTAAGCTGCATTGAATTCTTTTATATTTAGGGACAGTCTCAGAAATTCCTACATCTCTCTCCAGATTTTTCTAAATTAGGTATAATTCACATAGAGCAAATACGCACACATCTTAATAGCACAACTCCATTAGTGTTTGTGTAACCGCGTAATCATCCGATCAAGACACAGAGCACTTCTAACTCCGCCCCCTCTCAGATTATACCCCCCAAAGGTAGCCACTATTCTGACTTCTGATACCATGGTTTTGCCTGTTTTTTGAACTTCGTGTAAACCAAATCATTATGTTTTTTTTTAATGTCCAGCTTTTTTCACTCAACGTTGTGATTATGAGATCCAACCTTGTTCTTAGTAGCAGTGTTGTTGTTTTTCCCATTGCTAGGTGCTATTCCTTAGTATGAATAGATTATACAATTTAATTATCCATTGTTGTTGAAGAACATTTTGATTGTCTCCAATTTTGTGTAATGAAACGTAACACAGCTGTGAATATTCTTTTACATGTTTTGGGGGGACAGAAACACCCATTTCTCTTTGATACCCTCAGGTCTAATTCCTAGATTATAAGGGAAGGCGTATGTCCGTTTTGGTAGGTACTGTCAAACAGTTTTCCAAAGTGGTTTTACCAATTTACATTCCCACTAGCAGTGTATGGGAGCTCCGATTCTTCACATCTTTGCCAATACTTGCTATTACAGATTTTCTTGAATGAAGAAGCACAAAGTGAGAAGCTTAAAAGTGAGGACTTTAAATGTTTAAAAGCTTTACATTCCTTGAATTTTTGGACGCCATCCCCATTTCCCTTATATTGTAAGCTCTACCTTTCATAAATAATGATGAGGTTTTCTAAGTAGTATTTAAAGAATGGACACATGCTCTCCATGGCCTTAGCTGCATTCTGTGCTGATCGTGGCTAGGAGGAGGATTTCAGTATTCCAGTAACTGACAACTCTTTCTCTCATTAGTGTCAGAAAATTCCATTCAGAGCTTTGACCTACACATTTTAGTTGGCATCCTTTGCCCTTGCTGCTTGTCTTACTATTTGCCTTCTTGTGAGCTGGTAGCCTACAGGGGACCGATTCAGGAGGAGGGGGAGGGAAGGGAGGCTATGCAAAGATTGGTTTGAATTGGATGGGACACCGGACTTGGTGACCTGGTGTTAAGGTCCCCTTCGATCCTAAAAGTCTTGGTTCTAATTGTTACCATCATACAAATTTAGATTTAGTCATTCATTTCTTCTTGGGTACTTCACGTGGATCTGTAGTAAATTATCCTCTTAGGTTTAATTATGAACTACTTGGCTCTACTTTTTATAACTAAAAAGACACTTTCATTAATTCTTAGTTATCAGTAAAGATTTTGTTGGTGGTGTTATTGACGTCTCCTGTTGTTTGACTGAAAAAAGTCAGGTGATGACGAGATATTAATTGTGGGGGAGGAAGACTTACTTATATTCCAGGGAAGACTTAAGAAAGAAGAAGAGGAAGCCTGCATGAGAAAGAATTTTTTTATTTGACCAACTTTTATTGAATACCTATTTCAGTGCTAGGCGCATGGGGGTACAAAGATGAAAGAGATAGGGAGGGGAGAACTTACATATAAATAGTTAATTCTGTTCTATTTTAAACATGCGTGGTCATCGCCTTTCCCCAAGAACACATTTCAGCACAGAGCTTGCTTTCAGTGAGTTAAACCTTCCAACACATTTATCGTGATCGCTAAATATCTGTGGATGGAAAACAGCATGCTTCAACGAAGGAAGCTTTGACCAGGTCACAATAGGAATCCCAGGGCTGTCGTCCCCTAAAACTACTTAAACATGGATATACTGTGTCCAATGGTTGTGGGAAAGCAACGGCTCTTCCATTTAAAATAAAACAAATGGGTTGTTCCAGGGTGCAACATGGCCCCTTTTTTTTTTTTTAGGTCCTAGGAAGAAGTAATTTTCCAAATGGTTCTTGGAACAAATTTGTGGACTGCATTTTACTCCCCAGGGAGTATCCCTGCTCAGCTGAGAAGCCCACAGGAGAGCTCAGCTTCATGACTTTCTCCACAATTCTTTTTATTCCCCTCAGCTGGTCATTCTCTAATGAAACTCACAAAGCAATGTGACAAGAGCCCTTACCCATCAGTGTTCAAGATTGCTATCTTGCTGGATCCCCAAGTAGCCACCAGATATTGCCTTAACCTTTGGGTCAAGATTCTGATTTGGGCAAAAAAGCAAATAATCTCAAAAGTATGGTATCTTATCATTTTTCTTGATTTTGAAAGGGATCTTGGAGAGGACAGGAATAAGAATTTGCAGAGGGGAAATTGAGGGGCTGAAAATTCGCTTGGCCTGCTTTGTAATTTGCTGAGCTTGGTCTCGCCACTATGCTCCCTCCTTTATTCACTCTGAAATAGCAAAGTCTTGTGAATCTCACAGTAGATGGTTTGCCTGAATAGAGCTTTTGGTTTTCATTAGATGACTTTGTGATCTTAGTATTTTTCCATCAAGATTGCTAAAAAAGCCTTAGCTACTTCTTAGTTAGGTAGCCATGGTTGTGTGGCCAAAGGCTTTTCTGTCTTTTGGGGGTCTGTGAGCTTTACACGTAAGTGATTGAATTACCCCTGTGGCTGGAACTCTTTGTAGAACTCTGATGGTCGTTCGTTGGAATCACGCAATTCTGTTCGATGGGTCCCAACACATGGAGAGGAGAGTTAAAAATAATATAAAGTACACACACAGTGTTCTTTTGTGGCTAGAGGAATTGCATAAGATCCTAAAAGAGGAACTATTGTTATTTTTTAGGTTAAACAGTAAAAATATTTTTTTCACTGCTGTCATTGTAAGTCAATTGGTAGCCAAGAAACCTCCATAAAATTATTTACAGTCTACTTTAAAACAGGCTATTGTCATCATTTCTTTAAACCATTGTGTTTTGATTTGAAGATATCCACGGAATTCAGTCTTCAACTGCTTTGCTATTTGAGTTACGATGTTCCCAATGTTGGGGATTCAGTTCTTGGAAGTGATGCAGATGAATGTGTCAGGATAGCCACACAGTTAGGAAACATGAATTCTTTATTCTGACAGGGAATGCCTCTACACTTAAGTTCCTCATCTGAGAAAAGGAGATAAGCAGTGTCTTACTCCTTCATCAGATAATACCTGTAAAGTGCAGCTGCTTCCCTGGTTAGGCAGGTGCTTTGCAGAAGAAAGCGTCAGGATTTAGAGTCACAGGATTTTCCTCCTTGCCTTCTTAGACCCTTGGGAGCACCATGTAGTCCAGTAGGTGCCAGACAGTCCTGGTTCCTGCTCGGTCTAATGTTAGGGGCGTTGGTGGGAAAGGGTAGGCATGTAAAAGGAAAAGGCATGTAAAAGGAAAATCGCAGAGTAATTTTAGAAATAAGCACGGAGGCTGAGCCTCTAATGCAGACTGAGAAAATAAGGCAAGACCTCCAACAGGAGGTGAGGCCAGACCCTTGATTAGAAAGGTAAGACTTGATAGGGAAAGGGGAGGATCAGGAAATTCCAGGCAAATAGGACAGTGAGGAAAATGGTGCAGAGGTCAGAAACACAGGGTAGACGGAAACTGTAATTCCATCCTGGTTACTGAGGCACAATGTCTGAGGATAGGGGAACCCTCATTTAAAAAGTTGTGAGGGACTTCCCTGGTGGCGCAGTGGTTGAGAATCTGCCTGCCAATGCAGGGGACACGGGTTCAATCCATAGTCCGGGAAGATCCAACATGCTGCGGAGCAACTAAGCCCGTGAGCCACAACTACTGAGCCCGCGCTCCTAGAGACCGTGCTCCGCAACAAGGGAAGCCACCGCAATGAGAAGCCCACGCACCGCAACGAAGAGTAGCCCCCGCTCGCCACAACTAGAGAAAGCCCGTGCGCAGCAACGAAGACCCAATGCAGCCAAAGATAAATAAATAAATAAGTAAATATTAAAAAAAAATAAGTTGTGACTTAGAAAATTGAAGCCTGTTCAATGGGTAGCTTTCTTAAAAAAAAATTCAGGGTTACCAGAGGCTCCGTGTGTGATGTGTAAGGAGTGTTTTAGTGATGTGATAAAGGACTTGGATATTATCATGTGGTCCAAGAGTCTCTGGATGGAATTCAGGGGGTCCGTTGCATCCTTCACGGGGTGTGTGTGTATGTGTGGGTGAAGGTTAATTGCTTTCATCAGATTTTTCAGTGGGATTCGTGATTCAAATGGTAAGGACCAGTGCTGTAGGTTGTCGAGGGGTTTGAGGGAGATGCTTGATGTGTATTTTAGAACGACATTTTTGGGGTCTGTGTCAAGGATGCGTGTCAGGCAGACAGGAACATGGCAGGGAACATGGCAGCTAGGAAACTGTTGGCAGTAGTCCAGGCCAGAGACAAACAAGGACTGGAATTAGGGCAATGGTAATAGAGATGCAGAGCTGCGGAGAGATTTGGGGATTATCAGGAGGTTAAAACGTCAAGGTTTGGCAGCTGCCTGGATGATGGGAAGTAGTGGGGAGGGAGGAGTCGAAAATGACTTCTGGGTTTCTGAATTTGGTGACAGTGGGTGTGCTGGCACTGTCGGGGTGGGGGTGGGGAGGGAGTAGGTTTAGGAAGGAAAACAGGGAGTTCAGTCTGAGAGTAAGGTTCCTGGGGGCCACCCAGACATACAGCCATACGCACAGGAGGTATGAATTTGGAACTCCTGAGCAAATAGACTGTAGTTAAAATCATGGGAATTTACAGAGAAAGAGCATAGACTGACTGGCAAGGATGAGAGCTCCCCAGGTCTAAGGAAGAGCACACAATCTCTGGATCTTTCTTGTGACCAGCCCCATCCTGAGGCTACAGAGGGGCCCCACCCTAAACTGCCTTGTTAGCATAAACTCTGGAGTGCCCAGAAGGGGTCCATTATGATTAACAACAGACACTCCTATCCCTCAGGGAATTCCAAGGATTTTTAGGAGCTTTGTGGAATCAGGACTAAGACCAAATATATTCTTTATACCATCCGGTCTGCTGCCCTCTTTTACCAAGTGAGGAAAGTGGGGCCCAAAGAGGTTAAACGACTTGCTGAAATCCAGGGTTATCACAGCAGGTAACTCAAAGCTGGACTTGGAACTCAGATCTTCAAGTCTTACCCGGTTCTCTGCCTCACAGCAGACTTGACTTGGAGGATTTGACAGTGAGGTGTCCTGACATTCTCTGATTTGTTTTATAATGTCTAAAACCATCACTTTTTCAGTGGAGTAGACTTTACTTTTATCTAAAATTTTATTTTAGATGGGTGCCAAATTTCTTTCTCCACTTATCCCCCCACCACCCCTCAGGAGCTCTCTTCCGATTCTAAAGTTGTCCTTGGACTTCCCTGGTGGACCAGTGGTTAAGACTCCAGGCTTCCACTGCAGGGAGCACTGGTTCGATCCCTGGTCAGGGAAGTTCCGCATGCTGCGCGGTGTGACAAGAAAATAAAACAAACAAACAAATGAAGTTGTCCTCATTGCTCAGGATATGTTTGGAACAAGACTCTGGGAAGTACCACCAGGGTTTTGGAATGGATTCTCAGAAAGAGCCTTCATATCAATGGGGGCAAATTCTTCCTCTGGCTTTTTAAAAAGTCAGATTTATTGAGGTATACTTTTCATATAACAAACTTTACCCTTTTTACTGTATGGCTCTATGAGTTTAACCAACACATACAGTCACATAACTACCACCACTATCAAGACAGAGAACATTTCCATTTCCCCCAGAACTGCCCTTATGCCCCTTTGTAGTCAACCCCGATGCCCATCCCCAGCCCCGGCAACTAGTTACCTCTTTTTTTGTCCCTATCATTTTCCCCAAATTTTCCAGAATGTCATATAAGTGGGATTTTACAGTATATATAGGCTTTTGAGTCTGTTTCTTTCACATAGTGTAATTATTTGAGATTAATCCATGTTGTTCTGTATGTCAGATCCTTTTTCCTTTCTATTGCTGTGTAGTATTCCATGGTATGGACGTGCAAAGTTTGTTTATCCACTAACCAGCTGAAGTTCATGAGTTTGCTTCTAGTTTCTGGCCATTATGAAAAAAGCCGCTACAAATATTTGAACATAAGTCTTGGTGTGAGCATAGGTTTTCGTTTCTCTTGGTTACATATCTTAGGAGTGGTGCTGTGTCGCTGGAATGTATGCTAAGTGAATATTCAGCTATACGAGAAGGTGCCAGCTTTTCAAAGTGCACGTACAGTTGCTCAAAATCATTGTCATAACTTGGTATGGTCAGTTTTTTTGGTTTTGTTTTTGAACATTTCTAACAGGTGTAGCAACATGTGATTGTGGTTTAAATTTGCATTTCCCTAATGATGTTGATCACCTTTTTGTGTGCTTAATTGCCATGCTATGTTTTGTGTGATGAAGTGTCTCCTAAAGTCTTTTGCCTGTTTTTTATCAGGTTGTTTGTTTTGAAAATATTTTCTCCCATCCTGTGGCTTGTCTTTTCATTTTTTTAACTGTGTCCTTTGAAGAACAGAAGTTATTAGTTTTGATGAAGTCCACTAGTGGAGAAAAATTAGCTCTATACTAAACACTGCTCTGGTCTCACCTAACCAAGCTTAAAAGCAAGACTTGAAGGGATCAAGTGTTTACAGTGAACTTAACTACATCTCAGAAAAAAGTTCAAGAATATTTAGCGGAACACAGAAATATCCGACAGCAGGTAAAATTCACAATGTCTGGCGTCTTGTTACAAATTAACAGACTAACAAAAGATAAAAATTCAACCCATAATAAGGAGAAAACTCAAATGTCCAAAGGAGACCCATAAATGGCATAGAATATAGAATTACTAGACAAGAACATTAAAATAGTTGTTATAACTATATTCCTTGTGTTCCTGAAGCTAGAGGAAAGCTTGTACGTGTTAAGTAGGGAAATAGCAAATATGAAAAAAAATCACACAAATTAAACTTCCAGAGGTAAAAACTAAAATTATACTGGTTGGGGTTAATAGATTAGATACTGCAGAAGAAAAGATTGGTGAACTTGAAGACACAGCAATAGAAACTATCCAAAATGAACAGAGAAAATAGTCAAAGTAAAATGAACAGAGAATCAGCGAGCTACATGAGGACTTCCGTTGGTCAAACATACATGTAATCTGCTGTATGAATGTATCTGTTTTCTCTGGATGCATTTAAGATTTTCCCAGACAATAGCAAAAAGGAGCATGAAGACTTTCTTTAATGAGTCCCAAATAGGGGCTTTGCTGAAAGTGGCTACTTGCTATGACAAAATACTATAGGTTCTCTAAAAGAGGTTGATGTTTTTAAAGTTGGTTGGCACATTCAATTTTGTCTTTAAAGTACTAGTGACCTCTCATTCTTGTCTGGATTCCTTCTCAGCCAAAAAATCCTTTTGTTGGCAAATATTCAACAAGCCTGATACCTTGTGTAATACAAAACATTACATGTATACAATGGGACATTTATGTGTGTTGTGGTGAAAAAGTGATTCAGGATATACATGATGAAGAACACGTGTCATTACTAGCAACGATAAAAAAAAAAAAAGATTTTCTCTTTATCATTGGCTTTCAATAACTTGATTATAATGTACCTTTTGCAGTTTTCTTCCTGATTCATGCGCTTGGGTTTTGTTGGGCTTCTGTCATTTGCATCAGATGTAGAAAGAATTTTCTCCATTATTTCATCAAATATTTTCTTCTGTCCTCCTTTCCCCCATTCTCTCCAAGAACTCTAATTACATGTATATTTGACCACCCAAAGGGAGTAAAATAGAAGACTTTAAAAAAATGTTTAAATTGTTAAGATAATTGATTACTTACAGCAAAAATAATATCAGTGATTTTGGGGGGGTTTAAAACTTATGTGGAAGTATGCTGTATGACAGCAATAGCACAAAGCCTAAAGAGGGATGAAATGGAAATGTACTATTGTAAGTATATACTGATACTGTTGTATTCTGATATTATATATGAGGTGATATAAGAGCAGTTAGAAGTAGACTACGTTAAGATAAAGACATATACTCTAAACCTCAAAGCAGCTACTACAATAAAAAAGCAAAGCATTATAGGTGATGATCCCAGAAAGGAGATGATGTGGAACCATAAAAAATACTCAATTCTTCCCAAAGGAGGCAGAAAAACAGGAAAAGGGGAAAAAAAGAACAGATGGACAAATAGAAAACAAAGAATAATATGGTAGATTTAAACCTAAGCGTATCAATAATGTCATTAAATGATCTACATATCACAATTAAAAGGCAGAGGTAGTCAGATTTTATTAAAAAGAAAAAAAAAAAAAAAGCAAGACCCAACTATAATGTTCTTAAATGAAACCAGACTTGGATAGGAAGACACAAACAGGTTAAAAGTGGAAGGATAGGGGAAAAAATTGCATATGCTAACACTAATCAAAAGAAAACTGGAGAAGCTAAAATGCTCGACAGTATATTTCAGAGCAAAGAATATTACTAGGGACGGAAAGTCATTTCATAATGCTATAAGGCTTGATTTATCAAGAGGACATAAAAATCCTAAACATTTATGTATCTAATAACAGAGCTTGAAAATACACGGATCAAAATGTGATTGAATTGCAAGGAGAAATGAAAAAATCCATAATTAAATTCAGAGAGTTCAACACTCCTTCAGTAATTGATAGAAGAAAGAGAAATAAAGCATTAAGATGTAGAAGCCTTGAACAACAGTATCAACCAACTTGACCTAATTTTCTTTAAAGAATTTTCTTTAAAGAATACTTAACAGCTGAATGTAGGTTCTTTTCAGTTGCATGCAATTCACATCAATTTAGACCATAAAACAAGCTTCCATAAATTTTATTCCTTTATTTATTTATTTTAATTTTTTTAAATTAATTAATTTATTTATTTTTATTTTGGGCTGTATTGAGTCTTCGTTGCTGCACACAAGCTTTTTCTCTAGTTGCGGCAAGCGGGGGCTACTCTTTGTTGCGGTGCGGGGCTTCTCATTGCAGTGGAGCAAGGGCTCTAGGCACGCAGGCTTCAGTAGTTGTGGCACACGGGCTCAGTAGTTGTGGCTCACAGGCTCTAGAGGTCAGGCTCAGTAGTTGTGGTGCATGGGCTTAGTTGCTCCGTGGCATGTGGGATCTTCCCGGACCAGGGCTCGAACCTGTGTCCCCTGCATTGGCAGGCAGATTCTTAACCACTGTGCCACCAGGGAAGTCCCCATAAATTTTAAAAGATTCAAGACATACAAAGTGTATCCTTTGACGACAATGGTATTAAATTAGAAATTAATAACAGAAAGATAAATGGAAAATCCTTAAATATTTGGAAACTAAATAACACATTTCTAAATAATACTTGGGTCAAAGAAGAAAACAAAAGATAAGTGAAAATGTATATTGAACTAAATGAAATGCAATTTATCAGAATTTGTGGGATGTCTCTAAAGCAGTACTTAAGAGGAAATGTATTGTATTAAATTATTAATTATTAAATGATTAGCAGCATTAAATTATATTGCTATAAATTACTAGAAAAGGATAAAGATCTCAAATCAGTGATCTCAAGTCTAAGCACAAGCAAGAGGGGAAAAATAACAAGTTAAACCCCATGTAAGGGACTTCCCTGGCAGTCCAGTGGTTAAGAATCTGTGCTACCACTGCAGGGGGCATGGGTTCGATCCGTGGTTGGGGAACTAATATTCCTCTTAGCGTGTGGTACAGCCAAAAAAAAAAAAAAAAATCATGTAAGAAACAAAGGAAGCACACATGATCAGAGTGAAAATCAATTAAATAGAGAAAAAGGGAGGAAATCAGTGCAGCCAAGAGCAATAAAATATCAATAAAATTGCTAAACCTCTCTAGCCAAATCGATCAGGGGGAAAAAGGACACAAATTTCTAACATCAGGAGTAAGAGAGGCAACACCACTACAGAATCTATAGATATTAAAAGGATAATATGGAAATATTATTAACAACTTTATACTTTGACAACTTAACATTTAATGGAAAAAATTCCTTGCAAGACACAGACTACCAAAGCTATCCAGGAAAAATTGATAACCTAAATAATGCTATGTCTGTTAATAAATTGAATTTGTGGTTAAAATATTCCCACAATGAAAATTACTGGAGCACATGCCTTCACTGGGGAATCTACCAAGTATTTAAAGAGGAAATAATACCAATACTGCACAGATTCTTCCAGAAAATTGAAGAGAAGATAATACTTCTCAACACATTCTAGGAGGCCAGCTTTACTTTGATACCAAAACCAGAAAAAGACATTACAAGCAAAAAACAAAAACAAACCTGCAGACCAATAATTGCCATGAAAATAAATGCGAAAATTCTTAGCAACACTTTAGCAAATCGAATTCAACAGTGTATACATGGGCTTCCCTGCTGGCGCAGCAGTTGAGAGTCCGCCTGCTGATGCAGGGGACACGGGTTCGCGCCCCGGTCCGGGAAGATCCCACATGCCGCGGAGCGACTGGGCCCATGAGCCATGGCTGCTGAGCCTTCGCCCACAATGGTGAGAGGCCCGCGTACCGCAAAAAAACCCAAAAAAACAGTGTATACAAAAGATAATATATCATGTCTAATTGGTGTTTATTCCAGGAAGTCAAGGTTGGTTAATATTTGCAAATGAATCAATGTAGTTCACCATATTCACAGAATTAAAAAAAAAGCCATTAAAAAACAAAAACAAACCTGTATGATTATCTCAATAGATACAGAAGAAGCCTTTGACAAAATTTAACATCCATTCCTGATAAAATTTCCCAGCAAACTAGGAATAGAAATGATTCTCCTCAAACTAAGTAAAGGTATCTATGAAAAACACTTAGCTAACATCATACTTAACATCAAATGACTAAGTATTTTATCCTAAGATTAGAAATAAGGCAAGAATATCGATTCTTACTACCTCTTTTCAACATTGTACTGGAGATTGTAGCCAGTGTAATAAGGCAAGGAAAAGGCATCATATTGGAAAGGTAGAAGTAAAACTGTCTATTTGCAGATGACATTAATCATATACCTATAAAATCCTATGGAACCTACAAAAAAGTAACGATAACTAATAAGCAGATTCTGTAAGTTTGCGTGTTACAGATTTGGTGTAGAAAAATAAATTGTGCTTCTGTAACAATCAGAAATTGAAGTGAAAAATATAAAACAGCACAAAAATATGAAATAGGGATAAAGGTAGACAAGATCTGTACACTGAAAACTCCAAAACATTGCTAAGAGAAATGAAAGGAGCCCTAAATAAAGGATATATGCAATGTTTATGTACGGTACAACTCGATATTGCTAAAATGTCAGTTTTGCCCAAATCAATGTAATGATTCAATACAATTCCTGTCAAAATCCCTGCAGAACTTTTTGCAGAAATTGACAAGCTTATTCTAAAATTCATATGGAAATGAAAGAGACCTAGAATACCCAAAACAACTTTGAAAAAAAGAACAAAGTTTGAATATTAATAATACTTGATTTCATATACTTGATTTGGCAAGATAGCCAAATAGATCAGTGGAAAAGTATAGGAATTAATAATACTTGATTTGGCAAGATAGACAAATAGATCAGTGGAAAAGTGTAGGAATTCCAGCAATAAATCAGAAATATGCGATCAATTTATTTTTGATGGAAGTTTAGAGGCAATTCAATGGAGAAATCATAATCTTTCACTATATGGTGCTGAAACAATTAGATACTCATTTGCAAATACAGTCATATGAACAACTTTGATTCATGTATCATACCATATAAAAAGTTTACTCAAAATGGATCACAGACCTAAATTTAAAACTAAAATGTAAATGTAAAAACCTACATGTAAAACCTAAAAGTGTAAAACTCCTAGGGGAAAATCTTTCTAACCTTATATTGGACCAAGATTTTTTTAGTTACAAAACCAAAAGCATAATCCATAAAAGAAAAACTGATAAATTGGACATCTTCAAGATCGAGTTTCAGGTCTTCAAAAGACATGTCACAGGTTCGTAGCAAATATTTGTCAATTACGTATCTGATGAAGGACTTGTATCCAGAATATACATTTTTTAAAAACTCGATGATGACTGTGAAGGAAGCTCCTGAACTCACCTCCTCCCATGGACACACCAAATCTACAGCTACACATGGAACAGTTCCTTCTGAAGGAAATCCGGAAACCAGCTAAGCAACTCTTACACATCAGGCAAATGAGAAAAAAAAAAAAAATTGAAATGGATAGAAAAGACTGAGACACAATCTTGCCATAAGTCCAGCCCCCAGCACAGCAACATGCAATTGGTAAGGAACTCACAACTTTAATTTTCTCCCTGAGGAGCGAAGGGTTTGGACCCGGCATCTAGTGTTCCTACTATTAGGACTTCCATCTGAGGGACAGGCCCCCAAAACACCTGGCTCTGAAAGCCAGTGGGGCTTATGTCCATGAGACCCACCAGAATCTAGCAAACAAAGAAACAGTTTGTAAAGGTTTGCAAGGACTCATTATGACTATACCTGAGGCTCTGGGCCGAGGCAACAGACATAAACGTCCTTCTCCCAGTTTCTTCCTTAAAGAGGCCTGTTTTTTTAAAAAAAAATGTTATTGAAGTATATAGTTGGTTTACAATGTTGTATTAGTTTCTAGTGTACAGCAAAGTGATTCAGTTATACCTGTAAGTATATACATATTCTTTTTCAAATTTTTTTCCATTATAGGTTATTGCAAGGTAATGAATGCAGTTCCCTCTACTATACAGTAGGACCTTGTCATTTATCTGTTTTATATATAGTAGTGTGTATCTGTTAATCCCAAGCTCCTAATTTATCCGTGCCCCTCCTTCCCCTTTGGTAACCGTGAGTTTGTTTTCTATGTCTGTGAGTCAGTTTCTGTTTTGTAAATAAGTTCATTTGTATCATACTTTTAGATTCCACATATAAGTCATATCATATGATATTTGTCTTTCTCTGTTTTTTCTCTGACTTACTTCACTTAGTATGATAATCTCTAGGTCCATCCATGTTGTTGCAAATGGCATTATTTCATTCTTTTTTATGGCTGAGAAATATTCCATTGTATATACGTACCACATCTTCTTTATCCACTCATCTGTCAGTGGACACTTAGGTTGCTTCCATGTCTTGGCTGTTGTGAATAGTGCTGCTATGAACATTGGGGTGCATGTATCTTTTTGAATTATAGTTTTGTCCAGATATGTGCCCAGGAGTGGGATAGCTGGATCGTATGGTAGCTGTATTTTTAAGTTGTTTTTTTTTTTAGCTGCTCCACTCAGCTCGCGGGATCTTAGCTCCTTGACCAGGGATAGAACCCAGGCCCCCGGCAGTGGAAACATGGAGTCCTAACCACTGGACCACCAGGGAATTCCCTCTGTTTTTAGTTTTTTAAGGAACCTCCACACTGTTCTCCATAGTGGCTGTATCAATTTACATTCCCACCAACAGTGCAAGAGGGTTCCCTTTTCTCCACACCCTCTCCAGCATTTATTGTTTGTAGATTTTTTGATGATGGCCATCCTGACTGGTGTGAGGTGATACCTCATTGTGGTTTTGATTTGCATTTCTCTAATAATTAGTGATGTTGAGCATCTTTTCATGTGCCTGTTGGCCATCTGTATGTCTTCTTTGGAGAAATGTCTATTTAAGTCTTCTCCCATTTTTTGATTGGGTTGTTTGTTTTTAAAGAGGCCTACTTTCAACCTGAGGGTCAGCTTCCTAATTTAACATACATCTAGGAACTGACTGCAATTCTGCCTGAGACTGGGGAGGCTGGAAGCACCATCTACACGTCCCCCCTCTGATATCTCTCTGAAAGGAGCTTTTGCACATATCTAGAACCCTGGCCTTTGTGACTGCCATGCAGAGGATACACCCCCTTGATCTGGTGGCCAGCAGGTCTTGCATTTGTGGGCCCCACTGGACTGTAGCAAACAAAGAAACAGTTATTAACTGGCTATCCCTTATGGCTCAGTGCAGAGAGAGCAGACAGAAACACTAGCTCCCATTCTCTCCCTGAAAGAGGTCTGCTTGCCACTGCCTGAACATCCAGCTTCCCATCACTGTGCATCTAGGTGCTGACTGAGATCCTCCCCTTTGGTACACTGACAAGTCATGGTACCCCCTCACTACTGGGAGACAATAAGCACAAAGAAGGCAATTTGAGAGACAACCAAGAGCTAAGCCTGGGCTGAAAGATAAGATTTATCTTCTACAAGAGACCACTCTGTGAATACTGGGAGGATATGGCTGTTTTATCTAATTCACAGAAACCAACATGGAGAATTAAGGGAAATGAAGAAAGAAAGGAGTGTGTTCCAAACAGAAGAACAAGATAAAACTCCAGAAACAAACCCCAGTGAAATGGAGATAAGTGATTTACCTGTAAAGAGTTCAAAATAATGGTCATAAAGATGCTCACTGAGGTCAGGAAAACAATGCATGAATAAAGTAAGAATTTGCATGGAGAGAGAGAGAGTTTAAGAAAGTACTAAACAGGGATTCCCTGGTGGCGCAGTGGTTGAGAGTCCGCCTGCCGATGCAGGGGACACGGGTTCGTGCCCCGGTCCGAGAAGATCCCGCATGCCGTGGAGCGGCTGGGCCCGTGAGCCATGGCTGCTGAGCCTGCGTGTCCGGAGCCTGTGCTCCACAACAGGGGAGGCCACAGCAGTGAGAGGCCCCTGTACCGCAAAAAAAAAAAAAAAAAATTTATAGGATGCAACAAAAACAGTTCTAAGAGGGAAGTTGATAGCAATAAACATCTACATTAAACAAAAATAAAGAGTGCAAATGCACAACCTAACTTTACATTTCAAGGAACTAGAAAAAGAACAAATGAAACCCAGGTTAGTAGAAGGAAAGAAATAACAAAGATCAGAGCATAAATAACATAGAGACTAAAAAGAAAATAGAAAATATCAATGAAACTAAGACGTGGTTTTTTGAAAAGATAAACAAAATAGACTAACCTTTAGTTAGACTTACCAATAAAAAAAAAGAGAGGACTCAAAATTAGAAATGAAAGAGGAGACATTACAATTGATACCACAGAAATACAAAGGATCATAAGAGACTACAGGCATACTTTGGAGATATTGCAGGTTCAGTTCCAGACCGTCACAATATAGCGAATATTGAAATAAGATGAGTCACACAAATTTTTTGGTGTCCCACTGCATATAAAAGTTATGTTTACACTATGCTGTAGTCTAAGTGTGCAATAGCATTATGTCTAAAAAAGTGTACATACCTTAATTAAAAAATACTTTCTTGCTAAAAATGCTAACCATCTTCTGAGCTTTCAGCAAGTTGTAGTAGTAACATCAAAAATCACTGATCACAGGGCTTCCCTGGTGGCGCAGAGGTTGAGAGTCCGCCTGCCAATGCAGGGGATGTGGGTTCGTGCCCCGGTCCGGGAGGATCCCACATGCCGCGAAGCGGCTGGGCCCGTGAGCCATGGCCGCTGAGCCTGCGGGTCCGGAGCCTGTGCTCCGCAACGGGAGACGCCACAGCAGTGAGAGGCCCGCGTACCACAAAAAAAAAAAATCACTGATCACAGATCATCATAACAAATTAATAATAACAAAAAAGTTTGAAATATTTTGAGAATTACCAAAATGTGACACAAAGACATGAAGTGAGCAGATGCCGTTGGAAAAAATGGCTCTGATAGACTTGCTCAAGGCAGGGTTGCCACACCCTTATTAAAAACGCAACATCTGTGAAGCACAATAAAGCAAAGTGCAATAAAACAAGGTATGTGTCTACTATGAACAATTATATACCAGCAAAATGGACAGCCTAGAATAAATGAATAAACTTCTAAAAACATACAATGACCAAATCATGAAGAAACAGAAAATTTGAACAGAATTACCAGTAAGGAGATTGAATCAGTAAAAAAAAATTAAGCTCCCAAAGAAAATCCAGGACCAGATGACTTCACTGATGAATTCTAACAAACATTTAAAGGAGAATTGTTTCAATCCTCTCAAACTCTTCTAAAAAATAGAAGAGCTGGGAACACTTCCAAACTCATCTTATGAGGTCAGCATTACCCTAACACCAAAACCAGAAAAGGACACGACAAGAAAAGAAAATTACAGGCCAATATCCCTGAACATAGATGCAAAAATCCTCAAGGAAATGTTAGCAATCTAAATTCAACAATACATTAAAAGGATCATATACCATCATCAAGTGGGTTTTATTCCACAAATGCAAGGATGGCTCACCATCTGCAAATCAGTCAATATGATACACCACATTAACAAAATGAAGGATAAAAATTATATGATCATCTCAAGAGATGCAGAAAAAGCATTTGATAAAATTCAATATCCACTTATGACAAAAACTCTCAACAAAGCGGGTATAGAGGGAATGTACCTCAACATAATAAGGCCATATATAAAAAGTTCACAGCTAACATCATACTCAATGGTGAAAGCTGAATGCTTCTCCTCTAAGATCAGGAACAAGACAAGGATGCCCACTTTTGCTACCTTTATTCAACATAGTACTGGAAGTCCTAGCCAGAGCAATGAGGCAAGAAAAATAAATAAAAGACATCCAAATCAGAAAGAAAGGAGTAAACCTGACTCTATTTGCATATAACATGATATTATAGATAGAAAACTGTAAAGACTCCACCAAAAACCTGTTAGAACTAATCAACAAATTCAGTAAAGTTGTAGGATACAAAATCAATATAAAGGGCTTCCCTGGTGGCGCAGTGGTTGAGAGTCCGCCTGCCGATGCAGGGGACGCGGGTTCGTGCCCCGGTCCGGGAAGATCCCACATGCCGCAGGGTGGCTGGGCCCGTGAGCCATGGACTGCTGAGCCTGCGTGTCCGGAGCCTGTGCTCCGCAACAGGAGAGGCCACAACGGTGAGAGGCCCACGTACCGCAAAAAAAAAAAAAAAAAATCAATATAAAAAAATCAGTTGTGGTTCTATTCTGTGGTTGTTAGAATCTATGTGGTTCTAACAACAAACTATCAGAAAAAGAAAACAATCCCATTTACAATTGCATCATAAAGAATAAAATACCTAGGAATAAATAACCGAGGAGGAGAAAAATCTCTACACTGAAAAGTATAAGACATTGATGAAAGAAAATGACTAAGACACAAATAAATGGAAAGAATTTATGTCTTCATGGATTGGCAGAATTAATATTGTTAAAATGTCCATATCATTTAAAGCAATATATAGATTCAAGGCAATCTCTATCAAAATTCAAATGGCACTTTTCACAGAAATAGAAAAAAAAAACCCTAAAATTTGTATGACACATAAAAGACAATAGGACCACATCACACTGAAAGCTTTTGCACAGCCAAGGAAACTATCAACAAAATGAAAAGGTAACCTATGGAATAGGAGGAAATAGTCACAAATCATGTATCCAACATATATAAAGAACTTATACAACTCAATAGCAAAAAAAGACCCAGCTAATCTGGTTAAAAAATGGGCAGAGGAAGTGGACAGACGTTTTTTTTAGAAGACCCTCAAATGACCAACAGGTAGATGAAAGGCACTCAACATCACTAATCATTAGTGAAATGTAAATCAAACCCACAATGAGGGAATTTGCTGGCCATCCAGTGGTTAGGATGCCACACTTTCACTGCCAAGGGCGCAGGTTCAATCCCTGGTTGGGGAACTATGATCCTGCATGCCGCATGGCCAAAAAAAAAAAAAACCAACCACAAGGAGGTATTACCTCACACCTGTTAGAATGACTGTCATTAAAAAGACAAAAGATAATGAGTGTTGGTGAGGATGTGGACAAAAGGGTATCCTTGTGCACTGTTGAAGGGAATATAAAACGGTATGGCTACTATGGAAATCAGTATAGAAGTTCCTCAAAAAATTAAAAATAGCACTACCGTATAATCCAGGAATTCTACTTCTGGGTGTATATCTGAAGGAAACAAAATCAGTATCTCAAAGAGATGTCTTCAGCCCCATGTTTATTGCAGCATTATTTACAGTAACTAAGACATGGAAACAACTTAAGTGTCCATCGATAGATGACTGAATAAAGAAAATATGGTGTATACAGTTGACCTTTGAACAACGTGGAGGTTAGGGGCACCGACTCCCTGTGCGGTTGAAAATCCGAGTATAACTTTTGTCTCCCCCAAAACTTAACTGCTAATAGCCTACTGTTAACCAGAAGCCTTACTGATAACATAAACAGTTCATTAAGACATATTTTGTATATTGTATGTATTACATATGGTATTCTTAAAGTAAACTTAGCATAAAGAAAATGCTATTAAGAAAATTATAAGTAAAATAAAATACATTTACGGTACTATACTGCATTTATCAGTGCTGTAAGTTTCCATTGCCTGTTTACATGATGAATCATCTGTCAGCACCTACATCAATATTGTCTTTCATGTTACAAAACACTGTAGGTGTTGTATGTATTACTAACACTACACATCAAAAATGAAAAGATGGGAAAGTCCCTGGAAGTCCAGTGGTTAGGACTTGGCGCTGTCACTGCCGTGGGCCTGAGTTCAATCCCTGGTCAGGGAACTAAGGTCCTACAAACCGTGTGGTGAGCCAAAATAATAATAATAATAATAATGAAAAAGAAATTCGTATTTACTTATAACGATTCCTGCACTGATAGTGAAGAAGCAACAATATGACGCTTTATGATAGCTTAGTGTTAAGTGATATGATTGCTCTTCATGTTAGCCTAGTCTATTTATATATATACTTTTATAATTTTTAAAAATATTTATTTATTTGGCTGCACTGGGTCTTAGTTGCAGCAGACGGGCTCCTTAGTTGCGGCTCGCCGGCTCCTTAGTTGTGGCATGCAAACTCTTAGTTGTGGCATGCATGTGGGATCTAGTTCCCTGAACAGGTATCGAACTCAGACCCCATGCATTGGGAGCATGGCGTCTTAACTACTGCTCCACCGGGGAAGTCCCTAGCCTATATATTAATGAATGAATCGGTATAAAAATGTTATGGCATACAGCATTACAGTCATGTTCGTAATACAATATCGCAAAAATTGTTATTTTTTTACAAAACCACTTACCTGTGGTGACAGACTGATATGCAATTTCTCCAATTACAGTAGAGAGGCATACAGTATGGTAATGTAATTCTTTGAAAGCAAAATTATAAAACAGTAAGAAAACTAAACATTATTAATTTTATATTAAATATCACTCACCTTATGCCTACATAAGGATAGGCTATCCACTTCAATACAAGTCTTGCACACAATGGTCTACACCAGGAGTCCTCAACCCTGGGCCGCACAGAGGAAGTGAGTGGCGGGCAAGGGAGCGAAGCTTCATCTGTATTTACAGCCGCTCCCCATAGCTCGCATTACTGCCTGAGCTCCGCCTCCTGTCAAATAGGCAGCAGCATTAGATTATCGTAGGAGCGGCAACCCAAACCCTACTGTGAACTGTGCCTACGAGGAATCTAGGTTGCTCGCTCCTTCTGAGAATCTAATGCCTGATGATCTGAGGTGGAGCTGAGGCGGTGATGCTAGCGCTGGGGAGCTGCTGCAGATACAGATTCTCGTTAGCAGAGAGGTTTGACTGCACAGAGACCATAATAAACAATTGCTTGCAGACTCATATCAAAACCCTATCAGTGAATGCAAGTGAAAACAAGCTCAGGGCTCCCACTCATTCTGCATTATGGTGAGTTGTATAATTATTTCATTATATATTGCAATGTAATGCACAATAAATGTAATGTGCTCAAATTATCCCTAAACCATCCCTCCCCCTCCCCGCCCGTAGTCCATGGAAAAATTGTCTTCCACGAAACTGGTCCCTGGTGCCAAAAAGGTTGGGGACCACTGGTCTACATGATGAATACATAGGTGATGATGATGACGGTGACACAAAAACATCTCATACAGTTAGATTTTCACACGAAGATACACACATACACAGGAGATAAGTTTATTAACTGTAGGACACGATGATGATTTACTATTTGTTAAGTAGAAGCAGATCATCATAAAGGTCTTCATCCTTGTCGTCTTCACGTTGAGTAGGCTGAGGAGGAGAGAGAGGAGGAGAGGTTGGTCTTGCTGTCTCAGGAGTAGCAGAGCCGGGAGAGGTAGAGGCAGGAGAGGTAGGCACCCTTGGTGTAATTTTACAGAAATACATCATAATTTATCTCTGACTTTTTTGCTTCTTGTCTCTAAAAATGTTTCTATATGGTGCCAACCCTTCTTCCACCATTTGCTTTAGTTTCAGTGCTTGTATCATAGAAGGATCCATGTCATAAAAGAAGTCAAAAGCAGTGTTGAATAATTGGAACTCTCCTGCCAGATTGTTCCGTGTCAATTTGGTTTCTATCACTGCTTCTTCTGTGTCTTCTACCTCATCTTGTGGCTCTGGTTGGAAGCGCTCGTCTCCATCAGATCCTCTTCTGGGAATTCCTCGGGCATGGTGCCTATTAGCTCTTGACTTTCTCCAAGATCCACATCTTAAAACCCTTCACCTCCCACCTCTTTTGCCATGTCCACATCTCTTTCATGATTTCCTCGGTTGGCTCTGTTGTAAAGTCAGACACACAACATCTAGACACAGTTTTCTCTAGCAGGAATTTATTGTTTCAGGCTTGATGGCTTTCACGGCTTTTTCTCTAACAATGATGGCATTTTCAGTGGTGCAATCCTTCCAGACTTTCATGACGTTCTCTCTGTTGGTGTTCTCTTCCATAGCGTTGACGATCCTTTCCATAGAGTACTGTGTGTAATGAGCCTTAAGGGTCCTGATGACCCCCCCAATCTAGAGGCTGAATTAGATGTTTGGGGCCAAGTAGACTACTTCAGCGCCTTCAGTGTTGAACTCATGGGGCTCTGGGTGGCTAGGGGCGTTGCCCGGTATCAAAAGAACCCAAGGCTGTCCCTTACGGGCAAGGTACTTTTTGTCTTCAGGGACAAAGCATCGATGAAACCAATCCAGAAAAAGTTATTCATTGTCCAGACCTCCTTGTACAACCAAAAGACAGCTTGTGTTTATCTTTTCCCTTCAAGGCTAGTTAGCAGCTTTACAGGTACGGGCAGTCCTGATCATAGATCTGTTGCTGAACCCAAGTTGGTGTGCCCGATTCCCAATGAGCCCCCATATATTTTATGCATTCATGACATACCTAACTTTTTCTTATTTTTCAGTATTTTTAGACTATGCAGTTCGTCTGCGAGGTTTTTCAAATTGTCACAAATCTCCCAAAATTTTTCCAAATATTTATTGAACAAAATCCACGTGTAAGTGGACCTGTGTAGTTCAAACCCACGTTGTCCAAGGGTCAACTGTATATATACAATATTATTCAACCATAAAAAAGAAAGAAAGCCTGTCATTTGTGACAACATGAATGCCCTTTCAGGGCATTATGTTGAGTGAAATAAGTCAGGCAAATTCTGTATAATCTCACTTATATGTGGAATCTGAAAAAAAAAACAAACAAACTCAGAAACAGAGAAGAGACTGGTGTTTGCCAGAGGTGGGGGTAGGGAGTGGGAGAAATGAGTGAAGGTGATCAGGAGGTACAGACTTCCAGTTATAACATAAATAAGTTCTGGGGATGTAATGTCCAAGATGGTGACTATAGTTACCAATACAGGTTTCCCCACTATCTGAAAATAGAGCATTCCTGTGAAACCTTTTGTAAGCTCAGATTGTGTAAAGTGAAGAAGCTATTAACTTAGGGACACATCTTGCAAACAGATACACAGAATAAATGGAGATAAAGCACAGATGCTCACAGACACAGTACAAAGCTATGATGGCTTGATGGTGAGATGCTGAGGGTAGTTTCTGGGGAAAGAGCTTGGTAGTTCCACTCTCCTTGCTTGGGGTTCAAGCCACCCCTATAAGAGCTCGCTACCGAACAAACTCTGATGCTATTTTTGCTTTTCACCTTTTTTCATAAAAGCAAAAATCCTCTTCAGATTTCTTTCAGTTAGTGAAAACAGGTGCTAATGCAGGTCTTTTGTAAAAGTGAAGTGGCCTAAAGTGAACTTTCAAAAAGTGGGGGCTACCTGGACTCTATTATATATTTGAAAGTTGCTAAGAGAGACCTTTATTTAATTATTTGTTTATTTATTTTTTTATTGGAGTATAACTGCTTTACAATGTTGTGTTAGTTTCTGCTGTACAATGAAGTGAATCAGCTCTATGTATACATATATCCCCTCCCTCTTGGACCTCCCTCCCACCCTCCCCCCATCCCCCCCATCTAGGTCGTCACTGAGCACCGACCTAATCTTCCTGTGCTTTATAGCATGTTCCTGCTAGCTATCTATTTTACAAATGGTAGTGTATTTATGTCACTCCTAATCTCCCAATTCATCCCACCCTCCCCTTGCCCACTGTGTCCACATGTCCGTTCTCTACATCTACGTCTCTATTCCTGCCCCGCAAATAGGTTCATCTGTACCGTTTTTCTAGATTCCACATATATGCATTAATATATGATATTTGTTTTTCTCTTTCTGGCTTACTTCACTCTGTATGACAGACTCTAGGTCCATCCACATCTCGAGAGTAGATCTTCAAAGTTCTCATCACAGGAAAAAAACTTTAGTAACTGTGTGAGCTGATGGATGTTAACTGAACTTATCGTGGTACTCGTATTACAATAAATACATATATCTAATTGTGATGTTGTACACCTGAAACTAATACAGTGTTATATATCAACAATATCTCAATAAAACTGGGGGGAAGCGCCTCTCAAAACTCAATAATAAGAAGATAAACAACCCAATTTTAAAAGGCAAAAGATGCAACAGACATACTACCAAAGAATATATAGGATGTCATACAAGCATCTGAAAGGATACAATTGCAAATTAAAACCATGATGAGATATAATATGCCTCTTGGAATGGCTAAAATTAAAAATTCTCATCCTACCAAGTGTTGGTGAGGACATGGTACAGCTAATTCTCATACACTCCAATAGGAATATAAAGTGATACACCCTCTTTGGAGAACAGTTGGTACTTACTTAAAAAGTGCCACATACACCTCCCACAGGAGTGAGGTATGCTACTCCTTGGTATTTATTCAAGTAATCTGAACTCATACATCCAAACCACGACTTTTATACCAATGTTCATAGCAACTTTATTTGTAAGATACCCAAAGTAGAAACAATCCAAATTCTATCAACAGGTGGATGAATTGAAATGTTGTGTTATATCTATATAATAGACTGCTCCCCAGCAATTAAAGGGAATGAACTGCTGATAATAGGCACACCTTGTTTTACTGCATTTTGCTCTATTGTGCTTCGCAGATATTGCATTTTTTATAAACTGAAGTGTTGTGAAAACCCTGCCTCGAGTGAGTCTGTCGGCGCCATTTTTCCAAAAGTATTTGCTTACTTTGTGTCTCTGTGTCACATATTGGTAATTCTCACAATATTTCAATTATTCAATAATTATTTAAATAATTATTATATTTGATACGGTGGTCTGTGATCAGTGATCTTTGATGTGATTACTACAATTCACTGAAGGCTCAGATGATGGTTAGCATTTTTTAGCAAGTGTATTTTTTTTTAAGAGTGTTTTTTTGATTAAGGTACATACATTGTTTTCTTAGGTATAATGTTATTGCACACTTACCAGACTACAATATAGTGTAAACATAATGTTTATATGCACCAGGAAACCATAAAGAAGAAAAAAAATGGCTGGTGTACAAATAATCAGTTCCTCAGCTGCACTAGCCTCACTTCAAATGCTTAATGCTAAATGCAGCTAAGGACGACCCTATTGAACAGCGCTAAGGAATATTTCCATCATGCAGAAAGTTCCCTTGGAAAACACTGCTCTAAGGACCTCCACTCCTGATTGATAGTAAGACTTACCTTTAATGAAATTATATTTCCTACACACTTTCCTGTTGGCCACTTTCCCTTGATTACATTTGTTTTAATATTTATTTTTATTTTTGGCTGCGTTGGGTCTTCATTGCTGCTGCGCGCGGGCTTTCTCTAGTTGCGGCGAGCGGGGGCTTCTCATTGTGGTGGCTTCTCTTGGTGTGGAGCACGGGCTCTAGGTGCGTGGGCTTCAGTAGTTGTGGCACGTGGACTCAATAGTTGGGGCTCACGGGCTCTAGAGCGCAGGCTCAGTAGTTGTGGCGCACAGGCTTAGCTGCTGCTCCGCGGCGTGTGGAATCTTCCCAGACCAGGGCTCGAACCCGTGTCCCCTACCTTGGCAGGCGGATTCTTAACAACTGCGCCACCAGGGAAGTCCCTCCCTTGATTACATTTTGTTTTGTTGTAAGACAAACACGTATTTTCTTTTTAAGGTGTGCATGGATCAACATCATTGTCTTTATTTTGTTTTACAGTTGTTTTTTCCGCAATGATATTTGAGACTATCAGAAATCAAGATCTGCCTGTGATCAAGTGTGTTTTAATCAACCATAGAAACAATGATTCATCAGTGGGGACATCATCATCGAATCCCTTGGTAAAGTAATATTAAAATGACAACTTTAGCTATTTTCTCTAGAGACCATACTTTGTAAGCTATTGACACCTGCCACGGCTTACGGGCTTTTCTTTTTTGTGTATTTAAGTATACTATGTACTCATATCTGGTACAGATGAGCGTCTCTACTCATTGCTACCTGGCACTCCATTCCATCAAGAGCCTTGTTCTCTTTGGGTTTAGATTCAGGAAGGACAGTGATACTAGAATGAGTAAGAAACAGGAATTGCCCTTTCTCCTTAAAAAGAAGCCAGGTTTCTCTCTCAAGCCTGAATCCCTAATTTCCAACTGTCTCCTGGATTTAGGTGAGTAGATTTTTCCATTTGCTCCTTGAGACACACCTGTATAATTTATTTCATTTCTATTTCCCCAAGCATCTTCTTGTTTTAATGGATTTCTGTTTATGGCCCTGTCTAGTTCCTAGGCTTGAAAGCTCAGCCTCCTTTTGGACTGCTTCCTCTCCCTTGCCCTCACATTCAGTCAGTTACCAAGTCTTGTCAATTTCCTTTCTTTCCTAGTTCTCCTGTAACCACCTCATATTCCCTAGTCCCCCTGCCACTTCCCTAATTCCAGCCCTCATAGTCACAATAATATCATAAGCGCCTTCTTCCTTCTACAGTTCAGCTCACGTAGGGCTGCCTCATGGGTCTTCCTGAAGCAGGGCTACATCCTTTACAGCCCGGCTTGGTCTTCCCACGGCTTCAAGTGACATGCACGTCGCTCCATAATCTGGCTCTGACTCCAAGTTCCAACCTTGTTTGTCGTTACTCTTCTTCATGCTATTCATCTATCGCAGCCTAGCTATTTACTCAAATGAAGGAAGCTTAAATAACTGAGAAGTGAAAATATTAAAAGTCCATATACAATAAAAAGTGAACATAAATTAGCCACTTCTATGGCTTTTATCCAGTTAAGGATTCATACAGATATATAGTCACTCTGTTTTCTGTAACGTAAGTATAATACATAGACACATGCCATGATGCCCTGGACCCCCCACTTCCCTCCCAAAATCAGAGATATTAAAAATATTCTCAAATTTTAAGCAGTGTGAAATAGGTGTCAATAACAACCTTCTACATGCATGTAAAACTCCTGATTTTTTTTTTTTTTTTTTTGGCCGTGCCACTTGGCTTGCGGGATCTTAGTTCCTGGACCAGGGATCAAACCCATGCCCTTGGCAGTGAAAGGGCAGAGTTCAGTTCCCTGGACCGCCAGAGAATTACCCTAAAACTCCTGATTTAATACATGATTCTTTTTTATGCCAGAAACATGGTTGGTTTAACTTTTTAACACATATTGGTGTCATAACACATTGACTTATTAATAATTAAGGCATTTTGCATACATAGTATTTTTGTGCAGACAAGAAAAAAATTAATATTATTTGCTATGACAATTTAAAGTCTTAGTGTCTTTTATTTAGTATTTATTTATCTATTTGGCTGCATCGGGTCTTAGTTGCGACACGCAGTATCTTTCGGTGTGGCCCACGGGCTCTTCGTTGTGATGCATGGGCTTCTCTCTAGTTGTGGCATGGGGGCTCCAGAGCGCACAGGCTTAGTTGCCCCGTGGCATGTGGGATCTTAGTTCCCCGACCAGGGATCGAACCCGCGTCCCCTGCATTGGAAGGTGGATTCTTAACCACTGGACCACCAGGGAAGTCCCTTTAAGTGTCTTTTCAATGTGAGAAAATAGCTGCACACGTTTAAGTGTTTTCTTCTAAAACACAAGCTTTTTTTTAAAAAAATTAATGATGATTGATCTCAGTTCCTAGTATTAAGTGCTGCATTGTGTTTTATGTCGTATAAATTATATTCTTATGCAATATTCAGTGTTGTATTAAGACCTAGTAATTCTTAAACAACATCAGACAACAGTATTTGTTATACAACACCAGAATACAGTATTTGTGTGCAGTTCTTTTTGTCTTTGACCTTATAGTGTCCAAAGCATTATTTTCCGAAGTTATTTATGTTCGTTCTTTTCTTTCCCACCACCTTCACTCTGGTTATGTTAGTTATTTGTGATACAATTAACTTCACTTGGTTTGTGTTCCATTTTGAGTTCCCCCTATATCCTGGTTGGCTTTAATGATTTACTTTTTTGAGTATGTGCAACATGACTGTGGTCCTGGAAGCTAAAGCTATGTACTAAAAGATATACTCAGGGCTTCCCTGGTGGCACAGTGGTTAAGAATCTGCCTGCCAATGCAGGGGACATGGGTTCGAGCCCTGGTCCGGGAAGATCCCACATGCCTGGAAGCAACTAAGCCCGTGTGCCACAACTGCTGAGCCTGTGCTCTAGAGCCCGCGAACTACAACTACTGAAGCCCGCTCGCCGAGAGCCTGTGCTCTGCAACAAGAGAAGCCACCGCAATGAGAAGCCCGTGCACCACAAAAAAGAGTAGCCCCCACTCGCCGCAACTAGAGAAAACCCACACGCAGCCAAAAGTAAATAATTAAATAAATTTATACTTAAAGATATACTCAGAGAAGTATCATGCCTTCTTCATGCCTACTACCAACTTTCCATCCTTTTTCCACCTACCTCCTGAACTTCACCAGTTCCTTTAGAATTTTTGTATGATTCCTGTGTTTCTTGTGCACAAATGAGCAGATACATGTGTATTTTCTTAATCTCCTTCCTTCTTACACGAGGGGTAGCATACTTGAAAGTAGATACTTTTTGCCCTTAGCTTTCTTCACTTAACAGTCTATCCAGGAAATCACTGCATATCAGTTCATGGAGTTTGTCCTCATCCTTCTTTATGTCCTCCATTGTGTGGATGGGCCGTAGTTTATTCAGTCAATCTCCTATGTATGAGCATTTTGGCAGTTTCTAGTATTTTACAACTGTAAATGATGGTGCAATTAATTGCTGGAGATATAGCCCAGAGGGTGAAGTGCACAGTAGTTCAGTTAGGTGTTGCCGAATTCCAGTTCCCCTGCAGAAGGGTTGCACCTGTTTGCATTCCCCCAGCAATGTGTGAGAGTAGCTGTTTCCTCACAGCCTCCCTGACAAAATGTGTTGTCATACTTTAAAATTTGTGCCAATACTTTAAAATTTGTGCCAGCCTGATAGATAAGGGATATCTCAGTGTTGTTTTGAGTTTTTCTGATCATGAGTGAGCTTGAACGTTTTCTCATATGTTCAAGGGCCATTCTTTACAGCTTTTTTGTGAATTGTCTATTCATTTCTTTTTCCCATTTTTTCTTTTTTCTTTTCCCCCTTATTGTTTATTTATTTATTTCGGCACCAGGTCTTAGTTGCAGCATGGGGGATCTTCATTGCAGCATGCAGGATCTTTAGTTGCGGCATGCGGACTTCTTAGTTTTGGCATGTGGAGTCTAGTTTTCCGACCAGGGATCAAACCCCGGCCCCCTGCATTGGGAGCGTGGAGTCTTATCCACTGGACTATCAGGGAAGTCCCTCTTTCTCCCATTTTTCTACATTTTCTCCCATTTTTCCCACTTTCTGTCTTTTGGCTCCTGTGTCCCTCAATGTTAAAAAAATTTTATTTTTTCCTTTTTTTGGCCCGCGTTGTGAGGATTGCAGGATCTTAGTTCCCTGAATAGGGATTGAACCTGGGTCCTGGGCAGTGAGAATGTGGAGTCCTAGCACTGGACTGCCAGGGAATTCCCTAAAAAATTATTTACATATTAGGGATATTAGCCCTTTATTTCCTTTATCTGTAATATGCATTGCAAATATTTTCTCCTAGCATGTCAGGGTTTTGTTTGTTTTTACTTTTTTTTTAATAACTCAATTTTTTTTTTTTTTTTTTTTTTTGCTGTACGCGGACCTCTCACTGTTGTGGCCTCTCCCGTCGTGGAGCACAGGCTCCGGATGCACAGGCTCAGCGGCCATGGCCACGGGCCCAACCGCTCTGCGGCATGTGGGATCCTCCCGGCCCGGGGCACGAACCCGTGTCCCCTAGCATCGGCAGGCGGAGTCTCAACCACTGCGCCACCAGGGAAGCCCTAATAACTCAATTTTTAAAAAACTATTTATTTGTGGCTGTATTAGGTCTTCATTGCTGCGCTCGGGCTTTCTCTAGTTGCAGCGAGCAGGGGCTACTCTTCATTACGGTGCACAGGCTTCTCATTGCGGTGGCTTCTCTTGTTGTGGAGCACGGGCCCTAGAGTGCATGGGCTTCCGTACTTGCAGCACGCGGGCTCAGTAGTTGTGGCTCGAGGGCTCTAGAGCGCAGGCTCAGTAATTGTGGCACACGGGCTTAGTTGCTCCGCGGCATGTGGGATCTTCCCGGACCAGGGCTCGAACCCGTGTCCCCTGCATTGGCAGGTGGATTCTTAACCACTGCGCCACCAGGGAAGCCCCTGTTTGATTTTACTTTATGTCCGTCTTTTAAGATCCAGCTCAATTGCTGTACTCCAGTGAAGCATTCCCACCCCCTCTATCCCAGCCTGGAAGTCACCTCTCTCTCCTCAGAAGGTCCAGAGCACTTAAATGCACCTTTCAGAGTAGTCGGTATCTGTTTATGGGGCACATCATATTTCACTTTTAGTTATTTCTTCCTATTAGAGTCAAAACTCAAGGACAAGGTCAGTGTCTTTTTTCCCCTAGCCCCATTGCACCCAGCAGGTGGTCTAGTTCATATCAGATATTGACTAAATAACTCACCAGATACTAACTGAAGAAATGAACAAATAAAATCAGAAATATGGCTTATGGTCAGTAGCAGAAGAGCTACCCTACCCTGCTCTTCACCTGCAGAAGCTTGTGTGTGTGTGTGTGTGTGTGTGTGTGTGCGTACACACGTGTGAGGGCTACACTGTGTCGGGGGGTAGGAGGTGAGGGGTCCAGCAGCAGAAGTTGCTAGCACACCATCCTCTCAATATATATCAGTTATTTAAAGCAGGCAAGGGGTGTGATGGTGGCAATGAGCCTATGGGGATGTCTGCCCAGAACATACTGGGTTGGCCACAAAGTGTGTTTGGGTTTTCTGTAACATCTTAGGGAAAAACCTGAACGAACTTTTTGGCCAACCCAATATTTTACTTTTCAAGTTCCCTCTAACACAGATACTAATTTACTATTACTAGGTAGATGCTTATCTGCATACCAGTAATCACAAAAACATATACCTATGTATTCTTTTTTTGTTTTTGTTTTTCTTTGGCCGAGCCACGCGGCTTGTGGAATCTTAGTTCCCTGACCAGGGATCGAACCTGGGCCCCCAGCAGTGAAAACACGGAGTCCTAACCACTGGACACCACGGAGTTCCCTATACCTATGTGCTTTAATTTTATGATTATTATCTGTATATTAGTTTGTGATTGTGAGGGCTGCCATAACAAAGTCTCAGACTGGGTGAGTTAAACCACAGAAATTTATTGTTTCATAGTTCTGGAGGCTAGAAGTCTAAAATCTAGATGTCGTCAGGCTTGGTTCCTTCTGAGGCTGTGAGGGAAGGATCTGTCCCAGGCCTCTCTCCTTGGCTTGTATGGCCATCTTTATGTTCACAGGGCGTTCTCCCCGTGTGCTTGTCTTCTCCAAATTTCCTCTTCTTATAAGGACATCAGTCATAAGATTAGAACCCACCCTAATGGCCTCATTTTGACGGGATCACCTCTGTAAAGGCCCGGTTCTGAATAAGGTCACATTCTGGGGTACTGGGGGTTAGGACTTCAACATATGAATTTGGGGGACTTCCCTGGTGGTCCAGTGGTTAGGACTCCGAGCTTCCACTGCAGGGGGCACGGGTTCGATTCCTGGTCAGGGAACTAAGATCCCACACGCCACATGGCACAGCCAAAAAAAAAAAAAAAAGAATTTGGGGGGAACACAGTTCAACCCATAACAGTCTATAAAACATTTTCGAAATGCAGCCTACAATGATCTGTCTTTTCTTTAGAGACTTGTAATTTATGGGCATTTTGGTCAGACGTATGATCCTCAGTGGGTTATGATGTGCTTGGCTGTGTGTGTCATATGTCAACATGTGTTTATTTGATAAAGGTTCCAGCTAAGAAGAAGATGCATTGAACATGCACTTGTAGTGAATTCACATCATTTTGTCTATGACATAGGCATCAGAATCCCGGGAAGACCTGGACTGTGCCTTGAGGCCCGAGAGCACAGAGGCAGTCTACGAAGCGGCCACCGTGGAGGTGGACGTGACCGCATCCATCACACTGCAAGTGCTGGTCACCACCCCGGGGAACATTTCCTGTCTCTGGGTCTTTAAACACAGCTCCCTGAATTGCCAGCCACACTTCGATTTACAAAACAGGTAAGCAGGGGCGGGGCAATGTGCAACCGTAAGGATTTTTGGAGGAATAGTTTCTTGCCATACAGAGACCTTCTTGCTTCATTTAGAGTTTCTATTCCAATCTCTGTACATGTTCACCGTAACTCTTATTTCCAGTGAAAGAAAATAAACTAAAAAATAGCTAAGGCATGGATACATGACCTGTTACAGCGGTCAAAACCCATAGGACAAACAACATAAAAGGTGAACCCCAGTGTAAACTGTGGACTTTAGTTAATTCCAGTATTGGTTCATCAGTTGTAACGAATACACCACACCTATGCAAGATGTTACTAATAGAAAAGCTGTGTGTGGGGGTGGGAGTGGGGCGAGGGTGTATGCAGGATCTCTCTGTACTTTCTGCTTAATTTTGTTTTCACCTTAATTTTTCCATAAACCTAAAAGTGCTCTAAAAAATAAAGTCTATTCATTTAAAAACTTATATACAGATGTATAGGTATATTTAGGGCCTAAGAAAGCAGTGATGACTGGCAAAATGTAAAACAAATAGTGAAGAGTATTTGGGATTTTAAAGATGGGCTTGTTTTTTAAACTGGATTTTGTCTTGAAGGTAAAAACTTAGGAAGTTTTCATTCCGTTCTGGTTAAAGTAGCAAGGAGCTTTCTAGTTAAAGCAGTGAGAAGCTTCTTTCTGGGAAATCCTTGGGGAAGAACCCTTGGCTTTACCTAGTTTGTTTCACAGTCTGATGAGCAGAATTGCAATGATAGGTGATATCCACAAAGCATTTTAGTAAGAAATTGATCTGTATGTGGGGAACGTTGGTCTCACCATCCAGAAAGATATCGTGGCCAAGGTTTGTAGATTGACCACCAAGCCTGTATCTAACCCTGGGCTGACTGCTGCCCCCTGCTGTCCGAGACCAGGTGGGGCAGGAAGCAAGGGGCACAGGCCATTGACATGCCCACTTACTAATTCTAAGGTGCTTTATTCTCTAATTCTTGGGGTGCTCAGGTGACCCGAAGCTATAGAAGAACCACTGTCTTTCTAGGAGCAATGCAGGAAATGGCCCCTCAATGACCCAAAGGGGGTTCCATGCCACCTGACTGAGACACGGGAGAACATCTGTGACTGACTTGTACCAAGTATTCACATTTGTGTCTTTAAGGTCAAACCAATGTTTAAGTAATTTTCAGGACAGTAGCTATAATTCTGAAGTTTGGTTCTAAATCTTAGGGCACATTCATTTTCCTTTCCCCTTTTGAGGCCATGTTACTCACTTCTCTGTTTTGCTTACTTTTCTCTTGGGGTTAAACCAAAGGCAATCTTCTATTAAGAATTTTGGCTTAAAGAAATGTTCTGGTAATCTTATCAAAATCTGATGCCACACAGTTCTTGTTAGATTGAGGCCAAAAAACGCAAAGTAAAAAAGTAGGGTTCCTTTTACTCTGCTAAGAGGTTGCCTTTTTGTTCTAGGACAGGCAGCCCAAATCATAGGTCTTATGTGGATTAGTTAACTTAGTACCAAAACATTTTTAGCAACTTCTCCATAGTAAAGAGTTACTGAAATTAAATCTGGGCTTAGACTCATAGCCAGACAGATTGCACACCTAAGCTTTGATAACCGTCTTAGAGTTTTGTACGATATGCCAAGAGTTCTCACGTGATACCAGGAGAGTGAAGGTTCAGAGAGAGAGAGCACATCCCCAGGGTACCTGCATAAGCAGAAAATACATATATTTCTTACTAATTTACTGCCTATATGAACGCAAGCACCAGTACTCTGGAACCATGCTGCTTGGAGCTCTAAATCATGGCTGTTCCAATATCCTGTGCCCTTGGTTCGCCTGGGGTCTTGTTCAAACGCAGATTTCGATTCAGTAGGTGTGGACGGGGCCTGAGATTCTGCAGACTCTCCCAGCTGGTGCCAAGTGTTGAGCAGTAACATCTAAAGGTCAGAAAGTGTCCATTTAAATCCAACACTACTCAACAGACTGCTAGAGAGTATTCTAAGCGCTAAGGAGGACAGATATCACCAAACACACATCAAGGTTGTTTCTTTGAAGAGAATGCCCCTAGCCAGATTTATCTTTACCAAGTATCTGAAAAGTTAGAAATACTCACATTGAGACATCTCTCCTTTGTGATATATCAGTGTAATTACTACCTCATAGGAAAATGCTTTGTGTCTGATTTTGCTTGAATTCTTTCCTCTAGTGGGGGTGGGAGGGGGGCACAAAACGGACTGTTCTTGATGTCAGTGAGTCTTGCTTGTACCGTCATCTGGTTCTGCACGTGGGGCACGGAGGCTGGTGGCCGGGTGGCCGGCAGACATGCCCGTGGAGGATGGTTTGTCATTGGCAGGAATGGTCCACTACTGCCAAGGAGGGCGTCCCACCAAGTCTATACGTTTTTGGTAGGAGTTTTCCCTCCGATGGGCTTGGGCAGCATGAGGTGAAGGTGCTCACTCCCAAGGGAGGGACTGGATAAAGGTCAAGGTGAAGCTAACGAGGCCCAGGCTGAGCGCCGGCACAGGCCAGGAGCTGCGTTCTCCACCGAGGTGGACCAGAGGCGCCCAGCCACCTTCTGACTCAGTGTGAAATTCGAGGGTTTTCGTTTCACACGTTTTCCAGATTAACCAGTTCTCTTTCTTGTGTTTCAGAGGAGTTGTGTCCATGGTCATTTTGAAAATGACAGAAACCCAGGCTGGAGAATACCTACTTTTTATTCAGAGTGAAGCCACCAATTACACAGTATTGTTTACAGTGAGTATAAGAAGTAAGTGCTGTTTGCTACTCGGTACCCTCAATATTCTAAAGGAGCAGTTAGGACCCAAGAGCTCTTACCGGCTTCCCCAGACACATGAGCCAGGTTTCCCTCAATACGTAGTTGAATTAATTGAACTCACTTCAACCACCCCATCGCCTGTTGAGATCCTGACGTGACCCACGGATGGTGAGAGTGAATGCTCTTCAGAACCCAGGGCATCCTCTATTTTCTGGCTCCCCGTTTTTTTTCAGCGACGGATGGATGACAGGGAAGAAGTGGAAAGCATCTTGACCATGGAGTCAGAAGACCTGAGTTCTTATTCTGGATCTGATACGACCGCCTTGGGCAGGTCACGTAGTCTCTCTGAGCCTCAGTGTTCTGATCTGTAAAATGGGGATACCCACACACACCTCAGGATGTCAAGAGCTTAGAGCTATCCAACAGAGAGGTCTGAGGCGATGAGAACGTCTGTCTGCTCTGTCCAGTAAGGTAGCCACTGGTCACATATGGCTGGTGAACACTTGAAATGTGGCCAGCGTGACCAAAGTTTTCATTTTAATCAATTAAAAATTCCATTTAAATAACCACATGGACCTGGCGGCTCCTGTGTTCATACAAACACCAGATCGCTACGCAAACCATCAGGAACAACGCGGAAGTTCTCACCCAGGGAAGCAGCTGTGCAGTTGGCCGAACCACCATCTGCGTGTCTCCTGGCTTCTCCTTCTTTCCACCCACTTACGCGCAGGCCTGCGGTTGTGTGGACTCAGCCCTGTACCCACTGGCTGCTTTACCCCACGTGACAAATGGGGACTAGCGGTGGAGGCATTCACATGGGTCCCGCTGCCTTTAGGGGCCAGGGCAGTGCTCCAGAAACTCTGGGTTTATCCATTTTAAAGCAAGCTCCCGGGCTACGCCTTGGTGTGTCTTGCCAGGCGGAGGCTGTGGTGCACGTGTGTCCAGCCCACAGAGGTGCGGGGCTCGGGGGAACCACGGCTCCCCTTGGCCGAGGCTGTTCTGCACCCACCATCGCAGGTGAACGGCTTGCTGAGAGGTGTGGAAATGGGCACGACAGCCTGAGGCCGAGCGTGGCCAGGTCCACACTCTGGGCCACACCGCACTGGGTCTCGCACTCAGAGCTGCGAACAGAAGAGCACTCGTGGCCGTTTCGATTCCCACAAGTGTCATCTGACCAGGGCTGGGGACAGGGTGTTAGGTTCCAAAGTCAGCCTGTCGGGCAAAACCCCAGCAAAGTCCAAATCGGTCAACATTTGTTTTGAAAAGCCTTTCAATTGCTCTGATATTTATAGGACCAGAGCCCTAGAAGGTCAGAAGTCAAGAGGTACCTCTTGTTTCTCTTTGATTTTGGTCTTTTTCCCTGTCCCCTCCCCAGTCCCCGACCCCCCTCTGTGGGACAGTAAATCCTCAGGTTGGAAGAGAATAAGAGATTTCTTGCGCTCTCTCTCTCTCTTTTTTTTTTTGTCAAGTGTTTATACTTGAATTTGTATAAAATAAATGGGAATCTGCTCTCTTTATTTAGGGTAACTTCTTTTCACTTAAGATTTATAATGTAAAAATAGCACAACAATCATTCAAGTTAGTTGTAACTGTTTTTAACGTGCTGCTGGGTGGTGGGATTCAAAAAAAATCAGGTGGGGTAGACTTGGCAACAGTCAGCGTGAAAAAGAGGAAAGGGTTTAGTGAACCACAAGTTCACTATGAACCAACAGTATGGCATGGTTGCTAAAAAAGGAAATCTGAACCTTGGCAGCGTTCACAAAAATGTAATGTCTGGGTTAAGGAAATTAATGGAAAATTACTCTTTTCAGTTCTACAGTTTTTTCAGGTGAATATTGACAAAACAGAGCAACCAGAATAGTGAAGATCTTAGAATTCCTTGAATTAGGAGCTGCTGAGGGAATTAAGAATGTTTGGCAGAGAGAAGGAAATATTTTTGAGGAGAGAAGAAGATTGATTGCAGTGTAACGTAGAGGAAACCCTTCTGGCATGAGTCAGGAAACCTGGGCTAACCAGTTAAAATACCTTCGATGATAATGATATCCCTTGACCTCCGCATTTGATTTTAAATATTTGAAGGATTTTCATGTGGCAACAAACTTCACTTGAAAAAAAAAATTGCTCTAGAGGGTAAAATTGGGACCAATGGTCAGCAACTACAGGGAGAGAAAGTAAAAACTACCAGAAAATGGGGAAAGATGTTTGGAAGTCACATAATCAACAAAGGATGAATAGCCATAATAGGTAAAGAACTTCTATAAATCAATAAGAAAAAAACCAGTAGAAAAATGAACAAAAGACATGAGTAGGCATTTCACTATTGTCAGTAAACATATTAAATTAATAACTGAGACATGCAAATTAGGGCCACAGTGAGATACCGTTTTATACCCAGGAGACTGTTGAAAACAAATTGTCATTATGTGTAAAGCAGAAGTGCTCACACTATATGGACCAGCAGTTGCACTCCTAGGTATATTGTAAAGAAACTTAACACACCTGCCTCACTAGGAATGCACAGAACGTTCATAGCACCATTGTTGGTGACACAAAATACAGGAAACAACCCAAATGTCCACTGCAAGAAAATGGACTAATAGATTGTGATATATCCACCCATGGAACACGATGTAGTGGTAGCAAAATGAATTAAGCATAGCTACGTGCAAAACCATGGACGAATCTTAAAAACATAAACTGAAGTTGTGAACGACCGCATACTGAGTGATGCCGTATGTTGAAGCTCAAAAACAAACAGAACAAACCAGTATATTGTTTAGGGCCACACATCTATGTGGTGAAACATGTGTAAAAGTATGAGAACGATAAACAGAAAATTCAGGATAAAGTTAACCTAGGCTTGAGAGACAAGGAGAAGCAGGACAAAAGTAGATTCAAAGATATTTGTTATTTTTCTGGTTATTAAGTTGAGCGTGGGTCCACGGGTATTCGTTTTTATTATTATGTTTCAAAATTAACTCGTCATATATTCTTCGCTATGTATATACATATATATAAAGTATTAGATACTATTTTTAAACAGAATTTATTATAAGGAGGAAGATGGAAATTTAGCATGGGAAACTTTCTTTGGAAAAGAAAAAAAGGTTTGTTGAAAAATGGGAGGATCGACTCCGGGAGGTCATGAACTCCTGTTCCTAAGGAGTCCGAGCAGAAGCAGAGAGTTTATATGTGAAGGGAGGGGGAGGGGGAGAAGGGGCGAGGGGAGAGGTGTGAGGGTCCAATGTGAACAGGAGGCTGAACCAAGCCTCTCAACTCTGTTCCAATTTTACCTCCATCCTACTATATTTCTGCCTAGTTCTAGATACAATTATGGGAAGAAAGTTGGGTCTTAAACTATATAAGTATGTGTTATAAACTTTATGTTATTTCTACTTTTCTTTTTCCCATGCATATTGATATTTGTGTTTTTACGTGGCTTCACTCCACTAAACATTAGTTGTCTTTGGATTCATGAAATACCCAAAGACATTAGCTACGAGAATAAATGCTAAAGTTAGCATTTCAGCCAGAGTCGAATTTAATATATTGGTGAGGAGGGATATGTTATTATATATATTTGGAGGGGAGCAGAAGACACCGCTACAGCACAAAAGGTTAACTTTTCTTAATGGTGCAGAATTCTTCTTTTGAGGAGGTTGCTAAGACAGTTATTTTTTTTTAATGTTTATAATATGAAACATTTTTAATATTAAAACGTTAATAATTTATGATGCTTTAGATACACTGCTTTACACGTTAAGGAGACCTTACTTTAGAAAAATGGAAAATCAGGATGCCCTGGTCTGCATCTCGGAGAGCATTCCAGAACCAACCGTGGAATGGGTGTTCTGCGATTCACAGAGTGACAGGTATGACATGTGGAGAGAGAACTGCTTTTATGCCTTTACTTTTTCTGTCTCTTTCTAATATAGTTGACATCATACTGTCTGTACAGTTTATCACCCTGTTAACAGGAAACGTTGGCTTTTTTTTTTTTTTGCGGTACGCGGGCCTCTCACTGTTGTGGCCTCTCCCGTTGCGGAGCACAGGCTCCGGACCGGGGCACGAACCCGTGTCCCCTGCATCGGCAGGCGTACTCTCAACCACTGCGCCACCAGGGAAGCCCAGGAAACATTGGCTTTTTAAAGAATGATTGGTGTGGGCTTCCCAGGGAGGATGGTGGGGGACACCTTAGTGACGAGCCCTTTGGAGCGCCTCGTCGGTCACGTCACTGACCTGTAGGACCCTCCCTGGATATCACATGACACGAATAAAAGCCCTTTTAAGTTACACGCTTGTCGACTCCCTAAGCATTTGGTTGGGGAAAAAGAAAGGTCCAGCTTTCAGTGTATAATTCCCTGTAAGTAAGAAATTCCCTGTGAATAAATGTTTCATTTGTGATTATGATGTTTACTCTAAGAACAGTTTAATACGATTGTTTAGGGATGTAGAATCTGCCTGGGTTTGAACCCTGCTTTGCTTATACCTGTGTGGCCTTGGGCAAGTTACTTAACCCCTCCCCGCCTATCAGAAGAATGCGGGTGGGAGCCGTACTTACCTTAATACAGTCGCTCTGATGAGTAAATGAACTGGTACATGTGAAGCGCATAGAACAGTGCCTGGCAGATAGTAAGTACCATATAAATGTTCACTTTTGTTTTTCATGCGTCATAGCTATAAGTGCTCACAAAGTAACAGTTCATGCCATTTGAACCAGTTAAAATTTACCAAACAACTTTTATTGAAAAAGGGAACTAAAGAGAAGGAGAAAAAGTGAAAAATCAGGTTACCAAATAATATGAGGGGATCCCAAATTTTAAACGAACAAGAAAAAGAGATTACCTATAGATGTATACGTCACACGTGCACAGAAAAGAAAACGATTAGAAAGCTACGCACAGCAAAATAGTAACCGTTGTTATCTCATGGTGGTAGGAATGTGGGCAATTTAATATTCTTTTCTTTGGGTTTTTCTGGATTTTCCAAAATAAACATAGTTATCGTTGTCTTATAATTAAAAAAAAAAAAAAACTCAAGGAGTAATGCACAAACAAAGACGAGAATACATTTGACTAAAGTTGATAAAGAGAAGAAATGTGACTATACACAGAGTCCAACAGCCGTATCTGCTGTGGGAAAGGTGATGGTTAAGGAGGCGGGAGAGGGGACGTGGTCCCTCAAATCCCGAGGTGTGGCTGACACCCCTCAAGTGACACTGCCCTCTCCTCTGTGAGCTCTGGGGACTCTGGGGACATTTGCAACTGTGGCCTCTCTCCCTCTCACTGGCTGTCCTTTTCAGAGCTTCAAAGAAAGCATACCTACACCTTGTTAAGCTGTATTAAAACCTAATCATGCTTTTCCTTTTCTCCATTTTCTCTTTTTTCCCCCTTTTCTGTCTTTTCTCAATTCTTCCATTCTTTCTCTCTCTTTAACAACCAAGAGGTCACCAAACACAAAGGCTTTTAAACTGTTTTATTATGTGATTCTCTCTAGTGTTATTCTAATTGGGTGAGATGAGGAATTACTAACTAGTTGTGAATTGGTTTGCCTTGTGACCTGCTCCTGTCTTTGCTTTCTTATCGGGCTCTTAAAATCTAGAACCTTTAATTTGCTTCTTCTCCTGAACATTCATTTGTAATTTTAAAAGATGTTTAATCAACTGATATTTATTTTTTTAATAGATCTTTACTGGAGTATAATTGCTTCACAATACCGTGTTAGTTTCTGTTGTACACCAAAGTGAATCAGCCATATGCATACATATGTCCCCATATCCCCTCCCTCCTGAACCTCCCTCCCACCCTCCCTATCCCACCCCTCTAGGTCATCGCAAAGCACCAAAGTCTGTCACACAGAATGAAGTAAGTCAGAAAGAGAAAAACAAATACCGTATGCTAACCCATATATATGGAATCTTAAAAAAAAAAAAAAATGGTACTGACATTTATTTTTTAATTGCAGCTGTAAAGGAGAAAGTCCAGCTGTCATTACAAAGGAGGCAAGTGTACTCCATGAGTTATTTGGAACAGACATAAGGTGCTGTGCAAGAAATGAGCTGGGCAGGGAATGTACGAAACTCTTCACTATTGGTAAGACCGTAGCATCATGTCGTTCTGTTCTCAGTGACTGTTCCTTAGAGATGAGCTGGGACTAATCATCACCCCTTAGGTCCTTACTCAATTTCAAAAATTCTATAGCTCCTTGAGGCCATTTCCAGTGTAATATTTAGATTTCTGTGAGTGCTCATTTCTTCATAAGAGCCTTGTCGGTCTCTGAAAGACTCTTTTATTTTGAGATGGTTGGGAACATTTGAGATGCCATCCAAATCTTTGTTCTGCAGAATGTTCAGGATATATTTTGTGATGAGGAAGAAAAAAATCACTATTTTTCTTACCCGGGGTGTTTTCATCTTCTAGATCTAAACCAAACTCCTCAGACCACACCGCCACAATTATTTCTTAAAGTAGGGGAACCCTTATGGATAAGGTGCAAAGCTGTTCATGTGAACCACGGATTCGGGCTCAGCTGGGAATTAGAGAATAAAGCACTGGAAGAGGTGAGAGGATGAGCTTCCATCCTGAAAATGCAGAAAAATGAACCAAGAGTCCAGGTGGAAATCACTCCATTCAAACTCTGTTTTATTAAAATCTAGGGCAGCTACTTTGAGATGAGTACCTATTCCACAAACAGAACTATGATACGGATTCTGTTTGCTTTTGTATCATCAGTGGGAAGAAACGACACTGGCTATTACACTTGCTCCTCTTCAGAGCATCCCAGTAAATCAGCTTTGGTCACCATCCTAGGTAATGCGGGCTGCGCACGTAACCTGTACTCACGTTTTTAGTTGTTTTAGTGTGGAATGTAGGGCAGGTACTGCAAATTCTGCTTTCAGTGTAATGTTAGTATCAAAAAGCTGAGAAAGAAACTGAATTAGGGGAGTTTTGTAAGTACAAGCTGCCCCTTCCTTTCCTTTTCTGGTTAAACCAAGCCCGCTTGAATGCCACTGTCTTTGCAGGCAGCACGTTGTAATGTGACCCTCTGTTTGTGGATTTTTGTCTTCCAGTAGGCTGGAAGTTTCCTAAGGACAGGAATAATCCCTTCTATCCTATACTCCCAGACCTGGCAGAGAACCAGACACAAACTCGACCCTTATTAAGTACTTGTTCTAAGAACTACCTGAGAACTGCCTCTCAGGGGTAGAGGGCAATGGCTGAGAGGGTGGGACACGCACTTAGATGCATGGAAGTTTGGGTGGGCTCTGTAGGATCTGACAATAATCACGCTGTATGTAATCTCAGAGTAGGTGGCAGCCTTCGGCCATCATGAAAATGCTAAGAAGTGAAGGGATTCTCTTATTCACTAATAAGGAAGTGTTCCATAGGGAAACCTTGTGAATATCTCTGGCTAGACTATTCCATTTGTGACCTGAGATTATTTTATGCGGGATGTGTCGCGAGGGGGCCGTTCTGGTTGAGGACAGGGATTGTCAGTGGGCCCCTCTGTGTCCATGGTTGGCCGGGCTGGGGGAAGCCCTTCAAGCCCTTGAACTTGTCAGCAAAATCTATAGGTTTACTTATACATTTCCTTGGGAAGAGTGTCAATTATTTGCATCTAATGCTGAGAGGAATCAGGTGACATGCTCAGGCTTATCAATGGGGACAGGACTCCTGCATTTCTTGTTAAACTATCAAATCTGAGTTTTCTTGCATAAAACTGCTGAATAAAAATTTATTTATCCTCTCAATATATTTCCTCCATATGAATCTCATTATCTAACTTAAAAATGCATTTTTTTTAACAGAAAAGGGATTTATAAACGCTTCCAAATCAAGTGAAGATTATGAAATTGACCAGTATGAAGAGTTTTGTTTTTCTGTCAGGTTTAAAGCATACCCACAAATCAGATGTACGTGGACCTTCTCTCGAAAAGCATTTCCTTGTGAGCAAAGTGGCCTGGATGACGGGTACAGGTGAGCAAACTCAGCCCGGGACACATCATCACTCTCGGCACAACCCTTCTGGTTGCCCTCGAGAAGAGCGGTTTTGTATTATAAGTTTATGCGCGGTGACGTTGACATTGAAGGCGAGAAAGCAAACGGCAGATGTGAGGACACAGTAACAGCGCTTTCATCAGTTCAGATAGTGTAACCCACCGCACGAAAAATGGAAAGGATCATATCAGTCTGAGTCTGGCATTTTCTGAGTCACCAGATTGCTACTTCCCATTTGAGGGTACATGCTATTGGTACGCGGAGCCTCTCTCAGCCCGTTTGCAGATGACTGAGGAAATAAAACCCCTTAAAAACAGGAAAACACTACCTATAGGTGTGTTGATTTAAGTTTTCAAAAATAAATGCAGAAATAGCCCAACGATGAGTGCTGAAGGAAAATCTTATTTTCCTGGGGATTTGTCCAACTGCAGTCAAGTTTCTCTTTGGAAAAAAAAAAAAAGGACTCTCTTTTTTTTTTTAATTGAAGTATAGTTAATTTACAATGTTGGGTTCGTTTCAAGTGTACAGCACAGTGATTCGTTTATACATACATACATACATATATATTCTTTTTCAGATTCTTTTCTATTATAGGTTATTACAAGATACTGAGTCCAGTTCCCTGTGCTATACAATAGGCCCTTGTTGTTTACCTATTTTACATATAGTAGTGTGTATATGTTAATCCCAAACTCCTAATTTATCTCTCTTCCCCCCAAAAAAAACAGCTCTTCCATGTATTTCCTATGGCTGTGATACCCCTTATCTCTTTTTTTTTTTTTTTAATTTTTAAAAATTTATTTATTTATGGCTGTGTTGGCTCTTCGTTTCTGTGCGCGGGCTTCTCTCTAGTTGCGGCGAGCAGGGGCCACTCTTCATCGCGGTGCGCGGGCCTCTCACTATTGCAGCCTCTCTTGTTGCGGAGCACAGGCTCCAGACACGCAGACTCAGTAATTGTGGCTCACAGGCAGGCTGCTCCGCAGCATGTGGGATCGTCCCAGACCAGGGCTCGAACCTGTGTCCCCTGCATTGGCAGGCAGATTCTCAACCACTGCACCACCAGGGAAGCCCCCCCTTATCTCTTAAAACTAATCCTAGGTAACAGGGTTTCAGGATAGACTATGAGCTGAGAGGTACCTGTCATCTCTCCAGTGAGTCAGTGGTCGAGAGTCAATCACTGATGCTCAATAACGGGTCCATAAGCCACTGTAAAGGAATCAGCTGAATCACTGAATCAGAGTCAGTGGATCCCTGACTCCCGTTCCAAACATGCTGAACTAAAATCGAGGCACAATCCCAGATTCTGCATTTTTCTTTTTATTTTTTTGGCTGCACTACTTGGCATGCAGGATCTTAGTTCCCCGACCAGGGATTGAACCCACGCCCCCTGCAGTGGAAGTGTGGAGGCTTAACCACTGGACCATCAGGGAAGTCCCCCCAGGTTCCACATTGTTAATGAGAACCTCTGGTGATTCCCATCACGGGTCTGGATCTGTGCTGTTCAGTACAGTAGCCGGCAGCCACATATGGCTATTGGGAGCTTGAAATGCAGCTGGTCCCAATGGAGATGTTGTGTGGCTGTAACATGCACAGCAGATTTTGAAGCCTTCGTATGACAAACAAAATGTAAAATACCTCGATAATTTTTGTCTTGATTTTATGTTAAAATGACAATATTTTAGATATATTGAGTTAAATAAAATCTATTATTACCATTTACTCCTTTTTACTTTTTAGATAGCTAATTGGAAACTTTAAAATTACATAAGTGGCTTGTTTGGTTTTTTTAATAAATTTCATTTATTTATTTATTTATTTATTTATTTATATTTGGCTGCGTTGGGTCTTCGTTGCTGCGCGCGGGCTTTCTCTAGTTGCGGCGAGCGGGAGCCACTCTTCATTGTGGTGCACGGGCTTCTCATCGTGGTGGCTTCCACTGTTGCGGAGCACGGGCTCTAGGCGTGCGGGCTTCAGTAGTTGTGGCTCACGGGCTCTAGAGCGCAGGCTCAGCAGTTGTGGCACACGGGCTTAGTTGCTCCGCGGCATGTGGGATCTTCCCGGGCCAGGGCTCGAACCCATGTCCCCTGCATGGGCAGGCGGATTCTTAACCACTGCGCCACCAGGGGAGCCCGAAGTGGCTTGTTTATATTCCTATTGGATAGCACGGGTCTAGGCGAAGAGTCAGAATAAGCTCTTTTCATCTGGATTCTTCCGTTTGTTTCCTGATGACTGCGCTGTTCTATACCCCAAAGTGATTTATGACTGATCCTTGTTTGCTTTTTTAAGAAGAGCTGTAACGCAGGGTTTGCATGGCATCGTCTGCCCTCTCGCCCAAACCTCCTAATGTGCGAAGCATTCATTTTTCAAGTAATTAAGAAAGCAACCTTTGGACGGACACGTAGTCCCCTGATTCAGGGATTCTCAACAGCAGGCTGTTGACATCCTGGGCCGGGTAATCCTTCATTCTGGGGGTCTCCTGTGCATGACAGGATGTTTAGCAACGTCCCTGGTCTCCACCCATTGGATGTCAGTAGCACCACTACCCCAAGTTGTGACAACCAAAAATACCTCCAGACATTGCCAAAGTCCCCTGGTGAGAAAAAAATTGCCTGGGGTTGAGAACCACTGCCGTGGAGGGGTCACCCCATTGTCATAAGCCCTTATGCTGAACCATCAAACTTTTGAAAGTAGAAGGCAGGGGGTCAGCCCCTCTCCTGTTAGTTGAGTTGACTACCTGTGTTCAGGATGTCAGTGCTGTCACTTCCCCATCCTTCTTTGTATTGTGACCCCGTCAGAGAAGCTCTTAATTCTACAGGATTCTCTTTTGAACCTGATTCAAAGAGATAGAGGATCCATTCAATTTAGTTCAACAAATATTCCTTTAATGTCTTCTTGATGATCTCAATGCCATAAGGGGCTACAAACGTGAATAAGGTGATGTCTCCCCCCAACCCCCTCAAGTTACACAGGCACATTTAAGTGCCAGGGGCCACCTGCGAGGTCATTGCTACTTGTGCTGGTGACATCTGGCACAATTCTTAAGATTTGACAGACTCACTAATTAGAGGACTGTGTCTCTGATCTATGGGTCTTGGAACAATCTAGTGGGCTAGTTAATCTTGTTTCATCCCTTGATCATACTCTGCACCCCTGACCCCAAGTAGTTATCTTCTGGAGGTAGCTAAATGAATAAATCAGGGCAGATCCTGATTTCTAGAGTGATGTGTACCTCTCATTCAAAGTTAACCTCTTTTTGTGTTGAATCCCAACAGTGAGTTCATAACCTCCGTTGGGATAGGTGCTGTCATTTCTCTGTCTTTGTACAATGCCTCATGCAGTCAACAGCTGTTGAGTGAATGAATGAATTCATCATCACCCCTAGAAAGCAACTCAAAGTGCATAGCCTGGGCCAAAGATAAGTCAGTGGCATACTCTTTGCACTACAGGGACCATGACACTCACCACAACACCTAGCACATGGCACTCACCACAACACCTGTCACTCAGTGTTTATTGTATTTAAAAAGTTCCTGAAGAACCACAGTATTAATTGGTGATAACGATGCACTGGGTGTGATGGGCCACTTGCCAAGCTGGCAATGCCAAGGTGAGATGGAGTCTCCTTCATCATGAAAAAGATGCTCAAAGTGTTGAATAAAAGATGAACTACAGGGGTGGGGGATGAACTGGGAGATTAGGATTGACATATATACAATACTATGTATAAAATAGATAACTACTGAGAACCTACTGAGAACCTCTGTGTGTATAGCACAGAGAACTCTACTCAATGCTCTGTGGTGACCTAAATGGGAAGGAAATCCAAAAAAGAGGAGATATATGTATATGTACAGCTGATTCACTTTGCTGTACAGCAGAAACTAACACAACCTTGTAAAGCAACTATACTCCAATAAAAATAAATTAAAGAAAAAAAAGGATGAACTACAAAAATATTGAACACAAGTGCTCTAAATGTCATCTGCTCTCCACGTGAGGCTCTGTGTTGTGATAGGGGATGCAGACTAAATTCGAACCTGAGTTCTTTTCCATTTTTTTATTATAAAAAGTTCCAAATTTACTAATAAACTAAAAGAATAGTACAGTGAGCATCCTTTACCCATCACTTAGGTTCAACAATTTAGTCAAACTGAATTTTGTTTATGAAGTACAGTATTTTCATCCTGGGGCAAGAGAGGACTTTATAAGCAAAGTGACACCAGTTTTTATTTGTAACCGAAAGGTCTGTGTAATAACAGTACTACTGAAAAAGCTTTGGTGTGGTCACAGCATGTGTGCCAGAAATCTTACAGCTTCCCCACCTTCACAGCTTCGTTTCTCCAATTTACTTCCTCAAATATGACACCAAAGTTTATTAGGGCTTCCCTTTATGTGTTTACATTTTATGAAATCCTGACAGCCTGGTCTTGGGAAAAGGTTCTAGAATATTTCATCTTTTAGTTTGCCTAATTTTCTATCTCTGTAGACTTACTTATAAACAAATCTGCCTTAGCTTTTCCTAGTTTCACAGTTAAACACACACACACACACACAATACGACTTATTAGGATGTTATAATTATTTAAGTAATTTCTTCTGAAAGAGTCTCCTGAGGCATGCCCAATCCCTGTATTTTCTTTTTTCCCTGAAATATTTAATTTCCCAACTCTACCAAGTCGAAGTTCTGCCCACAACAGGCATTAACTGAGCACTTATTGGTACCAGTGGTGTGGTGGAATCTGGGTTCTGGGTGGTGAGACATATTTCTTCTTAGGACAAAGAGAAAAGCAAACTCTCAAGTCGATAAATGATATGTGATTACAGGAGTGTATTGAGCTTCTTTAGGAGGACTTTTTTAGTTCCCTGAAGGAGATGAACCCTGAATGTATACAGAAAGGAAGGAAAGACGTTTGGGGACCGTAAATAGTGGTTAATAGAGGTAAATAGCGGAACCTCCAACCAAACCCTGCCCCCTCGATTGTAAGATACTAACCACATCATGAAGCCTCACTGAGACCAAAAGAAACTTCTTTGAGCCCTACCATGTGCCGATGTGCAGAGTCCTTTATGCGGATTATCTCATTTGATCCTCATCATCTCATTTTATTAAATATGGAAACAGGCTATGCTATTTGCTCCACACCTAGGGCAAAGTCAATACCTTTCATTCACTTTTATTTTCTGAAATTGCCTTTAAAAAAAAAAAAAAAAAAGAAATAGGGCTTCCCTGGTGGCGCAGTGGTTGAGAGTCCGCCTGCCGATGCAGGGGACACGGGTTCGTGCCCCGGTCCGGGACGATCCCACATGCCGCGGAGCAGCTGGGCCTGTGAGCCATGGCCGCTGAGCCTGCGCGTCCGGAAAAAAAAAAAAAAAAGAAAGAAAGAACACCCATAATTCCACCACCAGGAATTATATTTCAGACTTTGTAACCACCATGATAGAAACATATAAGTATAGGTTTTTGTACAAACAGGAAATTAATTGTGCCATTTGTCACCTGATTTTTCACTTTAAAAATATCATCTCTTGCTGTGTTAATAAGTACATTATTATTATTTATATTATCATTTTAATGGCTTACCTTATTTACATTACCACTTTTATGGTGACACAGTATTCCTCTTTTTAGAAAATTTTATTTTGACTAACTCCTGTTGATGGGCATTTACTTTAGTTTTTTTTTTTTTCTTTGCATCTTTATTTTAATGTGATTGTCTCACTTAATGTATACCCCAGAGTAAAGGTTCTAAATGTCTTTTTTATTCAAAATGATTCCCGGACTTCATAAGCCTCATAGTAATGACAATCTAACACATTTATCGTGTTTACTAGGCACTGTTATAAGCAGTTTATACAAAACCGTTTTAATAAAAACTCAACAAAAACTTCTCCTCTAACAACCATAAAAGGTAGATACTATCTTCGTTTTACGGATGAGGAAACAAGCACAGAGAGACTCAGTGACTTGCCCACGGTCACACCACCGGCCAATGGCAGAGTTGCCTGCAAAGCCTGTGATTTTAACCATCACTCTGGTACTGCCTTTTGACACCAGCTCATTTCAAAAGTGTGAGATTCTCATACCTAGTGTGTAAGAAAACAGAAAAGCAGGCATGTGCTTTGGTTATTTGAAAAGAAAAGTGTGCTGCCTTATGAGATGTGCTGTGCTTCGCTCTTGGGTTTTTAATGATTATGTAATACTTCCCCCGGCTTGTGGGCTCCCCTGAAATAAAATACAAATGAGCATGGTATTAAGTAGATTGATATAAAGTCATCAGCACCTCTCCTGCCCCCTGCCCGGCTTTCTTTGTTTAACTCTGGACAGAAATGTGTGCAGACTGGGTTCAACTTCAGCCAGGCTGTACCCCCTCCATGTCCTGCAGTCTGAGGGGGCAGGATCTGCTGATGGGGGTCTCCCAGTGCCGGGTAAAGTCACTCGCTCCTGCCAGCCCCTCACTCTCCAGTTTCAGAAGCTCCCAGCTTCCCCAGTCTGTGCTTTATTATTCCCTGTTTTCTGGTTTGACTTTTATCATCCCTTGCTCTTTGAATAAAGCATTTTTTATAGTGAAGTTACTCCCTGAGCTGCTGGAAAGACCTGCCCCTTTTCAACTCCCCAGCTCTGGGCGCTAAATGGAATAGAAAAATCACCTGCATTTTGCTTGTAACAGAGGAGAAATCCCTTCTCATTGTTGTAATGAGAATACATCTTCTTAGTCACCAAAGATATTTCAACTGTGAACTCCAGTTTCCTGATCTCCCATCTCATGGCCGCTGGGCATTTTCAGAAAAACCCCAGGGAAAAAGGAAGTTTGCAACTCCCTGGTACTAATCGGTTAGTCCCCTTGGAATTTCCAGGGGAGGGTCGGCGATGCAGTTGTTGCTTTTGCTGGGGTTAACTGCCATAAACAGGAAGACAGGCGGTTGAGAAGGATCTCGATATTCCATTTTGTGTTCAGGCTATTTTTGTGACCGATTTCCTACCTGGAAGAATGAGAACGTTTCAGATGCTCTCTTGTCTATCCCATGGCCAGTCATGCTCCATTCAGACAGCACAAAAGACTTAGGAGGGAAAACGTTTACAAAACAGATTGGTCTGCGTGATAGTCAATAGTTGTATAGGTAATTTCTTTTTTTTAATGTTAATTTTTATTGGATTATAGTTGCTCTATAATGTTGTGTTAGTTTCTGCTCTACAGCAAAGTGAATCAGCTATATGTATACATATATCTCCTCTTTTTTTGGATTTCCTTCCCATTTAGGTCACCACAGAGCATTGAGTAGAGTTCCCTGTGCTATACAGTAGGTTCTCATTAGCTGGTAATTTCTTTATCAAATTGATTGGTGCTTTTGGCATGGTCCCTGGCTAGCACACTGGCTTCTTTTTTATCTCTTCTCTTCTTCCTTTTCAGGGTCTTTGGCTATTGTCTGGTGAGAATTACATTTTCCCTTTTAGAAGCTCACATCTGTCTCTTCTTGGACCACTTAAACTCTGCCTTCATAAAGTCTGGAAATCACATGTACCTATACTTACTTTTCTCCCTAAAGTTATAATTTGTCTTTCCCGCGATCTTTCTGTCATTTCCAGTTCACCAGCCGGTTCCTTCTGGCTGTCCAGAAGTAGGTCAGGATAAGAATCTCCCTTTTCTGGGCTTCCCTGGTGGCGCAGTGGTTGAGAGTCCGCCTGCCGATGCAGGGGACACGGGTTCGCGCCCCGGTCCGGAAAGATCCCACATGCCGCGGAGCGGCTGGGCCCGTGAGCCATGGCCGCTGAGCCTGCGCGTCCGGAGCCTGTGCTCCGCAACGGGAGAGGCCACAACAGTGAGAGGCCCGCGTACCGCAAAAAAAAAAAAAAGAAAGAAAGAAAAGAAAAAGAAACTCCGCTTTCTGCTTTTTCAGCCTTCTTGTTAACAAGGCAAACAAAAGCTTGTTCAGTGCTCACCTGATAGGAAATGAAATCTCCCATCACTATACACGGTCAGAATTACCTTTAAGCTTCCGAGTTAAGGATGCAGAACATTGGTGTCACATAAACCTGGGCTCAAAATCTTCTCTATTGATTGCCAGGTGTGCGGTTTGACCCTTAGGAATCAGCTGGGACTCTGTTCTCTCCTTCCTCTTCACGTCCAATCCAGCACCTGCTGTTTCTTTTTGTCCTGGTGCCCCTTGGGTTGGCTGTTTCCTCTCCCTCCCCATTTTCCCTGCCTTGGACAACACTCATCTTTTCACAGTCTGAACTCTCAAATCTGAACTTTTACTTCTCCTCTCCTAAGATTTCCCACATTATACTGTAACTGCTCATGACTTGTCTGCCTTCGCCACCAAACTGTAAATTCTGTGAGAACAGAAACCTAGTTTTGTTAACTCACTGTTGTATCCCGATTCCTCCCACAAACAGCCTCTACCATTGACAGGAGAAAGGATGAGTGAATTCATGAATGAATGAATGACTTCCTAGGTTACCCCAACAGCTACCTCCAGACTTCCCCCCAATACACTTTCCTGCTGCCATCACTCTAAACTAAAATACTGTTCATAACATTCCTCTCCTGCTCAGGAATCCACAGCATCTCCTCCCTGCTTTCTCCATCAGGTCGAAAGAATTAGGCTTGTTTTCCAAGGTCCCAGATCAGTTGGCGCCACCCTGCCCATTTGGCCCTCTGTTCCGCTCCATCCCACCCTGCACCTCTGCTCTAGCCAAGAAGCCTCCCCCTTTCTCTCCTTGTGGCCTTATGAGTTCCTGTCCCATGGCTTAAATCATTGCCGTTGCCCCCTGCTTGGATGTCTTTTCTTTACTCTCTCATGAAAACCAACTCACCTCTAAAGACCTAGCTCAATTCCTGCTTCTATGAAGCCCTCTGAACTTTTCTCACGACACTGGCCTCTGCCTTCTTTGATCTTCTGCGGGCCTTCAGTTTAATGCTTTCACTCTTCCACATAGGCAGGTTTTGTCCACCCACCTGGATTATGATATCTCTGAGGACCGGAGCCGTATTCATAGGTCTTTTGCATCCTACATAGTTCCTCCTGTTCACATTTCCTGTGTATACATACTTTTTCTTTCCTTTTTTACTTCAAGTAGGCTATATAGAGGTGGCCTAATTCAGTATCTTCTGAGCAACGCTTAGATTTTCTTATTCTAAGGGAAAGGTTTTTTCTATTTCTTCAATGCACGAAGGCACATTCACCAGCTCCTTGCTTCCCCACCTCTCCTATAATATCCACCATCCCATATACCTGCTAGGATTGGTGGGTGATCCCCAATACCATATACCTGGTAGGCTTGGGGGATGCGCACTCCAAGTAGATACTAGAGCCTGCTGAGGCCACTCAAAGACGTCTGTACTCAGTGGATTTGAGCCGTCATCACTGTCAATCACTATGTAAGTCAAGGGTTGGTCATAGGTCCTGCCTTGGACTAATGTCAGAGAGCTATCCTTTCAGGAAGCTGGGGGGTCCATGGGCTCCACCACCTACCAAGGTTCTTCCATATTTCCAGGAAGTCAGACTAGTCTGGAATGTATGTAACAGTAGGGGCCGGAACCTTCTTGTCTCTCTTAGCAGCTCCAGCCTAGATCAGTGCTTCTCAACCTTTAATGTGCATGTGAATTCCACGGAGATCATCTTAAAATGCAGATTCTGAGTCAGTAGGTTTGGGGTGGGGCCTGAGATTTTGTATTTCTGGCAAGCTCCTAGATAATACCAGGGCTGATGCTGCCTGTTTGTGGACCACACTTTGAGTAGCAAGAGCATCTGGGAACCTCCCTGTCCACTGAACTTGAGAGAGCGAGTGTCTTCAGGAAGACTTACTCCCATGCACACCATTATTCATTTCAACATCTCCTCAAAGAATCTGGCTAAGTCTGTCTTTACTTCTTTTTCCAACAGCATATCTAAGTTTTGCAACCATAAACACCAGCCAGGACAATATATCTTCCATGCAGAAAATGATGACGCCCAGTTCACAAAAATGTTCACGCTGAATATAAGAAGTAAGTGAAGCTGTCAAGAAATTTTATTTTATGCTTGTAACTCCTTAATAATGTATTAACTCGGACCAGAAAGAGATAAGCCATGGCTTAGGGAAGGAATGCTACAAAAGTGTTTTGACATGCTGAAGTGTTTTGAAATTGTACTTTCATATCTACTGGCTTGTTGATACGCAGATCTCTTTCTGGGTAATTTTCTCTTTCTCCTTTGGAGCTAAGATGCTGATTCCATATCCTCTCTGAAGGTGCTTTACTGTGTGACTTTATTGATTTTAGTACTTTGAAAGGTCCTGTTAAGGAAAGACCAAGAGCCATACTACCTGCCATTTAGTTTTTTTAATAATCATGGTTTCTCTGGTCCATAAAAAGATGAGAGTCCATTTTGCTGGACTTTTTACAGGTGCTTCTCCTGAAGCTAAGACTCATTTAGATGGAGGTCTACACCTGAGCTCTCTCCAGGCGGGGTCTAGCAGGGGAAAAGGGGGGTGCTCCCCAGAGAAGTTTAGGGCTGCCTGCACAAAAGGTGACACAAGGGGAAAGAGGACCCCCTCTTTGAGTCACCCTGCATGAGACACGCTCCCAGGAGCACAAACTGCGTAGAGTATGTGAGCAGCCTGTATGAAGCTGACTTTGAAACCCTTTCTGGAAAGCACTGCACTGCATGAGCTTGATTTCCCTGTTGTCTTCTGCAGGGAAACCTCAAGTGCTCGCCGAGGCATCGGCAAGTCAGGCTTCTTGCTCCTCTGACGGGTACCCGGTACCGTCTTGGACCTGGAAGAAGTGTTCAGACAAGTCTCCCAAGTAATGAAGACACTGGCCCCTCTTGTGTTAGAAGAACATCAAACGCTCTCTGACGTGTTGACTGTGTCTCGTGAATTCAGTTTAAGAAGAAACGATGAAGCATTTAAAATGCTTACCTTCTGAGTCGACCATAATTCTAAATGGTCATAGATTGTTTCTGATAACCTTTAATAGATGTCTCTTCAAAAATAAAAAAGATTAAAAAATAAATAAATAGATGTCTCTTGTAGACCCCACTAGAGAAACCCTCACTTCCAATCCGACGACAGCCCCGCCCGTCTAAATTCTGTCTGCTGTTCCTTTTCAGCTGCACAGAAGAGATCACGGAAGGAATTTGGAATAAAAAGGCCAACAGAAAAGTATTTGGACAGTGGATATCAAGCAGCACCCTGAACATGAGCGAGGCCGTCAAAGGGTTCCTGGTGAAGTGCTGTGCATACAATTCCCTCGGCACGTCTTGTGAAACGATCCTTCTAAACTCACCAGGTAGACAGCAGTTGCTACTGTAACAAACCACCTTCAGGAATTCGCTACTAGAAGTTCGTCCCTGTAGTTCGCTTTTATTTGGGGAGTTTTACAAGAGTGTATAGGTTCAGTGTGTGAGACGAGAAGGCTTTTTGAGTCAGGCAAGAATCCCCACTGAACATACATGTTTTGCAGTTCAAGGGCAGAGTGACTTCTACTGACATCATTGTGACTCATGAATTCAAGTGATGTGGGTAGAGCAATAAACTCCCAGCATAATGGACATCTACCAAGAAATCCAGCTCTAGGGAAACAGATTGAGTAGTTTGGAGCCTCTACCGCTTTCCATTTTGGTTAATCTCCTTATTTGCCTTTAGCTTCCCGTTTTATCATTTTGGGTTTGATATTTAGATCCCTCCTAAATTAAGCAATTCTGAAACCTGACCACCTACACTAATGGTTCAAAATCACCAGCGTCCCCAAACTAACTTCCCCACATTCGTATGACAGCTTCATAGTGGGAACACAAATTTCTTTTTTTTTTTTTTAATTGAGGTAGAGTTGATTTACAATGTTGTGTTAGTTTCTGACGTACAGCTAAGTGATGCAGTTTTATATAAACATATATACATTCTTTTTCAGATTCTTTTCCATTAAAGTTTATTACAAAATATTGAATATAGTTCCCTGGGCTATACAGTAGGACTGTGTTGTTTATCTAGTTTATATATAGTAGACGAACATCTTTTTTATCTGACTTTCACATCCTGTGGGTTTAAATAGATGTAATTCTTAAAACCCCTCGTAAATGATGTTTTAAAATGGGTTCAGAATCATTTAAAATTTTCTGGGAAGGAATCGTTCTTTATATGAACATGGCCTGATTTTCTGTGGGGATAGCGTATTGGTAGAGGGCTTGTAGGCTCCTCAGACAGGATGTGAGACACTGTAACGAGCATTCTGCTACAGTATCCACCAGGAATTCTCATCCACTGCTCCTTGATGCTCTTCCCTTGCAGGCCCCTTCCCTTTCATCCAGGACAACATCTCATTCTATGCAACAGTTGGCCTCTGTCTTCCCTTTATTGCCGTTTTAACCATGCTAATTTGTCACAAGTACAAAAAGGTAAACGCAAAGGTAAAACGTCATCATTGTGTCCCATTTCTGAAGAACTCTCTATGGCTAATCGACTCATTATTTCATCTCTGAAGCAATTTCGGTACGAAAGCCAGCTACAGATGGTGCAGGTGACTGGCTCTCTGGATAATGAGTACTTCTACATTGATTTCAGAGAATATGAATATGATCTCAAATGGGAGTTTCCAAGAGAAAATTTAGAATTTGGTAAGAATCAGGTGTTCCAAATGCTTCTGTCGAGTTTCCTTCTTGTTGGAAAATCTTCAATATGCACTCACTCACCATGTGTCTTGCAGGGAAGGTCCTGGGATCGGGTGCTTTTGGGAAAGTGATGAATGCAACCGCCTATGGAATCAGTAAGACAGGGGTCTCAATCCAGGTCGCAGTCAAAATGCTGAAAGGTATGGTTACATCGATCAATAGCCACAGAGACGCACAAAGAGGGGAGGTGACGCCTCCCACCTCCTCTTTTCCATCATTGCTATGGTTACTGCTTGCCATCCTTCAAAGCTAAAAAGGGAGCGAGTTGGGGTGGGTGTCAACTAAGTCACGAATATAAAATACAAGTCGTGAACACAGAACGCCACCTCTTCGTCCTCTTCTTTCTTTGTTTAGGTTTTTTCAGCCTCAATATTTGGGGATACCATTGCTACAGGCAGCTGTGTGTCTTACATTTCGACACAGACTCTGGGTAGAAGAGGGAATTGGCGCCTTCTGTATCACTTCCCACTCATTTCTCATCCGCTGCCTCCTGGCTCTCCCTAACCTCCTCCCCTTAGTATCACTCACTTAGCAAGAGCGCCCCCAGCTGGCTTTGGCTAAGCGATCAGTGACCATCACCTCCACCATCACCACGAACCAAGCCTAATGGGCATTACTTGAATTTTTAGCAGAAGTTGGCACGATTGACCGTTCCCTCCATCTTTATTGTGTTTTCTTCCTTTGGTTTCCACGTCACCATATTCTTCTGGTTTACTCCTACCCCTCTGACTGCTTCACAGTCCTTTGCTGGCCCCTCATCTTCTCACCCAGCTTCTCACCCAACAGAGTTCCTGAAGACTTGCTCCTGGGCCCCCTTCCCTTTTCACTCCGCATGCCCATGGGCTGTCTCAGCTTACCCGCGACCTCCTCCCATGCACCAATGGTTCTCACGATTGCACCTCCCTTCTGAGCTTCAGGTTATGTCCAAGTGCTTGGACGTCTCCAGAGTCCCTTGAATTCAGCTTATCCAAAGTGGACTCCTCCAACCCTGGCTCTCTGTCAGCCCTCCCTCTCTCACTGATTGGTTGCGAGTACCAATGACCGGCCATGAGCCACCCAGGCAGGCCAACCAGAAACCTAGGACTGACTCATCCTTGAAACCATCCTCATTCTAATTCCCTGTAGGCTATTCCTGTCAGGCTTCCTGCCTAGTGCCTCTTGAGTTATCCTCTTTTCTCTTAACCTCTGTTACTACCACCCAGACCAAGTCTATCCCTTCCGAATGGATGCACTAGCCTTCCAAGCAACTACTCTATATGGACTCTTACCTCCTTTAGGATTCTGAAGCCCAAGTGATGGTTATGAAATGCAAAGCAGAGCACATAATTTTCGTGCTTAACCTTTGCAGTTGCTTTTAATTTCTCTTGAACGGTCCACACAGCCCAGCACGACACGGCTGCAGCTCGCCTCTCCCTTCTCACCCCAGCGCTGCAGCACAGCCGGCTCTCAGTTCCTCTGGAGTACCGTGCTCCCTCCCACCTCAGGGCCTTTGCACAGGTCGTCCTTCCGCTTCCGCTTCCGCTTCCCCTTTCACGTCTTTATCTCCTGCTCCTCCTGTAGATCTCAACTCAGATACCACTTGCTCAGGGAAGCCTTCTCTCACGCCACGGATGAGCTCAAGTTCCTTGCTAGATCCTACATCCCAGCTCTCTGTGGGCTTTTTTCCCCCCGTAAAGTTGATCACAACTACAATTACATATTTGTTTAATTATTTAACTAATGTCTTAGCTGCCTCCGTAGTCTGTAAGCCTCATGAGGGTGGGTCTGTATGTTTTGCTATGCTGTCCTCTTGTCTTGATCTTGGCCCATCCTGTTTTCAGGATGGCGAGTTCTTCTTCATCCTTCCCGCTGTGAATTCACCTGGTTAACTCCTAGTTGCCCTCAGGTCTCAGCGTAGAAATTTGGTGTCCCCTTCCCCACCCTCCCTAAGGCTGGGTTAGGTGTCCCTCTTCTGTGGGACAACAGCCCTACTTTCATTTGCCATGTGGCATTTATTTTTTATTTTTATTTATTGAAGTATAGTTGATTTACAATGTCATATTAGTTTCTGCTGTACAGCAAAGTGATTCAATTATACATATGTATACATTCTTTTTTATATTTTTTTCCATTACGATTTATCACAGGATATTGATTATAGTTCCCTGTGCTATAGAGTAGGACCTTGTTGTGTTTCCATTCTATATCTGATAGTTTGCATCTGCTAATCCCAAACTCCCAATCCATCCCTCCCCCACCCCCCTCCCTTTTGGCAGCTATAAATCTGTTCTTTATGCCTGTGAGTCTGTTTCTGTTTCATAGATAGGTTTATTTGTGCCATGTGGCATTTATGACACTCTATTGTAATTGTTCATTTACCTGTCCCCCCTTTCAAGGAGGCTCTAAGCTCCAGGAAGACAGGGGCTGTGTCTTTCTATCATTTCTTCCCCCAAGGCCTGGCACCTTGCCTCATACACAGTAGGCATTCAATAAATTCTTGTTGAATGAATGAAAGTCAGGTAGTGGTATATGAAAGTGCTTTGAAAGGGTTAAGCACACTGTAAAAATATATTCTTTTGGTCACGAGAAACAAGACATGGACGACTGAAAGCCACGAATCCCTATAAAACATGAGGCAGTGGGAAACCTGAGGTACAGTGGGTCCCAGTGCACACAGTGAAGGATGTCACTCCCAAGCCAAGAAGTTGCAAATTAGGATGCCCCTGAGAGCTCACACAAGTCAAAACAGATGACATCAAAGCTCTGGGAAAGCCACATAAAGGCTACATGTCTTCCAGGACAAAATAATGACACCTGGAAATAGCTAATCAAATGTCCATTGAATGTAAAGAAAAGTTACTCTATCTGTAAGAAAGAATATGTTAACAGACTGGGCTGGGGGGGGGGGGTGCGGGGCGTGTGCCTGGAGAGGGAGGCCCAGAGACCTTGCCCTTGCCTCTAGGGCTCCAGCACCCTCCCGGGCAGGGGTGTCCTGACCACCTGGGCACATTGGCCTCAATGACAGGAGACCTTTCAGTTCACCAGTAAGTACCTCCATGCTACACTTCTAAGCAAGATAGTGAATACAATTTGCCAAGCTCTCTAGTCTTACTCCAGGGAGAGCAAGTGGATACGTTCTAGCCTACCCAGCAGTTCTGTTCCTCATGGGCAATTAGGGACTCTCTTGAGAACTTGGTCAGTGGGAATTGGTCTTCTTTGACCTTCTCACCATTGGATCCACTGACAAGTTTAAGATTCTAGACCTGAGGGTCACAGGCTGGAACCAACCACCCTTGCTGACATTCCCATCTTGTCACTCTATGACTTCAACAAATAAAGGTGTCAAAAAAAAAAAAAGTATGTTTCTCCCTTCAGCATAGTTATTAACTTCAACTGTGGAGGAAAATCATGTATTATTATTATTTTGTTTTATTTTATTTTTTAAGGGTCAATTGTAAAGATTTTTATTTTGTAGGTAAAGTCCAGTAGAGAGGCACATTATTTGGTTCAACTTTCATGCAACAATCTTTGAAATTCTGCCTTAAAACATAGGGTATTATTATTCAAAATGTATGTATTATTGTACGTATTTTAAAACTTGTATGCAAATCTACTCTGAACTGAGGAAAATTTTAATTTATTGAATAACCTAAAATACCTAATTTACTTCATTTTACATTTGTAATGCCCTGCCATGGACAGAAAAAGCAGACAGCTCGGAAAGAGAGGCTCTCATGTCTGAACTCAAAATGATGACCCACCTGGGCAGCCACGAGAATATTGTGAATCTGCTGGGGGCGTGCACCCTGTCAGGTAACCAGTTCCCACTAAGCACACCTAATCGAAAACGTTTCAGCCTGAAGACAAAAAGGGCATTTGTTCTCGTGTTTCTCTCGTTCTCTCAGTCACAGGGTGGGCCCCCAAACCCAAGTGGGATTGGACACACCTCACTCTAGAGTCAGATGGGTCAGTGTAGACAGTGCCTGTCTTCATCGGGATGAGCCACATATTCTAACCTACTGAAAGGGACTTCCCTGGTGGTTCAGCGGTTAGGATTCTGGGCTTTCACTGCCTCGGCCCAGGTTCAATCCCTGGTCGGGGAACTAAGATCCTGCAAGCCGCGTGGCACAGCCAAAAAAAACCCCACAATAATAATAACAACGCTGCAAGTACGTGTTGTGGTGTCTCTCTACCTGCCCAGAGGGTGCTTCTCCCTGGCCGTGGGGCTGGCCCCGATGCAGTGCTGAGCTGCACAGCTTGGCCATGGCCCTAACTGAGCTGCTTCAAGTAAGGCGTAGCCAAGGAGGGGTTTCAAACTCTATTCTCCCAGAATCCAACAGAGCATGTGCTCTGATTCTCTCGCTTCTGCCCAGAAGTACCTGAACCCTGTGCCCAAGGGTCATTCCTTCTGGGACAGCCAGCCGGGCACTGGGACAGAGAAATAAAGAGAAAATGGATTTAAGAGGTGGCTAGGGATGTATTTCTCCCTCCTCGGGTAAACCGCCAATCAGCTGATATTTACCAAGTCCTCCAACGCAGTCAACCTATTATTCCCAGTTGCAAACTGGAGAATTTAGGTGGCCAGTGGTTCTTGGTGAGGCCACACGGGCCAAAGTGGAAGGTAACAGCTTTCCAAGGAGTTTGAGCAAAAGTCTGAAATTGAATTTAAAGTCCAACATGAGATAGGTTCAGAGAGAGCTGTACTCTCCCCAGGTCAGGGGAGAAGGGAGTTCTCACAGAGTATGGTTTCTGCCACACACATGTCTGAAAAAAATTATTTGGTGTCTGTATACCTAGGACTAAAACTGTCACTATTTCAGGACCAATTTACTTGATTTTTGAATATTGTTGCTATGGCGACCTTCTCAACTATCTAAGAAGTAAAAGAGAAAAATTTCATAGGACGTGGACGGAGATTTTCAAGGAACATAATTTCAGTTTTTATCCCACTTTCCAATCACCCCCTAATTCCAGGTAAGAGACTGGGTCACAGTTTTATAATAATACATTACAGAACAGACAAAGTATGGTGGTTAAACACACCCCACTGGCCAGTTTCTAAAGGCCATCCTCCAGCATTTTGTGTGGTCTGTGGGTTCTAAGACCTAGAAAGGTCTCTTACCTTTCGTTATAGTTTCCCTGTTGATTTGAACAATGAGGCTTTCCCTTTCCTACGGTACAGGTGCTGTAGCTGAACCAGTTCTGTCCACCGGCGCCTAATCACATCCTAGACATATATTCAGTTTTAGGAAAGGTGCATTATCACTATGTCAGGCCTCCTGGCTGACACATGGGTATCGGTAGAGAGAATGAACCCCTTTCCCAAAGCCCTTGATATATTCCTAGAAAGTAGTGCAGGTCCTGGGAGTATTGCACAAAAGAGCTCTAAACTCATAAATCGGATTTTTAAAAATTAGGATGGATTGATTGACATAACGATGGGGACAAAATAAAGTAGTGGCGACATTTGTCTCTATGCTCTGCCTTGTATATTCTGCCATCTGTGGGATCCTGAGTGATTCTCAGTCCCAAGAGGGCTGTAGGTTTGGCGGGATGCTCGTCCTTATCCTTGGAAATTTCCTGCTAATTACGTGAACATCCTAGCTCGATGACATCCTTCTCTGAATGAATTCACAGGCACTCTGATAGAATGATTCCTCAAGCCACAGTGCATCCCTAGTTCCCTCCTACATGAAACCTCTCCCTTTTTCTAAATGCGGATTTGTCAGAGACTGTTAGCTTTACTGGGGGACTTTTGGAGGATCCGTTTGAGTTTCCTTGTTTTCTTAGCATGTAAGTTTCAGCTCACATCTCTGGCCTTCTAATGGCTGCGACAGAGACCGGCATCTTAACACCAGGGACCCCATGGAAACCCCATGCGTGTCTTTGTGCAGCTGCCCTTAATCATTTCACACCAAACTTCCCTTTTACACTCGTTTCTCTGTTCATATTCCCAAACTGAGAGGATTCTATAATGTCATCCAAATTCTACAACAGAGAATCCGTGTGTGGCCAGGACTCCATGGTTAGTGACAACATGCTGGTCACTCAGTGCCTTTGATTCCTTCCAGTCACTGGGTATGAAACACTGAAGCAATTACTTTTGGAATATTTGTGGTCTGAAAGCATTAAGCTATTTTCTAACGATGTGGACATTGTAATTGGGGTAAACTATTATGCTGGAATAAACTGAATCATCGTCTGTATATAATGTATACAAAATTCTTCAGTGAAGAGTTCTATATTATACACAGTAAAAGAGACTTTCCTTATTACTGTTTATTAATTTCACAGGAAAAGGGAATGAGCTTTACAAAGGCCAACTTGGAAAAACAAAAAGGATGCTGAAACACTAAAAGGTCTCCACAGAAGATCTATAATACATGGACTTTTATAGGGAAAGTCACACTCTTTATTAGCTTCGTGATTTCAGCAAATCATATTTATCTCACCCAGCCTAGTTTTTCTTTTATAAAATGTGACTTTGACACCCAGCTTGTAGGGTTGTGGGAAGGATTGAGTGAGGTCCTCTTTGAACCATAAGATTCCACACACATGACAGAGATCACTCTTATCCTTGTTCGACAGACAGGCTCAATTACACAGATGTGTTTAATGTCCACACACACTAAAAGGACTAGTTGATGCCATGCTTTTAATTTAAAAGCCCATTTATAATTGGAATTCATTTATTTGATGAATTGTATTTTTTCTAATAAAATATCTACTCAGAAGAAGAACATAAATAATGAAATAACTTTTTTTTAATAGTATGCCTGGTTCAAGAGAAGTCCAAATACACCCGGACTCAGATCCTGTCTCAGGGTTCAATGGGAATTCATTTCAATCCGAAGGTAATATTTTATTCTAAATAGTAGCACTTCCAAATAGAAATGGATACAAGAGTTCTGTGTTAGCTATTTTTAAAAAGTGTGTAGGGCTTCCCTGGTGGCACAGTGGTTAAGAGTCTGCCTGCCGATGCAGGGGATACGGGTTCGTGCCCCGGTCCGGGAAGATCCCACATGCCGCAAAGCGGCTGGGCCTGCGCGTCCAGAGCCTGTGCTCCGCAACGGGAGAGGCCACAACAGTGAGAGGCCCGCGTACAGCAAGAAAAAAAAAAAAAAAAAAAGTGTGTAAATGCAAAAGCATGTTTATCTTTGCTAATGTCATCTATAGGCTTTATTAATGCATATCTGCTTTATAGCATTTTTTAAAAATAAATTTATTTATGGCTGCATTGGGTCTTCGTTGCTACGACTGGACTTTCTCTAGTTGTGGAGAGCAGGGGCTACTCTTCGTTGCGGTGCGCGGGCTTCTCACTGTGGTGGCTTCTCTTGTTGCGGAGCACGGGCTCTAGGCACGTGGGCTTCACTAGTGGTGGCTCGTGGGCTCTAGAGCACAGGCTCAGTAGTTGTGGTGCACGGGCTTAGTTGCTCCGCAGCATGTGGGATCTTCCCAGACCAGTGATCGAACGGTGTCCCCTGCATTGGCAGGTGGATTCTTAACCACTGCGCCACCAGGGAAGTCCCAATGCATATTTACTTTAAAGGTAGTGAAAAGCCACCAGTTTAGTAGTGTGAATTTTATGTCAATGTTTCTACTAATAAACACTGAGAGCTATTTTATTTGATCAGGTTATTCTTTTTAAAAGTCGTAAATTGGGACTTTCCTGGCAGTTCAGTGGTTAAGACTCTGCGCTTCCACTGCAGGGGGCATGGGTTCGATTCCTGATTGGGGAACTAAGATCCCACAAGCCACACAGTGCGGCAAAAAAAGAGAAAGGATTAACTAGAAGAACATTAAGGACTTCCCTGGTGGCGCAGGGTTAAGAATCCACCTGCCAATGCAGGGGACACTGTTCGATCCTTGGTCTGGGAAGATCCCACATGCCGCGGAGCAACTAAGCCCGTGCACCACAACTACTGATCCTGCGCTCTAGAGCCCGCAAGCCACAACTGCTGAGCCTGCGTGCCACAACTACTGAAGCCCACGCGCCTAGAGCCCGTGCTCCGCAACAAGAGAAGCCACCGCAATGAGAAGCCCGCGCACCGCAACGAAGAGTAGCCCCCGCTCGCCGCAACTAGAGAAAGCCCGCGCGCAGCAATGAAGACCCAATGCAGCCATAAATAAATAAATAAATTTATTATTAAAAAAAAAAAACTTTAGTGGTGTCACACACACAATGAGGAGTTTCATTCCCCTTAAAAAAAAAAAAAACAACATTAAGTGCACAAACAGTTCATAAAATGTAGTAGATAATTGGTAATTCTTTTCCCAGTGTGACAAAACTACCTAGTGCAAAAGAAAGCCCTGACTTATCCCCAGAGAGCTGGAGAATTCACTCCTCTAACCAAGGAGAATCTTTAGGTGACCCTTCCTGGGCTGCACAGTTCTCTGCATAAATAGCTTAGCCCTGGTGCCGCCAGGAAGATGATGTAATAGTTCCATTTGTACATGAGGTGCTCACAGAGATTTATAAGACAACGTCTTTTCTTTTTTTTAATTGAAGTGTAGCCGACGTACAATATTATATAAGTTACAGGTGTACTATATGGTGATTCACAATTTAAAGGTTCTACTCCATTTAGAGTCATTACAGAATATCAGCTATGTTCCCTGTGTTGTGCAATATATCCTTGTAGCTTATTTTATACATAATAGTTTGTACCTCTAAATCCCCTCCCCCATCTTGCCCCTCCCCCTTCCATAAGGCAACTTCTTTGTATTTTGGCAAAAATGAGGACCAGTTGTATTTTACAGATGAAATTGAATACGAAAACCAAAAAAGGCTGGAGGAAGAAGAGGACTTGAATGTACTTACCTTTGAAGATCTTCTTTGCTTTGCATATCAAGTGGCCAAAGGAATGGAATTTCTGGAATTTAAGTCGGTAAGCTCCTTTTAAAAACGAAACTCACCAACAACAAGAAGATAATTTTGAAGAAGAGATGTGGGGTTTTCTTTTTTTCTTGTTTATTTTAACTTGCATCTCCTAAGGTCTGTCTTTCCCTCCCGTTCACAGTTGGAATCACCTAGGATGTTACATGAGCTCTTGGCTAATTATAGTGTAAAGGTCAGGGATTCCTTATTAAATGACGGTTATCACAGCCCTCCCAGACGGTCCAACGTCCCTGAAGCTTCCAGATAGGAAGTCCTCAGGAATCCCTCCTCAAAACCAGGTGTAGCCCTGTCGGACAGTCACTTCAGGTTGTTTAGACTGTGTCCTACATTTGACCCAGGGGGTGAGCGGAGGCTCAGATCCCAGGTGCTCTTCAGGCCAAGCCAGCCGCCCAAAGCACCGGTGTCCCTTTCGAGAGTTTGCTGTGGGCTGGCAGCAGCCTTGTGGGTCTGCTAATCCCAGGTCCATTGGGGCTGTGATGTGAAGACCTCAGGGACCCCTCACACCGTGGACTCTACCCCAGTTTTGCACTCCTTCTATAATATTCTTTCAGTTCTGCTCTTCTCTGACATTTCAGGCGTCTGCTGCCTATGAACCGATTTCAGCCATTCGTCTGGCTACTTTCTGTCTTCGTTTTCTTCCCTTCCACTACTTCTCTTTATTTCCCCAACTTTTTCCTCTCCTTTTCCCTTTGGTCTCCTAGTCTCTTCCTCTCTCTCCTCCACTGCCCTCTCTTGGCCTCCTCTCTTCTCTTTCTCCCTGAATTTGGACAGAATAATTTCGGATGTATTTTTTTTTCTTTAAAAATGTACAGTCTCCAATATAATGTATTACATCAATTATATCCCAGTTTTAAGAAAAAGATTAATGTGAAATAAATCAATAGCTTTGAAGAACAAGAAAAAAACTCTATTCACGAGAGCAACCAAACTATGAAACAGGTTAAGATAAACAAGAAACACGCAAGATATATTTCTTTCATGAAGAAACCTGTGAAACTTGATTAAAGCGCAAAAAGGAGGACCTGAATAAATGCGTTCTGTTTTGTTCATATGGGAGAGATTCACCGTTTAAAAGAAAAGTCAGTTCTCACCAGATTAATCTGTATATTTCTCACAACCCCAGTTAGAATCCCAAGGTCTTTTTACTCATGGATATTGAAAGTACATGTTGCTGTCTTTTTTTTCTCTCTCCCTTTCTTCCTTCCTTCCTTCCTCCCTCCCTCTCTTCTTTCTTCCTTTCTTTCTATCTTTTCTTCCTTCCTTCCTTCCTTCCTTTCTTTTTCTTTCTTTTCTTTCTTTCTCTCTTTCTTTCTCTTCCTTCCTTTCTTTCTTTCTTTCCTCCTTCCTTCCTTCCTTCCTTCCTTCCTTTCTTTCTTCCTTTCTTTCTATCTTTTCTTCCTTCCTTTCTTCCTTCCTTCCTTCCTTCCTTCCTTTCTTTCTTTCTTTCTTTCTTTCTTTCTTTCTTTCTTTCTTTCTTTCTTTCTTTCCCTCCCTCCCTCCCTCCCTCCCTCCCTCCCTCCCTTCCTTCCTTCCTTTGTTTCTTCCTTTTTACTGACAGATCCTGCCTCAGGTTTATTTGTGCCAATAGCACAGGAGGACACCAGCCCCACGCAGACAGCAGCCCAGGGGTCACACCAGTCCTTCTGTTCCCACATTGGCAGATAAAGGCCTCTACTCTGGAGCCTTTGTGAGGGCCTAGGTATCTTTGGGAGCCTGAGCCGGAGCCGGAGCCGCAGCTGGAGCCGCAGCTGCAGCTGCAGCTTGGCCTTGGTTTGAGCCTTGGCCTGGGACTTTGGCCGGCAGAACCCGAGGCCCTTGGCGATGCGGGAACGTTTCCTGAGCTTGGGGTGCGCGATGTAGGCCAGCTGACTGAGCTTGCGGCTGCTCCCCCTGGGACCTTGGGTTTGGCCTCCTTGGGCTTTCCGAGAGCCTTGATATCCTCAGCAGCGCTCGCGCGGGCCTGGCGTTGTTGGCCTGCATCTTCTACAGGCCCTTCTTGTTGTGCCTCTCGGCAAAGGGCACGTTCCTCGGGAACTCGGGGTCCGCCCCCTTAGGAGAGAGTTGTGATCGGGGTTTCTTGATGCCGTTTCCGGGCCATTTTGGGGACTGGCTGTTTATGCTGTGGTTCTTGGACTTGGCCACGTCTGCACCGGGGCCACCAATCCCGAAGCACCTGGGACCGAAGAGAGAGAGCTGCCGTCTTACTTTTCTTTTCCACGGTTGGGCGTCCTCGTCCTTGCTCAACAGTGAAAAGAATCACTGTCTCAGAATCCTTCCCCACCCCAGTCCCCGGGCACTTTCCTCTCCTCGTGTTCCCTGCCGGCTATTGGAGTATGTCTCCTCTCTCACCTCTGCGTCTACAGTAGCACTGACACCAGTTTCTTTACAGACATTGAAGGCATCTGCCTCGGCGGTCCAGCCCGGTTGCTGCCTGTTGTTAAGTAAATTCTCAAACTACTCACAATTGGAGGTCAAGGAGCACTGCCTTTTCTCCCCCTGGGCTTGTGATAATAAGAATGTTTTGAAGTATATCTGGTTTCTTGGCACTCCCTCCCATTTTCCCTTTAGGCCATCCCCGTTCTCTAATTGCGTTAAGCGGGGGCTACTCTTCGTTGCGGTGTGCGGTGTGCGGGCTTCTCATTGCAGTGGCTTCTCATTGTGGAGCACGGGCTCTAGGGCGCACGGGCTTCAGTAGTTGTGGCCCACGGGCTCAGTAGCTGTGGCTCACAGGCTCTAGAGCACAGGCTCAGTAGTGGTGGCGCACAGGCTTAGTTGTTCCGTGGCATGTGGGATCTTCCCGGACCAGGGCTCGAACCCATGTCCCCTGCATTGGCAGGCAGATTCTTAACCACTGAGCCACCAGGGAAATCCCTGTTTCTTCTAAAATCTTCCTCCGTGGAGTTAATTTTCTTGCCAAACCACTCGAATTAAAGTCACGTCATCTCTCAATTCAGGAACTCTTTCTAATTCCACCTTAGTCAACCTTCCCAAACTTCTAGTACTTTCCCTCTTTTTTTTATATTATGCCATTTTATTGCCAAAGGTATTTTCCCATCAGAAGAGACATTGTCTCCACCCCACAGAAGAGTGCTCTGAAAACCCCTTTAGAGGTCCTGCTGCTGTGTCTCTTATTTATAGCAAGATATGCACCTTGCTAGGGTTGACCTGCTTTCTCAGAACCCGCCCCTTTGGCCTCTGGGAATGTTCCCTAAGCAGCACCAACGGCTGAAGCATTGTTCACGCGCTTAGTTACACATCGTGATGATTGCCCAGTAAAGATAAGACACCTCGAGGAACGATGGTTCTGTCATCTGTAACTCCTACTGAACTTGAAATGAGAAGAAAGATTGTACTCTGTGATAATAGACATCATGGTAAATAACACTCCCAGTTTGTTCCTTCTAGTGTGTTCACAGAGACCTGGCAGCCAGGAATGTCCTTGTGACCCACGGGAAGGTGGTGAAGATCGGTGATTTTGGACTGGCTCGGGACATCATGAGCGATTCCAACTACGTGATCAGAGGCAATGTAAGGCTGCTTCTTCTCATGTAGTTTTATCCTGTTATTGTGTGTTTTTGTCATCACTAATCTAAACATCTGCACTCACTGTAGTGCATTTGTGATTTATGTTAACCTCAGAAAACTTCCTCCCAGCAGTTTGCTTTCTTGTGCTTCAAAGGTTTTTCTGCAGCTTCACGGAAATATTCCATCTGTAATAAAAGTTGAGCAAAATAGCATCACACCTCGCAATTAGGGGGCTTTGAGTGCAATCCACATCTTAAAAAAACATCTCATTACTTAAAACCTATTTCAGTTCCTTCATCTATAAAGTGACTAGAGTTATGCTTTCATTATGGGAATAGGTAATTGTTACAAGACAGCATTTTAAAAATACAACATGTAAATTAAATATACATTTTAAAAAGGCACAGTATTTAAATCAAATGTTAGTTAATGAATATTTGTCATCCTCTTACTGTTACACAGGGAGATCTAAAACATCACTGAATCTACTTGTTAAAAAAACCTAAGGACACATGTGTTACTTATAAGAGAACTACTAAAAATACTAGATGATAAGATTGTGTATAGTTGAAAGGGTATGGTTTTTGAGAATTACATTGCCTGGATTTAAGCCCCTGTTCTTTCTGGCTGTTCATTTTTGTGATTTCTCTCTGCTTTATTGCCCCTACTTGTGAAGTAATAATAATAACAAATGCTGGTATTGTGCTTACCACGTGCTAAGCGCTATTCTAAGTGCTTGACGTGTATTGACTCATTTGGTCCTCGAAGTACCCGTTTGTGGTTGAGGAAACTGAGGCACAGAAGAGTCACTTGCTCGTGATTACACAGCACATGGGTTAGAACATGAGTGGTCTGAGCCCCACGTCTGTGCACGAGCGTGATGATACAGCATTTCCCATGAGGAGTATTCACTTACCGCAGAGCGTTTATGGGAATAAACCAGCCAAACTCCGTTGTCCAATACATGTTGCAAATCAAATTAAACTGTGTTCCCGCTAGAATCAGACACACAGCTGATTTTGGATCTGCACTTCCCTCATTGCAGCTGCAGTCTTAAATAGGATGAACTAATAATGGCTATGAAGTTTCTACCCTACTAGCTGGTGGTTTCTTAAGCAGGAAAGGGAATTCCATTTGGAACCACAATTAATCCTTTTAATTCATCAAATTAACCAGACTAGCCTGCTTGATTCTCCCAGCTCATCCTTTTGAATAGGGTTTAAAACAGGGTATCTTTCTTGAGCTTTGATTTTACTTGGCAGATTAAATGTGCACCGTTAAGGGCTCTCAATCCCTGAAAAAGAAAATACTACAAGATGCTCAGCCCCAGGAACCTCTCCATCCCGTGTCTTGATTCTAACCTGAGGCTGTACTAATTCAAAACTCCCCTTTCATGCTACTGAGAATTACTAAAGCCACAGAAACCCGCCTGGTGTCATTTCTGGAAGCGATGACATAATGCTCCTCCCATCACATTCTTGTGGATGGCATTTCCACTAAAATTCTTCCAAGAAATGCCTTAACAGAGTACTCCACTTACCTCTGGGGCAGTGCCTGGCTACGCAGCAGGAAGCCAGTGTCTACTGTGAAACTTACCAATGCCAAGTGCAAGCTTGAGTTTTAAAGAAATAAAGTTTGTTTAAGGCCACTATGTTACAATATTAATTTGAAAGTGAAAAAAAGCCCACTTGAGGAATACGATTTTCTCAAGGAAGCGTTAAGTGTGGCCTTAGGGAGAGAATAAAAGTCATCACCTAGCTAACGAGAAAAGAAGGAATGCCTGTGCGTGGAAAATTCACCATTGATCTCCGCTTGGATTTTACACAGGCCCGTCTGCCTGTGAAGTGGATGGCTCCTGAAAGCTTGTTTGAGGGAATCTACACAATTAAGAGCGACGTCTGGTCATACGGAATATTACTCTGGGAAATATTCTCGCTTGGTAAGACTTGCAGTTCCCTGAGCCCTGGGCTTCTGCCCTGTGCCCCCTCTGCACTCCTCCCCCACTCCTAAGTCAAAGGGTGGAAGAAATGCCATGACCCAGAGCCCGCCTAGTCTTACTTCTGTTGCAGCCTGAGCCCCTTTCTTTTTACATGCTGGTGTCCGTTGGTCTGTCCTGCCTGCCAGAACGTGGCTTCTCCTGCCCAGCACCCCACAGTGCTGGCCCAGGGAGCCACAATCTATCGTGTTTGCCAATTGAGTGACTAATAAACAACTGAAGGGTGAGTGGATGGTTACGGGCCCTCTTGTTTTTCTCAGGTGTCAATCCTTACCCCGGGATTCCAGCTGATGCTAACTTCTACAAACTCATCCAGAGTGGATTTAAAATGGATCAGCCATTCTATGCCACGGAAGAAATGTAAGTTTAAGTCAGACCGTAAAGCGGCTGACATCGGAAATTTACAGCCTGTCTAGCTCCAGACCCATGAGAAAAAAAGTAAAACTCTTTAGTATGAAGTTCCCATGATTCCTCTTAAGAAAAGGAAAGCAAAGCAAAGCAAAGAAAGGAAAAGAAAAGGAAAGGAAAGAAAACTCTTCCTTTTGGTTTCGGGGATTTCTGAACATAACTGAATGTTTTCTGGGTTTCAGTTCCTTTACTTGAGGGACCCTTCTCCTGAATTCCGGTCCACACTCTATTTGTCAAAATGCATCATCTAATTTGTCCTTTCTCATATGAGTTCAAAATCTAAGCTAGTACTTGCCTCAGGACAAACATGCCATAAACAACTATCTCCACAGCAATAAATGGGGCTTCGTTAAGTGGAAAGTGACCCATTTTGCTTCATTCAGATTTCCTATCTTGCTTCTTCTCCTGTTGTCTTCACAGATACTTTATAATGCAATCCTGCTGGGCTTTTGACTCAAGGAAACGGCCATCCTTTCCTAACCTGACTTCATTTTTAGGATGTCAGCTGGCAGATGCGGAAGAAGCGGTAGGTAGCAGCACAGCATCTTATAAAGTATCATTAGGAAGGAAAGAACTCTGTAACTCAGAACACTCATTGCTGATTTCCTAAGTGCCAAAGGTACCAAGTTGCCTTCCTCATCACAACTGGTCTAGGTTGCTCTTTAAAAGTTGTATGGGGTCAAACTCATAATCCGAAACTCAGAACAAAGGGCCACCCATCCTTCAATATAATTAGATTAAGGAAAGCATTCAGAAAAGTAAAGCTGCTCTTGTCCTGAAAAAAAAAAAAAAAGTTGTATGGGGTTAGATATACTTATGGATAAGTGTTTTTAGGGGGAAAGTAAAAAAGAAAAACTTTTCCTGAAGATTTTAGCCAATTGATTAAGAAATTAAATGCTTTTAAGTGACCAGTGCTGAGGACCAAACAAATAAATAAAACGTAATCCCTGACCTCCAGAAGCCACTGACTTTACCTAATTCAGCATGAAGGTTTTGTGTGGAATAATCATACAACTCAATCATGTAATAGAGTGGAAAGAGCATCGACCTGGAGTCCTGAGAGCTTAATACCAGCACTGGGCCTTAGTTTTCTTACCTGTAAAATGGGTTGCTAAGCTAGATGACCTTTGAGCTTTGGGAACTGGGAATTACTTTGCTGATTCTCACCCTTAACAGTGCCACCTGATGGAGTTAGAGAAGCCATCCCCTAGACCAAATGAACAAAGGAACCTGGAACCCCCAATACCTCGGTTCAAATCTTGGCTCCGTTGTTTGCTTCTGATATGAGTTAATTAAGTCACTTAATCTTTGGGGGAGGGGTGGTCTCAGTTTCCTTATCTGAAATATGGGATTAACAAATCTCTGTGGATTTGTAAGGAGTAAATAAGGTGTTGTATGTGAAAAGACTTAGCACCTGGGGACCGCTTAGCAGGTGATAAATGTTAGTTGAATATGAATCTGAGTCTTTAAATGGATCGTCCGTCCTCTTTTTCTACATTATGAGGAGTCCATTTTCAATTCTGTAGTCTTTCCAGAGACCTGTGAGGATGGTGCGTGTCTTCTCCTCCTGTTAAGATTTTGTTTTTAATCACATATGGAAATTCAGTATTGTCGGGGAATTAGGACAAAAAGGAGAGATGGAAAGCCCCCAGGGGACTCACAGGCTACAGAGCGGATGGCTTGTAAACAGTTAAGGACACTGTAAAATAAACCGAAAGCAGAGTTTTAGAGAAAAACAAGTAATGAGTAATTTTTACTTGCTGGGCAGTTGGGTGCGGCTCCGCGGCGGTGTTATTTGAGCTGAGCCGTGAAGACTGAGTCGCTTTTGGCTGTTCTCTGGGGGATGGGGGTGAGCAGGGTGCTCCAGGCTGGGTGAGTAATATAAATAAAGGTTCAGAGCTGAGAACGTAGAATGGAAAATAATGGGTTGGAACTAAAGGATAGGGTGAGTGGGGGCACGTGGAGGAAAACAAGACTGCAGAGCTGGTGTGACCAGCATGGAGGGTCCACGGCTGCTGAGGTGCCCTTGGCTTTGTTCAGGACGACCTTGATCTGGCCAGAGTTCCCCTCTCACGTCCCCACACCCACAGGACGTCCCAACCCGCTTCCCTCTGTTCGAGGGGCCTCAGAGGTATCAGGGATGGCTGAATTGCAAGATGCCCGTGGATGAGGATTCAGCGGAGGGCAACTGTGCTCCAGGACCATCCTCCACGTTTTCCCCAGTCTCCTCCACTCCCTGGCCCTCGCGATGGAAGGTTCCTTTCCCTCCCAGTATCAAAGGCGCTGAGAGCAAGCTGAAACACCTTTAGCTAAGTTAGAGGATGGGACCCCTTGGGTGAGATGAGCACCCCAGGAGGAGCCCCTTCCTCCTGCAGGTGCTGTGGGCTCAGTCCAGAAGCCTGGGAAGCAGACACTGGGATTCGGTCCCCACTTGCCGCTGGGCTGGTCACCTTCGAGACAGGCGCATCCTGCACCGCGATGCCAGGCAGCTCCGCCCACAGTGGGCAGGCCCCTGCCCCTCCGTCTCTTCTCTCCACATCTCCTAACACGTCATGTCCGGTCTCTTGGGTGAGAAAACAGGCCAGCGTTCCTGGCGCAATCTTTCCTTGCACCCACGTGAATGGTGTTTGTAGAATCTCTGTCTCGGCGTCATCACAGACCAGGAAGGAAGATGGCTCTTGGAGAACAAGTGAGACGGGGAGGGAAACACATCTAGAAATTTCAGGTTAACACTTTAGATCTAACCCAACCCTGATGGTACGGAGTGAGAGCAGGGAGCTCACTGAATAACATGCTAAGGTATTATTCAGACACTGATGAACCAATGAGATTTTTAGAATGGACAGACGTGCTTCAATATCTGTCTTTGATAAAGACCCAGATCACTGTGGATGGTGACGGGTGTTAACTAGATTCTTGGGGTGATTCTTTTGCAATCGATACAAATGTGAATCACTGTGATGTACGCTTGAAACTAATTTCAAGTGTAACAACATGTCGATTATACCTCGATCATTAAAAAAAGAGCCTGATCAAATAGTTTCCCCTCTCCAAATTCTCCCCTAACTTCCGATTTCAGGTTCCTTCTTCTGAATCCCCTAACCCTTTGTCTATCCCTCTCCATGAAACTCAAGTCATGCTGTGTGACAGTTTTGCTTTGTGGGTCTGTCTGCCTCATCACTAGATGTGATCCATGAGGGCTAGGATGACGTGCTCTCGTCTTTACATCACCTGATGTCACCCCATTGTCCGGAGACAGTAACTGGCTATTAAATAAATGAATGAATGTCAACGTGAGAGTAGGTTAGTGACCACATCTGTTTTGTTCGCCATGGTATACGCAGCTGTGGCATCGTGCTGAGTTCTCTCAGCTGTAAAATGTGTTGCTAAGCTACATGATCTTAGGGGGTACTAAGCAAATATTTCTGGATGGAGGGAAGGAAAGGATGCATAAAAGTACGTTCAGGAAAACAAAGGCAAAAGAGCGGAGGTAAGGACACCAGTTAGGGTAGTTCCCTGGCGGTCCAGGGGTCAGGAGTCAGCACTTTCACTACCAGGGCCTGGGTTTCATCGCTGGTTGGGGAACTGGGATCCTGTGTGCCTCGGACGGCAACAGCAACAGAAACAAAGAAGGACACCGGTTAGGAGGTGACTGCAGCCGGAGAGGTGAGCAGACGGGGTGAAGGGATGATGAAGTGGCAGTGGTATGAGGGAGGGACAGGCATGCCTTATGCTTCCAGAAAGGCCCCTGAACTCACGCCATCTCTCTTCTCCTATCAGCCCCTATAAATTATGGGAAATATATACATTTTAAAGATAGAACTGGGGCTTCCCTGGTGGTGCAGTGGTTAAGAATCCACCTGCCAAGGCAGGGGACACGGGGTCAAGCCCTTGTCCCAGAAGATCCCACATGCCGCGGAGCAGCTAAGCCTGTGCGCTACAACTACTGAGTCTGCGCTCTAGAGCCCGCGAGCCACAACTACTGAGCCCGTGAGCCACAACTACTGAGCCCACGAGCCACAACTACTGAAGCCCGCACGCCCTAGAGTCCATGCTCTGCAACAAGAGAAGCCACCGCAATGAGAAGCCCACGTACTGCAGCAAAGAGTAGCCCCCGCTCTCTGCAATTAGAGAAAGCCTGTGTGCAGCAACAAAGACCCAACGCAGCCAAAAATAAATAAATTTATTAAAAAAAAAAAAAGAACTGAGGCCATAATGGCCTCTGAAAGCAAGAAGGAGATCTTTGTGGACCAGAAATTATGGAAAATCCCCGAGAAAATGAAAGCAGTTAAGACTGAAGAGGGAAAACCCAAAACAGAGGCTTCTTTGAAAGAACGAGGCAAAGTGCTTTCCTAAAAGGGTGGGAGAGGTATAGATTCTGCAGGAGCTCTGTGGTGGGAGCAGCCACACTGTTAAATAAATACAAGAGTAAAATGGGTGTTAAATATGTAAGTATAACCACTGGTGAAGGAGAAATATAATACATAATCTCAGATTCAGCAGAGAAGAAAAAAGGGACCCTAGAAAGCATGATCAACCTAACAAAATGGAAAAGAGAGAAACAAAAAGAATTCATGACAATAGAAAAGACAAAATGGCAAGGATTATTAAGCTCATTTAAGAAAGAGAATTTCGGGCTTCCCTGGTGGCACAGTGGTTAAGAATCTGCCTGCCAATGCAGGGGACACGGGTTTGAGCTCTGGTCCGGGAAGATCCCACATGCCGCGGAGCAACTAAGCCCCTGTGCCGCAACTACTGAGCCTGTGCTCTAGAGCCTGTGAGCCACAACTACTGAGCCCACATGTCACAACTACTGAAGCCCATGTGCCTAGAGCCCGTGCTCCGCAACAAGAGAAACCACTGTAATGAGAAGCCCGAGCACCGCAAGGAAGAGTAGCCCCCCCCCGCAGCAACTAGAGAAAGCCCGCGTGCAGCAACAAAGGCCGAACGCGGCCAAAAATAAATACATAAAATTTAAAAAAAAAAAAGAAAGAGAATTTTAAAAGTGGGTATGAACCGTCTTCCACATCTCGGGCCCTGGAGCCCTGGTAAGGCTCTGGAGAAGAGCGTTCCCGGACCCAGAAGATAGGAGTAGGAATAAGTAAACCCTTCTGCAGGGTAGGCTGCTGATGTGACTCACAATTCAAAAGTGCGTCCTCTCTGGTCCAGCAATTCCACTTCCCTCGTTTATTCCAAAGAGAGACAAGGTCATGTGTGCACTTTTCAGTTTATGTGATACAACCAACTCATCAAAAGTTTAACTATGGTACATCAGTACTATGGAACCCTAGGCTGCCGTTAAAAAATGGGACATGCCCGTGTGTAGTAAATAGTGAAAAGATGTAACACATGTAACATAGGGGCAACATATTTGTAATTCAAAACAAGGTTCTACAACAGAACCTACAGTCCAAGCCTCCTGTGTATGTGAACAGCAAGCTAGCTATAATGGTGGCTTCAGTTTTTTTTTATATATATATCTTTCTAAATTGCTTATTTTATCTATATGAATGTGTATTAACTCTATAATGAAACAAAAAAGTAGAGCTGTTTTCATTTTGGACAAAAATTTTTCAAGTCACTAAACTCCCAAGTGAAAACCCAAGAAATCAATTCTCTGTATTTACTGCGTAAAGAACAGATCTTTTTTGTGGCCTTTCTCTGAGTTTCTTAAAATTTATTTTTTCGAAGTATAGTTGATTTACAATGTTGGGTTCGTTTCTGCTGTATAGCAAAGTGATTCAGGTATACATATCTATACATTCTCCTCCATGATGGTTTATCACAGGGTATGGAATATAGTCCCCTGTGCTGTACAGTAGGGCCTTGTTGTTTATGCATTCTCTATATAAATGGCCTTTCTCCTTTATGGTTTTTCTGCATGGCCTCAGGATTTCTAGATTGAGATTTTACGTCTAAAAGAAGAAACAATAAGGAAATAAAATATTTGACTATGACTTGATTTCTCCATTAATAAAAGGATGAAATTTGCTTTGTCAATTCACATGTAGAACATGCTCTAAGATCTATGCATAAGAAAAGTAACAATTGTCATGTAGACATGTGACACGTAAGTCTTCATCAGATGGTAATAAGTGTCCTGTCTCTTTCCCACATGCAGATGTATCAGAACACGGATGGCCATGTTTCGGAACGTCCTTCTGTTTACCAAAACAGGCGACCTTACAGCAGAGAGGTGGACTCAGGGCTACCCTCTCCACGGGCTCACACTGACGATTCCTAGAGAAACAATTTAGTCTTTAAGGACATCATCCCCCCGCCTACCTTAAACAGGCTGTAGATTACCAAAACAAGATTAATTTCATCACTAAATGAAAATATATTCTCAACTGCTGCTTTGCTGGCCTTTTCTCCAGAAGCTCTCCGTATTTACTCTTGTTTCCAAAGGGACTTTTGTAAAATCCAGTCATTCTTTGCACAAGGCAAGAAGAGCTGATAATTAACTTTATCGGAGCATCTACCTACATCCACAGGCCTTCCCAGTCTGGCTTGAGTGAAAATTGTGTACCTGAAGTATAGTATATTCTTGTAAATACAGAAGACAAAAGCATTTTGCTAAGGAGAAGCTAATATGATTTTTTAAATCTATGTTTTAAAATAATATGTAACTTTTTCAGCTATTTAGTGATACATTTTATGAATGGAAATAAAATTTCTGCTATAGAAATGTTCGTTATGGAATTGTTCACATGGTAGATTTAGGGTGAGACTTAACTGGGGTCCTGAACCTACTGAAACCATGTCAGATGTTTTGTTCGTGCCTGTGTGTATCTCTCCTGTGGTGATGGCTAATTCCTCTGTCATATTTTTGAAGGGCTCCATGACTCCTGCCCCCAGACTGTGTGAAGAACAGCCGATGTTCATGAGCTTTACAAAAGAAGGTGTCATACACTGTGTAGACGCCCAGAGCCTACTTTCATTAAAAAAAAAAACCAACAACCAACCAACATTATGCTAAGATTCACTCATGATATTACACGGAGCTGTGAATATACAATTACTACTATTTATTCATTTTCACATGATATTTGAAGTTTTAGGGGTTGGATGGTGTAATGGGTTCACAGGCGTTCCTCACTGTATTATTATTTTTTTAAAATTAATTAATTAATTGATTTTTTGGCCGTGCCGTGAGGCATGTGGGATCTTAGTTCCCCGACCAGGGATTGAACCCGTGCCCCCTGTATCGGAAGCATGGAGTCTTAACCACTGGACCACCAGGGAAGTCCCCTCATGGTATTATACTTAATAACATAATTTTTGTACATACCAAATATGATATTTAAAAGGCAATATTTTCTTAGGAGAGATGGCATTTATTTTATTTTTAAAATTTATTTTATTGAAGTATAGTTGATTTACAATGTTGTGTTAATTTCTGCTGTACAGCAAAGTGATTCAGTTATATGTACACAATTCTTTTTTATATTCTTTTCCATTATGGTTTATCACAGGATATTGAATATAGTTCCCTGTGCTATACAGTAGGACCTTGTTGTTTATCCATTCTCTACATAATGGTTCGCATCTGCTAATCCCAAAGTCCCAATCCAAGGAAGGATGGCATTGAAAAGCCTCTCAGGGGACCAGGTAGGGAGGGAAGGATTGGGTGTTTCAGATTAGCAGCTGCAAACTATTATGTAGAGAATGGATCAATAATAAGGTCCTACTGTATAGCACAGGGAACTATATTCAATATCCTGTGATAAACCATAATGGAAAAGAATATGAAAAAGAGTGTATATATATATATATATTATATGTGTGTGTGTGTGTAACTGAGTCACTTTGCTGTACAGCAGAAACGCACAGCATTGTAAATCAACTACACGTCAATAAAATTAAAAATAAATAAATAAAAACCTCCTAAGGGAAAATGAAACTAGACTCTTTTAAACCCAGCTCTTAGCACAGGTTTAGTTTGGGTCAAGTTGTGTCCCTGCCATAACTACACATTTTTAAAAGGTGTCAGAACACAACCTACAAGCTCCGATCTTAGAGAAACGCTGCTGCTACCGCCTGGACAGCCCCTGCCGCCGCGCCCTTGTAGGAATCTTGCCAGTAGGTGGCGCCCTGGGACCACTGTTTTCATGACCGAGCCAGACTCCAGGACTCCAGCCTGCCCCTGGACAGACAAATTGTAAGAAGCAGAATTAAAGAAAAGGCCAATCAGTTGATTAGAAGGAAAAATAACCCTCTATGCAGACAACATCAATTCATGTATTCACCAACCCTGGGAATGATAGTGCATTTTATGTGCGTTATTTAACATTCCCGACCGTCATGGAGCAGCCTGGGGTCAGATTCTTTCCGAGGACCTGGTATTTACGCTATTCTACACCGTGCATTCATCTGCGCAGGGAATGCGCTTTGGAGCTGCTTCCTGGAGCACCTTCTCTGCTTAATGTTATCTGAGCCTGGACTGGCTTCCTATACTGAAAACAAAGACTGTTTCCTAGAGATTCCCAGAATTAAGAAAAACACCCTGAGGGGCTGGCCTGCAGCAGGGAGATACCTGGGTGACCTCTTATCACAGCTGCAGCCCTTCTTCTCCCACCACCGCCGCTTGTGTTCCTTCCCGATCGAGCTTCTCTCTCTTCAGCTCTCCATGAAGGACCTTCTCAGTAACAGATTTGTCTGAACTCGCCTGCCAGGCCCACTGTCGGTTTTGTCCAACATAAACGACATATCGGAATTCACATTTGCCAGTGTCTGGGCCACAATCACCATCAGCAACAGAAAAAAAAGGAGGAGCTCTTATCACCTAAAAAAACACATCTTTTTAGCTCCTGGAGACCCAACGTGTATTAAATTTCAAATTAAAGAGGCAGAAAAGTCTTTGATGATTTTTTTTGCACTAAAATATACATAATATAAAATGTACCACTTTAGCCACCTTATAAATTGATGTATAGTTGATTTACAGTGTGTTAGTTTCAGGTGTACAGCAAAGTGATTCAGTTGCATATATATGTATCTATACGCTTTAAAAAATTTTTTTTTATATATTGGGATATAGTTGATTAACAATGTTGTGTTAGTTTCAGGTGTACAGCAAAGTGATTTGGTCAGTTATATATATGTATATATATTCTTTTCCAGACTCTTTACCATTATAGGTTATTACAAGGTATTGACTATAGTTCCCTGTGCTGTGAGTAGGTCTTTGTTATCTATCTTACACACAGTAGTGTATATATCTTAGCCATTTTTCAGTGTGCAGTTCAGTGACATTAAGCACATTCACACTGTTGTGCACCTGTCACCACCATCCATCTCCAGAACGTTCTCATCTTCTCAAACTGAAACTGTCCCCATTAGACACTAACTCCCTATTCCCTCTCCCCCCTCCCCCAGCCCCTGGCAGCCCATCCTTTCTGCTTCTCTGAATTTGGCTACGCTCGGTACTTCATATAAGTGGCATCGTGCAGGATGTGTCTTTTTGTAACATAATGTCCTCAAGGTTCCCTTGGATGAATTCTTTATATTGTACTGATTTGTTGGTAACACACGATATTCCAGAGCTGTGCTGAAGGCTTCACATGGATTTTCTCATTTAACAAATTGTGAGGTGGGGGCTTGTTCTGTGGCAGTTTAACGGTGAAACGGAGACGTAAGCCTAAGAAGGATTAGGTCACCTACTTAGATCCGCGGAGACACTAAATGCAGGCCTGACCCGTCACCCACGCTGGCCACCTCCTCACCATCTTACCGTCCACTTCGGCCCTCTGGCCTCCTTCTGCCAGGACTTCATTTTGCTTTAGCTCAGTCCTCAGCCAATGAAATGAGTCTGGTAACAGCAAGATCACACGAGTTCCAGCTCCCAATTTGCTTCAAATTAAAACTGCATGTCTAGGGACTTCCCTGGTGGCGCAGTGGTTAAGAATCCGCCTGCCAATGCAGGGGACACGGGTTCGAGCCCTGGTCCGGGAAGATCCCACATGCCGCGGAGCAACTAAGCCCGTGCGCCGCAACTACTGAGCCTGAGCTCTAGAGCCCACGAGCCACAGCAACTGAACCTACGTGCCACAACTACTGAAGCCTGCAGCGCTTAGAGCCCGTGCTCTGCAACAAGAAGCCTGCACACTGCAACTGGAGGAAGTCCACGCACAGCAGTGAAGACACAACACAGCCAAAAAATAGATAAATTAATGAATTAGTTTTAAAAATGCATGTGTAGGAAAGCAATTTGCCTTCCTGGTATCTTCTTGAGAAAACTTCTGCATAAGCTCTGCTTGTGAAAAGTTAAGGGCTATAGTTGAAGGGAGCAGATACTTGAAATGTTTCAACTGAAAAGCTAAATAAAAATTTGACTGTGCCTATTTAAGAATTTTCTCTATGTACTGCCAAAGGTCTCTTAAAAGAAAAATTATAATGAAGTCTGATATAATATATTCAGCAGCCAAAACATAAGAATCATAGCTTGTATGGTTAAACACAAATTACGAGGCTACAACTCTATATCAATTAACGTAAGAAAACAATAGCTTTATCGATGCATGGTTCATATGCCATACGATTCGCCTGTTGATAGTGTACGATTCAGTAACTTAACTCTTTGCCTGGTTTGTTGGATGGAAATTGCCTGACCTCTGACCACCTTACATTTCTTTGATTTGACTGGCGAAGAGGCAAACAGGGTTAATTGAGCCCCAGACTGCTTCAGTGGCCTGGCTCGCCAGGTTCCGCATCAGGAATTTTTAGTTAGGTTCTTTTCGCTGGATGTTGCTTCTATATCCAGGACTATTTAATACCTTAACCTTCTGTGTCTTACAGGTTCCTCTGTTAGTAGTGGGCTATTTGGAGTTCCTACTGTTATGCAATAGATAACACAGAATAAAAGGTTAGGCTCCTGGTCTCCTGTCAGTGGCAAGGCCCTTCCCACCGTGATATCAGCATTTCCATGAGCAGAGGAGTTTCCACTTGCAAATGCAGATGTCTATCTCTCCTGCAGCTCTCAGAGGAACTGAGAACCGCCAGGCTCCAGGCCCAGGCTGGAGCGCCTTGGGTGAGGGAGACCGTCCACAGGCAGAATAAGAGGAGAAGGTAGGTAAGGGTCGCACAAAGAGGGAGGGGACGCAGAGCAGTGGAGCCGGGACCCCTTCTCCCTCGGTTTCTTCTCTGTCTTCCGTTCCCGCTCATCTGCTCATCCGAGAGCCCGGGACCAGGGAGGGAATAAGGCTGAGGGGGAGGGGCTAGACAGACCTCGCCTTCTCTTCCCCACGGTTCTGTTCTGAATTGCGATGCTGCATGGTCAGCGCTGGAATGAACCGAGGCTGAGGGAGCTGGTGGAAGGAGAAGGGGAAGAAGTGGATATTGGCTGTTAACTGGGTCTGCGGAAACCTGCAGGGATGGGAAAGGGCTGTGTTGACTCTGGTGGCAGAAGGGAGAACAGAAGAACACTCTGTAGCTGGTCCATTGCAGAGATTGTGCACAATATTGGCCAACACCTCTGCAGTGTTTTGTAACAGGAGCACTTTGGTGCATTAATTCACTTCATCTCTGCAAAAATCCCATGAGGTCAATACTCTTTTGAGCCCCGTTTTACAGACAAAGAAATTGAGGTGCAGAAAAGTTCGATCACTTGACAAATGCCAGTGGGTAGGTGGCAGAGCCTGGACCAGCGCTCTCCCGGGTCCATGTCCTCCGCACTGGGTTCTTTGCCCGAAACTGCAAACACACTACAGGATTCAGTGTGTTTTCACATACCTATGTGAGGTATACGATGTGCAAGGGTTAATCTGATATCTATACCTTTTTTCATATTTGAAGACGTGGCCTGTAGTGGTGGTACTTCTGGCCCCAGATTCATCCCCCTTGAAAAGCAAATTTCATGAGCTTCTTTTCTGTCAGTCCTTCAATCATGACCCTTTGGCCCAGGCAGTCAGGGTGAGACCTGGGATGGGAAACGTCACAGAGTTAGGACAAACTCTGTGGCTGCTGGTAGATTGTCACCTGCCTCTCGCAGACTGTGCGGGCCAATGTGACTGATTTATTAACGCTAATGTGGTTGCCCTCTCATTGAATTTTTTTTCTTTTTTTTTAAATTGGAGTATAATTGCTTCACCATGGTGTTAGTTTCTGCTTTATAACAAAGTGAATCAGCTATACATATACATATATCCCCATATCTCCTCCCTCTTGCGTCTCCCTCCCACCCTCCCTATCCCACCCCTCTAGGTGGTCACAAAGCACCGAGCTGATCTCCCTGTGCTACGCGGCTGCTTCCCACTAGCTATCTACCTTACGTTTGGTAGTGTATATATGCCCATGCCACTCTCTCACTTCGTCCCAGCTTACCCTTCCCCCTCCCCGTGTCCTCAAGTCCATTCTCTACGTCTGCGTCTTTATTCCTGTCCTGCCCCTAGTTTCTTCAGAACCATTTTTTTTAAGATTCCATATATATGTGTTAGCATACGGTATTTGTTTTTCTCTTTCTGACTTACCTCACTCTGTATGAGAGTCTCTAGGTCCATCCACCTCACTACAAATAACTCAGTTTCGTTTCTTTCTATGGCTGAGTAATATTCCATTGTATATATGTGCCACATCTTCTTTATCCATTCACCTGTCGATGGACACTTAGGTTGCTTCCATGTCCTGACTATTGTAAATCCGCTCATTGAATTTTGATTCAGATGAAAGCCAGTGTGGAGTTAGCATGACTTTTGGAAATATGTTTGCATTTTCAGTTCTACAGGGAAATAGCAGTAATTCTCTTTATATTTTAAAATTCTGACCCCTCCTTTCCTTTGACTTTATCTTCCACAGTATTTTTTTAATTTTATTTTTTTAATTGAAGTGTAGTTAATTTACAATGTTGTGTTAGTTTCAGGTGTACAGCAAAGTTATTCAGTTATATGTATATATGTATATTCTTTTTCATATTCTTTTCCATGATGGTTTGTCACAGGATATTGAATATAGTTCCCTGTGCTCTACAGTAGGACCTTGTTGTTTATCCCATTCTATATATAATAGTTTACATCTTCTGACCCCAAACACCCAGTTTTTCCTTCCTCCACCCCCTGCCCCTTGACAACCATAAATATCTATGTTCTCTATGTCTTCTTCCACAGGATTTTTGTTTTGAGTATACATAAAAGGTATCAGGGTGAGAAATTTAATCTATGTGGTCATCTGGTCAACTAATTCACCCCATGGTGTTTATTACATGCCTCCTGAGGTCTCGGTTCTTGGCACCCAGGACACAAGCAAACCAGACACACTGTCTCCAGGCTCATAGAATTCACTGTGGCTGAGAGGTGATATGAAAATAAATAGAATAAGCAAGGGGATTTCAGATAAGGATAGATATATTCAGGAAGAAAATAACACATAACGGTGTCTGGGCGACAACTGAGAATGATTCCTTAGACACTGCTTCTTGTTGAGTGAGAGTTTATTAGATACTTATTGTGTGAAGCATTTGAAATGCAGAGAAAGAGTAAAACATACTACCTGTTCTCCACAGCAGTAGCAACAAGGCGGGACATGGAATTTCAAGCAGGTCGACTTGTGACCTGCCTGGGTTACCAGGGAAAACTTCCCTGGGACAACATTGACATGAAAATGCTAATGGCACAAAAAGTCTATCGAGCTCGAGTGCTGAGTGAATATGGCCCCTGCCGGCTTACATGGTGGGAAGAGTTTGGTTGGATAGCCTTACCCCTTTGCAAGACCTCTGCTCCCTGGATTAGACCTTAAGCCTGTGTTTGTTGATTGCACAAGTACTCTGGATCAGCTTCTCCCAGAGGCATTTAAAACATGCCAAGCTGGTGTTGCATAAAAAACAAGCCTATGCATTCAGCAAATATAACTCGGCGAGCAGAGACGCGCCTCTCACTCACCCGGAGGGGAGCCCAGGTCCTGCTGCCGCCAGTGGAACACAGGCGATGGACATTGAGAAGGTCAACTCCATGGACTTTGGAGAATTTGTGGATGTGTTTGGGAGTGTCATCGAGAGATGTCCTCTGATTGCCCCCGCCGTGTTCGGTCCCAGCGCCCGTTCTCTGACTTGGAAGATTTAGAGCAGCACTTTTTTGCCTTTACTGAGGCTCTTCCACAGTCAGGTAAGGCTTTGGTGTTAGACACTGAGATTCTCAACAGAGGGATTTCAGATATGCTTATCAAAAAAAATTGGGGGGGGCGGTCATGTGGCATTTTTTTAGTTTTTAATTTAAAAATTTTTAATAGTTTTTAAAGGTTACTTTCCATTTAATTATTACAGAATATTGGCTGTGTTCCCCGTGTTGTACACTATATCCTTGATCCTATCTTACCCCCAATAGTTTGTACCTCCCCCCTCCCCCTATATTCCCCCCCACAATGGTAACCACTAGTTTGTTCTCTGACCTGTGAGTCTGTTTCTTTTTTGTTATCAAAATAATTTTAGATATTTGAGCCCAGTTGCTTATCACTGGTATATATATTTAGCTCTCTTTGCTGTAAGGGTCAGTAAGTTCCTTCAGACTCCGTGAATGAGAATCAAGATTTGCAGTGTTAAGCGGAAACTGGAGTGAAAGAACGTTCGTTGGCTCAGGGAACATGGCTGTTAAATACTAAAGCTACGGGGTTACCAGGAAAGAGGGACAGGCAGTGGTCTCCTCGGGCCTCCCAGCGGCTCAGGGGCCAAAGGTCAGGCTGGGGGCCCACCCTCTCGGCCGTGTGTTCGCTTTGGGAATGTCCTGTATGCAACAGAGAAGACAGCTCCGTATCAGACTATCTCAGCAGCCCAGGGGAAAGAGCAAACGGCTGACATTTTTACCAGAAAGGACCGGTTTGGACCAGATGGTGGAGGAAAGTAAACTGCCCCAGATCAGCAACTCCCTGGGGGAGTGAGGGGGGAAAAGACAAAAATCTGAAGGACTCCCTCTGCAGAAAGGGAAAGACGTTGCTGATGTCCTTTGGGTAGAGAGAGAAAAGGAGGCACTTGTGGGTGTGGAGTGGGGAGATGAGGAAGTTTAGGGTCAGGCCAACCCCAGGTGACTCAGAAGGGCACACGGCCTCGTTCAGAGGCCGGATGTTAGGAGCCAGGGTGCCTCCTGGGCTGTCTTCACAGTCCTTGGAGAAGCCTGGATGGGCTGAGGGGACCTCGAGGGGATGGGCTGCCTTCACAGAGGGGCTTCCACAGGGATCTGGGCTGAGAGAGAAGCAATGTCTCTTCTTTTCCAAACACTCCTCACCTGTGCACCCAGGGCTTGGACACCCGGCATGGTTTCTAGGTGTCAGGGGATTCTCCCAAATAAGGAGCTCATTTTAATTCACTGTAGGCACATATAGGATGAGAGGAGGCTAGGGGGATAAAATCAAGCTGACAGGAATGTGGGCGCCCTGTTGATCCTCACCCGCTTCTCAGGGCCTCTCCGAAGCCGAACCCTCAGCTGCCCCCTTGGCCTCAGACACTAGGGAACCTCTGAATCCTGACCAGTGTCAGAATCCCACACCACCCCGAGGAGAGGATGTTGGGACTTGATAAAGGTTTGCTGAGTGAATGAATGAAATTGTTCCTAAGAGGATTTTGAAAGATGATCCATCTTGGTATTACCCCTTCCCCACACATTTTAACTGGGGTGACTTTAGTGGCAGGTCAGTGGGACAAAATAACTGGAGGGAGTTTGGACCACCTGGGTGTGTGTTTGTGTCTACACCTGACACAGGTCTTTGGTGGGACCTCCCTGCTGGTCCAGCCGCTTCTCAGCCCTAGGCTGGCGTCCCCACTTGCCTCAGGCAGCTGGGAGCACAGTCTGTCTCTAATCACCTTGCCCCGTATCTAATCACCTTCATGGCATTAGACAGATGACACTAGCAGTAGAAATAATAATAACAACGACTAAAATGCATTTAACCCTTACTCTTGCTGTTTCAGTCACCTTTCCAAACACCTCGCATTTAACTCACTTAATCCTCATAATAATCCTATAAAACGAGGATTATCATTATTATCCCCCTTTTACAGATAAGAAAACTCAGGCACAGAGAGATTAAGTAACTCGATCAAGGACACAGCTAGAAAGCAGCAGAACTGGGATTCAAACCCTGACACTCAACCCAACAGCTTTTGAAGGATTTTCCAGAGAATCAAAAGCGAAATCTAGAAACAGTTTCTAGGGGTTGTATTTATTCATTCACTGATTTATTCAATTCACATTAATGCTTGATGTCCCAGACTTTTTTTTGCTTTTTATCCTTTTTTTTCCCCAGCCCCCGGCCACGCTGCGAGGATTGTGGGATCCCAGTTCCCCAACCAGGGATTGAACCGCGGCCATGGCAGCGAAAGCGCCAAATCCTAACCACTAGGACACCAGGACTCTCTCTGGTGTTTTAAATAATCAAGCAAAATGGGATTCACTGCATAGTCTAGCTTTACTCCTGGAATAGTAGGCAACAAACTGGGTGTAATAGAGTCTTTGAATCCTAAAACTAAAAGGCACCTTAAAGACATATTCAGGATATGATGATCTAACTGGTCAGGGACTTGTTTTAGATGATCCAAGAGAACCCTCTACCATTACAAGAAAACTGGAAATCCTGTTTCTAGAGGAAGCTAAGGTCGACAGTCCATTTAGGAGACGCTATGATGATTATTGACCAGTAGGTGGCAGTCCAGGACTAATATTTAGCTCCAGCACTGCTTGGCAAAGTACCCTTTCAAGCCAATCAATTCCTAATTCCCAAGCCAGAGGAATGGCATAGTAAAGGGAAGAAAGTACGTACACACACACACACACACACACACACACACACACACACACACACACACACACACACACACACACACACGGCTAATGACGAACCGATGCAATACTGATTTGTGTTAAAAATCAAAGAGAAAATAACACTCTCATAACAGAGTTAATCATTGCACCTCTTTGTGGCATTTCAGAATTGCAGTTATGCCATCATTCGTTATTTAACACTTATTTCAGAACACAGTTGTTGGAAGAATCAAAGAGTCGGATACTAATAATTTCCTTAAATGTAGGCTATAAGGTATTTAGGTGAGGCTATCAAAATGTGTTGGTTCGGTCAAAGAATACATAACGCTCCTTCCCCAGAGTGATGTGTCAGTCAGTAAACACTTACTGAATGCCTGCTACGCCTGAGGAATTGTCGCAGGCACTGGGGATAGAGCCTTGAACAAGACAAGTCCCCGCCTTCAGTGAGCTTACATTCTAGTGAAGTGACACAGGATTAACATAAATTAACAAGATCATTTCAATTCTAGAAACTATTAGAAGAAAATTTGTAATAGGGTGGAAAATGTGTAATAAAAGAGGTCTTTCTTAGGAAGTGATATTTGAGTTTAAAACCAAAAGTTGAGAGGGAAGCTATCGAAGATCTAGGACAAGGCCACCCTAACACAAGGAACTTGAGACTTTTGACATTTGAGGGGCACGGAAAGACCACAGTGGTTGGAGAATGGTGGAGAGTGGAGGGACAGGAGGAAAGAGGGGTCAGGCAGAGGGACCACGGTAGCAGTAAAAGTGAGAGGTGATGGTCGGGTGAACTAGGGTTGGAGCAGGAGAGATGAAGAGATGTGGCTGGATTCTCAGGATAGATTTTAGTTAGAGCCAACAGGTGTTTTTGATGGATTTGTTGGGGGAAGGCAGGTCAGAAACAAAGAGAAATTAAGGATAAGTTCTCCGTTTTTAATCTGAGCAACTGAGTGGGTGGTGCTCTGTTTTCTACAATTAGAGGTTCGGAATTGAGAGGACGGGATGGAGGATGGGAGCTTGGTAGGTCTGAGATGCCTAGTCATCACCCAGATTAAAATATTGAGTGTCCAGTTGGCTCATAACAAAGGGACTCAGTGGAAAGCTGTGGACTAGACTAGATCTGGGTGTCGTGAGAGAACTGATGGCAGTTAAAGCTATGGGACTAGATGAGAACACCTGGGGCATCCGTGTGAATGCAGAAGGGAAGAGATGTGAGTACTGAGTCCTGGGGTACTTCCGTGTTAGTGGTCTGGCAGAGCAAGGACCAGTGACGAGAGTAGGTAAGCGATGGTCATCTTGCAAGGAGAGAGGGCCAACCATGTGACATGCTCCCAAGAGGCTGAGAGAGGAGAGGACAGAGCGCTGGTCACTGGCCTGAGCAAGCCGTCCATCATCTGTGACCTGATGAGTACAGATTGGTTGGTGGGTGGGGCTGGAAGCTTGATGGGGTGAAAGGAGGCGAGGAAGTGGAGATGCTGAGGAGACAGTTCCTTCAAGGAGTTTTGCTGTAAGAAAGAGCAGAGACGCAGGGAGGAACTGGAGGAACAACGGGGAATCAAGGGAGGGTTTTCCTTTTGTTTATGGAGTGAGTGGCTCTAGGGAGTGTTTGTGTGCTGATCAGGACAAGGCAGTGGTGGGACTGATGTTTGAAATTGTAACCTTTGAGATGGAAGGAGGGGCTGGCTCCAAGAGCACAAGTGGAGCGATTGGTCCAGACGGTCCACTGCACCAGGAGGGAGAACACACCAGTTGGTACAGTGTGGGGATCCTGGCGGACCGTGATAGGCTTCCAGGCCAACCACCTACGCTTCAGTGGCCGCCACTGTCTGCCCTGTTCTCTCCTGTTGAAGCGAGGAGTGTCCGCTCTGTGCCGGGAACTCTTCGAGGTGCAAAGATTCATGGTGTGTGGTCACAGCAAATAGCGCATGTCCACACCTGCATCTCCAGACGTGGCACGCCAATGGCAGAGGCAGTACCGTCTCAGACCTTAGGAGGGACCGAAGAAAAGGCAGCACTGAGAGGCCGTGAAGCACGGGCCACTGACCAAACCCGGCTAGGCGTAGGCTTTCCAGGTGGAAGGGCCACAGGACTGAGGCAGCGAGGTGGCAAGTACCCAGGTGAGGTCTCCAGCCTCCTACTAGGGTTTAAGGCCACGGCTGGGAGTGCCTGGGGGATGCAGCGCCGGGAGGGAACCAGGGCTGTGCCGCAGGCCAGTGCCCTCCTGGGCAGGACTCAGGGGTCAGTGATTTGGGGCAATAAAGATGGAGTCTTTGGCTGAATGAGGTCAGGTTCTGTTTCTGCGGAGCTACCACTCCCTGCCTGACTCCCACCATCTCCTTTTGTCTGCAGCTGAGGGCTGTGTGTCTGTCTGTCTGTCTGTAAATCCTCTTTTCTAGTCTCTTTACTTCTCTTGGCTCTGTCTTCTCAGCCTCCTTTCTTTCCTCTCCCCCTCTTCTCCCTCAAACAGTGGAAAACACATGCTTAATCCTGGGCAAACATTAACCCCAGGTGACGTTTTCAAGAGGGGAGACAAGCCCAGCCGAGTGAGAAGCGGGGTGCCAGGGCCGGGGTGCTGGCGGCCCTGCCCCACGCTGGAAAGGAGGGTCTGGTAGGGGCGGCCAGGGGACAGACCCCACCCCTGCCGGGCCCTCCGGTGGATAACCGCATCCTCCACGCTGGAGCTGGGCCTCTGCAGAGTAAGAAACGAGGAAGGGAAGCCGAGAGAGGGAGGCCTGTGAGAAGGCGGGGTCTCGGGCCCCTCACCTCCTCACCTCGAGGCGTCTTTGAAAATCTGAATAAGTAAGGAGGAGGCGCGGGGCGGGCCTGCGGTTCTGGCCTAGGAGCCGCCCAGGACTCGCCTGCCCAGGACCCCGCCGCCGCCCATTTTCGCGGTCCCGGCTGGGTGGGTTCGGATCGGATTCGGGTGCCGCTTGGCCTCAGGCCTGGGAAGCCGCCCGGCACAGCCACCTCCCGGCCCAGGGCTGGGGGCCCCCCAGGCAGGGAATTTATCACCTACATTTTCGCACCCCCCCCCGGATCCGCTGGACGTGGGAAGTGGGAAGCAACCACTTCACCTTTGCAGTGCCCCAGGGACAGGGCCCAGGAGAGGGGTTCTAAAACGGTGGTGTTACAGAGATGGGATTATTGGTGACATGAGTTTCGTTTTCAACTCCCCTTAACCTCGAAGGGGCAGCCAGTGCCCCGAAGCCAGTGGTTTTGAGCCCAGGATCCTGCGCGGGCAGCTCCTGGCTCAGTGACCTTGGAAAGGTCACCTACCCCTTTCCGAGTCTCCCTTGAATCCTCTCTTCAGTGTAGATGTTCCCCCCCAGTTCTCCCGCCTCTCAGGACATTGGCCCACGATTAGATGGTACAATCGCAATCATCCTTTCCCTGTGCAGAAACTGTAAGATTTAAGCAGGGGAAGTTTATACCATAATTAAAGGGAGGGTTAATGATCTCCTTTTCTGGTGGAGCCCCAAGCCTGTCCCTAGCCCCAGGGTCAGATGCTTCCAGCCACATCGCAGCCCAGTTACACTGAGTTTACTAGGCCACATAATATGGCTGTTTATTGAACATTTGCTAGCATTAGGTGCTGTTTGGGTAAATGAATTGTCTCTAATCCTCACCACTACTCAGCAAGTTAGGTGTCATCAGCTCCCCTGTACAGATCCGGCTCCCTGCTTACCATATCTGAAACCTTGCCCAGCCCCAAGAATTCTAATTCTCTCTTTAGAGAGCTAAGCAAAATGATTGACCGGGACTCAGGAAAACCCCGGTGGATTAGGACTTGAAATCCCAGGTATCACACCAGGGGTTTCCAGTTTTAGGCCAATGTTAGGAGAAGCTCTCTTCCGAGGAAATGTTATTCTCTGAAAGCTCTTTGAGATTTACAGCGGGAGAAGGGAAATGAGCTTCAGAAACGGTGCGTGGTGAGTGGGTGCTATTTTCCTAAAAGGAGGAAAGCCCCTTTCATTTAAAGGACCGTAGAATTCGGCTGGAAATGGGTTTCTTTGCAGTTAATCCTCTGCAAAGCTCTTTGGATGCCTGATTCCAGAATCCCAGAACTCACACTTAGGGTCACAATTCCTGGGCATTTATTCGCCAAGCCCCACGGACGTTACTCCCATGGACCGTCCCCGCCCTTCTCCTTTGGAACAGAGCGAAACCCATTCCGTGGCTTTGGCAGGAAGTCTTCAGGCCCTTGTGTCCGGCCCTCTGCGACATCAAAGCCCCCCTGAGAGCAAAGGACTTTGAAAAGATACGAAACGCTCGGGCTCCCTTATCGCGTCCCTGCTCCCTCCCGAGCAAGTCGTAAATTCCGAGCCTCTGCGGCCTCTCCCCAACGCTCTTCTCGCTCCAAGGTCTCAAAGGACAAACTTGTCACTTACTGCCCCGCCCCTGGGTCCTGGCCGAGGCCGATTGAAGCGGGGATGGAGGGGCGCGAGGTTTGGGATGGGTTGGAGGGACGGGTGCGGGGGATGCCCCGAGCCTCCTGACACCCCTAGTTGCCCCTCCTCACGTCCTGGGACCCTGCTTCCCTCGGAAACCCCTCGGGGCGCGGTACCGCGCTCCCGCCGCGTGTCTGTGCTTCTCCGCAGGCCAGGAGGGCGTCCTGCGCTGCCACCCGGCGGGCCGCGAGCTGCAGCGGGGCGAGCTCAGCGCCGAGTCGCAGCGGGAGCAGAGCGCCGCGGGCCTCACGAGCCTGGGCGCGGCCGAGCGGCTCTGGCTGGCCGAGCTCAACGCGCAGTACCGCGCGCGCTCCGGCTTCCCCTTTGCGCTCGCCGCGCGCCTCAGCTACAGGGCGGCGGTGCCCCGCGAGCGGGCGCGCCGGCTGCACTGCCCACCCGCGCAGGAGCTGAACACCGCACTGGGGGAGGTGAAGAAGATCGGCCGCCGGCGTCTCGCCGACCTCCTCGGGAGCCACGCCGCCGAGTCGTAGCGGCCGCGCCAGCCAGCGACCCGGGACGCACGTCGTGACGCGCGAGGGCCGCGGGCGCGCGCGCTGCGCTTGGAACAGCGTCCACACCCGCGCACAAAGGCCGGGGAGAACCGAGGCAGTCTTACGAATCATAAGCCCTTTGGTCCACCTACCCGCAGGCTCACGCTTTGCCAAAATAGATAGTTGCGTGCTTTTCGGCCCCCGCTCCCCGCGCCGCTCCCGATTTATCCAGCTCCCTGCTCCAATTCTTCACTCCCTTAGCGGCCCGCTGACACCAGCTTTTGCGGATTCCAGGGCGCTAATCGAGCTCTCTCTGGCTCCCCACCCTCTCCTGCCAAACCCCAGGCGCAAAGCAAAACGGATGGAAAAGGAAGCTTTTATTCCTCAGCAGTTTGTCTGTTTCTTTTTTCTTCTCCCACCTTAGTTGCTGCACGCGACATTTACATGTGAGTGGAAGCGCCTCTCTGGCTCTGGGACAGCAAAGCGCCGGGGAAGCAGCGTGCGGGGGGACGGCGGGCAGGAGAGAGCCCCGCGGGGGCCGGTATTGCGGAGGCGCCCCGTGGAGCAGAGAAGGCTGGGAGCGGGGGCTCTCTAGGATGGACGGGCCTGAAGGTCAGGGCCAGCGGCCTCCCGTCTCTCCCGGGGGTGGGCCCAGGAGAGCTGGTTTGTCAGAGTCCTTGGAAACCATAAGTCATTAAACATAATTTTTAAAATAATTGAATAACACTCATTGAGTAGTGCTGGATATCCGCACCCCCACCATGAAGATGGGACCCCATAGCACTGATAAAGCGGTTGATGAGGGAAGATCTGTGCCCATAGAAAGCTTTCTGGCCAAAGGAGGCCAGACTGGGCAGCTCTGCACTGGTGGCCAGAAAGTCCACTCACACAGGAGGAGCCCACCACGTTTCTCTCCCACCCCCCGGCCAGCCAGCCATTTGCACTGGAAGGTCTAACGAACCCCGACAAATACTCCGTAGGCTTCTGTTGGCAAAGGAGAAACAAGCCATACCGTCCTCCTCACCGCAGACGGGGTAAGACGTGGAGGCAGAGCTGGCCCTTTTGAAGGCAAGAACCTCCATTAGTGACCAGCCCAGGTCTGAGGGACACAGCAGCAAGAAAACCTTTCCATAAAAAGTGGTGTGGCCGCACCCTTGGTTGGGGGCTGCATTCCACAGAGAGAAGCCACTGTGGTAGCACAGGGATTTTAATCACGGAAACCCACTCCCCTTTGCCGTCTTACAGACGTTGCCCGCTAGTGGTGAGGGTGAAGGCCAGAGGCTGGTCAGTGTGGTAGGTAGGGGAGCCAGGAAGTGAGCTGTGACCCCACCGAACCTGTAGAACAACTCCAGGGCCTCCCCTGCCAAGGGCGGGCGTGTGCCAAAGCCTGCTCTGGATGTAGGAGCACCAGGTGCACATCACAAAGGACCTGGATGCAAAGTTGGGGCCCTTGGGCTTGGGGCTAGACGCTGACCTCCCTCCAGCCAGGGTGACTTGGGGGCTTTCCTGACACATGCAAGAAACCTGCCGCTTGGCGAAGAGGGTTTTCTGGTCCAGGATACAAGCGCCAAGGGCTGGGCCTGAGACTGAGAATAATACACTATATTGAAGGTACCTTGCCCAGCCCTGGGGTGAGTCCAGCTCTCAGACAGATGGAGCCCAAAATGCAGAGTCTGAGCTCTTTATGTGAATATGCTCAAGCTAACATAGGCAGGGCTCCCCAAGGCAAGATTCTCAGCCGTGTTTTTAGAACGAGAGGGGATGCGATCTGGCCCTCTCAAGGCATGATCTGTGTCTCCAGTTACACAGTTACCTTTCAAGGGCTCAAAGCTTGTCGGTGAAATTGTTTATTTCTGCAGGAGGGGATCCGGGTGGGGGAAGACGCTAGATCCGCCCCTTCAAAGGAGCTGGGGGAGAAGGGGGAGTGCCCCGAGCGCTCGCAGCCGCGCGGGCGGGAGGGCGCGGGACGCAGACGTGGGCGCCGGCGGGAAAGGCGCCGGCGGGGAAGACCCCGGCAAAAGCCCCCGGGGGCTGCTGCTTTCTTCTCGGTAGGAGCAGAGAGGCCAGGCCGGCCCTCCTGCAGGCGGGTAACCTGAGGCTGCCGAGGTCTGGCAGGGCAGTTTGTTTCCTGCCACATCTTTGCTCAAACAGTGACTCGTCCTGGGCCTGTGCCGGCCTCGGAGACGTCTTCTGGTTTCCGCGCTCCGGTGCGCAGGACGCGGGAGACAAACCCCGACGAGCGGGGACCGCGACCGCGGACTCGGACCTCAGCGTGCGCGCCAGCCTGGGCGGCGGGGTGGCCCGGAGAGCGCCCAGAGATGTCGGGGGAGGAGGCGCAGAAGCGGTGGTGTGGATTCCAGGGTGAATAATTAATACTTTTACTTACTAATTCGTTATGAAAGCACGATGGCAATTCTAAGAAAAGTTGGAGAGCAAGGAGCTGATTTCAGCTCCTTTCAACCCCTCCACGCACGCTGCCTTCCGAGATGGGGGGCTGCTTCGCCGACTTTCACTCCCCCTTAAAATGTCCCAGGCCAGCCGGCGAGCAGGAGGCGCCCCCCGGCGAGCGTCCCCGCTGGGAATTCCCGAGCTCAGTCCCACTCACCTATGTTACCGGGTAACTGAATGGGGGCCTCCTTTTCGTCACCCAGACAGGTACGCTTTAGGGTCTGGGTGTCCAAACGTGCACGGACACGGGTGCGGGAAGAAAGACAACCCAATTCTTGGCATACCCTTTCGTCATTTTAAATTTGACACATTGCCAGAGTTCAGCCACAGGATACGGGTTCCGATTCAAAAATAAAGACGAGCTCTTTTTCAGAAAGTATTTACTGTGGGACTGGAGTGGATGGATACCTTCGTTGGCAGTTGGAGAAAAATCTGGATGGAATCAATGGAAAACTCACCATTCAATAAACTAATAAACCGCAGTTAGCAGGTGCCTGTGAAAGGGAGAAATAAATAGGACGCCGAAAGAAAGCAGTCAGAAGTGTCACAACAGCTGAACCTGGTTGTTCTTTGGTGTGAGTGGCGGGGAGTTTGGGTTCCGGCAAGGAGGCCAGTTGGTTTGGGGTTTAGAAGGCAGTGTTTCTAGGGTGGCACCAGCAGCCCTGTGGTAATTTACATCTTTACAGAGTGCTCTGAGTTACAAAGAGTGCCCCTATAGTAGCTCACTTAAGGGTCGTGACTGGGACAGCTAGCTGTGTGGCCTTGGGAACGTCACCCAACCTCTCTGGGCCTCAGAGTTCTCCTTTGTAAAATGGAAGGGCTACAGACACTAAGTCCTCTGTCCCCCCTCTTGGGAGAGTAACTTCCCAATGGGCTCAGTGACTCAAGGAGAGCTGAACCTTTATCTGAGCCACTTCCTTTAGCCACATGAAACCTACTGCGTAGGGGATCCTAGGAACATATTTTCATATGACAAACAAAGGTCACTCTAGGCACGAGACATTGGGGAGTGAACAAACGGTAACTCCACGTCAAAGCCACGTGAGACCATTTAGGTGTTGCTGGCCTGGGGGCCTCTCCTCCCCAGCATCAGGGTTTCCCTCTGGGGTGAGATCCCAAGTGCTCTGTGCTCATGCGTCACACAGAAGTAGAGTGTGTTACACAGCATCCACACTGTGTCCAGAGACTGATTTTAGGGGGGGGAAGAAAAAACAAAAGGAAGAAAATGTGCAACCAGCATGTATTCACATAACTTTCATCCAGTGAGCAAAACCAGATTTCTGCACCCAAATATCGGCCCCTTTCCTGAGGCTTTTTATTTTCCAAACCTCCTGGCTTTGAGGGGAGAAAAAAATGTGTTCCTTGCCCTGCATGAGAAAGCTTGCTGTTTTCTCCTCTCTCCTGCACCCTGACTGTTAAAACTCTAGTCCACCAATAACCTGCCACAATTTCAGGGACTTTTCCTCCGGTAGAGAGACTCAGTTTGCTTGGGGGAAAACATTCTTGACTCCACTGGGTGGAAACACATCTGCTCCTGTGAATGAAGCCCGGACAGCTGTGGGCAGCTGCGGCCCCTCCCTGCTGTTCAGGACGAACATGTTTGGCTCCTTTGTGACCTGATGGGGCTGCGCAGGCAGTGGACTCCGGGGAGGCCTACAGAAAGGACACTGTGGTGGATTTCCTTCCCAGAGATGTTAGCCGAGCGGGCTGTGGCGTGGCAGGGCAGGGTGTGTTGGGGTCAAACCACCCATTATAGAGCCTTCCTTTGTGTGAGGGGGTTGCCCACTGAGCGCGATGGCCCAAGAACTCCCTGACTCCAAATTAAGTGGAGATCAGTGTAGACTGCCAAGGTGAACAATTTCATCAGACAACACTCTCTTCCTTCTCACTCTTCCTTAACGATCCTGGGAATTCAGGTCAGTGCCGGGTGAAGGCTTCCTGTGTGGGGGAGGAGAGGCAGTCTGCAAGGGCTGCGTTATTTGGATAATTTCCTGGACCTAAAAGGGGCTTCAGAAAGTAGGCTTGCATGCTAAGGTGGATACAGACAGCCTGCCCCATCAGGGTTACAAGGGTCACGGGTGCCCCAGTTCCAGAAGCCACAAACATGGGGAAAAGCAGGGTCCCCCAAGCTGGAGCAAACACTGGGGACCTTTGAGCAGGGAGAGAGCCCTGTCAATGATCTGTGGATTGAAGGAGTGTCTCATCTGCCCGGAGGAGCAGCCCGCCCCTTCCGGTGCCTCCTGCCCCCGCCCCCCTCGGTGCCCCTGCCCTTGCCAGCGGCCGGGCTCCTGGAAGCGCCGACCCTCTCCGAGGAATGTGGAGGGGCCGCTACGCTGTCAGTAACAAAGGGACGGCCTCTTGATAACCCGGGTGGTGGCTGCCCCTGGAGTCTTCCGGACCCTTTATTTACCTGGGTCTCTTTCCCCCCACCCTCTCCTGCCCTAAATATCCTGCTCGGGCTCTGGCTCCGTGGGGTCACAGCTTCAGCCCCAGCTCAACCCCACCCCCGAGCGTCCCAAATAAGTTTGCCTCTCTCCAGAGCAATTCACTGAAGCTGCTCTGGAGACGGAGGTACCGGCTGGAACAGAGCCCTGAGCAGTGGAGTTGGGGACGACCGTCCAAGGTGGCTCTCAGCTCGGGCCAAAAGGCTCTGAGAAAGCTACCACGCTCCTTGGGTCTCCGCTGGGGGCCCTGCTGCCGGTGGCACCTGCATCCTTCCAGGCCCCCACCCCTGCACCCCGAGGCTGGAGGCGCTGCCTCCCCTCCCCCATCTAGAGCAGGTTTCCAGAGGATAGGCACGTCACAAAGAGCTGTCAGAGGCTAAGCCGTGGGGATGAAAAGACACGCTGGCTCCCTTCCCATCAGCCACCTTCCACCCCTCTCTGACTGCTCCCACCCCCCTGCCCCTGCAGGGACCTAGATGGGTTCTCTCCTGGCTGAGAGGGCAACCCAGAGGTGAGGGGACATTTCCACTCCAAGGAGCTTGTCCAAGGACATTGTTGTTGCCTCCTTTTCCCTCACCCACAGCCCAGGGCCCAGGACCATGGGTGGGACCATGCTACTGCCATGGGGGCCCATTTTTCCATGAAGGAAACCAATCAGTGTCCTTTCTCCAGCCCTCACACCCCACACCCCCAAGTGAGTGGGCCTCACTGAGATCTGGCCAGCTCCAGGGCCTGGCGTGACCCCTGGGGACAGATCAACCCTGGCCGCTCCCAAAGCATTTGGGCAGGCAGGCCAGAGCCCTTTCTCCAGGGCAGAGCACAGAGACACAGCTGGAAAACCGGGACAATTAGCCAGCGGCCGGCGGCCGGGCCATAAAAACGCAGGAAGCGGCCACCGCAGGGTGGAGGGGATGGCTGTCCCCAATAAAGTGATTGTTCCAAAGAATGCCCACATTCCGAAGACACACAGGCTCAAGCCTGGGCCTTGGCTTCCAGAGCTGGAGGCTTGGGAGGGGGTTGTGAGGGGCGGAAAGAGGGATTGTGTCTCCCAGGAAGAGGAGGAAGATGTTTGCTAGATCAAAAGTCTGCAGTGCCCACCACTTAACCTCCCATATCCCCGCCCCATCAGGACCGCAGACGCCCACCCCCCTTGCATCCCCCCTCCCCATTCAGTGATTTGGATTCTGTATTGGGGTTTGCAATTTGTTTCCTATTTTATTTCTCAAGAGGTCTGATGACACCCAGTTGCCCGGGCTAGGCCCCGGAGGCCCACAGGGATGATCTGCTCCAGTCTCCATCAGTTGAGTGGCCAGGTCGCTCCCCTCCGCCCCAATTTTAACCTTCTTCCTTAGGAAACACAGAGGACGGGGGACACCAGCAAGTAGGAGATCCCAGGGCCTGATCCTGCTTGGGCCTGGCTTCTCTGCACTCTGTGGCAGGGTGGGTGTCATCTGTAAAATGGAGAGGATGACTACGCCCGCTTTATTCCCGATCCAGGGAGGTGAGAGGATCTAGGGACATAAAGGACACTGGAAGGAGCTCCAGAAATGACAAGAGGAAGTGACAAATGCCGGAGAACGCTCGGCGGTGAGAAGCGACAAGGGCAGATCTGCAGGAGAGGGGCTGCGCCCCGCTGGTTCCCAGAGCGCTCAAAGCCACCCAGCCAGCCTGCCCAGCCAGCCTGCCCAGCCCACCGCCCCGGCCGCTGCGACTCTCAAATCCGAGTCCGGCAGCGCCGTCTGGGCTCGGAGAGAAGGCAGACAGCGACCGCCGGCCCACTCCCCGAGGTCGCCAAACCGAGATGGGCGCCTGAGGGAGCGAGTCTGGTTGCCCTGCGCTCCTATCCGCCGTGGGAGGCCCCGAGCCAGGCCGCGCAGTACAGGTCCCCAGAGCCACCACTTCCAGCCCCTGCCCCTGGGACACAGCGCTTCAAAAACCAAGCAGGATCCTTTCTCAAACCTTCCCCACTCGGGGCTTTTCAGGAGCAATCGTTAGTGATGCCCCGGGGTTCCCTTCCCATCCCCTGAAGATGAAAAACAATTTTCTCTGGAGAAATGTTTTACTTTGCAAATGAGAAAGTGTTTTTAAGCCATAGGTATGATGTATGACATAAATACCTAGGTACCTATTAACAGAAATTCTAGACTCCCTGTTCCTTGATTTTTAACCACGTATTTAACTATATAAACATATAACTGTAACTTGCTTAATTTTCACAAACAACAAACACACCAGCACCCTGCTCAAGAAACAGAACGTTACCAGATCTCTAGCAAAAACCCTCCTGCTCCCCCCCATTACCGCCCTCCACTAGCCTGATTTCTACCACCCCTTTCTTGGTTTGCAGTTAAGACTTTTGAATCTTGAGTGTAAATGCTTTTAAAATTTTCTAATTGCTTTAAGAACTTCCCTGGCGGTCCAGTGGTTGAGAATTCCCCTTCCAGTGGGGGTGGGTGGGTTCGATCCCTGGTCGGGGAGCTGAGAATCCCACCTGCCTCGCGGCCAAGAGACCAGGACACGGGACAGAAGCGGTATCGTAGCAAGTTCAATAAAGACTTTAAAGATGGTCCACATCAACAACAACAAAAATCTAAAAAAAAATTTAATTGCTTTAACTTGAATCCCAAATGTGAGACAAACTCGGAGATGCAACCTGCAGCTAGGGTCTTAATTTATCTCATGTGGAGGGCCAGCGGTTTCCTTGGGGAAGAAAATAAATGATCAGAGGTGACAGTTGTTTGGGGCGCGCAGTCGTTCTGGCCAGGGGCGCAGAGCGGAAAGGAACCGGCCCATTTCTCCTGGCTCGCCTCGTCACCTCCCGAGTTGGCCAGAAACGTTGTCATCAAAGCAATGGCTTCCCTTTTCTTTTCTCTTTGGGATGGAAGGAGCTTCTTGACCACCCCCCCTTCTCTGCAAATGCAGAAACACGACTCCTTAGTCTCTAAACTCAGATACCCACCAAGATAGCTCTTTCCCCCCTCTTTTGCAAGTCTCTTGATTTCATTCTTTGAACCTGTGATTGGAGGTTAAAGTGCACCAGGTTGGAAGGAGGAAGCTCTTAACAATAAAGGTTTGAATATTTAGCTGTGATGGGTCGCTGCCCTCTCGCGAGCCCCCCCCCCTTATCTTTTAAAATGCAAATCGTGTTTCGGGGGGTTGTGCGCCGGGTGCACGCTGCGCCTCGACGTCTCCAGCCATTGGTGTCTGTGTCATTACTAATAGAGTCTTGTAAACACTCGTTAATCACGTAAGGCCGCCGGCCGGGGCTCCGCACACCAGCCTGTGGCGGGTCTTCCCCTCCTCTGCAGCCTAGTGGGAAGGAGGTGGGAGGAAAGAAGGAAGAAAGAGAGAGAGGGAGGGAGGGAGGAAGGGAGGGAGGAGACAGGCCAGAGGGAGGGACCGCCTCAGAGGCAGAAGCGCCGCGAGGAGCCGGCGGAGCACCGCAGGCCGGGGCGCAGCCGCCCGCCGCTCCTACGCCCCCTCGCCCCTTCCCCAGCGCGGCCCCCGGCAGCCTCCCGCGTCCGTCCCCGGGCAGCATGGTGAGGTTTGCCGTCGGGCCCTCGCCACCATGTACGTGAGCTACCTCCTGGACAAGGACGTGAGCATGTATCCCAGCTCCGTGCGCCACTCCGGCGGCCTCAACCTGGCCCCGCAGAACTTCGTCAGCCCCCCGCAGTACCCGGACTACGGCAGCTACCATGTGGCGGCCGCCGCCGCCGCGAACTTGGACAGCGCGCAGTCCCCGGGACCGTCCTGGCCGCCCGCGTACGGCGCCCCGCTCCGCGAGGACTGGAACGGCTACGCGCCGGGGGGCGCGGCGGCCGCCGCCAACGCCGTGGCCCACGGCCTCAACGGGGGCTCCCCGGCCGCCGCCATGGGCTACAGCAGCCCCGCCGACTACCACCCGCACCACCACCCGCACCACCACCCGCACCACCCGGCCGCCGCGCCCTCCTGCGCCTCGGGCTTGCTGCAGACGCTCAACCCCGGCCCCCCCGGGCCCGCCGTCACCGCCGCCGCCGAGCAGCTGTCCCCCGGCGGCCAGCGGCGGAACCTGTGCGAGTGGATGCGGAAGCCCGCGCAGCCGTCGCTCGGCAGCCAAGGTAAGCGCGGCGGCGCCCTGCCGGCGGGCGCCCGGGGAAGGCGCGGCCTCGGCCTCTGGCTGCGGGGCGGCGAGTGCCCTGTGCGGACCGGCGTCCGGGGCGGTCTGGGGACTCCGCGCCAGGGGGGCGGGGCGGGGCGACAACGTCTGGGGGCTCCGGCCCCCCCGGCCCCCGGCCCTTGCGTCTGGGCTGGCTGGGGTCGGGAGTGACTATTGTGGTCTCGCGAGCAGTGTTCAGTGTAGGACAGAGAGGACGCTTCCTCTTTCCTCCCGTCCCTCATTCATAACGTCCATAGACTCTTGGGAGAGTCCCGCGAAGGGCGGCGGAGCGCGGCTGCACGGGAGCGGGATCGCCCTCCTCACTTGCTGCCGCTCGCGCTCGCTCGGTGCGCGGCTTCCCTGGAACGCCCCCGGGCCGGGCTCTAGACCGTCTGTGCACGCCGTCCTTGCCCGTCCGGGCCACTCGGGATGAGTGGTGGTCTGGGGACCAGGAGGGCGGCGAGGCTGCGCGTGGGACCAGATTTGCCCATTCGGGGCAACTCTGGGCATCGGAGCTCCAGCGCGTAGGGAGACCCGGCAAAGCTGCTGGGGCTGGAAAGAAGGTGTTGGCCCCAGGAGCTAAGTAGGGAAGGCGGGGGCGCTCGGGTCTTTGAACCTTTGATCTGCAAAGGGGTTATTTCAATCAAAAGCCGGAGGGCTGGGACAAGACACCCCGGGACTCCCCTCCTTTCTGCAGAGGGAGAAGGAGAGGAAGTCGTGGTGCAGATTCAGCCGCTGCTCCAGACACGGATCATTTCTCTGGAACCCTCCTTTCCAGGGTCTCCTCTCGTGTGTGTGTGTGTGTGTGTGTGTGTGTGTGTGTGTGTGTGTGTGTCTGTGTGTGTCTGTGTGTGTGGCTCGTAGGTTCCGGGTCTGCCCCTTCTGGTGTCGGAATGTGTGTCAGTGTGGGAAGGAAGTTCAGTAGGTGTGGTGAGAGAGTCCTGTTGGGTCCCTTTTACTCCACGAAGTCTTTCCCAGCCTTCTGCACTTCCGCTTTTTTCTCTTCCCTCCTTTCTGGCCCAGCCCGGCCCGCAAGCAGGTTATGGACACTTTGCAGAAGTTTATAGCCAATTACAGCCGTATAAATCAGAGCAGCCGTTGGAGGCTGTCTCTGGGCCTCGGTTTTTACGTCACTGGGCACATGCCAGGACCGACCAGGTGGGAAATGCGGCGGCCCGGGGAGAAGGCCTCAGGGCAGACCTGGAACCTCGGCTGAGTCCCTTCCCCAAGAGGAGGCGCCCTCGCCTGCACAGAGCGCGCTCCAGGGAAGGCTCTTTGCCACAGAACCTGCCTGGGGCGCAGCCGGCGGGGCTGGGGCGGCCTAAGGGAGACCCTTGGCCAGTCCCGGGAGAGTGACCGCGGAGCAGGGGCGGGCGGGGGTGAGGAGAGGGAGGGGAGCCGCAGGAGCCCAGGCCGCGGGGTCAGCAGATGAGAGGCCGCTGTGAAGTCCCGCGCCGAGGTGGCAAGACCGCAGTCGGCGCCGGGCGCCCTTGTGATGCTAATGTGGGGAGACCGCGGCCCGCGGGCCGGAGCCCGACTCCTCTGCGGAGTGTCATCTGTCAAGGGGCGAGGGGGGGTGGTACTCCGCCCGGCCCGCTTTGATATACACCTTCCCAGCCCTGCCATTGTCTCTTTTAGGGCCCGGAAAGAGGGTGGTGACTTTCGCAGTCAATAATGAATTCTGACAAGTCCCTCTCATCTCTCCCCTCTTCTAGTCCCCGCCTTGGTTCCCAGAGGGTGCGGGGCGCCTCCAAGGCCCTTGGGGCGCTGGCCGCGGGGCGCACAGGGGTCCTGGTCACCGCGTCCCCCGGTCCCTCTGGGATACGGAAAAGGCAGCCCCCGAGCCAGAGCCGCTCCCAAGTACCTCAAGGCCACTATCGCTGCTGGAGAGTTCGGCTGGGAGAACTTTGCGCCCGGCTCTCCAGCCCTGGAGGTTGTCCTCTGTGGCTCCAACCTGGCTCCGGTGCCAGCCCCGCCTTATACTATCTGCGTGACCTAGTCTGATTCTCAGTTTGCTCCTCTGTACGAAGGGGCCACTACCGCTGGCAGCTCGAGTGGGTTGGAGGCGGCAGCGCAGGCTCCCAGGACGTGTCAGTTCCCTTTAATTTCTTCGCGGGCGCAGGGTCGGGGCTGCAGCGCGCATTCAAATGCTTCTGCTGGCCGTGTTGATGTTAATGCGCCTGGCGGGGAGGGGGATGAAAGCCCCGCCGCCATTTGCTCAGTAGTGGTAATTCAAACAGAATGCGGTTGTTATTAAGGCATTGAAAGGGCTTTTCTTTGATAAGATCGCCTTGTCCTGCATTGTTTGGGGCTGTGTTCTCCTTTCAGCGGCTTGGGGGAGCTCCCTCTGATCCGGCCTGTATCTTCCCAGGGCGCTTTTGTTGTGGTTTGCAAAGGGTTTTACCTGAACAAAGTCGGCCTGCGGGGCATTAAACACCTCCGAGCAACTCCCAGACCCTTTAGATCTAACTGTAGCACCGGGCACAGGGCGATTGAACCTGTTCTGCTGGGAGAAGACCCCGACCTGAGGCCAAGTGGGAGAGAACAGCTCCTGAGCGGGGCTCTGCCGCGGGCTGACCTGGGACAGACCTGGTGGAGACACCAGGCTCCGGCCTGCTCCGACTTGGTCGCGCTGTTTGTCAAGGCCCTTCAGTAAAACAATCAATCCAAGGTTTAATATGTTGACTCAATCCAATGAGCATAGATCACTGGTCAGGATAGCTCTGGCAGGGTTTGCAGCAGAAATAAATGGAGGATTAAAAAAGAAAGAGTGCCAAATGCCAAACCGCGCTCGGCCAGGTATAGAGCGTCCCCAGAGAGAAGGATTAACTGCTTACCAGACCCCAGCTCAGAATTCCTTCCACCCGATAGATAGGGCGTGCGTGTGTGAGTGTGAGTGTGTGAGTGTGTGTGTGTGTGTGTGTGTTTCTGGTGACTTGAGGGAACACGTCAGCTACTGCACCCCCTTCCCACTTCTAATAAAACAAACAGAAAGTAACACCCCACCACCACCACGAACAACACATATTCACAATGCCGGCTGTTTTTAGGGTAGGTTTCTATCCCTGGTGGGCCTGAAAATCTGAATATTCCCAGGACTCTGGTGCCTCTGCCCTGCCCTCTTTTCCTCTGGGCCTCACCAGCCTCAGGTACTGTATTTGGTTTACAAAACCGGTGGTGGGGTTCTGCTATCTTCTGCGTATATGAATTAAAATTTTTTCTTAATTTTCAAAAACTGCTTAACCCCAAGACCAGTTTAGTTGTCCCGAATAGCCCCATACCCTCCCCCCAGGACCCTCTGGGGGGGTCTTGTCAGACTCAGCAGGAACCAGCCAAACCGTGGCCCCCCAGGGCGGTGGAGGAAGAGAAATGGCTCTTGGGTTAGGGAGGTTTGTCATTACCCATGACTGATGGGCTGCCCTGCAGTTCTCAGTGCTAACTTCGCCTTCCTCCACAGTGAAAACCAGGACGAAAGACAAATACCGAGTCGTGTACACGGACCACCAGCGTTTGGAGCTGGAGAAGGAGTTTCACTACAGTCGCTACATCACCATCCGGCGGAAAGCCGAGCTGGCCGCCACGCTGGGGCTCTCCGAGAGGCAGGTGGGAACCCTCCAGGGCCTGGTCACTACCCGGGGGAGTCCAGTGAAGAGGGTTAGAAGCCAGGCCCCAGGATCCACCTCGTTCTGTGGGCAGATTAAAGCAAGAAGATGGAGAGCATTTTCCTTCCAGATGCTTTTTATTAAGACTTTTTCCCCCTCTAGTTGTCTTCTTTTTTTAATGTATATATTGTTGAACTTTTTTTTTTCTATTTTGGGGGACCTGGGAGGTACAAGAAAAAACTGAGTATAGTCTAATCCAGAATTCTATTTGGGTCAATAAAGACTTAAAGGCTTACTCTCTCTGTACCCAGCGCGGTACCTGGGCAAAAAAATTAATATAAGACCCCAATCCCTGCCCATGAAAACTAGAGGGTTGAGGCTTGGCTCCGGAACGCTCTGTGTGGTCTGGGAGGAAAAAAAAAAAAAAAGTCAAATTCACAGTCAGGAAACCCCACATTAAAACTCATTCTCAGCCCCAAGGTGAGGAATATTACATTTCAGTTTAGCTTTGAGAGGCCAAAGGTTGTTATTTTGAAGTACATCCAGCCCTGGCCTCCTCTTGCTTGGTGTGAAAAGGGCCTGGTTGTTTCTGTTTTCCTTGCTTCTGAGACTCTGAACTTTTCCAGTAAAGTTGTAGATAAAGGTTTCTTTGGAAAGAAACCTGGGGAAAGAGGAGGGAGGGGGAAGTTCTTCTCTCTCGAGTCTGAATTGGGCTTGGGAAGGGCTCCAACAAGCACTCCAGCGCAGGGCCCTTACGGGATCGTCCGTGGAAAGCTGTGTGAAGGGCTGGGATCCTTCAGGTCCAGAGGGCACTTGTTTGGCCGGAGAAGGGGACACTGGTGTTCGTGCCGAACACTGTCCCTTTTTTCCTTCGCAGTCGCTTTACCACCTTCTGTTTCTCTCCGCCTTTCCATTTCCAGGTTAAAATTTGGTTTCAGAACCGCAGAGCAAAGGAAAGGAAGATCAACAAGAAAAAGCTGCAGCAGCCGCCGTCGTCCCAGCCACAGGCTCCCCAACCGCAGCCAGGTCCCCTGAGAAGTGTCCCGGAGCCCCTGAGTCCCGTGTCTTCCCTGCAGGGCTCGGTGCCTGGCCCTGTCCCTGGGGTTCTGGGGCCGACTGGGGGGGTGTTAAACCCCACTGTCACCCAGTGACCCACAGTGGCCTGCGGTAGCAGAGCAATTCCAGGCTGAGCCATGAGGAGCATGGACTCTGCTAGAATCCTCAGGAAAGACCCCTCCCCTCCCACCCACGACCGTTCACCAACCGACCTAGCCCTCCAAGGAAACATGGGGGCCTGGGGGAAAGACAAGTGCGGTTGGAGGCCTCAAGGAAGACGTTCTCCCAGATTTTGACTTTTTCTGGTCTGACTCTTTCTGCCACTGAGGAGATGGGAAATGACCACTGGGGCTTCCTTTAGTACTGGCAGAAACACTGCCTGGACTGGCTAAACAGACCAGCCTTTCAGCCCCTTCCTCAGCTCTTTGCCTTCAAAATCTGCAGGTTGCCTCTCTGGTTGGAGCTGACGGGGGAGAGGGACTTGGGGGACCGCCAGGGATGGAGTCAAGATGGCTGCTGTCCACTCACTGCCCTCCAAGGACCCGCTGGGCCTTCTTGCCTCAAGGGCAGGCAAGGTTGAGACCACAGAAGGCAGAGGCGGCTGAGATGGAAACCCGGACCCACTGAAGAGTGCAGAACCCCCAGGTCTTTGTCTTTCTTCTCTTCCCTTCCCAGGCCAGGAAAGGCTTGACTGGTGCATGTGCAGTGTGTGGTGTGAGGGGGAGGTTACTGGACTCCAGGCCTGATGAGGGGGCCCGAGACAGGGCCTTGTTTAGAAAGCCTGTCACCAGAGCTTCTCTGGACTGAATGTATGTCAGTGCTATAAATGCCAGAGCCAGCCTGGACTTCCTGTGATTTTCACAATCTTGGGGCTGATGAAAAAGGGGAGTTTTTGTTGTTGTTGCTGCTGTTTGGGTTATTGGTCTGTGTAACATCCAAGCCAGCATTTTTAAAGCCTTCTGGATCCATGCAGAGAGAAGTGATACGGTGAAGGGAAGTGTGGGAGGGGGGTATTTGAACACAGTTGAATTTTTTTTTTCTAAAAAGAAAAAAAGAGATAAAGGAGCTTTCCAGATTTCAGATTCTGTCTTTATCACCTTCAGATTTTGTCTGCAATTATTATTAGTAGTAGTATTTTAAGTAATGAAATATCCTCTCTACTTACCAACTAGAATTAGGAAAATCAAGGAGGGGAGTGGAGAAGTTTATCTGGACAACCTCATTTTACCCCAGAGCGGCAGAAGCCTGAGGGAGCAGGTTCTGAGACCTACCCTGCCCCCAAGCCCGAGCCCAGCCTCGGATTGTGGAATGTGTGGTTCTCCTGGGGGTGCCTGTGGGCAAAATGCACAGCTGAGCGCTCAGCTGCTTCTCAGCTGGGGGCATGATGGGGAGTGAGGGTGAGAGAGCCCGCTCACAGCGTCGCATCGAGTCCACACTGAGGCAATCGCGCACACTCCCTTCATCGGTGACTCCCTTCTCCCCAGGATGCCCCCCCCCCCATCCAGCTAAACACAAGCATTCAAGTAAAAATTTTCGATTTTCTGTTTCCCCAAGGCAACGTTTCCACGAATGTAGACTCCAGTATATCGGTTTCCGTGAGCCCTTTCTGACTCCACCCCTTGCCTTGTCCTGCGCTGTTTCCCTTCCCCGCTCCTCCCTCCACCTCCCCCCGCAGACAAGAATTCGAGACCCAGCAAAAGAAGATCCTTTTAGTGATGGTTGCTCGTTATCTGTCTGATCCGCTGGGGACGGGGCTGCTGCCCTTGAGGTTTCTGGCCCTGGAAGCCGCCGACCTGGGCGCTCTCGGTGGGGCCTGCGGAGAAGGGCTTTGTCCTCCGTTGCGGTCTTTCCCACAGGCAGCCTGGAGCCCTAATCAGCGCCTCCACCGAGGGAAGGGGTGCCCCGAGGGCTGGGCAGGATGAGCGGAGCTGCGAGGCAGAAATAGCCCCTGGAGCATCTCCCCGATTCCGCGGCCCTTCCAGGTGGCGCCTTTCACTCCGGGATTGGGAAAGGGCTCCGGGGCTGGGCCCGCGGCCCCCGAAGTCAGAGGGAGCGGGCCTGGCCCGCCTCTTCGGCAGGAGGCGGCCCGGCCGAGGCGGGAGACGCACCTGGGTCCGCGGAGCACCGGGAGGTCCCCCGGCGCCCGGCGCGGGGAGGGCGGCGCGGACCCCGCTACCGGCCGCGCCCGCGTGCCCGACCCCGGGCCGCCGCCGAGGTTGCTATGCGTTGCTGTGAAACGCCTGTCAATAAACCCTGTTTGGACAGTGGAGCGAGAGCACAAGGGTTGTTTGCTTAGTGGTTAGAGGTTCAAAAGTCGGCATTGTCCCGCTGCAAGCGATTACAAGTTCTTCCTCTTCCCGGGGCTCGGCCCGAGAGCGCTGACGCCCGCGCGCGGCGCGCATCCGGGCGCGGAGGGGCGCTTGGCTGCTCTCGGACCTGCCAGGACCCTGCTCTGGGCGGCGAGCGGGCCGCCGGCCACCAGGCCGCGGAAAAGGCCAGGAATGAGGGCCCCCGCCGGCAAGTGAGGCCACCGCGCCTCCGACGCCACGGCACCACCCCTGGAGCAAGCCCGGGGGAACGCGGGGACAGGGCGCGAGCGGGCGGCGCAGCCTGGAGAGGCTTAGGGAGGCGGCGCCGGGACACCCGGGTTTATTTTTGACGACAAGACCTAGCGGCTCCGAGCGCCGCCCGCACCGTGCCGGGGGTCAAGGGGCCCCAACCCCTCGGGCCTCCAGGTGCCCTGTCCCGGGTTCGGGCCGCCAGGGGGCGCGCGCGGGGGCGCGCGCGCGCGCTGCTCGCTGCTTCTGGAGGAAAGGGACACAGTTGTGACCCAGCTGAGAGGTGCAAACTCCAGGGCGTCTCCGACTCCGCTGCTCCCAGACCCACGCGGCGAGCCTTCCCCGCCACGATCCCGGGCCTGTTGAAACTAAGTACAAACTAGGTCAGGTGCAGAAGATTCTTGGATCTGGTGAATGTTTAAGAAAAACAAATTTGGGGGAGGGGAGCTATCCACTAAGTCTTTTTGGGGACTTCCCTGGCCGTCCAATGGTTAATTAAGACCCCGCGCTTCCACTGCAGGGAGCGCGGGTTCTATCCTTGGTCTGGGAACGAAGATCCCGCACGCCGCAGGGCGCCCCCGAGAAAAAGGGGGGTCTTTTTGCACAAGACGTTCCTTTAAGAAAATTACAGAAATATGGGTACGATATTAATATAAGGAAAGAGTGTACCAGTATTGTGGAACTCATGTCAAGAAAGGGGATATATGGAGAGAAAACAGGCCTGGTCTTTTTTGTTTCTGTAAACAATTCATAACTTTATCATATCCATCTAATAAAGTTAACAAGATGGACTGCTAGTGAAAGCAATGACAGTTTCAATGAGTTTCACTTCTTTCTGATACTATCTAGTAGGAGGCCTCCGACTAGAAGGCCTCCTACTAGATAGTCAAGTATCTAGTCAAGAACACTAATCTTAAATAGAAATCTAAATATATAAACAGCAGTATTCTGGCTGTTGTCATTCACAACCACCCAGGAAAAGAGAAGAGAAGGCAACAAGCAGAAATAAAGAAATCTCAGCTACAGAATCTTAAGAAGAGCTTATATGTTTTTAAGAACACTATTTGCACCTTGTTTTAGAAATAGGCTGCTGTTTGTTAGTTTAAGGGCCTTGGGGAAATCACAACCTCGCAGCCACAACTTCCTCATTTGTAATATGACGATCAAATGAGGTAATGTAAGCAAATGCAAGTTACAGTGTACACTTATGATGAGACCCCAATAATGACATGAACTCCTCCTCCTTTTAACGATGAATCATCGTCTCTGAAGGGCTCAAGCGTGCTTAAAGTGAATTTTTGAACGAGGATAATTTCTCAAATCATTAGGGAATAACTCCTTCCAGAAGTTTTTCTAATGTATTCAGCTCTGCTTACTTTGTCAAAATAGCCTCAAGTCTGTTGTCTTCTGATTTCCAGTGCCTAGGTGTCTGCACAGAATCTCAAGTGGCAAAGCACTAACATTCCAGAGGAGAAGATGAGTTACTGCTCTGCATAGCTTACCTGCCCTTTTATCTCCCAGGAAAGATACTGTATCCCCAAACACTTCCAGTTGTATTTAGGAGACGCAGATTAGTTGAGGTTGTAGTTGGGAACCTCATTATCAGTCAGGATCCTTTAACCCAAAGGAGGCAGAGAGGCAGATACTCTACCTAGATGGTATGATGAGTTTCTTTATTTTGAAACAATTTCCATCTCAACACCTCAATCCCATACTCTTCCGGGAGCCGCCCCCAAAAGCTGCTGCGGATTGAATTCTTCAAGTCTGACTTCCCTCGAAGTCATTTTAAGGCAAGCATTTTCTTCTAGCCCCCATGATTCTTCCCTTACATTAAAACTATAGCAGCAGATCTTGTGTTAAATTAGTTTTGCTTTGGAGGATAAGGAAAACATACCTAAATAACGTAGGTTACCTGGAAATATTTTAAATTAACTTTTAAAGTATATTCTTAAATCCCATTTAGACTATACAATCTTCCAACCCCCATAATTCTCACATTTAGTCTCTTTTTTTTCTTTTTCTTTTTGCCTCGTCCTCTTCTTCAAGAGATGACTATGATTTTAGGAAACCAAGCAGGTTTTATTGATAACTGGGACAAGCGCAGTGATACTGGGCCAGAACAATCGCTAAATATTTTCTTTACTTAGCTACAAACCAGAGGGAATATATACTTCTTATATCATTCATTTCTTGAAGGTTATGAAAATAGATCTAGGAAAACCCCCTCAAATTCCAAATAAGGAAAGTAGAATCTGTCAGTTCCAGAGATTATAGCAACATTTACCTTGACATTCTTGGAGGTATCAGTTTAGAGAAGCTGGGGGCAAGTGTGTAGGTGACCTTTTGGGTCTGTGTCTCTAGTACCCAAACATTTGTTTTAACAACAGCTTTTTCAAATTGGAATTTGTCACTAACCTCAGTTTATATGGATAATATCAACTAAGTTGCCAGAGGCCCAGAGTTAATGACCAGTTTGTTCTTTCTCCGGGATCTTGGTGATTCTGTGCTAGAGATCTAATCCATAAACCATAACACAACCAGTTTTGATCTATGAAGAAGAGTTCCCTGGGATTCAGTGATGACCAAACTGTCCCTTTACACACACACACACACACACACACACACGTGCTTAAAAAATAATATATTCAGGTCATGTATTGGGTCTATGCCTCAAATAATTTTATTGGTAAGTAGGAACCTAGGCATTTCATGGCCCCCCACCCTTTTTTTCACAATCAGTATCAGCACATCTTTTTTTTTTCATTTCATGTCTTTTAATATTTGTTTTAATTTCTAGGAAAGAAATTATTTTCTAATTGTTCATTTGTTATCTCAGAACTTTCAGGACAGTCTGCTCTCATAACACTTTGTATCTGCAGTATGACAATAACAGGTTTTATACAAGTGGTAGTTGATAAATTCCTCTCCAACCTCAGGAAAGCAAATAATGAAAAACAAAGTGGGAGCTAAAGTCACTGTAGTATGAGCATACAATGGCTTGTTGGGTGGCACTTAAACAATTTTAACTCACTGACATTTAGTAGAATCAGTGACAAAGATTAAGTACCTAAACCACAGATTAGGAGCTGTTAAAAATGGTGTCGCCAGGCTCCGTCTTTTATTCATGAAAGACACAGTATATGTTCTTTCACTTTGTGTATCTAATATATTAAAAACAACCACAACAAAACTCAATGGATCTAGATTCTATTTTCAGCCCTCCCTCCGTTTTCTAGGCACACCTATGTTAGGGTGTATGTGCATTGCCAGAAGCAAACAGAAGAAAGACATACTTAAGCGAGAAGCAGGGACCATTGTCCAATAAATAGCAATATAGAAGCATGCAGGAAGGACAAAAAGAGAGACTGCTCGTAAGGAATCCACACATATTAAAAAAAAATAATGTTCCCCCTCAAATCACTTTATTGAAAGAATGCAAATTTCAGAAATCCAAATTCCTCTAGTTATTTTCATGTGTTCCTGTTATAATTTTCATCGTGTCTATGAATTTCATATAACCATCTTTATACTTTTAGACATCTGTTAGTGATATATTATTAAACACACAGACCCTGATTCAGAGTGACAGGTCTTGGTCATGATCTTCAGCCCACAGAAAACCAACAAGCAACATTTCTTCCTCGTTTCTAGGGTTAGAGTCTTGAAATGCACCTACAGTGTTATGATAGCTGCTCTCGGGTGGACACGTGGCCAGGACGGAGAACCACAAGGCCAAATGACCACACAATCGGGCCGTCGCAAGCTGTTCAGGGAGCAGATTTTTAGATGGGCTTGGATTGCTGCACAAAGCTGGGCGCTACGTTCGCAAGTGTAAAGCCAGACAAAACAGGCAGCAAAGCTGCTCCCTTGGCGGGAACTTTTAGTTTGCCGCCACCTCACACCTCTATCTCGGAGAAACTACTGCCTGGATTCGAGTCTCTGAATGTTTTAGACAGAAAAAATGAAAGCATGCTTTGCTCATGTCCAGACAGGCCGGTCGTCTACAACAGGGCTGGGGGGAGGGCAGTAGGCCTGGTATCGAGGCGTCTGTGCGCGGCCCCAGCCTGCAGCGAAGATGCCGCTCAGGTGGCAGCGGCCTCGCCCCTCCCCCTGCGGCCTGGCCCACGGATCAAAGGACCGGACTCTCGCCACGGCCCTCAGGACCCACCGCCCAAGCGCCACGAGCCGCAGGAGCGCGCCGCGGGCGCCGGGGCGCAGGGGTCGCGTCGCTCCCGGCCTCGGACGCCGCGCCGGCTCCTCGCCCGACGGGGAAAGGCCGCGCTCGTCTCCGGGCGGCCTGGCGCCTCCCGAGGTGGAAGCGCAGCGAGGCCCCCGTGGCAGCCGCGCCAACCTGGCGGGAAGCCCGGGGGGGCCGCCGCCGTCTGCGCCCCGGAAGTCGCGCCTCGAGATCCCGGGCACGTTCCTTTTCCTCTTCGGAGCAGCTTGGTTTCCACAGCTGCTTTTGTCATCACGGTTAAACGTACTCTGAGTTTTTCAACGGCGTGCCCCGCTATGGGCGGCGGAGGTGCCGGGAACCGGGCCGCGGTGAGGAGCGCGGCGACGGCTTCCACGTCGGGCTTGAGCGCCGCGGGCGGTGGCGGCGGCGGCCGCCGGGCCGGAGGGAGGGACTTGACTTTGAAGGGGAGGCGGGAGGTCGGCGCGCTCAGCCCACTCCCTGCCGCCCCTCCCGCGGCCGAGCTTGCGCGAGGTGCCCGGCAGGCGGCGCTGCTGCTCCGGCGGAGCGTTCGGGTCCCCGACTGTCCGAGGACGGGAGAGCCGGAACCAGCGGGGCGGGGGGCGGGGAGCGGCAGGGGCAACCGGCGGAGGCGCCGCAGGAGCGGCCCCAGGGAGAGCCTGCGGCCCTCGGCTGCTTCTCCCTCTTCCCCGCCGAGGGTGCAGGGCCGGGGTCCACGGCAGCAGGTGTCGCCTGGCCCAGCGGGTGCGAACAAGCCCACCCCTTTGCGCCTCTCCCGGCCGCGCTCTGGCACTTTCGACCTCAGCCGCCTCCCTCCATCGCCATCAGGCGCGGCCTAACCTGCGGAGAGGCCACGTCCCCCGGAGCCGGGGGCCCGGTGGGTGCCCACCGCCCTCGCACCTCGTGTCGCCGACAGACGTCTCCCTGGCCTGCCCCTCACCAGACTCCAGCTGTCGTCCAGCTGAAACGATTAGTGGCGGTTTGAGGGCTGATCCCCAACCTGGGCCCAATTTGCGCGTGGGGGAGGGGAGAGGGCGGAATCACTCTTAATCTCGCCTCACGGCTAAATAATTTACTCAAGGTTTTCTCTTCCTGCCAGTTCCCTTCCCTGCACCCCTGCCCTTGGCTTCCTGCTTTGTGAAGCCCCAGGGAGAGAAGGGCCAAGTCTTAATAAAAGTTAATATTAATAGTGGTGGAGGCGCCGGCAGGTGCTTCTCCACACCTCATCTCCCCCTCTCGCCCCGCCCTCCTCCTCCAAGCCCGGCCCCCTTCTCTGGGTTTCCTTTGAATATTGGAGATGAGCCTTGCGCTTGGGGGGACCATTTCGGAAGTAAGGGCGCTGGAGTGAGAAGCCTCGGTCCACGTGTTCTGTAAACCACATCCTCCTGCAGTTGCCGTGAGTGCGGAAGGTGGCAAAGGTCGGGCGTGCACACGGTGCGCGGGTGCCGCTGCAGAGCACGGGGTCAGATAAGCGCGCAGGGGGAGTTGGCAGGTTGGACAGGAAAGATACCCGCAGGAAGGGGACGGGCTGAGCAAACTCGCGGGGGGGGGGGGGGTTTGTGTTGGGGGGAGGGGCACAAAAATCAAAAAAGCAACAAACCAATACTGTAAAAAGAATACCTAGTAACGCCAAGGACCTGTTGCCAAGGACCTGTTTTCCTAACGCGGGGGCAAAGGACTCAAATAGGTTGTCCTTCCCATAGCAAAGCCTGGTCTGGTTTAAGTTTTTATGAACGCACGTTGAGGCCTTCCACGGAACAATTCCTTCCAACAAGTTTGAACAATGCAGAGGGGTGGAAAAAGTTAAAATTTGCCCCTTCTTTCAATCCCATCCCTCTGGGGTACCAGTGTTAACACCCCGGTCCATATCATCCCAAGAATTTTTTGTGCTTAGACAAACGTGTATCACTTATCTTGTTCTTCCTTTTGTCTCTCCTTAAAAAAGAATGAAGTCATACTTTTCGTTGTGACTTGCTTTTATCAGTTAATAATATATCATGGCCATTTCCCCAGGTTATTATATATAAATCCAACTGAATTTTTTTTTTAAATCCAACTGACTTTTTTTTTTTTTTTTTTTTTTACGGTACGTGGGCCTCTCACTGTTGTGGCCTCTCCCGTTGTGGAGCACAGGCTCCGGACGCGCAGGCTCAGCGGCCATGGCTCACGGGCCCAGCCGCTCCGCGGCATGTGGGATCTTCCCGGACCAGGGCACGAACCCGTGTCCCCTGCATCGGCAGGCGGACTCTCAACCACTGCGCCACCAGGGAAGCCCCAACTGACTTTTTAACGGCCACTGCATTTTATAAATTTGGGTATACCAGAATTTTATTCATTTACTCAACAATTTCTTTGAATGTTTATTATGTTCTAGGTGCTGGGAAAACAGCATTAAGATCACAGATAAAAATCCTTGTTCTTGGGAAGCTTACATTTTAGTGGGTAGAAACTGAAAAGAAACACATTTATTCAACTGCTTTTCTACTACTGGTGGATTTTCACGTTGCTGTCAGCATTTTGCTATCATAAGTGGTCCAAAGGTAAGCATCGTTTTACATATATCCTTTTGTATCTTATTTTATTTTATTTTATTTTTGCGGTACGAGGGCCTCTCACTGTTGTGGCCTCTCCCGTTGCGGAGCACAGGCTCCGGATGCGCAGGTTCAGCGGCCATGGCTCACGGCCGTAGCCGCTCCGTGGCATGTGGGATCTTCCCGGACTGGGGCACGAACCCGTGTCCCCTGCCCCAGCAGGCGGACTCTCAACCACTGCCCCACCAGGGAAGCCCCTCTTTGTATTTGTAAAGGATAGATAACTCAAATAGGAAATCCTAGGTGAAAGAAAATGCTCAATTTAAAACTTTTTTTTCACCTTTAAACTGTAATAAATATAGTCATTGCTTTCCAAAAAGGTTTATCAATTAACAGTACCGCACTGGTGCCTATAATGAGCTCCCCTTTCTCCATGGCCTCTTTGCACTAGAGGTTATTGCTTAAATTTTTGTTAATTTGATGGACAGAAAATGGTAACTAACTTAATTTTATATTCCATGATGTACTAAGCAGGTTGAGCATATTTTCATATTTTTTGGCATTTGCATTTTTTGTGATCTGCTTGAGTCTATTATTTTCTAGTAAACAGAAGGAAAGGAACCAGAGGGTTTACACATCCCAGGCCTTGTGCTTGATTCTTTAACTTATTTCATTTAATCTTTGCAAAAACCAATCTCTAACCCTATGAGATGGATTATGACCCATGCCTTTCTGATGTCGAACACCATGCTATTTCAACCGTGGTTGTGTCTGCTCTCTGAATGTCGTAGACTTTCTAAGTGTAAAGGCAAAGTAAGAATTATAAGGAGAATAGTAGAGAGCTATCAGAATCGTCATCTTCAAAATTGAAAAGCAAATTAAAAATGACAAAACAGCCTTTGCTACCAAAATGTCAGAGGATTATTTTCCTTAATATATAAAAAAATTCAATGCAAAATGACAGGACAAATACCAGACTTCTAATGAAATATCATCAAATAACATAACACTTTTAAAAATCCAATACTCAATCTGGTGACGGTTTGATAGCTTTTAAAAATCCAATACTCAATCTGGTGACGGATGATAAACAGGCACCTCCTATACTGATGAAACTGTAAATTAATATATTTTTGAATGGCAATTCGGCAATATTTTAGAAGTCTTAAAATATACTCATTAAGTTTAGTAATTTCACATCTAGAACTAATCTAAGGAAATAATCAGAAGTAGGGAGTTGGAAATAAGTCTCTGATATTAATATTTTGGGTAACTAAGTTATGGTATACCCATTCAGTAGAATATCACATAACCGTTAAAGCTGCTATTTTCAGAGTGTTTGATGATCTGAAGAATACTTATTCCTTTTGTCTCGTAAAGAATATATACCGTATGATGCAAAAGAATATACATGTACAGCATGATCTTTTGCATCTAGGTATCTATATATTTATGTATCTAGGCTGAAAAATGGCCCTCTGAAAGACATCGATAGCCTAATCCCTGGAAGCTGTGACTGTTACCTTGCATGGCAAAAAAACCAAACAAGCCAAAAAAAGGGACATAAAAATCAAAACCAAACCAAAACACCAAAAAACAAAAAAGCAACAATCCCACCCCAAACTGTTGTTACAGATATGATTAAATTAAGGATCTTGAAATGGAGAGATTACCCTGGCTTATTCATGTAGGCCCTAAATGCTACCACAAGTGTCTTTATAAGAGAGAGGCAGAGGTAGATTTCACACACACACACACACACACACACACACACACACGAAAGTGATACGAAGGAGCAGTGAGAGATTTGATGTTGGCTGGAGTGATGCAGCCACAAGCCAAGAAATGCCGGCAGCCACCAGAAGCTGGAAGAAGCAAGGATGAGCTATTCTCCCACAGTCTCCAGTGTGGCTCTGCTCACATCCTGATTTCAGCCCAGTTTTGGACTCTGGCCTGAAAACTGTGAGAGAACGAATTTATTGTTTTAAGCCAGCAAATTTGTGATAATTGGTGACAGCGCCCACAGGAAACTAATCTGGTGGTGTTTCTGTTGCTGTATAACAGCTCCACACTCAGTGTCATACAACAGGCACGTCATTATGTCCATGGGTTCTGTGGGTCAGGAGCCTGGACAGGGTACAAGAAGAATGGCTTGTGTCCACTCCACAATGTCTGGACCCTCAGGAAGACTTGAGTGGCCAGGGCAGAAATCATCTAGAGGTTTCTTTAGTTTTAATTTTAAAATTTTATTTCATTGAAAGATTTTATTTATTTTTTTGGCTGCACCTCACAGCTTGTGGGATCTTAGTTCCCCGACCAGAGATTGAACCTGGGCCACTGCAGTGAAAGCGCCAAGCCCTAGCCACTGGACCGCCGGGGAGTTCCCCAGAGGTTTGTTTATTCACGTATCTGGTGCCTAAGCTGAAAGGAGCCCAAAGCTGGGATCATTGTGGATTGTTAACCAGAGCTCCCCTTCGGTGTGGCTCGAGCCTGCTCCCAGCACGGGGGCCTCAGGGTGGTCAGACTTTTTACGTTGTGGTTCAGAGCTCTGCAGATTTGTGTTGCCAGTGAGCAGGTGGGCAGCTCTATGGCCTCTTGTGGTCAGCCTTCAGAAGTCACAGTGTCATTTTTACCACCACTTAATCTATTGATTGAAGCGTTTACAAACCCTCTCAGATTCAAGAGGAAGGGAATAAATCCACCTCTCCATGGGAGAATTTGTCAAAGAATTTGCAGCCATATTTTAAAACTGCCACAGTTAGTTCCATGCCCACAAATTATTTACATTCTCCATGTCCAAGTTCTCTCCTCCTCAAGTTTTATGTTACTTACTAAGGCATTGGGCTTGGGCTTAGGCGACAGGGTCTCCTAATGTAAATCAGGTCCAGGTGGATGTTAGGCACCTTGACTTAAGCTCTCTGGGCATGGTTCTGCTTGGTCTGTAAACTGATGAATTAAAGAGACAAGTTTTCTGCCACTCCTCCCCCAAATAAACCCAACATACAACAGTAGGACGAGTATAGGATGACTGCTAAGATACTCCTGTTCCAAAGTGGAGAAAACAGAAATGCATAGCAGTCATTGGTTTATATTAATTTTGAAATCCATCCCAGTATGTGATGTTCGCTTGTTGATTAGGACTCTGTCCTGCCTCCCGGGAGTGACTGTCTGGGACTTTCCCCTCTGTCCTGTGGGTCTCTTTCTCCTCTCTCCTGTGGGTCTTTGTTCCCATTCTCTGAATCATCCTCCCTTTCCCCATAAAAAGTAGCCAATGATTGTAAATTTTTTCAGTCTGCCTTCTGCCTAAGTTTGGGCAGCCAGAGACCTCATTTCATTTTTTTGTTTGTTTTGTTTTTTAAAATATTTATTTATTTACTTATTCATTTATTTATTTGGCTGTGCCGGGTCTTAGTTGCGGCATGCGGGATCTTCGTTACTGCGTGTGGGACCTTCGTTGCGGCATGCAGGATCTTTTAGTTGTGGCATGTGGAATCTTTAGTTGCAGCATGCAAAATCTTCAGTTGCAGCATGCGAACTCTTAGTTGCAGCACGCATGTGGGATCTAGTTCCCTGACCAAGGATCAAACCCAGGCCCCCTGCATTGGGAGCGCAGGGTCAGCCACTGGACTACAAGGGAAGTCCCTCATTTCATTTTGTACCACCTCTGTTCCTCTCTATTCAAGCTGATATAATTCCCTCAAAATCTCTGTGGATTTCTCATATCGCCATTTATAAAAAACGTGCTCCGTTAGATAAAGTCACCCACTGAGATTCCTCGTCTACCCTGAGCCCCATGTGGCTGTCGTGTAGCAATGCCTTTAGAGCCTTAGAAGCCCTGCTGTTTAACAGAGGTCGCTTGTGAGGTTTTCCCTGCAATTCTTAGAAGGCAGAAGAGGTCCAGAATGTGCCGTCTCAACATGTGCCACTTTGGCCTGGGCCGTAGGCAGCTGAGCGTCAGCAGATCCAGGGAGAGTTCTCTGCCCTTCCCTCTCCTGCCTAAAAGTAGGGCATAAAACTCCCTTTGTGAAGGGATCCTCCCTCTCCTGTACCGGGAAGTGGAGAGCAACTTCTGTCACTGGAGGTGGAGAGTCAGCACAACGATGAGCCTGCACAGACACACCTTTTACTAAAGTGACCGTCATCGGCCTTTCGTTTTCCTCATATATTTCCTAGCCGCTTCCCACATGTATCATTTCTCGAAGCCCAAACCTCCTTTCCTTTGTTAAAATGGTATACAAGGCCTTGAGTCTAGTTACTGCTTTGAGTTTCACTTCCTTTCTGTGAACTGCCATGCAGGTAAAATATTAATAAAATGTGTGTTCTTTTTCTCCTGTTCACCTGTCTCTTGTCAGTTAAATTGGAAGGCTCCCAGGTACTGAGCCTAAGAGGAAAAAAGTTGTCCATCCTGACAAGGCCTTTTGTCTAGTTGAGTTTATGAAGCAGCACCCCTACCTTTCTTCAGTGCTAACAAAGGGCTTTGAAGTCACGCCCTTGGCTTCATTTTTATTCTGAAAACACTTTTCTTTCTTTTTTTCTTTTTACTGTGTCCTGGATTTGATCTTTGCTCAGAGAATCCCTTGCTGGCTAAGTTCCAGCTGAGCCCTCTACATTTCCTCTTAATCCTCACTGATAACTGAACGGTGTATTCTTTTCACCCTTTCACATCCTCTGTAGGCAGCTAGAACAAGTTGATGGCCCCTTTAATACCCCATCCAGAAATCTCCTCAGCCAGATTACTGAGTTTATTAAGTACATTTCCTATTTTCCCTGGTATCCCAGGTGACAGCGTTCTGCCAGTACCTAGCATGTATCTCCTTTCCTTCAGCATCCAATAACATTTTCCTCACTTTGTTCAAACCCTCACCATCAGCTTTCCCAATGCCTGCCTGACTTCTCCCTGCCAGCCAGTCCCCAAACAAACACCACATTTTAGGCATTTTGATGGCAACAGCCCATTTCCAGGCACCAAATTCTGTCCTGTCATCTATGACTGTGTAGCAAACCACCTCAAACAACAGCTATTTCAATATGTTCATGGATTCTCTGGGGCGCAGGAGCTGTCTTTTCTCCACTGCCCGGAGCCTCAGCTGGGCAGTCCTGAATGGCTGGGGGCTTCTTCATTTACGTATCTGACACCTCATTTGACGTGACTCAGCTGGAGCTGTTAACTGGAACCTCTGCATGTGGCTTGGGCCTCCTCACAGCTTGACAGCCTCAAGGTCATCAAACATCTTACCTGGTGGCTTCGGCCTCCAAGAGCATGTGTTCCCAGCAAACAGTGAGGAGGCCACATGGCCTGTCATGACCCAACCACATGGAGTTACTTCCTCCATATTATATTGGTCAAAGCAGCCACAAGCCCATCCGGATTCAAGGAGGGAGGACATATATTCCACTTCTTGATGGGAAGACTGTGAAGATGTGGTCATGCTTTAGAATAGCCACAGGCACACACCTGTGTTTATATGTATATGTGCACAGACTGCAGACTGAAAGGAATCATACCGAACTATGAGTGATTAAGACCACTGCTGTGGTGTTAGGAGCAATTTTGGTTTTGTTTTTTCCTTTTTCTTAGACTCTTCTGTATTTTTCAGATTTTCTATAATTATATTTATTTTGTGATAAGCAATTATTTTATGTTTTACTATTTTATTATAACAAATTTCAAGAACATTAAAAAGAAACATAGTATAAGGAACTCCCATCACCCAGTTTTAATAACGATCAACTCATAGCCAATTTTGCTTTGTTCACATCTCCCCAATATACTGAAGAAAATGCAAAATATATAAATGCATCTCTAAATTTTAGAATATATCTTTAAAAAATATGAATACTTTTATCTTTATCATACCTTAAAAATAGCACTTCTGCACAGCAAAGGAATCCATCAGCAAGATGAAAAGGCAACCTACTGAGTGGGAGGAAAGATTTGTAAACCATATATCTGATAAGGGGTTAATATCCAAAAAATATAATATAGAACTCAATAGCAAGAAAACCCCATACAATCTGATTTTAAAAATTAGGCAAAGGAACTGAATACATATTTTTCCAGAGAAGACAGGCAGATGGCCAACAGGTACAAGAAAAGATGCTCTACATCATTAATCGTTAAGGAAGCCCAAACCACAATGAGATAATCACCTCACACCTGTCAGAATGGCTGTTATCAAGAAGACAAGAAATAACAAGTGTTGGTGAGGGTGTGGAGAAATGGGAACCCCCGTACACTGTTGGTGGGAATGTAAATTGGTGCAGCCACTATGGAAAAGAGTATGGAGGTTCCTCAAAAAATTAAAAATAGAACTACCACATGATCCAGCAATTCCACTTCTGGGTATTTAGCCAAAGAAATCAAAAACACTACCTTGAAAAGATACATGCACCCCCATGCTCACTGCAGCATTATTTACAATTTCCAAGATATAGGAGCAACCTAAGAGTCCATCAATGGATGAATGAATAAAGAAAATATGGTACATATATATAATGGAATATTATTTAGCCATGAAAAGAATTAAATATTGCCATTTGTGACAACATGGCTGGACCTTGCGGCATTATGCTAAGTGAAAAGGTCAGACAGAAAAAGACAAATACTGCATGATCTCTCTTACATGTGGAATCAAAAATAAAAAAGAACAAAAAACCAGACAGAGCTCACAGGTACAGAGAGCAGATTGGTGGTTGCCTGAAGTGGGGGTGGGGTGACAAAATGGGTGAAAGGAGTCAAAAGATACAAATTCCCAGCTATAAACTGAATGTCGTGGGGATGTAATGTACAGCGTGGCGATTACAGTTGATAACACTGCATATCTGAAAGTAGCTGGGAGAGTGGATCCTGGAAGATCTCATTACAAGAAAAACATTTTTTATAACTACGTGCGGTGATGGGTGTTAATTAGACTTATTGTGGTGATCATTTCGCAATATATACAAACATTGAATTATCGTGTTGTACACCTGAAGCTGATACAATGGTATTTCAATTATACCTCAATTTTAAAAACAGCAGTTCTTCTTTAATATCATCGAATATCTAGTCTGGGGCTTCCCTGGTGGCAGAGTGGTTAAGGATCCACCTGCCAATGCCGGGCACATGGGCGCGAGCCCTGGTCCGGAAACATCCCACGTGCCGCGGAGCAGCTAAGCCCATGCGCCACAACTACTGAGCCTGTGCTCTAGAGCCCGCGAGCCACAACTACTGAAGCCCACGCGCCTAGAGCCCGTGCTCCGCAACAAGAGAAGCCACCCCAATGAGAAGCCCGCGCACCGCAACGAAGAGTAGCCCTTGCTTGCCGCAACTAAAGAAAGCCTGGGCACAGCAATTAAGACCCAATTCAGCCAAAAATAAATAAATACATTTATTTAAAAAAATTATCTAGTCTGTGTTCAAAGTTACAATTGTCTCATAAATGACACAAATGTCCTGTAAATGTTTTTATTTTATAGTTTTGTTTTTTAAAAATGAGGTACAAAAAAAAGGTTCTCAAATTATGATCCATTGCTATATCTCTTACGGCTTCATTAATCGATAGTAGAGATTAACTCTTCAGTCTCTTGGGTTTTTTAATCTTACAATTTAGTTGTTGAAAAAAAACAGGTTTAGGGGACTTCCCTGGTGGTGCAGTGGTTAAGACTCTGTGCTCCCAATGCAGAGAGCCCAGGTTCCATCCCTGGTCGGGGAACTAGATCCCACATGCATGCCACAACTAAGAGTTTGCATGCCGCAACTAAGGAGCCTGCATGCCACAACTAAAACCTGGCTCAACCAAATAAAAACAAATAAATAAATATTAAGAAAAAAAGAAAACAGGTTTATTTGTCCCATGGAGAAGTCTATATTCTGGTTTGTTGATTATATCATCACAGTATATACTCATATTCATAAATATATAAATATCTTCTCCCTTTCTGAGATAAACGATAAATGGATGTATACTATACACACGAAGAGTTATTTTGAAAACATGATTGTAACTGTGGCTGAAAGGAGGAATCCAAGGAGGTCTCCTGAAATTTCGCCAGAAATTGTATTACAGAGGATCAGAGCATAAAAGTGGTAAATTAAATGAAAAGTATAAAGAAATCCATGGAGGATGTTGGCATCAGGGGAGGGAAAATAAAAAAGGAATCAAATGCATTGGGAAATTATACTCTAACAATGAAAAACCAGTAAGAGGCATAAAGGACAGGATGGGAAGAAGGGAGATGCTAGTTGCACTGAATTCATTGATGCATTCATTCCTTCAATGAGTCATTCCCTATTTACTGAGCACCTGTCCAGCACAGGGCTATATTTTATGTATTGTAGCACTCATAAAACTATTAGAGGAAAGTCAAAATGGAAAAAGGAAGTATGTGGAAAAGAGACATGGAAACTCTTTATATAGTTTCCTGGATGTTTGTTTGGCTTAGCATGTCCCAGAATTAGTTCAGAAGAAGTGGGATGCAGTCGGCTTTCTCAGATGATGGACCTTTGTCAGGGTTGATATGAGAGGTGTGACATCCATGCCTGGCAACCCTCAGGGGCAGAGCCTTCAGTTTTAGGACTTGAAAACTGACATTTGCAATGAACAAATTTAAGAAATTTTTGCAAACTTTATTAATTTATTTAAAAAATATATCTATTTTTTTCCACCCAAATGTGACACAGTTATTGTGAAAAATACAAACCATCAGAAACATAAATTATTAAAAGTGAAGATACCCAAACCACTAGTGTCTACTAAATTTTTCTAGATTCATATTATTCTTTTTCTCTACTTGCAAACATTTATAAATTTCTGAACTTCTTGACACAGAATAATTTCTTCCTTGGAAACTAGATAATGACAGCTAACATTTATTGAAAGAAGCTAAATAATTTGCCTCAGGTCACACAGCCAGTAAATGGTGGACCAAGGATTCAAACCCAGACAGTGCAGCTTTTAGAACACATGCCATAAGGGCTTTCTAGGGAAGTGATCTCCAATAGAAAGAGAATCCAAATCTCATATGCAATGTAAAATTTTTAGTAGCCATATTAAAAAGAAGTAAAAAGAAACAGCTGGAATTGATGTTAACATATTTTGTTTAACTCAATATATCCAAATTACTATCATTTTAACATGCAAACAATATGAAAATTATTAATGAGATATTTAACACTGTTTCACACGAAATCTAAATTTAATGTGCGTTTTGCACCTCCAGCACATATCAGTTTGGATTAGCCAGATTTCAACTGCTCAGCAGCCGTGTGCAGCCAGTGGCTACTGGACAATGCGGGCTGCGGAGTTTGAGTTGTTCATTCACAGATGTTGACTGTGGGCCCTCTATGTGTCATGCATCATGCTTGGTGCGGGGGAATCAGTGGTGAACGAAACACAGGGCTCACACTCTAGGGGAGGAAGCAGAGGAAAAGCAGTGAATAAATCAAGAAGTACACACCACAGGGAAGTCATGTGATTGAGATCATTGCTATGGAAAAAAGAGAAAGAGAGAGAGGGAGGGGGAGAGAGAGAGAGGAAGGAAGGAAGCAAGGAAGGGAAAAGAAAGGAAGGAAGGAAGAACGGAGGAAGGGAGGGAGGAAGAGACATGTAAAGAGTTACTAGGGGGCCTACTTTAGCTAGGGTGGCCAGGAGAGATGTTTTTGCAGAGGTGACATTGGAATAGAGACCTCGGTGACAAAAGGAGCAATAACAATGACAACAATAAAAGGCCAGTTCTTGCGGAAGGTGCTGCTCTGAGTGCTTTCCATACACTAACTCACTGTAGCTTCACAAAAACGGATTAGGCTGGGTCTATCATTCTCCCCATTTTCCAGATGAGGAGACTGAAGTGCAAGAGGTGAAGCAAATGGCCCAAGTTTACACAGCAACTGGGAAGGAGCCACTGAAGCAGACCTAAGGAAGAAGAGCTGTCCGGGCAGAAGAATTCACGTGAAGCCTCAGGGGGACAGTAGCAGGCCGACCAACGGCCCCAGACATCGCCAGGTCCTAATCCTGGAACCTGTGGATGTTGCCCTGCAGGGCGAAGGGACTTTGCAGATGGGGAAGTTCATCCTGGATCATCCGGTGGGCCCAGTGTCATCATGAAAGTGCTTATACATGGGGGGAAGAGGGAGATCGGGCATCACATACGTGATCCCTGTGGAAGCAGAGGTTGCTGTGATGGGTGGAAGGGCAGGAACCAAGGAGTGCAGTCCCTGCCGACAGTTTAGACTTCGACCTTAGAAGCGTAAGACGATAAACTTGTGTCGTTCAAAGCCACTAAGTTTGTAGTAATTTGACCGCAGCGATAGGAGCCACCCGTGCGTCTTTTCTCTGTGCTCTTTCTGGCCTCCAGTTCTTCCTGGCTCTTCTCTCTGCAGTGAACTCCCTCCCTTGGTCCCCTCTCTCCAGCTCGCCTCCTTCAAACTCTGCTAAGATTCCCCGGCATCCCCCAGGCTTGGTGTCCCCTTCCTCTGTATTCCTTGAACACTTCGCGTAAATCTGTGTTCAAGCACTAATCACACTGTATTATAATGTGCCCTTTCACTAGTCTGATTCTTGCTTTTGATTTGATGCTGGATTTCTTGAGAGTAGGGATCCTATATTTTGCCTTTTTCTATCCCCAGTAATTGGCGCAGGGTCTGGTAAAACTGTAAGCAGTTCATCCAAGTTTATGGAATAAAAAACAACAATTAAACAGAAAACTGCAATAAGGAATCACACCATACAAAGTCCCATAATAAAGGCGATTCGCTCCACAGTCCTGGGATTCTCCGGCCAGGGTCTAACAGGCACAAAAGAGTGGGACTGTGTTTTCCTGTCCCCACACCCTCACACCCCCGGAGCCGTCCCCTTCCCTCCCTGGGCAGTCTGACCTTGACCTGTCTGAGGCATCCTAAGTCCCACAGCTTCCCCAGTGCTGTGCACTCTGACCCCGGCCTATACTGGTTGTTGAGGCTAAGAGCTCAGCCAATGATGAATGAGGTGGAGAAGTGTTTAGGGCTTCTGAGGGCTGCCCCAGCCGTAACTTGATACATCTGTTGCACTTTCTGTAGGAAAAGCAACAATTTAGTCAATGTTCTTTTAAATCATGCCCATTTCTTCTAGACATAAAGTAAGGTTCAAATAAGAAAAAGATTTAAAAATCATCTGTAATCTCTCTACCCACAGTTAATCATTAATAACATTAAAAATAGTATTATTAATGTCAGAATGAGTACATTGCTAATTAATATGTAGAATGAAGAACATAAAGTGAAATGTAGAAGAATACCCAGTTCCACTCCCCAGAGTTAACTACTATGAATATTTGGTTATACTTTTGTCTAGCCTTCAAAAAAAAAAAAAACTATAAAGCAACTCAAAAAAAAACAGCAACAGTATTGTAAACAAATAATAAAAATTCCACAAAACCTACTAAGATGAATTCCATCTCTTTTAAAAAAAATCTTAGTCTTGTTTTTACAAATGGCTAAACTACTCTAGTGGCCGACGTGCTTGTAATTGTACAGGAGCTGTATGGTCTCTCAAACCCTCTCAGATACTCAGTGTACAGGATTGAGGAGTACTCTCGCAATATGTGTTTGGTCACCCATCGAATACCTGCATTTTATAAATGGTGAAAAGAGCACAGCTGAAAACGAGCTCTTAACCTGCCTTTACTAGTTACTGGCTGAACTAAGTAAAGAAACCTGGAGTCTTGAGTTTCTATTTCTGGTCTCTGTTCCTCATCCCTGAGGAACTGACAGCTATGTGGCACCATAAGTGACAGCCTGGATAAATAAATAGTACGTGTGAAGTGCTTTTATTTAACCTCCAAGGTTAAATGAAGTTCAAGGTGAAGCCATAGAGGTAACCTGTCAATATGGGCCTAGTTTTGACTATTTTCAAGAATCTTGCCTTTGTGGCTGATTTATTTTCTTTAAACATGCTTTATGTTTCCAGAATCAGCTACAAGGCTGGCCTTGGAAAAGCAACCTCCTTACTTCCAGGAGAAATTGGTTACATTTGCAAAACAGTTTGAAAAGTTAACCTCTGAAATGGATTCTGTATTTGTCTATTTACTTTCATAGCAGGGCAGAAGATACAGACGCCACAACAGACAACAGTGACAACCTTACAAAAGTCACTCTCGTGTTCCACCCTTGCTAGGGCTCAGATCTACACTCAGATTTTGCTCTTGGGAATTTTTTGGTTTTTTTAACCATATATTTACCCTTTCCTTCCCAGCGTCTAGTGCAGGAAAGGGTCCATAACAGGCCTATAATTGTAGGCTAGACTGAATGATTGATACAATAGTTAATTTTATTTTCATTCGTTCATTCAACAAGCCTATCCTGAAGACTTTCTACTTGCCAGGGCACCGTGCTAGGGGCTGGGAAATGCACACGTGAGGTCCATTGGCCTTCATCACCCACCTCTAACCCTGTGAGGCTCCCCTGTTTAGCATCAGCTGGAAGCGGAAACCTACATTTCCCAGAAGTCTTAGCAGCAAGACTTCTGGGTACAGTTAAGGTTCTGCAGTCACGTAATGTCTGGAAGACAGAAAGAAGGCAGAAGTCATTCTTCCTGTGACAGTCGTGGCTGACTGATTCCGGCAGATGTGAGTATTTCCATGGCCAAACTCCACATTCCACTGTTTGGCCATCCTCTTCTTGGATGTGGGGCAGCTGTGGAAAGATCAGCAGTTTCCAGACCTCTGATTACAACCATGGCAAAATGACCCTGAAGCCAAAAGTCTAATGGTAGCTTATATTCCAATGACTTTGTAAATGCTGAGTCACCATTTGCTTGAAACACCTCAGGTGGTTTCTATTTTCATACTGAATCTTTTCAGGTGAAAGAAATAAGGAGGATTGCCCTTAAGAAACTTACCATCTAGTAGAGGGGAGAGACAATGCAAGATGATTAGGGAGCTAATAAAGGTGTGAATGCAACAGGTATTACGGGAGTAAAGAGTGAGAGCAGGGCCTGGTGAAGGGGTGTCCTAGGTGTCTATTACTGCATAGCAAACGTAGGGGTCCATGCCTCTCACAGTTTTCTGGATCGACCGGACTTGGCTGGGCAGTTCCGCTGGCCTTATGCAGTTGCAGTCAGATGGTGGCTGGGACTGGGGTTTTCCAGAGGCTCCACGGAGACACTGCGATGCCAGGGCCTCCCTCCATCTCCACATCTCCCAGGGCTTCTCCTCTCCATGCAGCCTCTTCATGTAGTCTCGCCAGCAAGGTAGCTCCCAAAAGCACACACAAGTCAGGCCTTCCTTTAGGCCCAGAACTGGCATAGTGGGCGGGGACTACTCCAAGATGCAGAGACCAAGAGGCATGATTTATGGGCGCCGTCTCAGAGACCAGCTAGCCATCACAGAGGGACACTCTGGAAGCTGGGGAAGGTTCATGGAGAACGTCCAGTGGTTGATGAGCTACCAGACTTGAGAGAGGACCCAGGGCCTGGTCCAGAGCCCAGCAGAGCTGTCACTCAATAAACCTCAATGTAGGGAAGGCTGGAGGAACAGAGGGAAAGCAGGCGGGCACAGGAAGGGTTAGTCGGTAGCCCTTCTGGTTTAGAGGCAGCCCAGTGGGTGCAGGACCTGCACGTATACTCATGGGCTCAGAGAAAGGAGGTCCCTGAGGGTCCAGGCTGGGGGACCTGGACGTGACCCTTCAGATGGTGGAGGCTACTGAGCAGCTCTGGGTAATGGAGGGGCACAACCACATCCCCAAATTAGAAGGATCCCTTGGCCTAAGCGAAGTGAAGGGGTGGCCGGGGGGAAATGGAGCTGGAGATAGTGTGACCAGTGAGGCTCCCGCAGTGGGGCTGGTGAGAAAGGAGGAGGGTGTGAGGAAACCATGGTGGTGGGGAAGCAGAGGCGGAAATAGACTTGAGACAGTCCTGGAGGAGACAATGAACAGACCCAATATTCTATGATTTATGGTGTGATTAAGAGGATTTGAATACATATGAGGACGTTTATCTTAATAGGGGGCCTTTCCCTCTGTATATTTTTATTATAAAATAGTACATTATATAAACATACACATGTACGTGTGTATATGTATGATATATATATATGATTTAAAAATAAACACAACATAAGAAATAGTACATTCCCAATGCTTCTGAAGTAAAACAAAATGTGAACTTTGTGTAACATGATGTTTTAAATTAATGATCCAGGTTTCCCCCCATCTCATTCCTTAATAATATGTCTTTGGAGACAAAAGACACCCTGTCTTTCTTCACAGGGATCCCATCTCACCAAAGCAGTATAAAAACATAACTTCAATAACAATTCAAACTCAAAGTCCAGGCCTTAAATGGATAAGCTAAGTAGTCGGATTTTTCCATATAGATAAACTTTGAGTCTATATGGGGTCTCCAAGGAGCCAAGAAGGGCTGCTCAGCGAAACTTTTGGAAAAGAAGAATGTAAACCGCACAGTTTCCCCCTCCACGGTTCAGCCTCACCCTTAAAACACATTGACTTGCCTCCTGGTCCAAGATCTAGTCAGGAGACAGAGGAGAACCAAGGGACTCAGCAGGGAGAGGAATCAGGTCCCTGAAAACTGAAAAGGTAAGAAGGGCCACTAAGGTGTCCAGGAGGTAGTAACAGCTACCACCCTAGGGCTGGGGCGACAAAACAGAGGTTGTAAACTAAACCTCTAGAAACCTGAAGGAGGCGGCCCCTGCAGCTGAGACGCACGCCTCTGAGGGGGGCTGCCTGCCAACGGTGGCGACGCCCCTGTGAGGTGGTTGGTGCCTTGAGGGGGTGCTGACGCTGGGAAAAGTGCACACTGGATTCCGCTGCTGCTCGCGGAAGAAACCGCCGCTATCAGAAGACGCCTGGCCTGGCTCTCAGGAGGCGAACAGGAAGCAGAAAGGAAGAAACAAGTCCTGCCTTCAGCCCTCCAGCCTCCCTGCAGCACCTCCTCCCGACTGGCAGATCTGAACCAACGGCCAGATGCCAAGGGAGAAAAGCACTTCTCCTGTGTCGGCTCAGCTCCTGCATCACTAGGCGGAGTACGGAAGGGTGGGTCTGACGACTGGAAGTAAGAGCTTAACCACTGTATCTGGAGTGAAAAATATTTGACATGAGTTCTACCCCACCGCCCTGCTCTCCCTTCTCTTTCATTTTTAGCCCAACTTTCTCCCTCCAAAGAGAACTTGAGTCACTTTCCAATACAGGCACATACTTAATAGGACATTAAAAAAAAAAAGGGCTTAAAAGAGATAAGAAAGAAACACCAAACACCAATTCAGAACAGTGTTTTCCAAACTTTGTATGGCAATCAAGGTAGAAATATATTTTATATTATGATTTATTAGACATATACATACATAACTGAAAAAGTTTCATGAAGCAATCCTTATCCTCACTATGCATAATGCACTCTTATATTTTCTATTTTTTTTTTATAAATTTATTTATTTATTTATATTTTGGATGTGTTGGGTCTTCGTTGCTGCGTGCGGGCTTTCTCTAGTTGCGGTGAGAGGGGGCTACTCTTCGTTGCCGTGCGCGGGCTTCTTTTGTTGAGGAGCACGGGCTCTAGGCATGCAGGCTTCAGCAGTTGTGGCACGTGGGCTCAGCAGTTGTGGCTTGAGGGCTCTAGAACGCAGGCTCAGTAGTTGTGGCGCACGGGCTTAGTTGCCCCGCGGCATGTGGGATCTTCCCGGGCCAGGGCTCGAACCTGTGTCCCTTGCATTGGCAGGCGGATTCTTAACCACTGTGCCACCAGGGAAGCTCCATAATGCACTCTTATATTTTCTATTTTATTTTATTTAATTTAAAAAAGTCTGATAACAACCCATGACACTGACATTATCAATGGCTAATGCGTTGCAACCTCCTCTTTTAAAAATGTTGATTTAGAGGAAGAAGAGATACAATGTTTTATAAGGACATATAACATTGACGGTCATTTCCATACCAAAAAGTACTTTTCACATACATTATTTAACCCTCACAACAATCCTGTGAGATGGGTATTTCCCCCAATTTACCAATGAGAAAACAGACTTAAAGATACAAAGTCATTTGCCATGTAGTTCAGAAGAGTGATGAATGGTGAACGCAGAAATGGAAGCCAACTTTTTCTGATGGAAAATCTCAGTCTTCCTCAATCTGCTTTGCCAGGCTGAGAGACACGGTTGAGTTTCGAGCTTTCGAGCAGACAAGGCAAACAATACCTTGTACAGTGTTCACTGTCTGATGAAAGTAAGCATGCACATTTGTCCGAACAAACTTCCTTCTTGCACTAAATCCCAGCACATGGGTTCCACAAGTGGGCTATGTATAATAATGAGTATTGTTTTCATCTGTGCCTTTTGCAGAAGGCACCAAATTATGATGAAAAAATTTTAAATGCAGACTCTTGGTAACAGTGGTGGAGACAGCTAGCTGTGCCCAATATCCATTCTACCCTTCCTCCTTTAATGCTGTTCCCTCCCATTAAAAACATTTTTTTAGTTATTATTCTATTTATTTTTTTAATTAAAATTTGTTTTTGAATTTTATTTTATTTATTTTTTTATACAGCAGGTTCTTATTAGTTATCCATTTTATACATATTAGTATATATAGGTCAATCCCAATCTCCCAATTCATCACTCCCCTCCTGCCACTTTCCCCCCTTGGTGTCCATACGTTTGTTCTCTACATCTGTGTCTCAGTTTCTGCCCTGCAAACGGGTTCATCTGTACCATTTTTTCTAGGTTCCACATATATGCGTTAATATACGATATTTGTTTTTCTCTTTCTGACTTACTTCACTCTGTATGACAGTCTCTAGATTCATCCACGTCTCTACAAATGACCCAGTTTCGTTCCTTTTTATGGCTGAGTAATATTCCATTGTATATATCCATTCATCTGTCGATGGGCATTTAGGTTGCTTCCATGACCTGGCTATTGTAAATAGTGCTGCAATGAACATTGGGATGCATGTGTGTGTGTGTGTGTGTGTGTGTGTGTGTGTGTGTTTTCGGTACGCGGGCCTCTCACTGTTGTGGCCTCTCCTGTTGTGGAGCACAGGCTCCGGACGCGCAGGCTCAGCGGCCATGGCTCACGGGCCTAGCCGCTCCGTGGCATGTGGGATCTTTCCAGACCGGGGCACGAACCCGTGTCCCCTGCATCGGCAGGCGGACTCTCAACCACTACGCCACCAGGGAAGCCCCTCGCTGTAGTTTTGATCTGCATTTCTCTAATAATTAGTGATGTTGAGCAGCTTTTCATGTGCTTCTTGGCCATTTGTATGTCCTCTTTGGAGAATGTCTGTTTAGGTCTTCTGCCCATTTTTGGATTGGGTTGTTTGTTTTTTTTAATATCGAGCTGCATGTGCTGTTTATATATTTTGGAGATTAATCCATTGTCCGTTGATTCATTTGCAAATATTTTCTCCCATTCTGAGAGTTGTCTTTTCATCTTGTTTGTAGTCTCCTTTGCTTTGCAAAAGCTTTTAAGTTTCATTAGGTCTCATTTGTTTAGTTTTGTTTTTATTTCCATTTCTCTAGGAGGTGGATCAAAAAAGATCTTGCTGTGATTTACGTCAAAGAGTGTTCTTCCTATGTTTTCCTCTAAGAGTTTTATAGTGTCCAGTCTTATATTTAGGTCTCTAATCCATTTGGAGTTTATTTTTGTGTATGGTGTTAGGGAGTGTTCTAATTTCATTCTTTTACATGTAGCTGTCCAGTTTTCCCAGCACCAGTTATTGAAGAGACTATCTTTTCTCCATTGTATATCCTTGCCTCCTTTGTCATAGATTAGTTGACCATAGGTGCAGGGATTTATCTTTGGGCTTTCTATCCTGTTCCATTGATCTATGTTTCTGTTTTTGTGCCAGTACCAATATTGTCTTGATTACTGTAGCTTTGTAGTATAGTCTGAAGTCAGGGAGCCTGATTCCTCCAGCTCCGTTTTTTTCCCTCAAGACTGCTTTGGCTATTTGGGGTCTTTTGTGTCTCCATACAAATTTTAAGATTTTTTGTTCTGGTTCTGTAAAAACTGCCACTGGTAAAAAAAAAAAAATGCCACTGCTAATTTGATAGGGATTGCATTGAATCTGTAGATTGCTTTGGGTAGTATAGTCATTTTCACAACGTTGATTCTTCCAATCCAAGAACATGGTATGTCTCTCCATCTGTTGGTATCATCTTTAATTTCTTTCACCAGTGTCTTATAGTTTTATGCATACAGTTCTTTTGTCTCCCTAGGTAGGTTTATTCCTAGGTATTTTATTCTTTTTGTTGCAGTAGTAAACTGGGAGTATTTCCTTCATTTCTCTTTCAGATTTTTCATCATTAGTGTATAGGAATGCAAGAGATTTCTGTGCATTAATTTTGTATCTTGCTACTTTACCAAATTCATTGATTAGCTCTAGTAGTTTTCTGGTAGGCTCTTTAGGATTCTCTATGTATAGTATCATGTCATCTGCAAACAGTGACAGTTTTACTTCTTCTTTTCCAATTTGGATTCCTTTTATTTCTTTTTCTTCTTTGATTGCTGTGGCTAAACCTTCCAAAACTATTTTGAATAATAGTGGTGAGAGTGGGCAACCTTGTCTTGTTCCTGATATTAGTGGAAATGGTTTCAGTTTTTTGCCATTGAGAATGATGTTGGCTATGGGTTCATTATATATGGCCTTTGTTATGCTGAGGTAAGTTCCCTCTATGCCTACTTTCGTAAATGGAGGGTTTTATCATAAATTGGTGTTGAATTTTGTCAAAAGCTTTTTCTGCATCTATTGAGATGATCATATGGTTTTTCTCCTTCAATTTGTTAATATGGTTTATCACATTGATTGATATGCGTATACTGAAGAATTCTTGCATTCCAGGGATAAACCCCACTTGATCATGGTGTATGATCCTTTTAACGTGCTGTTGGATTCTGTTTGCTGGTATTTTCTTGAGGATTTTTGCATCCATTTATTTATTTTTTTAATTAAAAAACAATTTTTAAAGAATGGTGTTTTTTTTTAATATTTTATTTATTTATTTGGTTGCACCAGGTCTTAGTTGCAGCTCGCGGGCTCCTTAGTTGCGGCTCTTGCCAGCTCCTTAGTAGTGGCACTTGGGATCCTTAGTTGTGGCTTGCAGGCTTCCTTAGTTGCGGCTTGCTGGCTCCTTAGTTGTGGCATGTGAACTCTTAGTTGCAGTATGCATGTGGGATCTAGTTCCCCGACCAGGGATTGAACCTGGGCCCCCTGCATTGGAAGCTCAGAGTCTTAATCACTGCGCCACCAGGGAAGTCCCTTTTTAAATTAAAAAAGAAAAAGAAACCCCTCCCATTTTTAATTAGACAAACGACCGTCCAGAATAAAGACTACACTTTCCAACCTGCCACGCAACCACGAGTTTTCATGTAACTAAGTACTGTTCATGAAGTGTAAGCAGGTGTGGTGTCACTTCCTTGAAGTGTCATTCAAGAAAAGGGGATGGTATTCATTTTCTATTGCTGCAAAGACAAATTCCTACACAGCAGCACAGAATAACAAAAATGTATGCTCGCTCAGTTTCTGCAGGTCAAGAGCGCCCCTTTGGCTCAGCAGGTTTACCTGCTCTGGGTTTCACAAGGTCAAAACCAAGTTGCTGGCCAGCTGAGCTCTGCTAGGGAGGCTCTGGGAAGAATTTGGGTTGCTGGCAGAATCCAGGTCCTGTGGTTGTAGGACTGAGGTCACCATTTCCTTGCCAACTGTCACCTGGAGGCATCCCTTAGCTCCTGGAGGCCTCTCTCCAGTCCTGACACGTGGGTCCTGCATCCCAGAGCCAGTAATGGCACCTGGAATCCTCTCACACACAGAATCTCTCTGACTTTTCCTTCTGCTGAGCTCTTGGATTCTGGCTGGAGAAAGTTTTCTGCTCTTAAGGGTTTGTATGATTAGATTGGGCCCACCAGATAATCCAGGATTAAGTTAAGGTCCCCAACTTAACTACATCTGTAAAGTCATTTTTGTCCTATAACAGAACATACCCACAGGTTCAAGAGATTACAAGGTGGACATCTTTCAGGGATCAATATTCCACCCATCATAGGGGCCTACCCTTCTTCCTTTGTTTCTTCCCTCCTGCTGCTTAGAAAGTGGGTGTCATAGCTGGAGTGCCCTATGGGACCGTGAAATGAGGGGCTAATTTAGGGGTAGCAGAAAGGGAAGTCAAAGTAACCTGGGCCCCAGGCAATTCTGAAGCAATATTCCAGTCCTGGATCACCTGCCTCCAGACTTCTGTGTAGGAGAGAAGTTAACTTCACTCTTCAGCCTCTGCTATCTGGGGTTTCCAGTAGTCACAGCCAAACCTAACCACACAGTAGCATCTAAGGAAGTGACTTATTAAGGAGGTCTGGGACATTCAGCTATTTTGGGGAGCCTATGGACCCCTAAACAAATTCCACTTTGTAAAGAGACTTTCTATCTTTGGTCAACAGACAATCCCTAAATTAGTTCAAACATGTATACCTTTCATATAAAGCTAGTTGAATTGGGGCATCAGTGCTGTCTGAACTGTAACTTCAGCATGGCTGGTTTTGCCTCTTTATTTGACAGAGTTGGTAGTTTATTTTTGCTCCTGCTTGGTCAGCACCAGTGTGGTTTTCCAGCCCAGACACGCTCTTGTGAAGATCCAGGACAATACCTAGCTACGCCCATCAGAGGGAGGATCTGAGGACCCAGACAAAAGGGCACACATTCATTTTGTGTCACTTGTTGTCAGCTCTGAGGTCTTCTGCGCGAAGTGCTGTCCTTGCTCTAGCGAGATGAGAAAGACCTCAGTTTCTGGAGGAACCGCCCCACCCACCCGTGTATGTGCTCTTACATACATGATTGTATTTAACCCTCACTCAATCACATGAGATCGCATTACCGGTAATTCACAGGCGAGTAGACAGACTCAGAGGGATTAAGTTATTTGCCCTTGTTCAGAAGAGCCATAAATAGTGGATGCAGAAGGGGAAGTTAAACCCTTCCCAGAGCGCTGAGAGCCAGCACTGTTAATTTCTGTATTTGTCCAGAGATCCTCCCCTCTCTTCTCCACTGGATCTCAGGACAACAGGCGACATGAAAGTTGGCTTGTGCTTTACAAAGTCTGTGTGTTTGTGTGTCTCCTCATCTAGAGGAGAAATAATCTGTACTTCTGGTCGAGAAAATTAGACTTTCAACATTAAATTAAAATAAACCTTGCATTTATTTATTGCAATAAATTCAATTGTACAGTATTTTCAATTTGTTTTTAAATCTTGGAGATTATTTTGTACATTTTATTGTGTTTCTAGAACTACTGAAGTGGAAATAGTTCCAGGTAATATAGCAATTTCAAATTGGCAGTATATCCAGACATATCCAGATGTGTGAAACTTCTGAATTTTTTAGAGCATGTATAAGTAGGAGAAATGATTTTTCAAATTCTCATTACCGTGGACATAAGACTAATTGAGAATTCAGGAAAATATTAGAATTTATTCAAATGATATAAATTACAGCAAAAACACAATTTTGTATGTGTAATGATGACTAGATGTGAGAGTTCAGTGTATTCTATAATGCAGACAAGAATCTTGACTGTATGCTGATGAAACAGCAAATATTTAAGGTGTTTATATGTTCTCTGTTTAGGGAAAGACTAAACAATTCAACATGAAAGTGAATTATAAAATATTGCTTAAGGCTAGAGCTATCTATGCTTTCAAAAGCCATAGCATTTCACTTATAGAAAAAAATAATTTTACTTAAAAAGGAATAAAATTTTATTGTCCATTCTATCTCATGATATATAAATGTAGCATACCCTAATATGGGAACCTGGCATTGGCAGGTAATCACTAGGTAGCCTAAAAGACCTGTATCCGTCACCTTCACTGTCTAAACAGCTACTGGTAGCTACTATTTGTAGAGCTTGACCTCTTTTTTCCTACTCCGAGTCACCCGCAGATCCTTTCCCCACAGCTGTCCACAAGCTGCTACAAGCTGTCCACATGTAGCAATTTCCTGAAGGCTGGCTGCCAGCTGAGTGGCTCCGTCACTCCCAGTTCTTTTTCAGGGAAGACTTTCTGCTTCCTGTTGCCCTGCCCCGGCTTCCCATTAGGTTTATTGCTCCCCCATCTAGCTTGTCAGAATGGCTTTGAGTAAAATTCGATTTAGTGTTAACCCAGAACTTCCCTCTTCTGACCCTTCTAAGTACTTGATTTTCAGGAGGGTTTCTAGGTGATGCTGTTGAAGTATGAAAGACCTCAGTTGTGAACTTTTTTCTTAGAAAAACAATTTTAATTCCTTATGCAATCGTGCAATACTTCAGCAATCAGCCAGCTTCTACCAAAGTTCCAACTTGTGTTCTTCTAAAGACAGCTTTTCCTGCCTGCAAACACTGTGTCAACACAGAGAATTGAGACAGTTACCTGAGTGGACAGTTTTCATCAGCAGCAATGTCATCAGGCCCTTGGGAGATGGCTGCGCTGGGCGGGGAAATAAAAAGAGTATATAGTAAGGTGTCCGTGGTTCCTACGTACACCCTGATCATTGTCACCACTGCAGTCCACATAAGACAGACCCTAAACACATGCACACAAATGCACACAGGCCAACAAACAAAACCAGACACACGAAGATAGACTCACCCTAAGACACACCCACACCTACATAGAAACCCAGATCTGGGGAGAAAGAGAAGGAGGAAGAGAATGGGAATGGAAGAACAGGCAGACTTCACCGACTTGAAAGGGCAATGCCATACTTAGATTTCATTCAAACTTAAATGCATTGAACGGAACTAGTTGAAGGAGAGGATGTGGAGAGAGGAACGGCCCTGGACGCAGGGCCAAGATTAATCTGGGAAATCAAAGCAGCCTTTGTGGTTCAAAAGGAGAAATTTGGGGAACCTGAGTGACTCCTATGGACTCTGATCAATTCACCGATAATCAGTCCAATTTCCGATTGGGACGACCAGGCAAGTGCGGCTTCCAGACGTGTCGGCACAGAGAGCAAGAGCCCAGTAAACCTTGCTGGATGCATTCCGGCGCCAGTCCCGGATCGAAAGGGGCAAGTGAATTGCAGATGCCAAACCCGTTGAAAACAATAGGCAGGACCTGAAATCACCACCAACTCAGATGTTGTTATTGCGTGGTATGAGTTTGGCTTTTAAGGTGAGAACGTCTTCGAGTAACCGTAAGCAAACCTACAGGAAGGACTTTATCGCGAAAGAAAGGAGGACTTTGTCGGGCACTGTTGCGGACACCATGAGACCCGACGCTGTGCACGAGGAGGCCCGGGTCCTCGACCCCGGCGCCGGCTCCCCGTGGCTCCTGGTGTTGGGTGTGTGTGTGTGTGTGTGTGTGTGTGTGTGTGTGTGTGTGTGTGTGTGTGTGTGTGTGTGTGTGTGTGTGTGTGTGTGTGTGTGTGTGTGTGTGTGTGTGTGTGTGTGTGTGCGTGTGTGTGCGTGTGTGTGTGCGCGTGTGGCGCGGGGCCCGCGCGGGATCTTGCGGCGCCCGCGCGGGATCTTCCGGAGCCCGGGACTACAGTCGTGGGCTGAGCCCGGACAGTGCTGCAGCCGCCTGGTCTGCGCGCGCCATCGGCGCCCGGCGGCGCTCCACGATCGTACCTCACCGCGGATGGAAGATTCCGGGAGGAACGGTGGGGTTCATGGTCCAGCGGGGATGCCCTTCGGAGAGTGGCGGACGTGGAGGCGCGGACGGCGAGCCGGGGATGCTGCGGCGCTCGGGCCGACGCGCGCTCGCAGCGGCTGCGCTCTCCGTTGGCCGAAACCCCGTCTCCCTCCGCCGAAACCCCGTCTCCCTCCGCCGAAACCCCGTCTCCCTCCGCGCCGAGGCCGCTTTCCCGGGCGTTCGCGGTGTGCGTCTGTTCACTGAGGGCGAGGAGCGCGCCGTGCCCGAGGAGCAGAGGGAGGCTGGCAGCCCCACAGCGGAGGTGGGTACCACAGTCACCTCGGGTTCCGGCACCCGGCGGTAGCTTGAGTGGCCGAAAGAGGCCGGGCTGGCTGATTTGTTTCGGGCTCCAGGGAGGTCTCACTGTTCAGGACTCCTCACGCGAGAGTCTGGGCGCGTGCGTGGGCTCGGCTGGCAGGTCCGAGCGCCCCAGCGCCCCGTCGGCCGAGGGTGGCCGCTCAGACTCGGAGACGCGCACGTCCAGCCGCACGCGGGTCGCCCGGTTGGGGCCTGACCTGGACCCAGTGGCCGGAGGGGTCGGGACTACGCGCTCCGTCCCGCTTCGGGTGAGGCCCCGCGTGGCTCCGGCCCGAGCTCGGTCGCCCTCCTTCCTGTCTTCCGGGCGCATGTGGCGAGCCGGGCTCCGCTCTCCGCCGCCTCCCTTGGTCTCCCTGGGTCTCCCTGGGAGACCGGCCTCTAGTGGCAACTACACTTCGCCGCCGCCACCACGTGCCCTGGCGACTGTGCGCCAGGCCCGGTAATAAACTTGAAGGACATCATCTCATTTCGTCCTTGTGCTGAGCCCATTTTATGGAAGGGAAACGCAGAATTCAGGGGTTTGTTCCAGGGCCCGCGTAGTTAAGGGTTGGGGGGACCGAAAACCGGGCCTCTTCTGCGCGGAGGCACCAGCCCCGGCGGTCGGAGCCCCAGCCCAGCAGAGCGGCAGAGCCGCACGCCAGCCGGAGTCAGACCGCGCCCTCCGCCGCCGAGCCCGGCCCCGGGCGGCCCGCGCCTCTTCTCCTCGGGTTGGCGAACCCTGGAACCCCCAGCGGGGAGGCCGCGGCGCGCGGTTGGGCCCGGAGCCTCGGAGAGGGCGGCGGCTTCCGCGTGGAGCCCTGAAGACCTCCTTGGCCTCAGAGGACAAGCCTCCGCACCTCCACCAACCGGGCGGCCGAGCTCCAGCAGGTAGGTCCTCCCTCCACCCCACAGCATCAGCTTCCCTGGTGTCAGATGAGGACAGGCTCTCCTGGTGAAGGATGCTGTGGGCAGTCTATTTATCAGGAAGGGCGGCGTTAAAACTAGGACGCGCTCAGTAAAGATCAGTGGTTATATGAACAAGAGGAGGTTTGTCAAAGGAGAGGGGCTGCAGGAGACTCGGGAAGTCTCTGCAGCTGCGATTCCCCAGCTGCTTCCGAAAATGATGATGATGATAAAACAACCAATATTTGTGGAGGGATAACTACTTTCTAGATACTGAATTCAGCGCTTTACATGTATTCTTTGGTTTAAACCTCACAACTCTATGAGGTGGTATCCGCTTTCACTTTACGGATGAGAAAAGCGAGGCAGGGGGAAGTGGAGTAATTTTATCAGGGTCACGGCTGGTATTTGAGGGACCCGAGGTCTGAATGCAGTCTTGCTAGAATCCAGAGCCCAGGCGGGTGTGGAGAGGCTGCAGGGGCTCACAGCCCTCAGCAGCTGTGAGACGTCTCACTGATGAGGAAGTTCTCCTTTCAGATCCACAGAACCTTCTTTTATTCGGAGGGGCGTTATGACTCGATTTCTCTCTCAAGAAAACCGCACACACACAAAAAAACAATAACAAAACCCAAAAAGCAGAAACAAAAACCACCAACAAAGCAAAAACAAACCCTGCATCTCTTTGCAAACGAATATAATAGCGGCGACTCTCGGAAGTGAGCCGTTGTCTCGGAACCGGTGGAAACGCTGGGGAGGCGCCTTCAGGCGTGCACTGGGGCTGTGCTGCCCGTCCAAGGGCCGCGGGGAGGAGCAGGGTGGCCCGGAGGTTGGAAGCCCACTACGTCGGGGCCTGTGTGCCCCTAACACAAGATACTCTTGGCCCTCGGGCTCCAAGGGTGGAAACTCATCCAGAGCAACACTTCCTTCGGAGGAGCCCCCGAAAAACGCCTCGCCTGGACGGCCGCTTTGGGCATTTCTCTGCCCCCCTCGGTGCGGGGCCGGGTGGCATCTCTGGCTCTGCACTTATTCATCGACAGCCCGCCACACTCCGAAACCCCATGCCTATGGGCTCTACTGCCTAAGAAATTAATTCATTTTCAGAAGTGACTCCTAAATTTACAATGAAACAAAACACCTGAAAATCCACCTGCTGATACGCTTTCCCAACCTAAAACCCAAACGTGGTGCCTAACCGGGTTTCCCTGGTTAGTGCCAAAAAAAAAAAATTCTGCTTTAATTTTTTAAATGAATTGGAATCATTGCACTGCAAGAAGGGTTTGATACAAAGCAAGCGGAATCACTTTTCTTCTCTTTCCACGTTGTCTGTATTTATTAAACGTTTTCCACAAACATCACCTGAACACGAGGCCCAGACCCTGAAACAAGCAACTGACCTGGAAACCACAGACCTGTTTGCAAAGAACTGTTAGGTAATTTTAAAACTTTAAATAAAAATAACCATCTTGCCTCAAATTCCCCAACCACATACATTTTCATCATCTCTAAGGATGAGGAAGTCATACCCTGTGGATAGTTTCCAAGGTGGGTCAGGCCACCCTGATTGTCCCCACACCGTCTTCCCTGCCCTGAGATCAGGAACCAGATCCCCATCTGGAATAGAAAGCTCCAGATATCTTCAGTGTAGTGATTGCTCAGGGGCCGTCTTTCTTCCCCCAAACCTTCGCTCCAGGCCCATCTCCCCTTGCCGTCTCTGGGAGTTTGGGCACAAAGGGGTGTACAGCGATGCTGCCGCTGCCCCTGCGCCCCAGCCCTGCCACCGCCCAGCCACGCTTGCAAGACGTTCTTTTCTTCAGAGGAAAGAGGTGGAGGCTGAAGGATGTGTACTGGTGAAGGATGTGGTTCTGCTAAAAGGATTAAAAAAGAAGAGGAGAAGGAGGAATTATTCTATTCCATGGGCATTGATTTCACTAGGTCTTTGAAACTTCAGATGTTTCCTTTCAGTTATTTCTAAACGTTAAGGCAGAGGCTGGAGTAAAAATGGCTCTGTTCCCCGGGCAGGTTGAGGCGCTCCATCCAGTTTGCCTGCTGTGTTGGGGACGGTTCCAGTTTGTATAATTTCTGTTGTCTTTTGAAGAGCCGGCTTCTCTAAAGAGGTCCACGGTTCTGGAGTGATGGTACCTGCACGGCAGCACAGACGTTGCCAGTCCAACAGTATCACCCAAAGAGACCCCAGATATTTCAGAAAACGTCTCTTCTCCTTCCAGAAGGTGGGCCAACGTCTCCCCACCGCGCCCCAGTTGGCACTAGGCGCCTCACAGCCCGGGCTCTCCCCTCCAGTCTGGGGTGGGCCGCCCAGCTCCTGCCCCAGCGAACGGCCTGGACCAGTGGTCACACCCGGGGTCCTGGGTCCGCGCCTCCCTCCTTTGCGGGTGGCCGATGCCACCGGGCAGGGAGGAGCCCCATCTCTCACCGAGATTCTTGCGGTCGCAGAGGCACCACACTGGAAGGCTGAGGCGACGCGCTAAGGCCAGGCGGCAGGCGGCCCTCCCGGGCGGCGGCGGGGACCGCGGGCGGCACAGCACCCCCGGGGGGCGGCGGGGGCGGCAGCGCCAGCAGCTCCTCGCCCGAGGTCACCGCGCAGTCCTGCTCGGGCTCCGCGTCCCTACCGCCCGCGGCCACGGTCCCGCTGCTGCGCTTCTTGTCCTCCTCCTTTTTCCACTTCATTCGGCGGTTTTGGAACCAGATCTTGATGTGTCTCTCTGTCAAGTTCAGCATGACGGCCAGCTCCACCCGGCGCGGCCTGGAGATGTATTTGTTGAACAGGAATTCCTTCTCCAGCTCCAGCAGCTGCGCGCGAGTGTAAGCGGTGCGCGTCCGCTTGTTCTCCTCTGGCTCCGCTGCGTAGGCACCACCTGCGGGCGACACAGCACGTGAATGTGGTCCCTGATCCCTGGCTTCTCCTGCCTGTCCCCACCCGTGCAGTCCAACCCTTTTGCCCCAATCCTAGGAGCCCTGACCCCTTCCCAGCCGCTCCGGCCACCGAGCTCAGGCCCTCTATCCGAGAGCCCAGTCTGGGGCACGCAGCCCTTCCCTAGTACGGTTTGCCTTTTCTTGGAGGTCAAAGCTGCATGGGTTCTCTCCGTGGCTCTATCAACGAGTGGTTCTAGAATGTTGGTTCACTTAACCGCTGTTTGGGTTGGTGCTGATTAAAATGCACATAACAGATATCTAAACCGACTGGATTCTACCAAGGCAAAAAAAATGTCTTTAATACAGTACTTAAAAAAAACCTTTCTGACGATGACCCACAGTAACAAATACATTTCAGATCATCACCCAGTTCACACACTGATATGTGTAACTGCCACACACAAAAATTTAGGACCTTAAACCAAACTTTACCACCTATGATGCTATCTAATTTCTCCTATTGTTTACTGTTTCATTAAAAACAAGGTTTCAACCCAGTAAATGGATTTCACGACCGACTAATGGGTGCAACCTTCAGTTTGAAAAACCTTGAGCTAATAAAATTCCCGAGGTTATGACATATATTGTCATATCTGACCATATATTATCTCTCTATCAAGTTATATTGTAGTCAGCCCCAACTCAAGAATTGGTAAATTCTCTATAATTGTCATTCTAACCTCGGCTGGGCACCTGCCCTGGACGAGAAGGGAAACCATTCTGAGCCCTGGAGAAGGTCAACCCCAGCCTCTGTGTCCTGGGCCCCAGATACTGGCCAAGGCAGGAGGGGAGGCTAGGGAGGGGAGCCTTGGGGCCGGATCCCCCACTGGGGAGCTGAGAGCCTGGCAGGGTAGAGGAGCCCCGAGCCCGGGTGGTGCGGAAGCGACAGCCAGGCCCGGCCTGGTAGATTAGCACCGCTCACCCGGTGTTTGTGGCTGTGCGCCTCCAGGCCCTGATCTTTTCCTTTCTGGGTGACATGCCGACTGCGCCCAGGCTGTGGACTCTGGGGTGGTGAGTTCCAGCGAAACACGGGGAAGAGTCCTAAATCGGTGTGTACGTAGGGCAGAGGTATGTGACATTTCTCCTGCAACTAGAGTTGAAAAGCTAGTGTGTGTGTTTCTAGAATACAAGCCACCAGGGGTTTCCCCCCAGGCCAAGAGGAGGTGCCCAGAAGCCAAGGCAGAGGCTCCGGTCCGAGTCAGCAGAGTCCTGCTTGCTGGGGGCGTCTCTCGGAGTCTGAACACTTCCAAGCCTTCCTTGGCTTGGGAGAGAAACGAGGGAGCCTTAAAAGAACGTCTGAAAAGGTCCTCTGAAGTTCGTAAATTCAACCCACAACCTCGCGGGGCTTTGGCCCTTTTTCAGCAGCCTCCCCAAAGCTCTCTGAGAGGCTGCGCAAGGCCCACTATCCCAGGGGTGCTGTGCCTAGGATGAGTTGGCAGGGGGTGAAGGCGTAGGATGGAGGCTGTTGGTGGTTTTGGGAAGACGTCAGGGCCCCCAGCCTGCACTGTTCTCCAAGGCGCAGGGGGAGGCGTTTAGGGGCAAGCCCGCCAGCAAGGCAGCCGCCGTTCATTTCTTAGGGCGAGGGTTTTGGAAGTTCCTGTTGTTAGTAGTGTGCATATCCGATCTACGTATAAAGGCCCTTTGGTCACTTCTTTCTCTCCAGGGGTGTGAAACCCCAGTAGGAGCGGGCAGGCGGGCTCCCAGACCCTTGAAGTTTGGTTCCTTCCAGAGCTTCCGGGGAGGACAGCCCTGGCTGCAGCAGCATCCTGCAAGCAGCTGCCCGGAGGGCGCCTCCCACCCCCCAGCCCCCGGCGGGCTGAGCCTGCAGTGGGTCAGAGGGCGCAGGCAAAGGCCCCTCCGACCGCGACCCTCCAGCCCGAGGAAGTCACCCTTCCAGAGCTACCCCATGCCCCGGCAAGGCTGCCGATTTTCCTTCGGGTTTTCCTTTCCGGCTCTTTCGGTCCGCCCGAGCCCAAGCTCCACCCGAGCAGCTGTAACACCCCCGGGAGGTGGGAAGTTACCCCACCGCAGAAAGGCTTTTTCAGGTCCTCCCTCGCATTCTTCCTGGGGAGGCCGCGAGGAGGGCCGGGGATTCGAGAAATGCGCGCCTCCAGCCCCCAGCGCGCCGTGGGAAGGGGGCCCGGGCGGGAGGCAGCTCCTGGCAGGAGACTACGGACTGGGAGTCCCGCGCCCACGGCCCGGGGACGCCGTCCTCCCGCCTCCCAAGAATCCCGCATTTGCCAAGGCTCCGAGGCCTTTGGCCGCGGCCGCGTGGGCTGAGGAAGGGTCGTGCGGGGTTTCGCCACCGGTGGGGAAGATCGCGGCCGAGTTTGGACCCTGTTCTGCCTCAGGACCTGCCTGGTCCCCAGACAGCCTTCGCGAGAAGGTGGGGAGAGGCGAGCCCCGGGGATGAGCCCGGATCTCCCCAAGCCCGTCTTGCCTGCGCCAGGAGCAGAGTTGGGCGGGCTAGCCAGAATCGGCAGGCGGGGGCCGAGGATTCCCGGGGCGGGAGGCGCGGGCACCTCCAGCCTCTTTCCCCTGACTCCCGACTGTTAGTTGGAAGGAAAAGAAAAGTCCACTATTTGCAGTGCAGGTGTGACTAGAAGTGGCTTCGGCACGGAAGCGATAAGATTGTGTGGCGGCCGCACAGGCCGCGCCAGAACTCGCCGCCGGCTCTGGGCCGGGAAGACCTTCCGTTACAGGCCGGCGCCTGGGGCTCCCTGTTTCGCCTGTGCCAGAGGGCATCTCCTTCCTCGAACTGACTGGCAGGGACGCAGCGCGGGGAGAGCCCGTCAAACACTTCCGTTGGTTCAAAAGTGAATGAGCATCGCAGACGCCTCTCCCAGCTGCTCGGCTTCGAGGGTGAGCGACCAGTCCTCGGCCCTGCGGTGACCCCCAGCCCCGGCCGCTGGACACCTTGCACGCTTGGGTACGGCTTTCCTTCTCTGCTTTTCTGCACCTACTTAGTGCCCCTGAGACGGCCTGGCTTTCTTTACTGGAGCCGCCCGCGGGGGTTGGGGGCGGTGCTCAAGGCGAGAAGGGGCCCGGGGCTCCGAAGGCGCGCTCCGGCCGGGCCGGGAGCATCCCAGAGCCCTGCTCGGCTCCCTCGGCGCGCCCTCCCGGGAGTCCTGGGTGGGCGGACCCCCACCTGGGGGAGGATTGGAGGGTCCGAGGCCTTGAGCTCGGCCAGGCCTAGGCTCGCAGGGACAGCGCGGGCTCCTGGAGTTCAGCGGACAGGGAAGGAAGGACTTTAGGCTGCCAGGAAGAGAGCTGAGTGGGAAAGACGCTCCAAGTTGGACCAGAAAAGCGCTTCTTTGCAAAATGGCCTGGTTAGCTCCCTGTATGCTTTAGTCCGACTCTAGGTTATCCATAAGGTCTGGGGACGCAAACTGGGAGAGAGTCCTGGGAAGCGCTTGGAGGTAGGGGCAGCCGGGCGGAGAGCGGGTGAGGACAAAGCGGGCGGGAGCCAGGCTTACCTGCCCACTGGCCTTTCCACGCGTGAGCCTTGGTAGACTTCATCCACGGGAAAGGCAGCTGGACGCGGCAGGGCTCCTCCAGGGCGCCCGGCTCAGCTCCATCCGGGAAGGGCCCGGCCGGCGGGCGGGGGAGCGCGAGCTGAGCCGGGAGGTGGTGGTGGAGGTGCGCCACCGCGGGGTCGTCGGCGAGCGGGGGCCCCTCGTACGGGGAGATGTCCGGAGGGCTGCCCTGCTCCAGCGCGCCCAGGGCGCCCGGGAATGGAGGCGGAGGCGGCGGCGGCGGCGGCGGCAGCGGCGGGGGCTGGCGGCCCATGTACAGGCACGCAGGGGGGCTGGCGCTGAACTCTGGCGCCGGGCCCCGCTGGAACGCGCAAGGGTCCTTGTACAGCTGCGTGGCCGCGTAGTACTGCTCCTCGCCATTCATGGCTGCCGCCCGGCCTTGGGGACCGGGAGAAGGGGGCTGGAGCCAGGGACTTGGAGCTGTGCGGCGCTCCCACTCCCGGAGGCACCCCTGCAGCTTTGACAGCTCGGCACCTCTCGGAGAGGTGACCCGGTGCCGGCGGGACGGGCGGGCGGCCGCTGCGCCATAGGCTCCGCTGTGCCCCACGTGGCTCTGCCTGAGGCCATTATTGGCCTGGCTGGCTGCCTTAAGAAGCCGGGCCCAGGTACCCACGAGCGCCTGAACGTTTCAGTTTTCTCTTTCAGCCGAGTTTACTACACCTGTATGTGCAGTTGGCAGTACTCGCCAAAGTGGGGCACGAATGAAATTACTAGACCTTCTGTTCACTTATAGAAACATATTTTCCTCATACGTTAAACAGTCTATTTTCCTTGTACGTTTGATAATATACATATTAGTTCATTGGTATAATTTATAAATATACATCTGTTGCGGTTGTACACAGACTTTTAAAAAATTGTTAGGGAATACGGTCAAAATATTTTGCGGACCCCAGCTCTACAGGTCGGAAGCAGTTGGTTCTATTTTATTTATGAAACTTGTACACAACCACGAGTGATGTCAGTGAACTGGCACATAAAGATCCAGGATTCGCAGTATGTTTTTGCCTGTGGCTGTGCTCCGGGGATTTCTGGAGTGTAAACTATAACTTCAGAAGCATTCACAGTGGCTTCTAAATTTTTTAAAACGGAAAGGCATTATTAATTTTTGATTTTGGGAAATTGGGGTTCATTTGGCCAGCTCAGAATGCAGGTTCCTACAGTGGCAAGGGGGAAAAGAAGTAGCGTCCCCTCTTGTGTCTCGGAGGCGGGGGCAGGGGCTTGGCCCCCGGTTTCCAGATCCTTGATGGCTCCCCACGGATCCCGAGACCTGGCCGGAGTCCGTCAGCTGCAGAACATCGATTCCCGCGTCCGACTGAAACAAGGCAGGCCTGGGAGAGGAGCGTTCAGAAAAGAAAGAAAAGCGCAGCGTTTTTATGACAATGTCAGTGTTTGGCTCCCACCGATTCGGTAACTTCTGGGCCCTCTGGGGTCCTCACTGAATAGAGATGCTTTTTCGGATCCAGTGGTGCAGACGGACTATCTCCGGGTCGCGTTGGCACATAACCTCGGACCCAGGCAGGATCAACGCCGCCGACCGGTTCGCCTTAGGCGTCCTGCCGAAGTGACCACATTCCTCGAACCGCCACGAGGGTTTTAGAAAAACTGGACACCACTGCAGAAAAGTCTGGGCAAGAGGGAGCGTGAACCACAAGGAACCAGCAAGAGGAAATCACTGCACTGACTTTCCTAAACCGCAAACTACATCCAGTCCTTTACGAGGTAGATTTAATATGTTTCCTCGTGGTGGAAATATACGAATGCATACGGATTGAGTGCGCTACCCTGAAATACGCCTCGTTTTCATTAAAAAGCAAAAGCTAGTTGGGAATCTGGACTTCTCTACAGATTCCTTCTCTTGTGAGGTGCTGGTGCCGTGTCAACATCTGTGTTGGGATGAGCGCTGGGCACCGAGTGGTCCCCGCGATGGTGGGGACGCGCGCAGCTCCGGGGGATCGTCGGAGCGCGGCTCTCGCCAAAGGGCAGGCTGAGAGCGGCCGGGCAGCGGGGGTAGTTCCGGCGATTTCTTCAGGGAAAAGGGCCACCTGCAGTCCGAGGGGGCCAGGGAGCGAAAGGCCGTGGGACCCGCGCACCTAATCTCTCCGCGCCCGCGTCAATGAGTCCATTGTTCGCGGCGTCCGCGGAGGACCCGCTATCACCGGCCGCGAGCGACCACATCGATCAGGAGGGCAGGGCTGGAGGGGGGTTGCCGGGCCGCGGCGTGTTGACCCTCGGAGATAATCTGCCGAGTCGCCGCGGGTTGACTTGGCGACGTGGTTATGAGCGGGCGGCAGCACCGCTTGGGACAAAGATCGGCCACCTTTCCCCTCCCCCTCTCTCTCTTCTCTTGCTCTCGCTCGCCTCCTCGGCGGTCCCTCTACTAGGGCGCTCCAGCAGCCCCCTCCTCCCCCTCCGCTGCTGCGGCCTCGCCCGCCCCTCCCCCCAGATCCAGAGTGTTTACTTTGCACTTCTCGTCTAATTGCACATTTCTGTAAATTGGTCTCCATTTCGATGCTTCATTTGCTCCCATTTAATATTTTTGCTCGGCCCTGCAAAAAGAAAAGAGGCACTCAGCAGAAAGCAAATCCGCCCCCCGCGCGCGCTGGCAAAATCCGGGAACCCCGGGCTGAACCACGGCAACACGCGGGGGGGTGGTGGTGTGGGCTGGAGATGTCCCACCCAGGCCTCCCCACCCTCACAGTGAGCATTTTCTGAGGCTGGCTGCCCAAAAAAGTGACCCAGGAAACCACGGCCGAACAGCCGCTTGTTATTGTTCTTATTAGGTGGGAAGAAGGTAGGGGGATTTTTGGATTGGCTAATTATAATGTACGTACATATACCCGCCACCGAGCAAGGTCGTGTGTTGTGTTTCTTCTGTGGATATAGCTCAGGGTATCATAAAAGCGCCAAGTCCATTACAGGTGAAATGCATTTCCGCTCTGAATCCCCGCCGACGCCTGCGCCCCTCTCGCCTCGCACAGGCCCGGGAGCGATACTGAGCCATTAGGCGAGAGCCTTCTCGAGCCATTTAACAGCAGCTCTTATGGATAAATAAACAAAAAAGGCTGTAAACCAATTATAGTGTGGACAGTGAAAAAGTCGTTTATTAGCAGGACGTCCTGATGGCCCTCGCTGATATTGGAGGTCCTCTCCTGCCCGCTTCCCCCTTCCCTTCCCGAGGCGAGGTTTGGCCCTGGAAAACACAGGTTACCTTGTTCTCGATCAGTGGCTGAGTCTTCCTCGGTGGTTTCACAAGCACGCCAAGGGCTGAATTTGGCTTGGCGATGAGAATTTTTAAGCCATTGTATTCCAGTGTAAAGAGGAAACAATATGTGAACATCACTTAACTCTGAGGCTGTGTTTGTGATGCATTTGTGTGGAATTTATTAGAGGGTGTCCTTTATAATTAATTTGATGTTAAAAATAAAAATTAAATTATACCGAGTTGAAGCACTAAAGCTAACGATGTGATGTGTGGAATGAGAATACTCCTTCCATAATGTACTTGGAATTTTGGTAGATTACCCGGTCTTTAGTCCCCCCAGGGTAGTCATCTCTCTTACTCCAGGATTTCCTGAGTCTGGTACCCAGGTCTGAGAGAGGCCAAGGAAAACCTAATTTGTTCAGGAAAAAGGACCTCAGACTTTGAGTCAAAGACTTTCCATTGATTCCTAGGACAAAATAATTGAGCAAAATTAAGTGGAGAGTTGAAATTATTTTCCAGGTAATTCAGCACCCCCATCATATAGATAAATGCAGCCTAAAAATCTAAGTTAATTGGACAATTGTCTGTTCTCTAACTTACTGGCTCTCTTTATGGTGAAAGAAGAGTGGAAGGGGTCCATGGGGGGCTGCACCCCAGGACTGGGCTTAGTGCTTCTCTCCTGTCCCCCCCCCACCAGCCCTTTCCTCCTGTTTTTGTTTAATCCTCTGAGGCCCTCAGTTTACTTTGCAGCTGAAAGGAAAAGTGGGAACGGAAGTCCAGACTCCAAAGGGTCTAAGCTCCCCCCTCCTCCAGCATCCCTGTGGCTGCCCTTGCAGCTCTGGGCTCATCCCCGGCCCTCACCCAGGCCCCCATCTGTGCCCTGTCATCCAGATATGCAGTCTCTAGAAACCCCAGGCCTTGTCATTTCCCTTCTCATCTTAGTCCTGGATAACCAGCTTCTTGCTTCCATTGAGGTTTCCTTTCTTAGCCCTCCACCGCCCCTCCCATCACCGATTCCTGACTAATCCTTTGTTCTCCTGGGAGCCTTTCCTTACCTCCAGGTTCCTGCTGGAGCCCAAAGAAGCCTTGACCCACACTTTCTGGTCACTCCAGCCGCCTTCCTGAGCCGTTCTGCATTTCACGTGGCTTAGTGGTTTGAAGGAGGAGTATTTTCAATTTATTGATCAAACACCTATATAGCTGTTACTGTACCTGTCTGCTATGTCTTTGATGACACAAATTCAGTAGTAGAAATTTGTTTTGGCTTTGGTATATGATGGAAAGGTCTTAGGAGTTGCATATACCTGTGTTCCAAATCTGCCCTGCACAAGCTGTGTCCCGTGGCAAGTTATATAAGTCCCTGAAAGCGCTCTGTCCTTATTTGTAAAATGAAACCAAAGGTACCATGTAATATACCCATCGCATAGAGTAATAATAACAGCAAACACGTGGAGCCAGATACCGTTGCAAGTATTTTATGTACGTCAGTCCTCACTAAAGTCCCAGGAGGTGGGTACTATTATCCCATTTGACTGTGGAGGAAACTGAGGCATAGAGGTGTTACTGGAATCACACAGCCAGTAAGTGGCAGAGCCTAGAGCCAAGCTGAGGAGGTCTGGTTTTAGAATCTATTCTCTTGGCCATGACATCATACTATCTTGCTATATTGTAGCACTCAAGAAATATTTTTTTATTATTTTTGTGATATTTCAATGAGACACTTCATAGGCACTCGGTAAATGGTCATCTTTTCCTTGCTTCCCTGGCATTGCTTTTAATGCACCTACAAGCATTTAACTATTGGTAATTGCTGTAGCCCAAAGAGCCACAGAGCTCTTACCATAAGCCCATGTCTAAGGACATTCCCAGACAGGTAGGCCTGGAAAGGAATATGCAGGAACACTGAGGAAGCACTGGGTGGATATATGCCTGTGTTTTAGGGGAATATGCCCCCAAATTGGGGCCCTGCTTAAAGGGGATAGAGGAGGGGAGGGCCAGGTGGCACCCTCTCCAGCCAGCCTTGACCATACCACACAGAGAGAAACAGGGGTGGGGAGATCCGGGGCTGCTTCTCTACATCCAGGAAAGCCCAAAAGAAAGACCTGAGCCAATCACATCCTTACTGGGATGACCTCCCTGCCCCCCCCCCATAGGTGAGGAATGCAGCATATAAGCCCATCTGGTAGCCAGAGACCCTTCCCACTGCACTTCCTGTGGTTCTGCCATTTCCAGGTTGGAGAGGAAGCTGTCATCACAGACTCAGAGGAAACCCTCATATGGCTCAGGAGAGGAGGATTCTACTGTCCCGGCTGAAGCAGTGCTGGAATCCTGCTCCATTCCTGCCTCTTCCAGGTCACAAGGGTGGTCATTGCCACCCTGGTCTTCTTTGTGAGGGTGTAGAAACACCCGTGTCAAAGTGTTTCCTCCGCGTGTCCCCCAAATCTAAGACCCATACGAGAGTGTTAAACTTAGCAATCTATGGGGATTGAAGTGGGGGAGGCAGCTCCAAACTCAGAACGGCAGTGCTGAGACCCTCACCCTTGGTTTTCTGTGGTGGATCCATGCCTTCTCTTGCAGAGTTTAAAGTAAAGGCTCGTTGTTTGACTGTGGTCTCAACCCCATTGAGTTTTCCCCTTGGTAATTCTTCCTATGGTAGATGTGGCTTATCAGTGTATCCTCGTGCAGAGATAAGCTGTATTTGAATACATTTATTTTATCCAGTTAGATATTGCAACACATTACGTTTAGGCAAATCCCACAAAGGTACAGACTCCTACCAATCAGTGAAATCACAAGGGTTCCTAGTGTTTCTGGAAATGTGATTCCTGAACCGTATGTGTCAAAATCACCGGGCTGCTTATAACATGTGATTTCTGAGCCCAATCCCAGACCAACTGAATAATCATATGGGGGGTGGCGTGGGACTTGGGATTCTGCATTTTAAATACACCCAAGGGCTTCCCTGGTGGCGCAGTGGTTAAGAATCCGCCTGCCAATGCAGGGGTCACGGGTTCGAGCCCTGGTCCGGGAAGATCCCACATGCCGCGGAGCAACTAAGCCCGTGCGCCACAACTACTGAGCCTGCGCTCTAGAGCCCGCGAGCCACAAGTACTGAGCCCGCGTGCCACAACTACTGAAGCCCGTGGGTCTAGAGCCCGTGCTCCGCAGCAAGAGAAGCCACCGCAATGAGAAACCCGCGCACCGCAATGAAGAGTAGCCCCCCTCTCGCCGCAACTAGAGATAAGCGCACGCGCAGCAACGAAGACCCAACGCAGCCAAAAAAAAAAATAAATAAATAAAAAACAAATACACCCAAGGTCATTCTCATGCACACTATGAATTGAGAACAACAACAAACACTTAAACTATAATTTATTTGCTCTGTGGAGGCTCATAGATACTCTTGAAGAACGAGCATGAAGCACAGACATTCAAACTAAAATATACCTCTATGTCCTGAGATTGTTGTGAGGTTGAAGTGAGGAAGTGCATGGAAACATGCCCAAAGCATGTGATTTGAAACTCTGCATGGACAACACGCATGCAAATCCCAAACATCTTTGCAGATTTCCCCTTTTCTCTTACGCATCCATTCTTTCTCTACGTGACTAAAGAGAAAGAATCAGCATGATCTTACTTTATTATCGTGTTTTCTCCCACCGAGCTCTTTATTATATTTTCATTTCAGAAGAATTTATTCTTAAGAAATTCACGAAATCTCAAGAGATAAATGGGAATTTACATATATTTCACGTAAGGTTTTTTTTGTTTGTTTGTTTGTTTTTTTTTGTGGTACGCGGGCCTCTCACTGTTGCGGCCTCTCCCGTTGTGGAGCACAGGCTCCAGACGCTCAGGCTCAGCGGCCATGGCTCACGGGCCTAACCGCTCCGCGGCATGTGGGATATTCCCGGACCGGGGCACGAACCCGTGTCCCCTGCATTGGCAGGCAGACTCTCAACCACTGCGCCACCAGGGAAGCCCTCACATAAGGTTTTTAAAAAAAATTTATTTTTATTGGAGTATAGCTGTTTCACAATGTTGTGTTAGTTTCCACTGTACAGCGAAGTGAAGTGGAGATCCCTGTGCTATACAGAAGGTTCTCATTAGTTATCTGTTTTATACGTAATAGTGTATATATGTCAATCCCAGCCTCCCGAGTCATCCTACCCCCCTTTCCCCCCTTGGTGTCCATACGTTTGTTCTCTGTGACTGTGTCTCTATTTCTGCCTTGCAAACAGGTTCATCTGTACCATTTTTCTCGATTCCACATATATGCGTTAATATACAATATGTATTTTTCTCTTTCTGACTTACTTCACTGTGTATGACAGTCTTTAGGTCCCCACGCCTCTAGAAATGACCCCATTTCGTTCCTTTTTATGGCTGGATAATATTCCATTGTATATATGTACCACATCTTGTTTATCCATTCGTCTATCAATGGGCATTTGGGTTGCTTCCACGACCTGGCTATTGTAAATAGTGCCGCAATGAACATTGGGGTGCATGTGTCTTTTTGAGTTATGGTTTTCTCTGAGTATATGCCCAGTAGTGGGATTGCTGGGTCATATGATAATTCTATTTTTAGTTTTTTAAGGAACCCCCATACTGTTCTGCACAGTGGCTGTATCAATTTACATTCCCACCAACAGTGCAACAGGGTTCCCTTTTCTCCACACCCTCTCCAAAGTTTATTGTTTGTAAATTTTTTGATGATGGCCATTCTGACCAGTGTGTGGTGATACCTCATTGTAGTTTTGATCTGCACTTCTCTAATGATTAGTGATGTTGAGCATCTTTTCATGTACCACTGAGCTCTTTAGAAACAGTGGGACTCTCCTCGGGGTGTTAATGTGGCTCCAGCGTGGGCTCAGAGAGGTTGAGCTGGGCATTTCCAGCCACAGCAGCTGACATATAAGGGCAAATAAAGGGAGACAATAAAACCAAAACAAATTGATCCATCTCCAGGCAGTACCATTAACTTGTGTCTTAATGCTCTACGCTCCCTAGACTGAACATGACCAAATAGCTTCCTTTAAAGGTAAATGAATTTTATATAATTTGCAGCTAATTCCATTTAATTCTGCCCACATGAGCATGCGATAAGGGAATGTTAAGCTGGTCAATAAGCACAGGCTAAAAGGGGGCATTCAGGAGATGGCTGGTGTTTGATTTCCAAGTGGTCTGGCTCAGCGCTGAGAACTCCAGATTACTATGAGTGTGTTGGTTTCTTGGTTGTTTGCTTTCTGTTCTCCTAGCTCCTGAGTAAAGAGCAGTGAGAAAACACTAGGATCCCATCTGTCACAATGAGGCCAGTTACAACAATAACAACTACTCCTTTTTATAAAATCATTCTTGGTCTGACAAACTCCCTTTGGACTGCAGGGAATCAGGAAGAGTAAAAATAATAGAATCAATAACAACTTTGTTATCTAGTAACTTAAACAACCCTTGCCTGCTGGGATGGCAGAACAGGCTTTCTTATCTTGGAAACAGGAGAACTTTCTGGATAGTAAATTATTTTTCACAGAATGTTTCTAAGTGGATTAGGTTTCTAGAGAAAGTGCCTAAGGTAGGAACCAGGCCAAATTCTAATCATTTAAACCCAATAGTTTAAAACGTGGGAAGGAATTTGGGTCTTTAAATCTAATGTATATTATTTCTTCTTTTTGTTTAATAAAACATCAATGGTTGTACAATTATTTGAATTTTGAAAACCTTAAATGTGAAATTCTCATTTAAATGTCTGAATCCTCTGGTCAACTTGATTTTCGTTCCTGCATCAGTACATGCCAGTGTGTGTGTGTGTGTGTGTGTGTGTGTGTGTGTGTGTGTGTGTGTGTGTGTGTGTGTGTGTGCGCGCGCGCTTTTCTGAGAGCTTTCCTGATTCACACCCAAGTCTTCACAGTCAGGAAATGCTCTCTCTGCTGAACAATCTATCTAAATAAAACAGCAGGGAGTGGGCCTGTTTTGATTTGGGTGTTCCATGTTTATTTCTTTGTATGTAAATATTTATGACTCTGCTCGATAATCAAGAAATATATCTTGGTTTGAAGAGAACCGTCTCTCCTACAATGCAGGCATTCATAACAGCGACTACCTAATGATAACACAGGCCGAAGAGATTCTCCTGGCTTGATTCATTCAGATAGTTGAAGGGAAAGTAGAAGCTGAGGGGCTTAAATGATCAAGTTAGTCTGTTTTTACTGCTCCAGTTCACACCTACGTTGTCACTGGGATGCCAAGCTTTCAGAACAGACCCAATTGGTTCACATGTCACCGTCATTCTAACACCTTATATAGGGTGTCCTTAAAGTCTGAACACAAGCAAGCATGCATGACATTTTGTATTCCATGAATACAGAAAAAAATTTTTATCTGTGTATGTCAGATTTTATGACCAGCCTATACATAAACGGACCTAAATTTCTATTTGTTGTTTTGGGAAAGAGGCACATGCATATGGACCTAAAATTCAGTTTAGGAGAAGAAAATCTTTTCCGTGTTTACTGATGCTGTATCGTGCAACATAATCAATCAGCGTCGTCTGCTTCATTTACAGAGCAATTTATTAGACGCTGCCAACATGGGCACAGTCAAACCTTGAAGTTTCTAAAAGTTGGAGTTAGAGATTGCCATGAGTCCAGATAAACAGCAGTGTTTTCTTACCTTCCCAGCAAATTGTGACAGGTGATAACAAAAAGGCAAACACAGTCTCCAGCCCCTAACCTGGGTTATCTGTCTCCTGGCCTGTAATTACACAGAATTTGGAGTTTTCTCAAGAGACTGGAGTGACACTATTTACCTTTTTGTATTTATATGACCAGTAGCCAAACTTAAATATAATAACTAGAGAAGTTCCGTAAGGAAAAGTACTTACGGGGAAACGTTCAAATTTCCCCCTTTTCTCCTGCTGGTTTCCTAGGAGCCTCCTCCTTTCAAGCCCCGGGGGGCTTTTTTGAAAAGAATACTGATTCCATCTACTCTTTATAATATTCTAGGACTTTGGTTCTGATTATTGCTTGACACGAGGAAAGAAAAGAACTGGAGATGGTTTACCTACATTTCAGCTGAAAAAATAATTTAACAAAGTTGAGTGGTGTTTCAACGAGTTTTTGTTTTTGTTTTTGACCAGTATGTTGGGTAAAGGGCGGAGGAATGGTCTCGAAACCAAGTAGATAGGCACATGGCCAGACCAGCTTCTCATTCTTCATCTAACTCAAGCTCCCTTTTCTCAAAAGTGTACTTGAAAGGACTCGATTTTGTTCAACTTTGAAGAAAATCGCTAATGAGGGGAGTAGAAGCAGTTAGCACCTCAGCACCAGTTTTTGCACGCAGCCTTCACATCTGTCAGGTTCCTAAATGTTTCACAAATTCCATCTCCATTCTCTCACCCTCTCCATCCACGAGGGGCCCTAATGCACCTCTTCAGTTTATACCAAGGCGGCGTCGTAGCTGTTTCTCACTTGTTGGCTGGAAGGAAAACATTGTACTACAATCAGGAAGCAAAGATACCGAAGTTATAGTTCCGATTTTGTTGCTTTAGTCAAGTAGCTCTTTGAGGTCATAATAAATGTCACAGATCATTTCCCCAGAAGAAGGCACGAGTGTGTGAGCACACAAAATTCTGCATGAGTTTTCAGGAAATTCATAACTCCCTGCTTCCCCAGCCCTGTCCACTGCCATCCTTCACAAGGCAAGGTTTACTTGGAACCAGTCCGTGCCCGACTCTTGCTTTTTATCCCCATTTCTGGAATTTGGGTCGATGGTACAGTGCACTAGCTGGACCTTTGCAAACGTTGCTTCCTTGTAAATATTCATAGTGATCACCATTTGTTTGCCTGAATACTCATGCTACGTGCAGAGGACTTACACATTAAATAATTACTGCTCAACTTTCTGACTGTAGTCACCTGTTCCACGAAGATAATAAACATAATGAGGTCAACTGGTGAGTTTGGAGGAGGTGAATTTATAATTCCAAGATGTATCAGGAATTCGTAGACTTACAGATGCATTGAGCTGTGACCTTGATCTGTTGTCATACATGGTAGCTGGGCTTAAGGTTGTTCTTCCCTCCCTCTTTCCAGCAGACTCTTGTCTGAATGTCTACTCTGTACCAGGCACTGTGGCAGGCTTTGGGGATAAAGCAGAATAACACATGATCCCTGGGATCCCGTCTTAGATTCCAGTGCTGGGAAGGAAGCAAATTCATAAACACACACACAGTAAAGAACTCCAGATGCCCTGAGAGTGTGGTTCTTCTGCCTTTTACTGGGAGCTGGTGAACACACTACTCCTGGAGAGACACTCGGCTTTCCTGTGGGGCCCTGTTTTCAGGTATTTCCTGAAAGCAGGTAGGGTATGGTCTGGCCCCATCACCTACTAACAGTTTGACTTTGGACTTTCAGCTGACCAGGGTTCAAATTTCTCATCTACCGAATGGCAGCTTGGCGGGTGGTTAAAAGCATGGACTCTGGAGCTGGACTGGACTGACTGTCCTGGTTTGAATCCAGTGTAACTACTTATTAGTTGTGTGACCTTGGGGAAGTGCCTTAACCTCGCTGTGTGTCAGTTTCCCCCTCTGTAAAATGGGAACAACAATGGTACCTACCATTGTACCTACCATTGTACCCTGTGAGTTAATAATAAATACGTGAGAAGCATTCCAACAAGAACACACAAATAGAGTGTCTAGCTCTCATTCATTCATATTCAACAAATATTTATAGATCACCTACATGTGCTAAGTACAGGGGATGCCATAGTAAAGAAGTAGTCTCTGCTTTAAAGAACCTGTAGTCTAGTAGGGAATCGGGCAACTAGAGAGGAAATTGAAATGCAGTGAGATGATCTCTCTGATAGAGACAAGCGTAGGCTGTGGTGGGAACACCACAGCAAGGGCACGTCCCCCAGCCTAAAGCTTTCCTTCCTGCTTTATTAATTCCCCAGCTGAGAAGCACACCTTCATCTCCTTCAGGATTTTACTCAGAGTTTTTTTTAGAAACTTAAAAACTTGTGTGAAAAAACACGTAACATAAAATTTACCATCTTAACCATTTCTGAGTGTACAGGCTAGTAGTGCTAAGTGTATTCACCTTGTCACATATCCATCTTCAAAACTCCTTGCATCTTGCAAAACTGAAAACTCTATACCCATTAAACAACAATCCCCCTCCCCCCTGCCCCCAGTCCCTGGCAACTACCTCACAGGGTTTTATAACCTTCATGCAAGTTCTTCATCATGTTAATTTCTCAGTGGTTTGCCATTATAGTGAATGTCAATGGGATATTGTTTTCTATCATGGCTTCCACCCCGCTGGAGACTTTGCTCTAAAATAATTCTGCCTTTCTCTTTCCATTGCTACTGCTGTTTTCTGGAGTACCCTGAATTCATGAACTTTGTGTCTTCCAGAAAACAAATGGCTGTAAGTTGAACAATGTTCTAGGAATAGGCTTGTTAATGACTGGGCTAATGGCATTGACTGAATCTCACAGTCTGTGCCCTGAGCTCACCTCTGTAGGAAGATACTAGGGGAGTGCAAGGCAGCAGGAAGATCTGTTCATGTAAGTTACAAGAAAACGAGGGAAGAGGCACGTGCGCATACATGTACACACATGTCTCAGTCATACTTAAGGACCCGGTTGTGCACACCAAGTATGTCTAACAGGATGAAAGCAGTGTTTTAGGAATATGAATATGACAACGTGGATTATGGACCAGAATATGAGAGACTAAAGTCGTTAGACCAGTTCAGATGCTGTTAAAGGGTAGTTGAGATATGAAGATGTGTAGTCTAGAGTCATAACAGGAAAGGAGAAAGAGGGAAAAATCCAGACATCTTACATCTGTTTTTTTTTTTTTAATTTGGGCACACCACGTGGCTTGTTGGATCTTAGTGCCCCAACCAGGGATCGAACCCAGGCCCCAGCAGTGAAAGCACCTAGTTCTAACCACTGGACCACCAGGGAATTCCCTGGACATCTTACATCTTATGACATTCCTCTGAGTTAAATATTATTACCCCCATTTTACTATTGAAGAAGCAGAGGTCAGAAAGTCTGATTAGTTTGCCCAAAGTTGCATGATTAGCAGCTGGATGGGTCATATATGTTCACCCAGAATCTGTGTGACTTCAAGACCTATGCTCTTTCACTGCTAGGGTGGCTTCAAGGCTGCTAGTTTGGGACACTGAAAAAATAACTTTACAGTGGACAGAAAAGAGGGTGCTGAGAGAGGGGACCAATTTTCAGGGAAAGGTAATGATTAGTCTTCTTAGAATATGCTGAGTTTGGGATGAAGGTGGGCAATGTAAATTAAAGGGACTTACAGGCGTTTGGAGATGAACTAAGTAAGAGAACAGGGCTGGGTGTGTGGATACCTAGGTGTTGACTGACTTACTGAAAGATTGAGTGTAAAAGGGAAAGAGAGCCATGGATAAATTCTTGAGGATATCCCCACTTAGGGGGCAGAAAGGGAAAGGGGAATCAGTAAAGTCACTCAAGGAAGGTTCATGGGACTGTTATTTGGTAGGAAAATAGTACATATGCTTTAGGATGGAACAGTGTGACAGGACAGCTGGTCCTAGGTTGTCAATCCTGATTCCGGAAAGTCATTTAAGAGTAGTTCACCCGTCTCATCCCATTGCAACTACCACGATTTGTCTAATGTCCTTGACTTCTGCTTTATTACATATTCACTAGGTTCCCAGTTTCTGTCCTTTCTTCCTCTTAAATAGCTCTTGCATTGGTCTTTCCCTAACGCCCTGTGCACTGCCTCAGGGAAGATTGGGTCTCACCGGGCTGTTGTGACTGGTGTCCACCCAGGCTCCCTGATGCTGCTTCTTCACACCCAGCATGTGTACATTACCAGTAGAGTTATTTTTCTGACACTGTGAATTTTATGATTTCTTAATCTAAAATCTATTTTCTCCAGTGCCTATAAAGTCAACCCCTTAGCAAAGCCCAGTGAGTCCTTCGACTTGGCACCAACCCTGTCTTCAAGCTGCCTTTCTCACAAATCCTCGCTTCCCTAAGCACCACCTACTCCATCAGATGTCCATTCTCAGCATCTCCTGGGGCATCCCGCCCTCGCGAAACCCCCAGCTACTGTTGGGATTAGCCCTCTTCCATGCTCCATCCTGGCAAACTTCCGTTTGTCCTTCGAAGGCCAACAAAATGGCAAGTAGCATAGAAAGGACATTGTGATGAAGCAGAAAATATTACTAGATCCAAATTCAAAACGAGGACTAGTCACCTGTGATCCATGTGATTATGATTATTGTAAGAAAAAGGCATAAGGAGAGCCACTATTTTTTTGTACTTCGTTGTTCGGTTTCTCAGGTTGTGTTCACCGCTGGGATGTTGACGTCCACAGCAGAGCTCTTCCCTCTGTTTCCACTGTCCTCTCATCTGAGAAGAGTAACTGCCTCTTGTCATGATCAGCACTTGTCCTCCTCATCCTTTGCTCAGGACTTTGTCCATGTGGCACACGCCCTCTGCGTTCTCTGAACCTTAGGATGTGTCCTTAAGTCCTGGATGGTGAACAGGCAGATTTCTTTCTTTTGGTGGGGGGGGGGGCTTTAATTGGGTTTTTATTTTTTGAATTTTATTTTTTTTTATGCAGCAGGTTCTTATTAGTTATCTATTTTATACATATTAGTGTATATATGTCAATCCCAATCCCCCATGTGATGAATTGGCAGACTTCTTACTTGATTGTTTTCTAGAGCCCAGGATGGGTGGTTAAGATGGGTCCATAGCAGACCAGCACACACGGTGTGCCACTGGACTTGAACTTGAAAAACCTAAGAAAACTGAGAAGCTGAAATGGCGCTTTGCACCTAGAGCCAGGGGATCTGCATTTCAGACTTGTCCCTGCTACTTAGTGGCTGTGATCGAAAGAGAGATAGGCGGTGATTCAGAGGCACACGTGCGTGGAACATCTTGGACATATAATCCAGCAGGAGTTTCCACCATCGCATCTGCACGGTCAGCAATTAGCAATAATACATCTGGTGAACGGCTCTGCCGACACCTGAAGAAATTGTTTGAAACTCCAGAATCTGGTGACCTTAATAAAGAATTAATTAAGGCTGCTGACCATGGAGGTGATGCTAAGATGGAAGATTTGCTAAAAAGAGAACATGTGGGCTGAAACTATGTTTCTAACTTTAGATAAAGTTGGCTGATGGTCACAGATTTATTCAGACGGTGATGTGTCTACAGGTCGAGGACTGCTGAGGGCTGCCTGCCACCAGAAGCTAGCAGAAAGCAAGGGGCGGTTTCTCCCTGAGAGGCTCCAGAAGGAAGCAACCCCGCTGACCCCTTGCTGACACTCCCGCCCTGTGAGAGCATAAATTTCTGTTGTCTTAAGCCATCCAGTCTGTGGTAATTTGTGATGGCAGCCCTAGGAAATGAAAAGAGACAAATCCCATTTTTCTTACCCATGAAATGACAATAATAATAATACCTCATGGGGTTGTTGTGAGGATTAAAAGAGAAATTGTTTATGGAGGCAATGGATATCATCTCCAGACTCTTCCCATTTTTGTTCACTTTTTTTTTTTAATATTTATTTTTATTTATTTATTTTCTTTATTTTTTTGGCTGCGTCAGGTCTTTGTTGCGGTGCACGGGCTTCTCTCTAGTTGTGGCTCATGGGCGCCAGGGCGTGTGGGCTCTGTAGTTTGTGGCACAGTGGGCTCTTTAGTTGAGGTGTGCAAGCTCAGTAGTTGTGGCACATGGGCTTAGTTGCCCTGCGGCATGTGGGATCTTAGTTCCCTGACCAGGGGTCGAACCTGCGTCCCCTGCATTGGAAGGTGGATTCTTTACCACTGGACCACCAGGGAAGTCCCCATTTTTGTTCACATTTTTTGTGTGTGTGTGTGTGCGGTACACAGGCCTCTCACTGTTGTGGCCTCTCCCGTTGTGGAGCACAGGCTCCGGACGCGCAGGCTCAGCGGCCATGGCTCACGGGCCCAGCCGCTCCACGGCATGTGGGATCCTCCCAGACGGGAAACGAACCCGTGTCCCCTGCATCAGCAGGTGGACTCTCAACCACTGTGCTACCAGGGAAGCCCTTTGTTCACTTTTGAGCAATTTTTTCCCCAAATTAGATGACTTATCTCATTACTCTTCCCTACTTCATTCGGTAGCTCCAAAGATGAGGAAAAAACCTCCCAGTGCAGAGGTGAGCATACCTGGTGGCTTAGGTGAGCTTGGGACCTCAAGTAAGATATTTTTGAACCTCTATAGCCTGGAAAATTCCAGTTCACATCAAGGAGGATGAATAAGTTCTTACGATGGCTGCACAAAGTCATTTTTGTAGCAAAGTGGCCTCACCTCTGTCATACAGGTGTGTCATTGAGTGTACCTGGGAACCATTGCTAACGCGTCTTCTCATACTTGGCATTCAAAGAATGTCATTCAAAGACATTCAAATGTCATTCAAAGACATTCAAAGAATCTTGGTTTTTAGACCTGGAAATGCTAAAAAATGATATCCAGAAATTTTAATGAGTTCCCTAACATTATAGAGCAATCGTAAGAAATTACGTTTTGGTGTTCTGAATGTATATATCATATATTTAATATTACACAGTAGATTTCAAAAATTCTTCTCTCTCCTAAAGGTTATTTTATGGTTTTGAAATTGCCCTGATTTTTTTGGCCCTTTGATTCAATTTGATCTCAGTTCTCATCAAATATTCCTTGGTTTAGGACCCTACTGTCTTGCTCATTTCATAAAAATATGTGCAACTCTGCTTGTGCGCTCAGTGCAATGGGCACATTCTCAGGGTGGGTTCTAGAAGGAAATGCACCTGAGTCAGGTACGGGTCCTTAGACTGAGCGCGGATGACCCAGGACACACACAAGCAGGTTTCACGTGTCACCTTCTCACCCTGCAGGGAAGGAAGAGGAAAGAGCATTGGTAGAATTCTGCCAACACAGAGGGTTTAGTCACATGACTTTAACCGCACCGTGAACCTAACTTACTCTGCCTAGTGACAGGAGGAAGGATGAGCACAGGGTACTTGAGACTGAACGGTTGTGTCCTCCCGAAATTTGTATGCTGACATTCTAACCCCCAGTGTGAAGATATTTGGAGGTGGGGCCTTTGGAAGGTGCTTAGGTCACGAGGGTGGAGCTCTCGTGACTGGAATTATAAAAGAGACTCCAGAGAGCTCCTGTGCCTCTCTGCCATGTGGGGACACAATGAAAAGAAGGCTGTCTCTGAACCAGGAAGCAGGCCTTCATCAGACACTGAATCTGCTGGTGACCTGATGTCGGACTTCCTAGCCTCCAGAACTGTGAGAAATAGATTTCTATTACTTATCAGCCACCCAGTCTGTGGTGTTCTGTTAGAGCAGCCTGAATGGCTAAGACACGGCTTGAGGCCGCCACCAGCGCACAGTGCATGGCTTACAGGGGCTCAGCACTTCTGTCTGGTCCAAGGAATCTCAGATTCCTGCAAATGGAGCTGAGGCCGTCAGCACCATCAGATACAGACCCACAGATGTAAACACCATGCCTTTGCAGTTCTGTCTCCTCAGTGCTGGGCACACAGCAAACGCACAGTAAATGTTTACTGATTCTCCCACCCTTCCTCCCTCCCACCTTCCTACTCTTTCCTTCCTTCTTTCTTATATTCCTAACTTCGGTGTCACTATTCTGCTAAGCCTGAGGATTTAAAGGTGGGTTAGGCATAGCCACTGCTCCTGGGTGTCTTATTGATTTGGAAAATTCTAACAAAAGAGATTCCTAATTGATTACTACTTTGCCCACACAGTTTTTTTTTGTTGTTGTTGTTGTTTCTGAATCAGAATAAGTGCTAGGCTCAGAGGCCTGAAAGGAAGGAGTGGGTTGGGTTTGAAGGTCCAGGTTTATGGTGGGTGGGAGGCAGCTGGGGAAAGAGGAAAGGGAAGCAAGAAACAGTTTTTCTAAGGATTGATTTTTAACACCACCCCCCACCCGCCCCACATCAATATCCTCCACAGAGCTGGTTAATTATCAATTTTCATGAGAAAGCAAAGGTTTACTTTTTTAGAAGCATTTGAGCGCCAAGCAGGCTGTCCGTGATATACCTTCGGTTCACTGAAACACTTGCATTTTGCGTAATCCGATGAATTGTTCGTTAGAATAGTCTCTATGGCAGAAATAGATGTTTTACCTTTACCATCTTTTTTGACCTTGTTTCTTTTCCCTCTCCTTTTTTCCTGACTTCTTTAAAACTGGTAAAAATTTCTATAATTTCCATTTCCCTTGTATATGTGACTGGAAACTATAGGTGAAATAGCTGTTCTTTTAGTAGTTCCCTTACATTTTTTTTTAACATCCATTATGATCAAAAATTTTCCAGCAGAGTCTAAAGTGATCTAAGACTGCTGTCTTCCTCAGAACAAAACAGGGACAACACTGCATTTAAATTACTCTTTGAACCACCCCTTGCAGTCCTTGTTTTTTTTGTTTGTTTGTTTGTTTTTTTGTATTCCTTGTTTTAGCTAAGGACTTATTATCATATTTCTAAAATAACAGAATTAGGTCTCTGGGTGGTTAACAGATGTTTAATTGAATATACCAACATATTTTATCCATTTCCAGTGTTGCTTTGTTGCATCTCCATCCTTCCCTCTGAAGTTACTTTCCTTCTTCAGACGATATTCTTTTTTTTAAAATTTATTTATTTTTGGCTGCGTTGGGTCTTCATTGCTGCGCGCAGTCTTTATCGAGTTGCAGAGAGTGGGGGCTACTCTTTGTTGTGGTGCGTGGGCTTCTCATTGCGGTGGCTTCTCTTGTTGCGGAGCATGGGCTCTAGGCACGCGGGCTTCAGAAGTTGTGGCTGGTAGGCTCTAGGGCGCAGGCTCAGTAGTTGTGGCATGCAGGCTCAGTAGTTGTGACACGTGGGCTCTAGAGCACAGGCTCAGTAGTTGTGGCTCATGGGTTTAGTTGCTCCGTGCCATGTGGGATCTTCCCGGACTAGGGATTGAGCCCGTGTCCCCTGCATTGGCAGGTGGATTCTTAACCACTGCGCCACCAGGGAAGTCCCCAGACAATATTCTTTTAATGATGGTATGGGATAGGTAAATACTCTTAGTCTTTGCATATTTAAAAACGTTTTGATTTTTCCTCCAGAAAATGGTCATTGTGCTGGGTGTTCTCTGCTTGCCTCTCCGAGCCCACTCTTCACCCTTCCCCACTCTGCTCTGTGCTCTGGGAGGCTGCCTTTATGTATTGCACCGACACGCTCTTTTACTCTCTTACTGGCAGTTGGGTTTAGTCAATAAAAGGCACTAGGAGATCAGACTTGCGGTCTAGATGAGAAGGTGTAGACTCACTTCCTCTGTTCCTCCGTTCTCAGTACAACAGTAAACTCTGGAAACAACGTAAGAGATACCAAAGGACAGCTCTGAATGGTAGAAAGAAGCAGGGACTTCCCTGGTGGTCCAGTGGTTAAAGACTTTGTGCTCCCAATGCAGGGGGCCCAGGTTCGATCCCTGGTCAGGGAACTAGATCCCGCATGCCACAACTAAAGATCCTGCATACTGCAACTAAGACCTGGTGCAGCCAAATAAATATTAAAAAAAAGAAAGAAAGAAAGAAGCAGGTGGACTGGTTGGGGACCCCAGAACAGGAGGAACAACATGGTGATATAGGGCATCTTACAACCACCCAACCACATGAGCCAGGCCTGATGCTTCCTGACCACCAGTCTAGCAACAGAAGGCAGCTGAGGTAGGCTCATTCCTGGATCAAACAGAAGACCCACCAATAATACCAGACAATCTAGCAGTATCGGCAAGTGGGATAAATCAGGAAACCCACTGACAATAAGTGACCAAGGGACATGCTCTTCTTCCCTGCCTGGCCAGAGAGCCCCTCTGCCACTGAGAGACACCAGGAGGCAGGATGGCACTGGCCAGGGGGATCTCACCACAGATGAGCAGCTTGAAGCCTTATTGTTTCCATGGGCCTGAGACCGCCCCTCCCACCTGAGGGGTGCAGGTGGCCTGGCCTCCAGAAGCTCCTTCTGCCCCATTAGGCAGTACATGCAGGGACCAGTAGAAGCTCCAGATGTACCAGGTAAACCAAGCAGACCAAGATAATACTGCAAGGGCTCTAAACTAGAACTAGAACTAGAGCCTACAAAATTAGGCAAGAGTCTGCGTGCTAAATCTAAACAGAATGACTGCTTGCTGAAGTAAGAGATTTGAATAAGACCCAGAGACTTCGAACAGAATAACCAAATGTCAAGGATATAATTAAAAGATCACCTGTCACCAAGAACCAGGAAGATCACAACTTGAATGAGAAAAGACGATCAACTGGTGCTATCACCATGATGAATCAGATACTGGAATTATTGGGCGAGTATTTCGAAGCAGCCGTCATAAAAATATTCAACAAGGAATTACAGGTTCCCTTGAAACAAATGAAAAAATAAAAAATCTTAGCAAAGAAGTAATTAAAAGAAAATAACAAATGGAAGTTATAGAACTGAAAAACAAAGTAATTACAGTAAAATTCTTGCTAGATTAGCTCATTAGTAGAGCAGAAGTGACAGAGGATAGAATCAGTGAACTTGAGGACAGATCAGTAGAATCTGCACAGTCTGAAAAACAGAAGATAGACTGAAAAAGAAAATGGACAGAACCTCAGGGACGTGTGGAGCAGTAATAAAAGATCCAACATTTGTATCATGGGAATCCTAGAAGGAAAGATGTAAAAGAGGGGCTGCAAAAGATTATTTGAAGAAATAGTGGCTAAGAATTTGGTAAAAGACATAAACCTACAAATTCAAGAAGGCGAGTGAAGTCCAAGTAGGATAAACCTACAGAAGTCCATGCCAAGACATATAATCAAACTTCTGAAAACTAAAGACAAAGAAACATCTTGAAAACAGCCAGAGGAAAAGACACATCACCTATAGGAAAACACCAATCTGAATGACAACAGAGTTCTCATCTGAAACCCTGGAGGCAAGAAGGAAGTGGCACAACATTTTTCAAATACGGAAAGCAAAGGACTGTTAATTGTGATTACTATATCTGGTGAAACTATCCTTCAGAAATGAAGAGGAAATAAAAGCCGTCTGCAAATGAAGGAAAACTAAAAGAACTTGTTGCTAACAGACCTACCCTGAAAGAATAGCTAAAGGAAACCAGATTAAACAAGAAATAAAATGATAAAAGAAGGAATCTTGGAATGTTGGGAAGGAAGAACAACAGAAAGAGCAGGAAGACAGGTACATACAATAGAGTATTCTTCTTATGAGTTTTATAAATCACATTTGATGATTGAAGCAAAAATACAACAATATCTGGTACTCAAGACAATGATATTTATAAGTGGGTAATGGGGGCTTCCCTGGTGGTGCAGTGGTTGAGAGTCTGCCTGCCAATGCAGGGGACACGGGTTCGTGCCCCGGTCCGGGAGGATCCCACATGCCGCGGAGCGGCTGTGCCCATGGGCCATGGCTGCTGAGCCTGCGCGTCCAGAGCCTGTTGCTCTGCAACGGGAGAGGCCACAACAGTGAGAGGCCTGCGTACCGCAAAAAAAAAAAAAAAAGTGGGTAATGGGACTTGAATGGAAGAGTGGTTTCCTTACCTCATGCAAAGTGGTAAAACATTGATGCCGGTAGACAGTGGTAAGTCACATATGTATATTGTAACATGCAGAACAACCACTGAGGAAACTATACAAGGAGATACACTTAAAAACACTATAAGTCAAGATGCAGTCCTAAAAATTGTTCAGTCCTAACCCATGGGAAGGCAAGAAAAGAGAAGCAGAGAAAATAAGAAGAAAAGAAATAATAAAATGGCAGACTTAAATGCTAACATATTAATAATTACCTTAAATGTAAATTGTCAAAATACACCAATTAAAAGGTACAGATTGGCAGAGTAGATTTAAAAAAAAATACTGAACTATATGCTGTTTACAAGAAACTCACTTCAAGTTCAGCAACATAGGTAGATCAAATGTAAACAATGGAAGAAGGTGTACTATGCACACATTAATTTAAAAAAAAGGAGTGGCTCTATCAGTATCAGATAAAGCAGACTTCATAAAAAAACTACTAGAGATAAAGAGGGATATAATATAATGATAAAAGGATCAATTCACCAGGAAGACACAACAATCCTACACATCTATTCAGCAAACAACAGAACCTCAAAATGCATGATGCAAAAACTGAAAGAACTGAGAAGAGCAATAGACAATTCCTTAATTATAGTTGGAGATATCAACATCCTACTTTTAGCAACTGTTAGAATTATTAGATGGACAATCAGCAAAGCATAAAAGATAAGATGTGAACAATACAATCAACTAATGAGATTTAATCAACATTTATAAAGTATTCTACCCAACAACAGCAGAATATACAAATTTTTTTCAGGTGCTGTGGAACATTTACCAAGATAGACCATATCCTGGTCGATTAAACAAATCTCCACAAATTGAATAGAATTGAAATCATATAGTGTGTGTTTCAAGAGTATGTTTTCTGAAAGTTTTTAAAAATTAATTAATTATTTTTTGCCTGTGTTGGGTCTTAGTTGCAGCACACGGGATCTTTCACTGGGGCATGTGGCCTTAGTTGCCCCACAGCATGTGGGATCGACCAGGGATTGAACTGGCGTCCCGTGCATTGCAGGACGGATTCTTAACCACTGGACCACCAGGGAAGTCCCTGTTTTCTGAAAGTTTTATTAAAATCATGATTCATTTTGAGTTAATTTTTTTGAAGTTTATTTATTTCTTTAATTTACTTTTTGGCCACACTGTGCAACTTGCAGGATCTTAATTCCCCAACCAGGTATTAAACCTGGGCCCTGGCAATAAAAGTGCCAAACCTAACCACTGGACTGCCAGGGAATTCTCAATTTTGAGTTAATTTTTATACCAGGTATGGAATTTAGGTCAAGTTGTTTTTTTTTTTAACTTGTGGATATGCAGTTGTCAAAAATCCCTTGGGCATTAATGGAATCAAATGAGAAACCAACAATGGAACCAAACTAGCCAATAACTGAAAGGCAACAGAACAATCTCCAGAGCCTGGAAAATTGAACACACTTCAAAATAAAACATGAGCCAAAGAGAAAATATCAAAGGAAAATTTTAAAATGCATATGACATGAAAATGAAAATACAATATAGCAAAATATGTAGGACTCAGCCAAAGCAGTGCCAAGGGGGAAATTTATAGCACCAAATGATTTCATTAGAAAAGAGGAAAGTTCTCAAGTCAGTAACCTAAGTTTCTACCCCTAGGAACTAGAAAGAGAAGAGCAAAATAAAATTAGTAGAAAGAAGGAAATAATAAAGAGCAGAAGACAATAAAATTGAAACCAGAAAATGTCAAAGAAATCAAACAAGATCAAAATAAATGGAGAGACATACTGTTCTCATGGAGTGGAAGAGTCAACATAGCAAATATGTCAGTTCTCCCCCAAACTGACTTGTAGGTTTAGTGCAGTTGCTATCAAAATCCCAGCAAGAACTTTTTGCAGGCATAGACAAGATTGCTCTAAAATTCATATGGAAAGACACAGGCTCTAAAATAACTAAAACCATCTTGGAAAAGAAGAATAAAATGTTAGGAATCAGTCTACCCAATTTGAATACTTACTGTATATATACAGTACAGTAATCAAGAGTGCATTGTATTAGTGAAGGGATGGATACCTAGGTCAATGTAACAGAATAGAAAATCGGAAAACAGAGATAGCCCCACACAAAGATGCCCAACTAATTTTTGACCAAGGTGCAAAAGCAATTCAATAGGGAAAGGATCGTCTTTTTAACAAATGGTGGTGAAGAAACTGCATATCCATAAGTTTAAAAGACCTAAATTTCATTATATAAAAATTAACCCAAAATATACCATCATCTAAATGTAAAAGTATAAAACTTTCAGAAGAAAATCTTCAGGAACTAGGGCTAGGCAAAGTGTTCTTAGACTTGACATCAAAACACAATCCCTAAAAGGAAAAATTGATGAACAGGACTTTGTTAAAATTAAAAACTTTTGCTCTGCGAAAGACTGTGAAGAGGATAAAAAGACAAGCTAGACTTGTACACCACATGTTTGACAAAAGACTAGTAACTAGAATTCATAAAGAACTCTCGAGTTCAATAGTTAAAAAATCAATTTAGAAAATGGGCAAAAGCTATGAAAAAGCATTTCACTGACGAAGATATACAGAAGGCAAATAAGCACATGAAAAGATGGTCTTCATCATTAGGGGAATGCAAATTAAAACTACAATGTGTTATCCTACTCTAATTTTATGTGTCCTCTTGACTGGGCCGTGCGGTGCCCAAATGTCTGGTTAAACATTATTCTGGGTGTTTTTGTGAGGGTGTGTCTGGTTGAGATCAACATTTGAATCAGTACATTTTTTAAAAAATTCAAAAAAAGCAGATTGTCCTCCCCAGTGTGGGTAGGCCTCATCCAATCCATTGACTGCCTGACTAGAACAAAAGGCTGAGTAAGGGAGAATTCTCTCTGCCAGACTGTCTTTGAGTTGGGCTATTGGTCTTCTGCCTTTGGACTTGGACTCAGTCTGGAATTTACACCATTGACTCTCCTGGTTCTCAGGCCTTTGGAATCAACCTGGAGCTATACCATCAGCTCTCCTGGGTCTCCAGCTTGCCAACTGCAGGTCCTGGAACTTCTCAGCCTCCATACCCATGTGAACCAAATTCTTATAATAAATCTCATTCATACATATACATGAATTGTGCTTTCAACAGCTGTTTCAGCAACTTTCAGCAAAACACATGTGTATGTAAATATATACATATATATCTCCTATGGGTTCTGTTTTTCTGGAGAACCCAGAATACTACTACTACTATACACTTAATAGAATGACCACAATAAAAAATAATAACACCAGATACTTGTGAGGATGTGAAAAAGCTCGGTCTCTCATATGTTGCCGGTGGAAATGTAAAATGGTACAGCCACTGTAGAAAACAGTTTGACAGTCTCCTACAAAGCTAAACAAGCAGTTAGCCCATGGCCTAGCCATTGAACTCTTGGGCATTTATCTCAGAGGAAGAGAAGCTTATGTTTACACAAAAATCTGTAACTGAGTGTGCACAGCAGTTTATCTGTAATAGCCCCGAAACTGGTGACAATGCCAATGTCCTTCCACAGGTGAATGGTTAAGCAAATTGGAGAGCACCCGTACCATGGAATACCACTCAACAATAAGGGAATAAACTACTGACAGACATAACAGCTTGCATGAATCTCAAGGGAGGTGTACTGAGTGAAAAAGAAGCCAGTACCATGAAGTTACATACTTTTCATCCTCTCAATAGAATCTTTTGCAAAAGTTTTAAATTTTGAGTAGGTTGAATTTATCATTTTTTCCTACTGTGGATCAGGCTTTTGGTGTCAAGTCTAAGAACTCTTTGCTTGGCCCTAGGTCCAAATGATTTTCTCCTACATTTAGTTCTAAAAGTTTTATAGTGTTATATTTTACATTTAAACTTGTGATCCATTTTGAGTTAATTTTTGTATCAGGTGTGCGATTTTTGTCCTTTTTTTTTTTGCTTACAGATGACTGATTGCTTCAGCACTATTTGTTGAAGGAATATCTTTTCTCTAATAAATGGCTTTTGCACCTTGTCAAAATCAGTTGGGCATCTTTGTGTGTGTCTGTTCCTGAGTTCTCTCTTTCATTTAATTCCTCCAAATAGCACACTCTCTTAAAAATCTAGTAGAGTGATTCCTCACACTTGATTCTTCATTTTCGAAATTGTTTACATATTTTCGTTCCTTTTCCTTTGCATGTAAATTGTAGAATGAGCTTACTGACATGTTGACAAGAATTGTGTTAAATATATAGGTCAGGGGCTTCCCTGGTGGCGCAGTGGTTGAGAGTCTGCCTGCCGATGCAGGGGACACGGGTGCGTGCCCCGGTCCGGGAAGATCCCACATGCTGCGGAGCAGCTAGGCCCGTGAGCCGTGGCCATTGAGCCTGTGCTCCGCAATGGGAGAGGCCACAACAGTGAGAGGCCCGCGTACCGCAAAAAAAAAAAAAAAAATATATATATATATATATATGTGTGTATATATATATGTGTGTGTGTGTGTGTGTGTGTGTGTGTATATATATATATATATATCAGTTTTGGGAGAATTGATATATTTATTATGTTGAGTCTTCTAATCCATGAATACAGTTTGTCCAATTATTTAGGTCTTCTTATTTAGGTCCAATTATTTAGGACCGGGGCACGAACCCGTGTCCCCTGCATCGGCAGGCGGACTTTCAACCACTGCGCCACCAGGGAAGCCCTATAAACTATATTTCTTATAAGCAACATATAACTGAGCTTTTCTCTTTCTTTCCCCAGGTGACCATCCCCGTCTTTCACCTTACCTTCTTATTTCCTTATTTTATTTTGTTATTTGCTTTCTATTTTTGCTGATTGATCCAGTTAGTCTCTATTCTCTTCCCTCCCTCATGTGAATTTGGAAATTTTGCTGTACTTTCCATTCAGTATTCCCATTCCTAATCATTGTCCTTGGATACAGACTGCTAAAGTCTTACACAAGATGATATTACTTCACCAAGTTCCCTTCCCCCCATGCTCTCCTTAGCCGCCACAAGAAGAAAATTTTAGTGTTACTACTTTTCTACATATGCCCACCCAATTCCCAATTCCTGGATATCGCTGGGATGAACTGTACTCTTAGCCCCAGACTATTATTAGGCTTCCTTTGTAGTGTGTCTCATATTTCAAGGTTCTTAGTGTTCATAGTACAAATTCCCAGTCAATCATTATCCAGTTAGGGTAACCACATGTATCGCAAAGTTCTTTGCCTACCATTGACTCCTTTGCTGTTTCTTTCCTTTTTCAATTTTTTTTTTCGTCTTCTTCTCATCCACATTCTTCCCCCTCCCTATTCTTGACAGAGTCCTTTCTGGAACCTTTTCAGGTTATGTGAATGATGGTCTCAGAATCCTTGCATCCCAGAAAATATCTTTCTTTCACCCTAAAAAGTGGATAGTATCTTGACATATGATACATCCTTGACTCCTAGTCTTTTTCTCTTACTAATTTGTAAACGTTACTTCTCCGTTCCACGGACTTCTGCTCCTGCATAGAAGTCCAGTGCCAGTTGATTTGTTTCTCCTTCTGTATGTAACTTGTTCTTTGGTCTAGAAGCATGCAAAATTTATCTTTTACCTTGGCATTTTAAAATTTAATAGGATAATGCCTAGGTGTGTGCCCTTTCATCATGTCTCCTAAACCTGCATAAATAACTCTGCAAATAACAAACATTTTCCTGGTCATTTATTTGTTACTTCTTCTACCTGTTACGATTTTTCCTTCTGTTGTTTATGTTACTTGCAAACTGGTGTCTTAGGATCTGTCTTCCAAGTAACTTTTGTTTCCTTCTGCACACTCTTTCTCTTTGCATGTTTGTCCTGGTTTTTGAAATTATTTCTTCCACGTGGTCTTTAAGACCACACTTTTTTATCTCAAGAGTGGCAGTTCTGTCCTTCAGTGTGCCTAGTGAAATTTTAAGTTTGGGAAGAATTTTTTCTTTAAATTTCAGGAGTTGGTTGGTTTAATGCTTTCGTGGAATCTCCCTAAGTGTTAACTAAGGTAACGTTAGTTACTCTAAGAAATAACCTCCCAAATCTTGTGGCCTGTAGTACGGAGAAGGGTCTGTTTCTGCAGTCATTCTGTTCCCTGTGCTGACAGAAACTCACCCTCTTCACTGTTTGGTTTAAAAAGATAGAGACATCATGAAAAAGGCGTCTGAAAGTAGTTGGGCAAGTTTTTAGGCATGGTTGTTATTGGAAGAGGAGTGGAAGTGATAGCTGTGTACCCCAAGGAATGGAGATAAATCCAAAAAATCCTTGCCTGGCTCTTCTACCTTCAAATAGCTTCTGTGGGTTCAGGTTCTTATCTCACCTAGAGGTGGAAAAAAAGTCTTGCTTCTGTTAGATATCTCCCGAGATTCCTTATACACCCCTCTCCTCTTCCTACGTTCTTCCACTGGGGAGCACAGTGCAGCGCGGTGCTTAAGAGCTCGTACCCGGGAGTGAGATCAGACCTAAGTACTCTACCACGAACTGGTTTGGGTCTTGGCACCGGTCACTTTGAACTGGCCAACTCTGTAAGCTTATTTCAAACGTCAACTCCAAAATAGGGTAAAAACACAGTGCCTGCCTTATAGGGTTTCTCTAAGGATAAAAGGAAACGATGCCATTACCGTACTTTAGCGTAATACCTAACCTGCGACGAATGCTCCGGATACAACAGCTCCCGTGATTATGAGCGGTTCAGTCACTTGGGGGTTTGAACTATAGTTTTTCTGCAGACAACTCCCAGCCCATGTCTCCAGCCCCAGCTGCTCTCCTGAGCTACAGTACATTTGCCTTGTTCAGCCGGACAATAGAACTTGGATATTCAGGCAGAATGCTCCTCCACGGAGCAGCCCAAACTCACCCTTTTGGTCTTACCTCCTGTACTGCTCTGCTATGAATACACTCTTGCTGGTTTGGACAATTTTTTTACCATCTCCCCTCTGTTTCTTCTACCTGGAACGTTCTCTTGGCTATTTCCATTGATCAAGATTTAACACATTCCTGGGCTTCCCTGGTGGCGCGGTGGTTGGGGGTCCGCCTGCCGATGCAGGGGACGCGGGTTCGTGCCCCGGTCCGGGAGGATCCCACGTGCCGCGGAGCGGCTGGGCCCGTGAGCCATGGCCGCTGAGCCTGCGCGTCCGGAGCCTGTGCTCCGCAACGGGAGAGGCCACAGCGGTGACAGGCCTGCGTACCGCAAAAAAAAAAAAAAAAAAAAAAAAGATTTAACACATGCCTTAGGAATAAGCTCAAATGCCACTTTTCCTGATCTTCCCTAATGAAGAACCCTTGTAACTCTGAATTTTTATGTAAGTTTTATTTTTCTTGTCACTGGTGGTGTCACTCATTACAATAGGTGTCACTCACACAATGAGTGTGAGTCAGGATCCTCTCAGCTGTAAGTGACAGGATCTCTGTGCAGATTAACAAAGAGGGCCTTTGTAGGCTCAGGGAACCCGAACTATGGAGGAAACCTCAGGCACAGCTGGATCCAAAGCCCCGGGCTAGTTATCAGGGCTCTCAGCCTCTACATCTGATTTCACTTCTTCTTGTGAGTTGGCTTAATTCTCACCTACTGCTAACTGGTTTCCTTTGTGTAGGGAAAATGGTTCTCAGTCAGCCCAATGCCGTCTCTACAGCCTAGGATCCAAGTGCAAGAGAAACTTCCCATCTGTCTCCAACAGAGGAGTCCCTGGGAGGAACTCTGACCATCCTGGCTTCGGTGGCCTGACCATATATATATGTGTATTCTTTTTTTTTTTGGCGTCACCGTGTGGCACGTGGAACTTCCCCAACCAGGGATCGAACCCGTGCCCCCTGCAGTGGAAGCGTGGAGTCTTAACCACTGGACCGCCAGGGAAGTCCCATATCTATTCCTTTTCAGATTCTTTTCCATTATAGGTTATTACAAGATATTGAAGATAGCTCCCTGTGCTATACAGCAGGTCCTTGTTGTTTATCTATTTTGCATATAATAGTGTGGATCTGTTAATTGCAAATTCCTAATTTGACCCTCCCCTCACTTTCCCTTTTGGTAACCGTAAGTTAGTTTTCTATGTCTGTGAGTCTATCTCTGTTTTGTAAATAAGTTCATTTGTATCATTTTTTTTAGATTCTCTATATAAGTGATATCATATGATATTTGTCTTTCTCTGTCTGACTTACTTCACTTAGTGTGATGATCTCTGGGTCCATCCATGTTGCTGCAAATGGCATTATTTCATTCTTTTTTATGGCTGGGTAATATTCCATTGTGTGTGTGTGTGTGTGTGTGTGTGTGTGTGTGTGTGTGTGTCTTGGGTATTGTAAAAGTGCTGCTATGAACATTGGGAAGCATGTATCTTTTCAAATTAGAGTTTTTGTCTTTTCTGGGTACATGCCCAGGAGTGGGATTGCAGGATCATATGATAATTCTATTTTTAGTTTTTTAAGGAACCTCCATACTGTTCTCCATAGTGGCTCTATCAATTTACATTCCCACCAACAGCATAGGAGGGTTCCCTTTTCTCCACACCCTCTTCAGCGTGTATTATTTGTAGAGTTTTTGATGATGGCCATTCTGACCGATGTGAGGTGATACCTCATTGTAGTTTTGATTTTCATTTCTCTCATAATTAGTGATAATGAGCATCTTTTCATGTGCCTGTTGGCCATCTGTATGTCTCGTTTGGAGAAATGTCTGTTTAGGTCTTCTGCTAATTTTTTGATTGGGTTGTTTGTTTCTTGGAGCTGACTCTTTGAGGGAGAGGATTAATGATTAAAAAGTAGAAACCTGGCATGACAAGTGTGGATTCAGAAAGCATGAGGGGTTGAGATGCTGAAAGCAGGTAAAGACAGGAAGAACCTTAATGTCCCAGTGACCTGAGGAAACACTTAAGTGAGGGTGGATGTAAGCGTGAACTAGGAGGCAAAACTGGAGGAAACCATCAGAGCACTAATTATTGTGTTCATGGTGCAGTGGGAGGTATTAGGTTGAGATGAGGTCATGAGGGTGGAGCCCCCGTGTTGGAACTAATGTCCTTATGGGAAGGGCAAGAGACCAGAGCACTCTCTCTGCCACGTGAGGACACAGCAAGAAGCTGGCCATCTGCAAGCCAGGAGGAGGGCTCTCACCAGGACCAAATCTCCTGGCACCTTGATCTTGGGCTTCCCAGCCTCCAAAACTGGGAGAAATAAATGCCTTTTGTTTAAGTCACCCAGTCTATGGTATTTATTACAGTAGCCCAAGCTGACTAAGATAACCAGTCATTTAATTAGCTTCTTCCTTTGTTCAACAAACAGTTATTGAGTTCCCATTATGTTCCAGGCACTGAGGATACACACACATGCACATCCAATTTTTTTCTGAGTCATTTGCAGATCAGCTATATATATCATGGCCCCCAACCCCTAAGTACTTCAGTTTGTATTTCTTAAGAATAGGAGTATGTATGCTCTTACATAAGCACAGTACAGTTTTCTACTTGATACCTTTTTTATTGATATAATACTTTAGTCTACTGCTAATATTCCAATTTTGTCAGTTGAACTAATATTCCCATTTGTCAGGCATCGCATGTCTCTTTAGCCTCCATTAACCTGAAACGTTTCCATAGCCTTTTACAACGTCGACAGTTTTAAAGAATACAGTCCCTCCTCCCCTCCCATTTTCCTAATAGAACATTCTTCATTTTGTGTTTGTCTGAGGTTTCTTGTGTCCTTCTAAGGGCATCACAGGTAGAGACACATGATGTCCAGCTCTCTCTCATTGGTGATGTTAACTTTAATCCTTGATCAAGTTGCTGCCAGATTTATTCATTGCAACTGAGAAGCAATCTATGGGGAGACATTTTTAAAAAATGAAAAAGCCTGTTCCTCGGCAAAATTTCCCTCTGAGGTTGGCATCCAGTGATGGTTTTCTTTTTAAGATTATTTATTTTTAATTGTGATAAAATATTCATATAACATACATTTACATCTTACCCATTTTTCAGTGTACAGTTCAGTAGCATTAAGTACATTCACACTGTTGTGCAACCATTACCACCATCCACCCGTAGAACTCCTCTCATCTTCAAGACTGACAGTGCACCCATTAAACAATAACGCCATGCCCCTTCCCTCCAGGCCCTGGCAACCGCTATGTTACTTGCAGTCTCTATGAATTGACTACTTTAGAAATCTCATGTAAGTGGAATCATATAATATTTGTCTTACAGTGATTGGCTTAGTTTGCTTAGCATAACGTCTTCAAGATTCATCCACGTTGTATCCTGTGTCAGAATCTTCTTCCTCTTTAACGCTAGGGTTCCACTGTCTGTATACAACACGTTTGTTTATTCATTCATCCACCGATGATTCTTCACTGATCCAATCTCTACCCTGGTGGTTGCAAAATGACAGTTTTCCAGCTCTGGAACCCCCTCCACATTAACAGTTGGCCCTCAGCACTCTGCTGTAATCAAGAGCCTTTCCTTTTTTCCCCACTTTATTCATCTGTTTATCATTGTTATAAGCTCATGAATCCCTATTTTTGAATGTTTTATAATTCGTCCTTATACTAATTATTTTGGTGCTCAAATATTGTGCCAGCTGTGGCCAGCAGGAGTCCCTTCAACCTGATTTTCATGACCTGCGTCCATTGTATTTTACAAAGGAGTTCCTTACTTTCTGGCGTTACATGACATTCCAGGCTCATCTGGTGTCTATTCTGTCAAGCCCTGGAATGAGCCATTTTCCGAGATGCTCTCATTACATACACTGGGGATGGTGGTAGAGATCAAGCTCTGGGTTCCAGGTGCTCATTACCACTGGGGTACTTTGCCTCTTAGCCCTTTCAGCAGACAATCCTGGGTAATAGAAACATGTATCTACACATATGCAAACACATACATACACGTACACATGCATACGTGTGTGTACAGATACACACGTGCACATAATCATGTATATACATACATTTAAAAAAATGAGTTTGCATCAATGTCTCCAATTTCCACAGAGTTCTTTCCGAGCTTCCCATATTTCATATTGTATAAACTTCTTCTATAGTGAGAACTGGATCCCAACAACATCAACAGTTTTGCTCATTTGCTTAATCCTATAATATGTAACATGATATAATATTGGGTAAAAGAAACTGAGGTAAATAGACCTTTAGAGTGAGGTTTCATGTTAATCTGGCTGGGAGTTAGGCTGTGTTTATTCTTTGCTGTAGCTGTGGTTTCCAAGGCTAGAATTTCTTCTAAGGTCCTTGTTTTTGTCTCCCTGGTCGTCTTTAGGTTTCCCTAGAGACTAATTCTTAAATAGGGTCTGAAGTTTGCAGCTCTTTCAGTTGTCGTCTCCAGGAGTCCTGTTAATGTGGTGGTGAGGTATGGGAGGAAGGGAAACATTATATAGAGCCTCTGATTAGGTCTCAGTCTTTTAGGAGCCCTGGGTTGTGACATTCACGGGTCACCTCCCCACCATCCCCATTAGGTGAGGAAAACTAGAATGGGCTGGAGTGGGGTGTTTTGCTTTCCCCAGGTCTGGTAAAATATTTTCTCTCCAGGGCAGGCAATTGTGGAGGAGAACAGAGTGCTCTGAGCTTATTTCAGAGCAGTTACGTTCCCCTTCCCCCTGAGGACCTTGTGGGACTCCTGGAGGTAAAACCCAGGAAAGTGTGGGGTACCCCAAGACTAGGCTTTCAGGAGTTTTATCTCTCAAGCTAGCCCACGCTCAGCCTCTAGAAATTAGTGGCTTACATTCAGGTGTTCCTGCCAGGCTCCAGGTGCAGCTTCTGCTCTCCGTGAGCTGTGGTTTTCTGTGTCTGCCTGTCTGTCTCGCCAGTTTTCAGGGTGTCAGTTTGCCCTGTGACCTCAATTCTTTGATGGATTTGAGAAGCAGTTGTTTAGCTTTTTTTTCTTCTTTGTGGAGTTGGGAGTGATGAGGTCCAAGCTTTTTACGTGTCAGACCAGAACCTTGAAGTCAATGCTATTGATTTTTGTGTGTTAATTTTGTATCCTGCTATCTTATGGAATTCTTTTATCGTTTGAATTGCTTCGTCTTTCATTTTCTAGCATTTTCCAGATATGCTATTCTGTCATGTGCAAACAGAGACAGTGTTTTTTTGTTTTTTTGTGGGTTTTTTTGGCCGTGCTGTGTGGCATGCGGGATCTTAGTTCCCCAACCAGGGATCAAACCTGTGCCCCCTGCAGTGGAAGCACGGAGTCTCAACCACTGGACAGCCAGGAAAGGCCCCAGAGAAAGTTTTATTTTCAATTTTCTTTTCCTTACGTCATTTTCTTTAGTCAAACTGTATTAGCTAGTACCTCCAGAACAATGTTAAATAGTCGTGGAGATAGTGGACATCTTGCCTGACTTTAATGGGAATAGCTCTTGCATTTCTCCATTAAAAAAGAAGCCGGCTTTAGGACTGAATTATATATACATTGCCATGTGTTTTAAAATGTAGGTTTTATTGTTATTTAAGCATGGCAAGGCCAACAGATCAAGAGATGACTTCCATTAAGAAGAGAGCTTGTTATACTCACAGATCCCCAAAGGAAGGGGCATGCCACACCATTGGCGGGGGGGGGGGGGGGGGGCACATGGAGAAACCCCAGGGTGAGCCCAGGGGGGCAGAGGGAGTGAGGGGAAATGTGGTCAAAAGCCTTTACTGCGGCTTCCATGGGAAGGAAGGGGCAAGGCAAAGCAAGCAGACTTGGGATGGCTAGCTTGAAAAATTTCAGCAGGCGCTAGGACCTAGGGCTGCCCCCAATTTTCTGCTAGTTGGCTCCAGGGTGATTAGAGCAGGTACATAATGCCCCGGAATGTGAGAGCCCAATAAAGGAGATGGTATCACAGATGAGTTGTTTACCACGTCTATGAATAGAGAGATAACGGTAGAAGGGGTAGTCCCTCCAGGATGAGGAAGATCTCAGCATGAAAATACAGAAGATAAAATGACATGGTTAATACAGAGTGTTAAGGAAGTCTTACTCCATTTCTGTTTTCTCAGGAATCTTTAGGGATGAGTATTACATTTTTTCAAAGGCTTTCAGCATTTATCGAGATAGTCATGATTTTTCTCCTTAAATCTATTAGTATTGTGAATTATATTAAAATATATTCTAATACTGAACAATTTTTGATTTCCTGATATAAATTTGGTTTTGGGTGTTAATATTTTAAGATGTGAATATCCACTTTTTATACCGATGTTGCGCAATTCCCCCCTTTATATCTTGAAATTATATTTATAGAAAATATAACCTACCTATATGTTAATAATAATAATATTAAAATATATTGCCCTAAGTTTAAATTGACCTAAGTTTAAGGATAAATAAAAAGTAAATAATTTGTTATAAACTGACGTATTTTTATACGTAAAAATATGTAAGTGTTTGAGCATAACTACACTAGAAGATTCAGTAATTTAGACGGATTCTTGCACTGTTCTTAGAATCATTGTGAATGGGACAGCTACAAAAACAGATTCAGAATGATGTGCTGTATTGGTAATGTCAGTAACAAATATGTTGCCATCAGTGACATGATTTTCAAACTTGAATGACTCTTGTTAATATCCAAACAAATCAAGTTACAATGTTATCTTTTTTTTAACATCTTTATTGGAGTATAATTGCTTTACAATGGTGTGTTAGTTTCTGCTGTATAACACAGTGAATCAGCTATACATACACAAACATCCCCATATCTCCTCCCTCTGTGTCTCCCTCCCACCCTCCATATCCCACCCCCTAAGTGGACACCAAGCACCGAACTGATCTCCCTGTGCTATGCGGCTGCTTCCCACCAGCTGTTTTACCTTTGGTAGTGAATATATGTCCATGCCACTCTCTCACTTCATCCCATCTTATCCTTCTCCCTCCCCATGTCCTCAAGTCCATTCCCTATGTCTTTATTCCTGTCCTAAGCCTATGTTCTTCAGAACTTTTTTTTTTTTTTTTAGATTCCATATATATGTGTTAGCATACAGTATTTGTTTTTCTCTTTCTGACTTACTTCACTCTGTATGAGAGTCTCTAGGTCCATCCACCTCACTACAAATAACTCAATTTCATTTCTTTTTATGGCTGAGTAATATTCCACTGTATATATGTGCCACATCTTCTTTATCCATTCATCTGTCGATGGACATTTAGGTTGCTTCCATGTCCTGGCTATTGTAAATAGAGCTGCAATGAACATTGTGGTACGTGACTCTTTTCGAATAATGGTTTTCTCAGGGTATATGCCCAATAGTGGGATTGCTGGGTCATATGGTAGTTATGTTTTTAGTTTTTTGAGAAACCTCCATACTGTTCTCCATAGTGGCTGTATCAATTTGCATTCCCACCAACAGTGCAAGAGGGTTCCCTTTTCTCCACACCCTCTCCAGCATTTGTTGTTCGTAGATTTTTTGATGATGGCCATTCTGATTGGTGTGAGGTGATACCTCATTGTAGTTTTGATTTGCATTTCTCTAATGATTAGTGATGTTGAGCATCCTTTCATGTGTTTGTTGGCAATCTGTATATCTTCTTTGGAGAAATGTCTATTTAGGTCTTATTACCAGTTTTAGATTGGGTTGTTTGTTTTTTTGATATTGAGCTGCATGAGCTGTTTGTATATTTTAGAGATTAATCCTTTGTCAGTTGCTTCATTTGCAAATATTTTCTCCCATTCTGAGGGTTGTCTTTTCGTCTTGTTTATGGTTTCCTTTGCTGTGCAAAAGCTTTTAAGTTTCATTAGGTCCCATTTGTTTATTTTTGTGTTTATTTCCATTTCTCTAGGAGGTGGGTCAAAAAGGATCTTGCTGTGATTTATGTCATGGAGTGTTCTGCCTATGTTTTCCTCTAAGAGTTTTATAGTGTCTGGCCTTACATTTAGGTCTTTAATCCATTTTGAGTTTATTTTTGTGTGGTGTTAGGGAGTGTTCTAATTTCATCCTTGTCCATGTAGCTGTCCAGTTTTCCCAGCACCACTTATTGAAGAGGCTGTCTTTTCTCCATTTTATGTTCTTGCCTCCTTTGTCATAGATAAGGTGACCATATGTGCTTGGGTTTATCTCTGGGCTTTCTATCCTGTTCCATTGATCTATATTTCTGTTTTTGCACCAGTACCATACTGTCTTGATTACTGTAGCTTTGTAGTATAGTCTGAAGTCCAGGAGCCTGATTCCTCCAGCTCCGTTTTTCTTTCGCAAGATTGCTTTGGCTATTCGGAGTCTTTTGTGTTTCCATACAAATTGTGAGATTTTTTGTTCTAGTTCTGTGAAAAATGCCATTGGTAGTTTTATAGAGATTGCACTGAATCTGTAGATTGCTTTGGGTGGTATAGTCATTTTCACAACGTTGATTCTCCCAATCCAAGAACACAGTATATCTCTCCATCTGTTTGTATCATCTTTAATTTCTTTCATGAGTGTCTTATAGTTTTCTGCATACAGGTCTCTTGTCTCCTTAGGTAGGTTTATTGCTAGGTATTTTATTCTTTTTGTTGCAGTGGTAAAGGGGAATGTTTCCTTAATTTCTCTTTCAGATTTTTCATCATTAGTGTATAGGAATGCAAGAGATTTCTGTGCATTAATTTTGTATCCTGCTACTCTACCAAAGTCATTGATTAGCTCTAGTAGTTTTCTGGTAGCCTCTTTAGGATTCTCTGTGTATCGTATCATGTCATCTGCAAATAGTGACAGTTTTACTTCTTCTTTTCCTATTTGGATTCCTTTTATTTCTTTTTCTTCTCTGATTGCTGTGGCTAAAGCTTCCAAAACTATGTTGAATAATAGTGGTGAGAGTGGGCAACCTTGTCTTGTTCCTGATCTTAGTGGAAATGGTTTCAGTTTTTCACCATTGAGAACGATGTTGGCTTGGGTTTGTCATATATGGACTTTATTATGTTGAAGTAAGTTCCCTTTATGCCTACTTTCTGGAGGGTTTTTATAAATGGGTGTTGAATTTCGTTGAAAGCATTTCCTGCATCTATTGAGATGATCATATGGTTTTTCTTCAGTTTGTTAATATGGTTTATCACATTGATTGATTTGCATATATTGAAGAATCCTTGCATTCCTGGGATAAACCCCACTTGACCATTGTGTATGATCCTTTTAATGTGCTGTTGGATTCTGTTTGCTGGTATTTTGTTGAGGATTTTTGCATCTGTGTTCATCAGTGATATTGACCTGTAGTTTTCTTTTTTTGTGACACTTTGGTTTTGGTATCAGGGTAATGGTGGCCTCATAGAATGAGTTTGGGAGTGTTCCTCCCTCTGCTACATTTTGGAAGAGTTTGAGAACGATAGGTGTTAGCTCTTCTCTAAATGTTTGATAGAATTCACCTATGAAGCCATCTGGTCCAGGGCTTTTGTTTGTTGGAAGATTTTAAATCACAGTTTCAATTTCAGTGCTTGTGATTGGTCTGTTTATATTTTCTATTTCTTCCTGGTTCAGTCTTGGAAGGTTGTGCTTTTTCTAAGAATTTGTCCATTTCTTTCAGGTTGTCCATTTTATTGGCATAGAGTTGCTTGTAGTAATCTCTCATGATCCTTTGTATTTCTGCAGTGTCAGTTGTTACTTCTCCTTTTTCATTTCTAATTCTATTGATTTGAGTCTTCTTTTTTTCTTGATGAGTCTGGCTAATGGTTTATCAGTATTGTTTATCTTCTCAAAGAACGTTTCGTTGATCTTTCCTATCATTTCCTTTTTGTTTATTTCTGATCTGATCTTTATGATTTCTTTCCTTTGCTAACTTTTGGGTTTTTTTTTTTCTTCTTTCTCTAATTGCTTTAGGTGTAAGCTTAGATTGTTTGTTTGAGATGTTTCTTGTTTCTTGAGGTAGGATTGTATTGATATAAACTTCCCTCTTAGAACTGCTTTTGCTGCATCCCATAGGGTTTGGGTCGTCGTGTTTTCATTGTCATTTGTTTCTAGGTATTTTTTGATCTCCTCTTTGATTTCTTCAGTGATATACTGGTTATTTAGTAGTGTATTGTTTAGCCTCCATGTGGCTGTATTGTTTACAGATTTTTTCCTGTAATTTATATCTAGTCTCATAGCGTTGTGGTCAGAAAAGATATTTGATACGATTTCCATTTTCTTAACTTTACCAAGGCTTGATTTGTGACTCAAGATATCTATCCTGGAGAATGTTCCATGAGCACTTGAGAAAAATGTGTATTCTGTTGGTTTTGGATGGAATGTCCTATAAATATCAATTAAGTCCATCTTGTTTAATTATCATTTAAAGCTTGTATTTCCTTATTTATTTCATTTTGGATGATCTGTCCATTGGTGAAAGTGGTGTGTTAAAGTCCCTACTATGATTGCGTTACCGTCGATTTCCCCTTTTATGGCTGTTAGCATTTGCCTTATGTATTGAGGTGCTCCTATGTTGGGTGCATAAATATTTACAATATGTATAGCTTCTTCTGGGATTGATCCCTTGATCATTATGTAGTGTGCTTCCTTGTCTCTTGTAATAGTCTGTATTTTAATGTCTATTTTGTCTGATATGAGAATTTTTACTCCAGCTTTCTTTTTTTTTTTTTCCAGCTTTCTTTTGATTTCCATTTGCGTGGAATATCTTTTTCCATCCCCTCACTTTCAGCCTGTATGTGTCCCTAGGTCTGAAGTGGGTCTCTTGTAGACAGCATATGTATGGGTCTTGTTTTTGTATCCATTCAGCCAGTCTGTGTCTTTTGGTTGAAGCATTTAATCCATTTACATTTAAGGTAGTTATTGATATGTATGTTCCTATTACCATTTTGTAATTGTTTTGGGTTTGTTATTGTAAGTCTTTTCCTTCTCTTGTGTTTCCTGCCTAGAGAAGTTTCTTTAGCATTTGTTGTAAAGCTGGTTTGGTGGTGCTGAATTCTCTTAGCTTTTGCTTGTCTGTAAAGGTTTTAATTTCTCCATTGAATCTGAATGAGATCCTTGCTGGGTAGAGTAATCTTGGTTGTAGGTTTTTCCCTTTCATCACTTTCAATATGTCCTGCCACTCCCTTCTGGCTTGCAGAGTTTCTGCTGAAAGATCAGCTGTTAACCTTATGGGGATTCCCTTGTATGTTAATTATTGCTTTTCCCTTGCTGCTTTTAATATGTTTTCTTTGTATTTAAGTTTTGACAGTTTGATTAATATGTGTCTTGGCGTGTTTCTCCTTGGATTTTTCCTGTATGGGACTCTCTGATCTTCCTGGGCTTGATTGACTATTTCCTTACCCATATTAGGGAAGTTTTCAACTATAATGTCTTCAAATATTTTCTCAGTCCCTTTTTTTTTCTCTTCTTCTTCTGGGACCCCTATAATTCGAATGTTGGTGCGTTTAATCTTGTCCCACAGTCTCTGAGACTGCCCTCAATTCTTTTCATTCTTTTTTCTTTAATCTGCTCTGCAGTAGATATTTCCACTATTTTATCTTCCAGATCACTTAACTGTTCTTCTGTCTCAGTTATTCTGCTATTGATTCCTTCTAAAGAATTTTAAATTTCATTTATTGTGTTGTTCATCATTGTGTGTTTGCACTTTAGTTCTTCTAGGTACTTGTTAAATGTTTCTTGTATTTTCTCCCTTCTGTTTCCAAGATTTTGGATCATCTTTACTGTCATTACTCTGAATTCTTTTTCAGGTAGACTGCCTATTTCCTCTTCATTTGTTTGGTCTGGTGGGTTTTTACCTTACTCCTTCATCTGCTGTGTGTTTCTCTGTGTTCTCATTTTGCTTAACTTACTGTGTTTGGGGTCTCTGTTTCACAGGCTGCAGGTTCGTAGTTCCTGTTGTTTTTGGTGTGTGCCCCCAGTGGCTAAGGTTGGTTCAGTGGGTTGTGTAGGCTTCCTGGTGGAGGGGCCTAGTGCCTGTGTTCTGGTGGATGAGGCTGGATCATGTCTTTCTGGTGGGCGGGACCGCGTCTGGTGGTGTGTTTTCGGGTGTCTGTGAACTTATTATGATTTTAGGCAGCCTCTCTGCTAATGGGTGGGTTTGTGTTCCTGTTTTGCTAGTTGTTTGGCATAGGGTGTCCAGCCCTGTAGCTTGCTGGTCATTAAGTGGAGCTGGGTCTTAGTGTTGAGATGGAGATCTCTGGGAGAACTTTTTCTGTTTGATATTACATGGGGCTGGGAGGTCTCTGGTGGACCAAAGTCCTGAACTCAGCTCTCCCACCTCAGGGGCTCAGGCCTGACACCCAGCCGGAGCACCAAGACCCTGTCAGCCACACGGCTTGTCTCCTCCCATCAATTCTGTGATCTCTGTCTTAAATTTTATCCACTTAGCACGTTTATCTTGGTCTTCACAACCCAAAGGAGCATGTTTCCCTGCAGCGCACCTCAGTGAGGGCCAGCGCACCACACAGGACAGGCCGGGCAGGGTCTGGGGGCCGGTGGGGGGAGGAGGAACTTGGGGGCCAAGGGCAGTGGTCATTTGCCCAGCACTGAGGTGTCTCCAGGGCTACCGTGGTGCCCTCCTCTGACCTGCTTCGGCTCCTGGTGGCCAGGCGGCCCCAGCACCTCAGGTCTTCACAGACTAGCCAAACTGAGAAAGCCTACAATGTTATCCTGATTTACATTAGCGTTCCATGCCTAGAAATTTCAGTGTAGATGAAAATGGTGCAAAAATGGGTATGTATAAAACAGAATTAGGTTCAAAACACAGAAAATTAGAAGTTTTTCACTCGTAACAATGTTCAGTGTGACATTCATGATTATGCAGGATTGTCCCATGAAGTATGAGACATCTAGCATCCTTGGCACCCACCTGCTCAATGCCAGTGGTACCCTCAGTTATTTCTGTCACTAAATGTGCCTCTATCCAGTTCATCACTGAACTAGGTGAACTCTATTTTTCTCAGCCAATGGCATGTTAGTTTTGCAAATATCATCTACCACCTACCAATCCATGGCATTGTCTTCTATGCAGATGACTGAAAAATGACCAAAACTTATGTGAAAATGGTCACCTTCAGAAGTAGTAAATTGAAAGTCAACAATATACTATTTCCTTCAAAATTAATTACTGATTTACAAAAATAACACTGAATAGTTCAGGGTGGTATGAAACAGGGACTCTTAAATATTTTAATTGTGGTGTGAAAATTTTAAAGCAGTGTGGCCAGAGTCCTTCAATGTATCCATAGTCTTATGCCAAGTTATCCCATTTTTTCTGGTTTTACCCTAAAGAGACAATTTGAAAATACAGGAAAAGAAAATTATAACCAAGTGTCATTATCAACAGTAAATTATTGGAAATGTGATGAAAAGTGATCTGATGTACGATTACTGAAAATCTGGGGTAAGTTTTATATGAAACATGCAGGACCCATATGAAAAAGAAAACTGCAAATACTTTGGATGTCAGGGGACATAAAAGAAGATTTGAATAAAATTTCTGGGTGAGGAGACTCAATGTTGTAAGGCTGCCAATTTTTTCCAAGTTAACATGTACATATAATGACATTCAATAAAAAGTTCCAATGGGATTTTTTTGGGAATATAACTGAATGTTTCTAAAATTTATCTAGATGAATAAATGTATGAGAATATTCTTTAAACTTTTGGAAAAAAAGAATGCAATCAGGAGAAATTTGCCCTAATAGATGTTAAAATATGTCATATACTTACAATCAAAAAGTATGATTCCAGGGCCAAAACAGATAAACAGATAAATCGAGAAAAAGAGATATCCAGACATAGATCAAAGTATATATTAGAATTTACTATATGAAGAAGGTGGTACTTTAATTATTACTTTTGTGGGGGATGACTAGTAAGTGGGTTTGTGAAGTGGGTAAGCATTTCTTAAGAATATAAAAATAGATACTCCCTTACTCCTTGTACCAGTTAAATTCCAGACATACTAAAGATTTTAAAAGAAGTAACATTAAACTAGAAGAAAATACAAATGAATATAATACTGAAGTGGGGAATTCTTTCCTAAGCATGACACCACAAGTAGAAAACAAAAAGAAAATGATCAATTATACAAAAATCTAAAGCATCTGTACTTTAAAAAAAACTCAAAAATCTCAACACATAAGACAAAGACTCAACACCCTTAAAATACAAAGAATTCTAACAAATCAATAAGCAAAGGATGAATTCCTTTCTCGCATTAAAATTTCATTTTAATAGAAAGCTTAGTTTGAAAATGAAGAGGAAATTTATAAAAGGAGTAGCATTGAGTATCATTAAGCATATGAAAATCAACAATATTAATTCTAACTTGCAATGTAAGACAGAAAATAGGGAAAAACTCAAGATAATAAGGCTTGCACGTCATTTTGGCAAATATTTAAAGGACTCTTAATGTCCATTAGTGAAGATGTGTGGAAGTGAGTAATTTTATATTTTACCGGTGGGTGTGTCAATTGATGCAACTTTTCTGTAGGTTAATTTGACAACAGGTAACAAAGCCTTAAAAATACATATATTCTTATATGAGATTAAAATTTTGTTTAGGAAGCTTTTTAGTAACCTGAGAAATTTTTTGTTAAAATGCTAGGTGCGAAAAAAGTTCTTTATAATGAAGTTTAAAAATTTAGGTTTTAAAAAAATATTGGGGGGAACTTCCCTGGTGGCGCAGTGGTTAAGAATCTGCCTGCCAATGCAGGGGACACAGGTTTGATCCCTGTTCTGGGAAGATCCCACATGCTGTGAAGCAACTAAGCCCATGAGCCACAACTACTGAGCCTGCGTACCACAACTACTGGAGCCCACGCACCTAGAACGCGTGCTCCGCAGCAAGAGAAGCCATAGCAATGAGAAGCCCACACGCTGCAATGAAGAGTAGCCAATGCTCGCTGCAACTAGAGAAAGCCCCCACTCAGGAATGAAGACCCAACACAGCCAAAAAAAAAACCCACACCATCGAGGAAGAAATTTAGATTGACGTACCCCACAATATTAAGAGTAGCTATCATTGGGTGGTTGTATTATGGGTGCTCTTATTATCCTTTCTTAATTTTCTAGTGCTGCACAATGAGTATTTTTATAGCTAAAAAGTAAAGTTCATTATATTTTAACAGAGGCTACTTAATACCTAACCCTGTGCCTGGTCCATAGGGGGCATTCGATAAATGTTTGTTAAATTGAACTGTTCCCTGGCTACTTAGCCCACCCACAATTTAAAGAATCCTCTCTTTCCGGAAGGGATTTAAAAGCTGGTTCACATAACACTTAATCCCTGGGTACATATGAGTTGAGTAATTCATTAATTATACGGGCTTTAGATTTTCCAGGAAATATAGAGAATTTAGATATCAGTGTCTCTAGATGTCTTCTTGGCACCAAAGTCAAATTTTAAAACTTTCATATGTCAACAAATATTTTTAAATCACTTATACTTAGTTTCCTTAGTTTAAAAAATTATATGAGCTTTTCTTTACATTAAAGTGTAAGAAATTTTCATACTCGATTATTTTCGGTCTGTGCATAGTTTCATTGTAAACTAGGGGACAATTTAGACACAGCTTTCTATAAAGGGCAGGTTCACATTTCTAAAAGTCAACATGGAAAGAGTTACTGACCCACACAATGGCATAAATTCAACTTTGGGTCCTAAAAATCTTGCAGAAAGGGATTTCTCAGAGAGGGACTTTTTATTAACAGTTAGATTTCACAGGGGGCTCTTTGGGTAATACACCTTTACAGGTGTATCTCTTCCCGGTCCCCGTGTGAGTGTGTCAATTAGTAAGGTTGCTTTTGTGGTCGAAATGCCCCTGTGCTCTTGAATTTCTTTTCTCAAATATTCTGAGATTTAAAACATTCAGCTCAAAAAAACCTGGCGCCACCTACTAGCTCCCCCTAGTATTACATTATGACCAGTTCTTTGAGTTTTGCTTATTTGGCAAACACTTTTTGAAATCCAGTACAGTCAAGCATAAACATTAAAGCTCTGAAGACGAATAAGACAGTCCTTGCCACGACTAAACTTTCAGTCTAGCTGAGAAGACAGACATTATTTGGGGTGTGTGGTGCTAGGAGACCGTGTCATAAATACATGTGTCATTTTAGCCCTGGTATCAGCATGAATTTGAGAGAGACCAGACTCCAGGTGGGAAGACCAGTTAGGAGGCTGGTAATGAACTAGCCTCAACCATCCACACCTAAAATTCCCCTTCTAAATTCAAAAGTAGGATTTATTTGTCTAGTCATTACATAGTTGTGGAAAAGCTACCGTATTTGACATTGGTTGCCTGTCCTCAGGCCAGTTGGGGATATCATACCAAAATTCTTCACTTAAAACAAATATTTGAGATTCTAAGGATTGTCTCTCAATGTGACATCATCTTATGGACAGTTGTTGTCACGCATTTTTAGTTTCCTAATATAACTCCTTAGGAATAAACTTAAATTGGCTCTCAATTTCTGCTTTTCCTTGTTCCTGACAACCATAAGATGATCTGTTGCACCTCTATCATAAGTCAACAGAAGACTCAAAGGGGAGCAATCCCAAATTATATACAAGTGATTCCAGTCAAAAGGCTAAGAAGAGATCAGTTATAAATAGGATCACGTGGATTTTGAATTAATTGTGAGTTTCATTTGTTCATATCACCTCTACAGGTATGATCAGATTGTTAGCCTATTCAAATTTCAGATGCCTTAAACACTCTCAGTTCAAACAATAGACTCTACTCATCTCTCCTTCAAATCTCAAAATTGTTGAAAAGCTGTAACATAGGTAAATTTCCCAGGAGGAAATTTTTCAGAAGAAAAATATTGAACCATACCATTCATCAGTCTTTCAATTCTTCTTTAGTTGAAGGATTCAGAGGTCTAGACACATGTTTCTGGTGGAGGGTACATTGTATTTCTGAGGTGTATCCCTGTGGATGGGTGTAGGTACAATTTATTCATTTTAATTGCTGTTCAGTCTTCTGTTATGTGACCACACCATAATTTTCTCATTTTCGTGTTGTTAAATATTTAGTCTAACTGTTGTTTGGTGAATTGTTCTCTCATTATACAAATTCTCCTTATATTCCTATAAATGCTGGGCAGGTTCATCACTAAGAATTTGGATTATGGAGCTAAGACTGGATTTAAATCCCACCTGTGGAAAAAAAAATCCCACCTGTGGAATCTTGAGAGAATTACTTAAGCTAGCAGTGTCTCAGTTTACTCCTCAAGAGGTGTTAAAGCACCTACACAGACACATCTTGCAGCGCTTTTGAAGGTATTAGCCTATTACCTTCTTGCATTTACTGTTCTGGTAAGAATTCTGTTGAAATTACTTGGTAGACAATGTATCTTTTTTTCTATCATGGCTTCTGAGATTGTCCCTTTATCCTTAGTGTTCTCAGATTTCACTGTAGTGTCTCTGTGTGTGGAATTAATTTAAAACAGATTTTCTGCTTATTACCCAACAGGCACAAGAACCTGTTTCTTCAATTCTGACAAAGCATCTGCGTTATTTTAAAATATTTCTTTTGTCATGCCCTTCATTCTTTTATTTATTTTGGCTCTCCTGTTACATGTTTCTTTGATCCTCTCAGTCTTATCTCCAACTCTCTTTAGTTCTCATTAATTTTTTTATTGCCTCTCTGTACTGCATTCTCTGCTAATTCCTCATGATTATTTTTTAGTCCACTGACTTTATCTTTGACTATCGGGTCTCGGGTATATCCCACTTGTTGCGTGTTTTATTTCAGTGGTTGTATTTTTCATTTATAAGATTTCTAGTGGTTTCTTTTTTTAAAAAAAGACCTATTTTGTTTCATTTCTGCTTTTGTTAAAATATTTTCTTTTTCATTTTCAATTGAAGTTATGCTTTCGTTTCCCTCTTTAAAAATCCTAAACATATTTTTATATGTTTCTGTCAGACTATCTTATAATATTTTATAAGTTTTATAAGGAGTGATTTCATATTCTGATTTTGTTAGCTTTTGTTTCTTTTTCTTTTTTTTTTAAGACAAGTTTTTCAGGGACTGATTGATTACTTGGTTGTTTTAACTGGTAAGAACAAAACTACCTAGAAAATAAAAGTTGTAAGAGAATGGCACTATTGACAAAAGGGGAACTTTTAACAGAATAAGTTTGGTTTAAGCCCCCAAATGTATCTGATGTTCTCGTATTCAATGGCTTAATTTGGAAAAACAAAAAATGCATTATGCCTATGAATATTCACAGGCTACTTAGTGTACCACAAATGAATAGAAGAGAGGGAGGGCTGGAGCAATGCATTAAATAATAGTGAATACTGTACTGTAGCAGTTAAGACATTACACTAAATAATAGTGAATACTGTGCTGCAGCAGTTAGGAGTTACTGATCCCAATTGTTATGTTTTTTTCTAAATACAAACATAATACTGTCTCTTGGATTAAGTGAAAATCAGCAAGTTTTTCCTTCTATGGACACCTTCCATGTGCTGTTGGAACTCAATATTTCATCTCTACCTTTCATTTCTAAAAATCATAGAACCATTTAGCTTTCAACCATCCAAGAAATATAGTGGTGGGCCTTCCCTGGTGGTGCAGTGGTGAAGAATCCACCTGCCAATGCAGGGGACATGGGTTAGAGCCCTGGTCCGGGAAGATCCCACATGCTGCAGAGCAACTAAGCCCATGTGCCACAACTACTGAGTCTGCGCTCTAGAGCCCATGAGCCACAACTACTGAGCCTGCGTGCCACAACTACTGAAGCCCACACACCTAGAGCCCGTGCTCTACAGCAGGAGAAGCCACCACAATGAGAAGCCCACGCACCACAACAAAGAGTAGCCCCCGCTCGCTGCAATTAGAGAGAGCCTGCACGCAGCAACGAAGACCCAACGCAACCAAAAATAAATAAATAAATAAAAAGAAATATATTGGCTGTTTTCCTTATCCATGGCTTGACATCTTCTCACTTTTCATATTTCTTTATTTCTGGTTTTAATTTTTCTCAAGTTATAATGCACATAAGAATCAACCACTTCTACAATTTTGTTGGAAAACAGTAGTTTCTTTTTCCTTCCTTTTCTCCCTTTTCTTCAAAGGCAACCATTTTTACCTCCTAGATAATTATTTTGGTATTTCCATCCATGTCTATAAATAACATAATTAAATGGTTACTTTTTTTTTCAGTTTAGGCATTTTCTATTGGTTTTCCACCATGGTAGGTAATAATAACACTCATATAGCACTTAGAATGTGCCGTGCACTTTTTGGGGATATTTCCCATATGTTAATTTATTTAATGGTCATAACAGCTCTGAGAAGTGGGTATTATTATTAATACCATCTTACAGGTGAGGAAACTGAGGAACAGAGAGATTCAGTAACTTGCCCAAGGTTATATATCTCAAAAGTGGCTGCGTTGGGATTCAAACCCAGGCCATCTGGTTCTACAACTCATGCTCTTAACTACTATGATACTCTGTCTCCAGAGTAAGGATTTAGCTTTCTCTCCTGTCCTGCCTCACCACACATATTCACCGTTTCCATCCCCTCATTCTCCAAATACAGTTATATTGCAGTTTTGCTTAGATCAGTATTCAGTATTTACATGTGGATCAGAGCCTCGCCAGGTGATCTGCAGACTCAGAGCCTGAAGGAGAGTCATTTCTGCTAATCTATTAGGCATACAAGCAAGAATAAAAATACATGTCATGTATGCCTTTGAGAGCTGTTGCTGTTCATTATGCAGGAAAAGCTGGCTGAGACAACATGTGTGAAATGACCTTATTTTAACCCCCAAGATTTTTTGATAATATGGCTGGGTATAATAGTCTCAGTTGGGAGCAGATTTCAGAATTTGAAAGCATTGTTTCATTGCCTTCTATCAGTATTTGAGAAATCTAAAGCCATTCTGATTTCTGATCAGAAATGTTTGATGTTTGATATATTTATTTATTTTTCTTTGTGAAATCTTCATTTTGTCCCCACTGTTGTGAAATTTTACAGTAGTGTGACTTGGTGTGGATCTATTTTCATCTATTTTGTCAGGCATCCAGTAAGCATTTTCTTTCTTTTTTTTTTTTTTAACTTCTTTATTGGAGTGTATCTGCTTTACAATGGTGTGTTAGTTTCTGCTTTATAATAAAGTGAATCAGCTATACATTCACATACATCCCTGTATCTCCTCCCTCTTGCATCTCCCTCCCACCCTCCCTATCCCACCCCTCTAGGTGGTCACAAAGCACTGAGCTGATCTCCCTGTGCTATGTGGCTGCTTCCCACTAGCTATCTAGTTTACATTTGGTAGTGTATATATATCCATGCCACTCTCTCACTTCAACCCAGCTTACCACTCCCTCTCCCTGTGTCCTCAAGTCCATTCTCTGCATCTGCGTCTTTATTCCTGTCCTGCCCCTAGGTTCTTCAGAATCATCTTTTTTTAATTTTTAGATTCTATATATATATGTGTTAGCATACGGTATTTGTTTATCTCTTTCTGACTTCTAGTAAGCATTTTCAATCAGGAAACTCATGTCCTTTAGTTCTGGGAAATTTTCTTGAATTACTTCATTGTTGAGTATTTCACCTCTGTTTTTTTTTTTTTCCACCAGAAAATACATTATTAAGATGTGGTACCTCTTGGACTGGTTCTCAAATTTTAAAAAAAATCTTCTTTGCTTTGTTTTTATATCTTCGACTTTTGACCTGTTTTTTGAGGAGATTTCCCCAATTTTATAGCCATTCCTTCTACTGAGTTTTTCATTTCTACAGTCATATTTTTTAAATTCCCAAGAGTTCTTATTATTCTGTGACTTTTCCTTTAGGCATAGCATCTGTTCTTATTTCATGGGTGCAATATCTTTTCTCTCTAAGGATATTCATACTATTTTTTTTAAAAACCTCACCTTTTCCTGCACAAACTCTGTTTCCTCCAAGTTGATTTTTTCCTGTTTATTTGTTTTGGTCTCTTTATTTCAGATTACAAGATTTCCTCTGATGACTGGCAATCCTTGATTGTCTACCCATATCGAAGAGTGAAAAGCTAATAGTGATGGGAAACTTCAAGCACTCAGGTGTTGTGGCCCATGGCTTACCATAGGGTGATGTGGCTGGGCCACTTGTTTGTCAGATATTTGATGTTGATGTCTTTAGATTTTGCTTCCTGCACTGGATGTATTCTCCAGAAAAGAGTCTTCCAATCTCCTCCCAGAATCTCAGCATCCCGTATGCACTTATTTATATAGCATACCTATTTTCTTTTTTGTTGTTTTTGAGGTATAATTGACATATAACATTGTTTGTTACAGGTGTACAATAATGATGCGATATCTGTATATACTGCAAAACAATCACCAGGATAAGTCTAGTTAACATTTGTCACCATACATAATTACAAATATTTTTTTTGTGATGAGGATTTTAAAGCTCTACTTTCTTAGCAACTAATCTGTCCATTTTTGATACAGTATCCCCACTGTCAACTCTGTTTAGTGTCTTTTGGTTCAAGACCATCTATTTTATTCTTTGCAGAGAATAAACCTCAGTGATGGTTTTGAGAGGGATGTGGGAAAGGCAGTCTAATAATTTTGTAGAGTAAAGGAGAGGATTTTGGTGACTTTTTTTTTTAACAGACTTTCAGCCAATCCACTGTATTTAAGGTATTCTCTCATGTTCACTCCCACTTCACAAGTTACCAAGGCAGCCAGTTCCTTAGATTTTTTTGAAGTGTGTCGTGTAAATCATGTTGGTTTGGGGGTTTCCCCACTATTGGCTCAGGACCCAGTTTTATTTTTTAAGTCTGAGTTCTTCATCATTCATCTCTCTGCTTTAAAAATTCTGAAATTTTGTTCCTAGCTTATTTTTCCATTCTCTTCATCCTTTTGGATTTACTGGTTCTTAGAGTATTATGTTAGTGGCGTTTGGAAGGAAGGAAAAGCTTGTGGTTATGTTCTATCCTCCATCTTTACCTTGAACCTTAAACTCTTTGCTGCTTTCTTAGTCTTTAACTTCTAAATGCATTTCTCTTTTTATTTTCAGACTTATTTGGAATAAAAGCGTTTTTGTTTCTCTTCTGTTTCTTAGGATAATTGCTTTCAGAACCCAGCCATTGTGCTGTGAAGAAGCCACTCCATCAGTAGATCCACATGGAAAGGACCCAATAGCTAGGGAAGATTTGCCAGCCTTGTAGACGAGCCTTCTTCCAAGTGGTCCTTTAGCCCCAGTTGAGCTGCCCCAGTTGACACCACTCGCCATCCCCACTGAACCCTGAAAAATTGCAGATGAATGAATAAAAAATATTTCCTGGTATTGTTTTAAGCCCCTGTGGTTTAAGATGGATTGTTGCATAGCGATAACTGACCAGAAGGTCCCTCCCTACCTAGAAGCTTTGTGCCTGTGCTCTCTGGTCCTCTAGCCCTCAGTCCAGAGGCTGGCTGCCTGATGCTCTGTGCATAGATCCAGTGAGTGGTTTGGGGTCGGCTGCCGGCCGCCAGTCTGGGTCTGTATCCCTCCTTTCTGAAGCCTGCAGTTCTTCATGAACAGTGGGAGCTCAGCAGCCTTGGGCGGTAGAGTGGGTCTATCCCCACCAGTCTCTAAACAACGGTACTTGCTCCTTCATCCTCCGTACAGCAGTTTAAGTCCTCCTGGTTAGTCTGCAGACCTGCAACCCCCAGATGCTGTCCCTTCTGCTTCCAGACCACGAACCCACTAGCTGCAGCCCCTTCACTGTCTTGTAAGTCAAACCCGGGAGAGGATTTTGGGGACCGGATTGTTCTTAAATAAAGTTTCAATGGTCTTTATCTTAATTGCTTCCCCGTTTAACTACTCACTGCCATTTCCTCGTGTTACTTGGACATTCTAATAAAAAGAAATGTTTATCTTGATTCTGAACCCAGCTATGACTTAAAAAAATTTTTTTTCTCCTTATATCTTACGCATATTGTTAAGTGTTTGGAGCAGAGAGGTTTTTTATGGATGTGGTTGTTTTGGATCCCACTGTCCATCTTGACATGAAGTCCCAGGTTTGATTTTTAAGGAAGTAATTCTTACTTCATCTGGTGGCACTGTTCTCTATCCTCTTCACAGCCAAACTCATCGTCCCCTCCATCTCTCCCGCGTCGGAGCAGAAATTGCTCTCCCCCCAACCAAGGTTCTGTACACCCGAGCTCCTCACGCTAGGCCTCTCTGAGGACGGCTCTCACAGCTTCACTCTCTTTCTCTCCATTGGCTCAGCTCTCCCATCCTAAGAAGAAATTTTCCCTCAAGTCCACTTGCCTCCACCCACTGTGTCATATCTTTCCTTTCCTTCTCTGCTGAATCTCTCATATTGCTGCAATATCTTTACCCTTCATTAATTCCCAACCTTGTGTAATCTGGTTTGCGCTGTCCTCGTGTGTTCCAGTTACCACTGCTGCCTGAAAATTACTGCCAAACACAGTGGCTTAAAACAGCAATCGTTCTGTTTCGCTCACAGTTTTGTAGGTGGGGAACTTGAGAAGGGCTTACTGCACTGTTCTTCCTTGGTTCTCTCAGGGCAGCAGGCAGATGTTGGCTCGGGCTGAAGGGTCAAGTGGGCTGGCCTCCAAGATGCCTCATTCCCCTGGCTGGCAGTCAGACTGCTGACCTGTCTGAAAGCTCAGTTGGGTCTGTCTGCTGGAATACCTCATGACCTCTCCACCTGGCAGGCTCAGGGTGGTCATGGGAGCTGGCTTCGCCCAGAGGAAGTGTCCCCAAAGTGTCCCAGGCAGAAGCTGCATGGTTCTTTTCACCCTAACACCCGAAGGCATACAGCATCACTTCCATGATTCCACTGCTGTATTGATCAAAGCACCCTCAGCCTGCCCAGATTCAAGGGGAGGGGAAATGGACCACACTTCTCATTGGAAGGAGTATCAAGGAATTTGGGGACCATGGTTTACAATGACCACAGTCCCAGGGAGATCAGCTCGGTGCTTTGTGACCGCCTGGAGGGGTGGGATAGGGAGGGAGGGAGACGCAAGAGAGAAGAGATATGGGAACATATGTATATGTATAACTGATTCACTTTGTTATAAAGCAGAAACTAACACACCATTGTAAAGCAATTATACCCCAATAAGGATGTTAAAAAAATAATAAAATGACCACAGTCCACCCTCTGGTCACAAATTATCTACATTTCTCCTACGTGCAAAATACTCATCTCACTCCAAGAACCCACTAAAGTCTCATGCCGTTAAAGCATCAGAGTCCAGGTCAGGATCTTGCCATATAAACTGAGTCCCCAGGCAGAAGAGGCTTTATGAATAAGGTTTCTTGAGTACGGTTCCTCTCTGAAGATCTGTGAACTAAAGAATCATGTGATTTGCTCTCCATTCACTTGAACTACAGTGTTGGGCATGGGATAACTGCTTATAGATACTCCTATTTAAAAACATGGAAAGTGGGAGACACATATTAGTCACTGGGATATAGCATTCTGAAATCCTTCTGGGATTAGAATACCTTCATTAGAGCTCCTGGAAGCTGTTTTCGTGGCTGTGGCTCTTTGGGACCCTGATTCCTTGCCCTAAGTCATCCTTCCTTTTCCATATAAAAATGGCCCATGTTTGCAACTGAGTAGCTTTCTCAATCTGCTTCCTGCCCATAGAAAGTTGGGGGAGGGTGTCTAAAAGCCTCTTTTCATTTTGTACCATCTCTGTCCCTTTCACTCAAAGGTGGTACAGTTCCTTTAAAAACTGTGTGAGTTTCCTGTGTATCAATTCATAGTCCACTGCATGAGACAAAAGCCATGCCTGCAGATCTTTCAAGTTGAGTCCCTCTCCACGTTGGGCTCTTTGAAAGGTTTCTGTCTGAGATAATGTCCTTACTATCCTTAGAAGCTCTGTTGTTTAAAAGACAGGGTCTGAAAAAAAAAAAGACAGGGTTTGCTAGGCAAGACCTTAAGATCCTTAACAGATTGTGTGTTTTACATACAACGAAGGCACCATTTAAGAACTTTCTGAGGTCTTATAACAAAGGGTGCCCTAGTAACATACTTGGTCTCATTTTTACCTTGCGATGTTTCCCTGTTAGTGCCCTGGATTGGATATTTTCTGTGAGGCCCTTTCTTACTTTGAGAATCTTCTGCTAGGAGATATGGAGATGAGAGGTAGTTTTATCTTTGAAACAGCAAGTTCTGGTTCTCTTACATTTTCTCTAAATTCTGCTTAAAAATGGAATCATTCCTTCTTCTTTTTTAGCTTTCCTTTCTCTAGCCGTACCTTATGATAACGTAGGTTTTTTTTTCTTTTTAAAGCCAACTGTCACTTTTGACATTCTGCCCAAAAATATCCGTAGCCAGGGTCATCAGTTCATTAGGTATGTTTTTGATTTTCCACATTTCCACAAGTGAAATTTTGCTAACCTTTCTGCCATTTTATAACAAGGGTCTGCTTTCCTCCTTTTCCTGATAGCCTTTCCCTCATTTTCCTTTTAATCCATCACTGACAACCTCCTTAGGGTTCATCAGACTTTTATTAAAAGTGTCCTCCAAGTCCTCTGAGCTTTGGCTCAGTCCCAAATCCAATCCCACACGTCTAAAACGTGTTTCTTATGGAGTACCCCACCTCCAGCGCCAAAAGCTGTTTCTTACTATTGCTGTGTAACAAACCACCCCTAAAACTTAGCAACTTAAGGCAAAATACAACAAACTAGTGAATATAACAAAAAAGAAGCAGACACACAGATATAGCGAAGAAACCATTGGTTATCAGTGTGGAGAGGGAAGTGGGGAGGGACAATACAGGGGTAGGGGATTAAGAGGTACAAACTATTCTGTATAAAATAAGCTACAAGGATAGGGCTTCCCTGGTGGCACAGTGGTTAAGAATCCGCCTGCCAATGCAGGGGACACGGGTTCGAGCCCTGGTCCAGGAAGATCCCACATGCCACGGAGCAACTACGCCGGTGCGCCACAACTACTGAGCCTGCGTGCCACAACTACTGAGCCTGCGTGCCACAACTACTGAAGCCCGTGCGCCTAGAGCTCGTGCTCTGCAGCAAGAGAAGCCACCGTAACGAGAAGCCTGTGCACCGCAACGAAGGGTAGCCCCCGCTCGCCGCAACTAGAGAAAGCCCGTGCGCAGCAACGAACACCCAACAGAGACAAAAATAAATAAAATAAATAAATTTTTAAAAAATTTTAGGAAAAAAATAAGCTACAAGGATAAATTGTATAACACAGGGAATATAGCCAATATTTTATAATAATTATATGTGGGGTATAACATTTAAAAATTGTGAATCACTGTATTATACATCTGTAACTTACATAGTATTGTACATCAACTATACTTCCATTAAAAAGAAAAAAACCGGGCCTCCCTGGTGGCGCAGTGGTTGAGAGTCCGCCTGCCGATGCAGGGGACACGGGTTCGTGCCCCGGTCCGGGAAGATCCCACATGCCGCGGAGCGGCTGGGCCCGTGAGCCATGGCCGCTGAGCCTGCGCGTCCGGAGCCTGTGCTCCGCAACGGGAGAGGCCACAACAGTGAGAGGCCCACGTACCACAAAACAACAACAACAAAAAACAAAAACCACCACGCATTTAACTCTCCTTGTGATTGTATGGAGTAAGAATTTGGGAAGGGCTGGGGGAAAGCTCTTGCCTGAGGTGACTCGTGTTGTCTAAGTCAGATATCTGTTGGCGCTGCTGTCATCTGAGGGCTGGATGTCCAAGGTGGCTCACTCATATGGCTGGTAGTGGACATTGGACGTCAGGTGAGGGTTCACCTAGGCTGTTACCTGGGGCATCAGCAAGGCAGATGCAGTGTAGTTGGACTTTTGACCTGGTGTCCGGTTTCGCCCAAAGTGAGCATCTCAAGACCAGCCCCCAGTTTCATGCAATTTCTGACCTGGCGTCAAAACCTACACAATGCCTCCTCTGCTGTGCTCTGTTGGTTAGAACAGTCATATACCAGCCCAGATTCAAGGGGAAGGGTTATAGGCACCACCCCTCGCGGGAAGAGTGTAAATAATGGGCGGGGGGCATGCTTTTAAAACCGTCACACTATTCTACTGAAACTGTTCAAAGGTTAGCAGTAACTTTGTTTTTTTGTTGTTTTTATTTAATTAGGTCATTAATTAATTGAAGTATAGTTGCTTTATAATATTCTATTAGTTTCAGGAGTACAGCGTAGTGATTCCATATTTTTATAGATTATACTCCATTTAAAGTCATTGTAAACTATTGGCTGTATTCCCTGTGCTGGACAGTATATCCTTGTAGCTTATTTATTTTATATGTAGTGGTTTGTACCTCTTAATCCTCTACCACTATCTTGCCCCTCCCCACTTCCCTCTCCACACTGGTAATCACTAGTTTGTTCTCTATATCCATGAGTCTGTTTCTGTTTCATTATATTCATTTATTTATTTCACTTTTAGATTCCACAAGTAAGTGATAATATACACTATTTGTCTTTCTCTGACTTGTTTCACTAAGCAAAATACCCACCAGGTCCATCCATGTTGCTGCAGATGACATTATTTCGTTCCTTTTTATGGCTGAGTAATACTCCATTGTATATATGTGCCACATCTTCTTTATGCATTCATCTGTTGATGGTCACTTAGGTTGCTTGCATATCTTCGTTATTGGAAATAATGCTCCTATGAACATTGTGGTACATGTATCTTTTCGAATTAGCGTTTTTGTCTTTTCTGGATATGTACCCAGGAGTGGAATTGCTGGATCATATGGTTGTTCTATTTTTAGTTTTCTGAGGAACCTCTGTACTGTTTTCCACAGCGATTGCACCAACAGTGTATGAGGGTTCCCTTTTTTCCACATCCTTGCCAACATTTGTGATTTGTAGACTTTTTGATGATAGCCTTTCTGACAGGTGTGTGGTGATATCTTATTGTGGTTTTGATTTACATTTCTCTAATGATTCGTGATGTAGCAATACTTTCTAAATCAATAAATCCAGGAACCTCTTCCTAGCTCTCATACTATTGAACTTCAGTGGCACCTGTAACTTTCTTGAAATGTATTCTTCTCTCTCAGGGTATTTCCATAACATTTTCTTCAAAACATTCCCATAACTCCCTTGAATTCCACAGCCTCCCCTGTCAGACTGTCTCCTTTCTCTTGCCCCTTAGACACAGCCATCTCCAAAGCTCCGTCCTCAGCTGGTGTCCCCTCCCACCCTCTCAGGTAGGTCCCCTCGTTGTGGAGGTATATTTGTGTCTGCTCGCAACCCTTTCTTTGAAGAGAAATGAGTAACTTTCACCCTCGTGCTGGACACCTGTATCAGGCAGGGTCATGGGTAGAAACAGAATTCCATTCATACAGGTCAACTGAAGAAATTAAAGAAGGAATTATTTGTAGAGGTGCTGTCAGGGCTAAGAGAACCAACAACCAGAAGCCACTCTCATCCCTCAGTCTGAAGGGGAAAGAGGAAGAAATCTTGTTACCAGCGCCCAGTGAGAGTCCTGTGTCTTTCCTTACATTGTCAGGAATTCTGGGACTAGAGCTCTACAGACCATGGGAGCCTGGAGCTGCCAGGGAACAACTTGTGGACAAGTGGCTGGGACCGGTGTGTGAATCAAGGCGAGCAGAGGAGAGCTGGAAGGCGGCCAGAGAGCAGCAGAAGCACGGTAAGGAGAGAGCACATCCCCCTCGTTCTGTGCATGCGTCGACTTTATTACTCGCTCAGCTGGGAGAGCTGTGTTGCACTGTCTGAACCAAGCAGGGGCTGTCCTCATGTAGAGCTGTGGGAAGCTTGGATTTCAGGACTAGCTGGTTTGTGCTGTCAGTTGTGGCTGGTCTCCAGAGGGGAGGTGTGACGTTGGCATGAGACTCGCCCCAAGTGACAGGGATGGCTTTGAAACACTTTCTGTGTGGCTGCGTGCTCATGGCTTGGGACTAGGGCTGAACAACAATCTCTTTTCTCTTTCTTGAACTTACATAGTAGGAACTCTTCCCCCTCAGAATCCTGATGATGTTTTTTCAGTACCTAGATTCAGCCATATCTGTGCTTCTCCTTGGATTACACAGTAATTTATTCTAATAGATTCCCTCCCCCTTTATTTTTTAAAGCAGGTGGAGTTAGGTTTCTGCCCCTTTCACCTGAAGACTAGCCTGTCATCCATTCCCACGTCTTTAAATGTCCCTTCTGAAGTCATGGCCCCAGATCTCCATCATCAATACCATGTCTCATGCGCTCTCTTGACACGTCTTCAGTTTCCTGCTAAACATCTTAATTTGGATATTTCTTGCATTTCCACCTCAACAGTTCAAGTTTAAATTTATTTTCTTTTCCCAAAACCTTCCCCTTCTTCCTTGGGTCCATATTGTAGTCAATCTGCTCATTCAGACTAACGTCTCAGAGTCATCTTTTTTTTTTTTTTAAATTGAAGTATAGTTGATTTACAGTGTTGTGTTAGTTTCTGGAGTACAGCACAGTGATTCCGTTTCGTATATATGTATATCTGTTCTTTTTTTTTTAACGTCTTTATTGGAGTATAACTGCTTTCCAATGGTGTGTTAGTTTCTGCTTGATAACAAAGTGCATCAGCTATACATTGTATATCTATTCTTTTTCAGATTCTTTTCCATTATATTTATTACAAGATATTGAGTATAGTTCCCTGTGCTATACAGTAGGACCTTGTTGTTCATCTATTTTATTTATAGTAGTTTGTATCTTCTAATTCCAAACTCCTAATTTATCCTCCCCGACTTTTTTAACTTCAAAGATTTTTAGTGAAGAGCTAATATATTCACATAGTTGACGTTCAAAAGGGTAAAGATTGGGGCTTCCCTGGTGGCGCAGTGGTTGAGAGTCCGCCTGCCGATGCAGGGGACACGGGTTTGTGCCCCGGTCCGGGAAGATCCCACATGCCGCGGAGCGGCTGGGCCCGTGAGCCATGGCCGCTGAGCCTGCGCGTCTGGAGCCTGTGCTCCGCAACGGGAGAGGCCACAACAGTGAGAGGCCCGCCTACCAAAAAAAAAAAAAAAAAGGGTAAAGATTGAAAGAGTTTCTTTCTGCCTTTTCCTTGTGCATCTATATCCCCATCTAGGAGACAGCCCATGTTATCAGTTTCTTGTAAACTCTTTCAGAGATAATATGGAAATACATGCAAGTACTCTCTTCCTCCTTTTCACATGACCAGCACTATATACATTACATCGTTCTGTACCCTGCCCTTTTCACGTAACAATGCATTTTGGAGTTCTTTTCGCATCAGTAGTTTTTTCCTAATGGGAGTGTATGGTTCCATGGTGTGGATGCACTTATGCTTACTAACTCATCCCCTGACGCTGGGCAAGTCCTGTGGGTTTTGCTCTGGTGGGCTGGGTTGTGCTGAGTCTGGCTCAGGGTCATGGAGTTGCCTGTGGTCACTCAGCTAGCAGCAGTCAGGGCAGAATCTAGGTGCCTGGTCTGGGCATGGTCAGCCCTCCGAAAGGACACAGGGGGTCGGCAGCAGGTGAGGTGCAAAGAGCCAGGGTCCTGGAGTGAGAGATCCCATCCTAGACAGGGCCTGGGCCCTTCCAGGAAGAACCATCGTAATGAGATTTGCCGTGGACTCCAGACTGTCCCCTGAGGTGGTGGACGCCTGTTGGCCACAGTGCCGGCTGCCAGACGGAAAAGCGGCTGCTTGCATTTGGGCCCCGTGCTGTGTTGGGAATGTGTGCACGCGGGTGGCTGGCTCTGAGCAGCGGGCTTTCCAGGACTCGGTCCCTGGATGTCTGCTCACCCCCGCTGGGTTTAAGCTGCCAGGCCTCTGCTTTCCTGACTTTGCCTGATAACGGTAGCCCACACCAGCCTGCCCTTAACCGGGTAGGGGAGGGCTGGCGGTCTCTCCACGGGGTGGCCTGAAGGTGACGGGCGTGCCAGCCTGGGGGCGATGCTGCTGCTCGCGCAGGCAGGGCCTGCGCCTTCTCTGACCTGCCCTGAAAAGACCCACGTCTGACCGGCCGACGCCTGCCCATTCTCCGTGGCTGGGTGGTGGAACCCTGGGAGGGAGAAATAGCCACTCCTCATTCCCCTCTTTGGCTTGGGTTCCAGTTCTGCTCTTTCCCACGGGTATGGGGAGAACAAGAAGCAGCCCAGAAGCCTGCTGTCCCTGTTAGAAACCTGCCCATGTGCTCTACCCTACAGCTGGTCCCAGTCGGATCAGCACAGGAGGGCAGTGTCTCAGTGACCTCATTTCCTGCTGCATACGCACACCGCGCTGTCATCTGTGCTCTCCGTCCGTGAAACAAGTGGTTGGATTCATCTTCCAGCCTGATTCCCTGTCATGGGCTATAGGAACTGAGGCTCTCAGGGGCCCTAATGGTTGAGGAGGCTTCTGAAGGCGGGATCAACTTCCTGGGCACCTTTCCTGAGCCCAACACTGGGCTGGGCTCAGAGGAGTCACGGGTGAAAAACAGGACCCAGTCTGTGCTCTTGGGGAATCGGGACCACAGGGGAGAGGAGACAGATGGCCTTGAATATTATCACGTGACCTCCTTGTGGACAGAGTCAGGGGGCTGGGGGCCAGGGGGTGGGGTGCTAGGCCCAGCCCGGAACAGTGCTGGAAGCTTCCATCAGAGCCAAGAAGAAAGTCTGTGAGTTGGGAGACAAAGCCCGGGATGAGGTAGAAGGGGAGCTGGTGGGGCACAGGCGTGGAGAGTGCAACGGAAGGGGTGTCTGAGCTGCAGGCAGCCAGGGAGCTGGGGCTGGTGCAGAAGCCCCTGTCCTTCCGCGGTGGACTCAAGGATGTGCCTCTTAGATTTTGTATTCTGGTAACAGTGGGAGAGGCAGGGGCAGGGACTGCAGCGGCAGGGACAGAGGAGGCCAGGGAACCAGTCAGCAGAGGTGAGGCTACTGTAATGGTTCAGAATTGAACCTGAACCAGGGAAGAACAGCAGAGAGGACAGGGTTGGATTGGCAGGACTTCGCTTTCCGTTGGACGTGGAGGACGAGGCCCGAAGCCCGTGCCCTGAGGACATAGCCCTAAACGTGCTCTGCAGCGGTCGGGGGTGGGGGTGGGGGGATGATGAGAGTCACGGGAGCTGACGCTGGTTCGCTCTTGGCTTTACATTTTTCCTTTTTTTCTCAGTGGAGTTCAAGTTGATTGGTCTGTGGACCAAGGTACAAGGCCCCTCTGTTTACTCAAATGGTGGCCTAGAACGGATTATGAGCTTCTTGAAGACACTCCATTATTATTATCGTTGTTGTTATAATCATCATCATTACCATGTTTATTTATCATTATCATTATTTTTTAAATGTTATTATTATTTTCCACCATAGTTTTAGCCCAAAGGTAGGGGACTAAGGGGCATAGCAGGACCTGTATTTTCCACTGCGATACTTTCTGGCATTTTCAGTCCGTTTTTGTCCCATGTAGATGCTCTTGATGGAAATTATGAAATACCTTAGTGATAAATAGTTTTGATCCCGGTGGTAATTAAACCCTCTACGAGACAATCATTTCCCTCCCTCTGTTCCTTTTTTTTTTTTTTTTTTTTTGCGGTACGCGGTCTTCTCACTGTTGTGGCCTCTCCCATTACGGAGCACAGGCTCCGGACGTGCAGGCTCAGCGGCCATGGCTCACGGGCCCAGCCGCTCCGCGGCATGTGGGATCTTCCTGGACCGGGGCACGAACCCGCGTCCCCTGCATCGGCAGGCGGCCTCTTAACCACTGCGCCACCAGGGAAGCCCCCTCTGTTCCTTTAGTAAGAGTAATATCAAGATGAATAGACAACAGCTTCTCCCCTTAAAGGAGATGTGACTCTGCAGAGGAAACAGAGGAAACTTGGATGGCATGAGGGCATAAACAAAAAGAGGGTGGCAGAGGCGGGGTCTCAGGAAGGAGTCACCAGCCTCAAAGTTCCATCTAGAACATGGAGTGGCAGTTATCAGGCCTGTATCTTCCAAACCGAAGATGCAGAGGGCGTGCTGACCGCCTTGAAAATACGGGACACACAGAGACCACGTTCCCATGACCCGCAAAACCGCGTCCCAGGAGCAGTGGAGGCTGGAGAACAGACCAGCTGAGGCTGCGCAGCAGACAGTGGAGAGTCCTAACTGGGTGACGGAGGTGGACGGTCTCTGTTGTGTGTGCAGTGTTGAGGGTGACAGGGCCTGGAAGCCGACCAGGATAGAGACGAACAGCGGAAGCCCTAGAGTGGAGCTGTCTGCCTGGGTTTAGATCGCGACTCGGGCACTTACTTAACTGTGTGCTCTTTTTTTTTTTTTTTTTAATAAATTTACTTATTTGTATTTTTAGCTGCATTGGGTTTTCATTACAGCACACGGGCTTTCTCTAGTTGCGGCGAGCGGGGGCTACTCTTCGTTGCGGTGCGCAGGCTTCTCATTGCAGTGGCGTCTCTTGTTGCGGAGCACGGGCTCTAGGCGTGTGGGCTTCAGTAGTTGTGGCTCACAGGCTCAGTAGTTGTGGCTCGCGGGCTCTAGAACACAGGCTCAGTAGTTGTGGCGCACAGGCTTAGTTGCTCCGAGGCATGTGGGATCTTCCCGGACCAGGGCTCGAACCCATGTCCCCTGCATTGGCATGTGGATTCTTAACCACTGCGCCACCAGGGAAGTCCTAGCTGTGTGCTCTTGTGTAAGTTCCTTAACCTTTTTGTGCCTCAGTTTACTCTTCTGTAAAAGGGGAGATGATTGTAACTTACCTCTCAGGGTCTTTGTGAAGGTGAAATAAGACAGTAAGCAGTCAGAAATACCATCTCTCATAGTTATCAATATAGTTATTGTTTTCTCTGACAGTTGACCATGAACGTAAGCATAAGCCAGATACATACTAAATGAACACTAATTTTCACTCACGTTGACAAAAAATAAGGCAAATAAAAAATAAAGCAAAATCCTCCCAGAAGAAAGAAATTAGGGAAAGAAACTGTCAACAAGAGAGGAGAGTCAAATAGCCATTAAACTTCTGAGCAGATGTTCAGCATCCATCATCTTCAGAGAAACACAGATGAGAGCCAGGATGTTATACACCCAGCGGGATGGCACAGTGAGGAAGACAAATGGTACCGAGCGTTGGTGAAATGGGATGTGAATTAATAGGACCGCTCTGAGAACCCGTTGGCAGCATCCTCTAGAGCTAGACTTCTGCAGACCCTATGCCTCAGCAACCCCAACCCTGGGCACCTTCTCAGCGGACACGGGTTCCTGGCTCATCCAAGATGAGTACGAGACGGCTCATCACCGCGCTGTTTGTGACGGTACCGAAGCGGAAACGATCCAGGCACCCATCCACAGAGAAGGGATAAACAGAGCCTGGAGTGCTCTCCCACGTGGGGCGCCTACAGCCACGTGACGTGGACGAGCCACGTCGAACCTCACAAAGCTCACGGAGAGCAGAGGAAGCCAGAGACAAAGTGTATAAATGTGGTTCCATGAATATGAAGTTTCACGTCGTTCTGAGGTCGGATAGTGGTGACTGTTGGCTGGAGAGGGGAAGCGGCTAAACAGTGACTTCTGTGGGTGCCAGGCAGGTTCTCTTTCCTCATCTGGTTGCTGGTGACATGAGTGTGGACATTGGTCGAGGCTGTGAGTGGTGTACTTCTCCGTGTGTACATTGTGCTTGAGTAAAACATTTAGGCTGCGTTAGCCAAGTCATCCCTATGCCTAGAACATTCCTCTCATACACAGCTACATTCCAGGCCCCAGGAACAACAGTCATTCCCTCCCCGCCCTGCAGGGAAAGGACCTTAGGCCCAGGCCAGGAAATGAGGCCCCCAGAGCACTGGTTTCTGGGGTCGGTGATTGGAGTGCTGGCCTCATTCACCACTGTATCCACACCGACCAGCCGAAAGCTGGACACATGGTGATACTCGATGGACCTCAGTAGGTGGAAGGAAGAAAGGGAGGGAGGGAGGGAACGACAGACAGAGGGAAGGAGTTGAGTTGTGGCAGAGGGAGTACAGGGTTTCCTTCTTGCAAGTAGCCTTTGGGTTTTGACCAGGCCAAGCAAAAGTATCTGGTTATTTAGAACGATGATCCTGGTCAGTGAGGGTTACCACACAGAGTCTGTTCTAGAGGCTAACTTGCAGTGTTTCTACGTGCCCTGAATGAGACCTAAGAGGTCATTCATGTACTCGTTAATAAAACTCGGATGAGTCCGACCTCTGTGCCACCAGGCACCGCTACCACCTGGGGCTGGGGCTGGGGGGCTGGGGTGCATCTCTACTTGGAGGACTGTGTGGGGGTTGGGTGGGGGTGGGTAGGGGAGCACCCCCGCCTGGAGGAGTTGCAGGGGGATGGGGACAGTGCATCCTGCTTATGTGGCCAGCTGCCAGCGAAGGACGGGAATGGAGTCTGTGTGAGGAAAGGTCACTGTGAGGCAGAGGTAGGTGTGGTGACGGACGGGGCAGATGAAAGGAGGGTGTGGATTGAAAGAGGTCCAGGGTCCTTCCCAAGGAGTAACTGGAAGGCAACGCAGGACTTGAATGGAGCGAAAATAAAGGGAGAAAAGCCACCTCTGCTGTTGCTGCCGATGCAAAGAGCTGAGGGTGAAGTGGGCAGAAGCAACGTGTAACTTGCCGTTCCTTTTAGCTGCACTGATGGCATCCTACCTCCTGGCAGCTTTTCCTTGTACTTGCCTTTTTTTCTGACATGTGCCTTTTTCTTGAAAGTATGTACACATTCCGTGTCCTAGGAGAATCTGGGTCTGTAGCCTCAAGTATCAGGAGCAGAGCTTAGTCCAATGTGAAGGTGGAAGAAATGTTGAGCCCGTGGAGCATGACCCAAGGGACCGGGGAAATCCAGGCAGCCTAGAGACAGACCTGACACATGAAATGCCGCCGTCCCTAACGTATTCCATGGGGTTAGGAACTGTCCCCTCCCTCCTGTGTTCTATGTCAGTGACCGCTGGGACAGATGATGGCTGAAGGTGGCAGTGACTGTCTGAACTCCCTGCAGGCAGGACCGGATATGGGAGGACAGCCCGCGGGGGAGCATGGATGAGGGACGGGGTGTGAGGGAGAGAATGGGAAGAGCAGGGGCTGGGACCCAGGTTTGTTGAGGGACAACCCTGAACAACCGTGAGCTGGTGTCCAGCTGAGTGTTACGGGCCGCAGCAGTGGTTCTCAAGGTGGGGTCCCTGGGCCATAGCATCAGCACCAGCTGGAGCTTATTAGAAATGCATGTTCTCAGGCTCCAGCCCAGATCTACTCAATCAGAAAATGGTGAGGAGGGCCCGCAATCTTGCTTGAACAAGACTTCCAGATGACACGGACGCATGCCCAAGCCTGAGAGCCTCCAAGGGAAGGGCTCTTTTCTTGACTAACCCTTTTTACCCCCCAGCATTCCTGTCCTTGGAAAAGATATCAAAACAAAGTGGTGCTGATTGAAGCTCATGAATTTGGAGTGTTTTCTGGGTGTCCTTACCCCCGGCCCAGTCTGCTCAAGTCCTTTTCATCCTATCCTGTTAGTCCTGGTTTTGAAAACACACTGAATACGATTTCTAACCCTGGCTCTGCCACTTACTGGCTGTGGGAACCTGACCAGGTTACTGGACCTCTCTGATCCTCAGTTTTGCCATCTGTAAAATGGGGGCTCTAATAGTGCTAACCAGACTAGGGTTTTCCTGGAGGTCCCCGTGCTGTGTACACACAGTAAGTGCTCAGAGGTGGATGTAATCCATCAGTCATGCCATGTCACCTAAGCTTGAAGAAGTTAGACTAGAACTCAAGGGAATCAAACTGTAGGCTTGTAGTGGTGGGTGGGGGTGGCAGGTGGGGTAGAAAACCAAACAGTAGTACTTAACTGTATGTGTTTGGGCTCTGAGACAGGAGTTACTCTGATCCTACGACCTTGACGTTGTGGAAAGAACAGGGAAATATGAGAATATCTTATAAACAAGCCAATGAAGATTTCAAGGCTGGTGAATTTATTCTACCCTGTCTGCCAGGGCGTGTTGCCCAGCAGAGCGAACAGTGGGCACTAGCCGGGCCCAGCAGTCCGGGGAGGGGCTCACACTCTGCAGACTTGCTTACTGGGTGGATGAACACCCCTGGCTGGCAGCCTTACAAACAGACCTGCCCCTATTCCCCCCAGTTACCTCCCCACAGAATGATTTATGGTCATTCAGTTTCTGTTTATAAAACTGACAGTATTCTCGCTGATAAATATGATATACATGAAATTCAGCAGACGCGGGATAAAAGCTCCTGGCCCCGTGGCGACATCTGGCCGCCTTGTAAAGACGTCATCCAGTGCCCTTCACCCCGTGCTGACTACCGCCCGATACAACGAAGTGTTTAAGGTCCACGGGGACATGAAGATAGGGTTAAATTCAACCAGTAGATCCCACAGCTGGGGTTGATCCCAGGCAGAAACGTTTGGAGTCAAACTTGGGAAGAAGCACTCTGCAGCGTGGTCCTCATGCAGCGATGTGTTTTTGCAGCGTGGTGCGGGGGCGGTAACTTTGACGATGGAGGACGGGGCCGTGTTGGCTGTGGAGCGGCGGGCGTTTTCACGCACAGGTGGTCTGCGAGGGCCCTCGTGCCCTCCCAGGAGAGCGGTCTCTGTGACAGCAGTTCCAGTGTGGGATCGGCAGTGCCTTTTATCTGCAGATTTCAAAGTTCTCGACATGAGTCATTCCTCCCCGGTGCCTCCTAGGAGCGATAGTGTTCGTTTCTCCAGACAGGGAGCCTGAGCGCATGCTGGGCCATGGCTCCCCAGGCTCACTGAGTGACTGAGGAGTGCTTACCTGTCCCCGGCATGTGCCCTGACTGTCCTGAGTCACCGGGGCAGCAGCCAGCATGGGGCAGGGAGCACCAGGAGAGGAAACCAGGACCTGGAAGCAACAAAGCACGGAGTTCTCTGTGCCCTGGTTCCCAAACTTGGTGCTGTATCTAAATCAACCATCAGGTATTTAAAAAATTTGGATTTCTGGTCAAACTGGTTTCTGTCTTTGAAAATTTTGATCCAGCAAGTCTGGGTTAAGGTGGGTACCAGAATTCTGTATGTTACCAAATTCTGCCGGTGACCGTGATGCACAACGAAATTTAGCTGACAAGGGTCAATAAATAAGGGACCCTGGGAGGACACTTGGGGCAGAGGGGGCTGGCGACCCCCGCAGGAACAGACCGTTTTGGCCACCAGCACGCTGTCCCCACCTCCACTCAGGATCAGATGTGTTATAATTGAACCCCACTTCGCTCAGCAGTGTTTCTCAACCTTTTTGGGGTCTTGTGCCCCTTTGAGAAGCTGATTTTTAAAACCCTTCCTGAAAAACCTTTGGACGCCTGCACAATGAGGCTGAGCCCTCAGGAGCATCCGTAAGAGGCAGGGTTGGCACTGGGGGAGGCAGGTACTATTCAAGAACTTAACCAAAACCTAGGAGAATCTGAAAACAAATTAAAAATAAAATGTTGGTTTTGCTCAATCCTACCCTAGATAGCGCTACTCAAGGCTGCTTGGCCATTTCCAGTTTTTGAGGTTCCTAGTCTATTAGGGGATAAGAAACGCTAACTAGGGTTTATGTTGGGTTGGTCCATGGGCACTCGCCATTGAGTTCCGTCTTCTTCCCGTATTGCCAGTCTGACCTCAGAGCCTGCAAAGCTGAAAACCTTCTTTGCCCTCCTCCCTTGCAGCCCAATACGAATTAGGCTGCATTCCACACGTGCTTGCACGAATGTGGAAAACAGAAGTGAGGCAGAGGTCCCTGGGGCTGCTCCTGGATAATCTCTGCAGGCGGCGAGGCTGCTGCTGCCCTACCCTTTTCTGGGTCCAGCACCAGCATCCTGAGTGATGGGGGGTGGGAGGCATTTGCAGTACTCGTAGTAGCATCTTCCTCAGCTATGGTCTCAGCTGTGGTAGTGTGTTCTAGAAGTCGCTGGATAGACTGGAGGAGTGGGCTCTAGGTTGGGCCCCCGAGAACTTCCCTGCCACAGATGCTTTCCAGAAAAACCGCTGCCCCTGCCGTGGTCAGTGAGGTGGGGAAGCAGGAGCTGCCGTGGGGATTGTTGAGCTCACGGCGGCAACCCAGGGAGGAGAACGCCTCTGCCAGCTGCCCATGAAGCTGCCGACTGGACGTCGATCCCTACTGATGAGCTTTTATGACACTTCTAGCGTGTTGCCATGACATGGCATGGAAATCCCTGTACATCTATCTTTGTGCATTTATGTGAGTTTATCTTCGGGGTGGAATTCCTGGATCAGAGGGTTCAGACACCTTGATAGATGTTGTTTATTTTCCAAAAGTGGTTTATTAATTCACATTGCCACCAACATTTTACCTTACCTTTACTAGCACAGAGTAAAGCCCAGGCATGAATTCCAAAATATCCACGTGCATGGTAAAATACCACTGCGTAGAAGGAGTACCGATCAAGGGAAACAGAAGCTCAACGGCATGGGACAGACACACACCCCACCCATCAGACGGACACCAGCTGGATGAACGTTTATATGCTGAATATCAGCTCTAGCGTAACTGATTTTTTTAATCTTTGGCAAAATGAGAGGAGAAAAATGATAGCTTATTGTCGTACATTTTTGTCTCTTTGAGTATTAATGATCTTGAGAAAGTTTTTTGTATCACTCTGAAATTTCTGTTTTGAATCTTGAATTTGAAAAAGTTATACAGAATATCCCAGAGTTAAGTTCAGCAGAAATGTTTTAAGAGATTACTGTGAGTCAAATCTTATGCTAGGTTTTGGAGATAAAATAATAGTTTCCACTCTTGAGGAATTTATGGCATAGTAGGAAAAGCCAGGCACATACACGCATACACACAAAAAGGTCATTTCACAGCAAGGAGCACCAGGATTTCCAGGAAAAATGAAATCATTGAGTACTTTGAAAATATACGTGTGGGGGAAAATATAGCGGACACAGAATTATCCCAGAGAAAGCTGTCATCTGGTCCAAACATTTTTAAGTGAATGAAAAAATTGTCCCCATGCTGTGCATAAGAACCTTATTTATTTTAATTGCTATGTTTTGGCATGCATGATGAACAGGACACTAAAATATTACTATGTGATTTCTTCCCTTTCCATGAGAAATTTTGTGTAAGAAAATGAAATAGAAAGAGACTGAATAAATGTAAGGAAGTCTCCTCTCGCCCTACCATGGTGGTGTCCGTGTAGACTTGCTAAAATAGAGATTATAAATGAGATCCAGAGTCACATGGCATAACATACCTCAAATGTCCAGGATACAATTGAAAATCACCCGTCATACCAAGACCCAGGAAAAACTCAACCTGAATGAGAAAACACGTTCAACAAATGCCAATATGTCCATTACACAGATGTCGGAATTACCTGACACAGATTTTAAAACAATTATCGTTTTAAAAAATGCTTCCATGGGCAATTACAAATATGCTTGAAACAAATAAAAGAGCAGGAAATCTCAGCAAGGAAATAGAAGGTATAAATAAGAAAAAAAAATAGATATAAGGAGAGACTTTATATTAGGGAAGATTATTTGGGATAAAAAAGAATCCCTCCTCTGGCTTCCTATTTTTAAGTCTTTGGAGAGGAATTACATAATCGCCTTAGCTTACTAGGGTTTCATGAGCCTTACCTTCAGAAAACTCACTCCACTGAATATAAATCTCGCTGGCCCAGCATCAGTGCACGGAGACAGTGGCCAGTCCTTGGCATATGTGTGGTCCCCCTTTCTCCAGTTCTCCAGATCTAGAGACCCATCCTCTTTTGCTTCTTTCCCAGCCCTACTTTTGGCTCAGCTTGGAGGCTGACGCTGGGACTCATCATTTCACGAGGCAGACCAGGTACAGAGTGACATCAGAAGTCATAAGGTGGCTTGTCCTATTACCAAAACAAATTGGGTCCTCTCTCCTGACACACAACAGAGCCGATCTAGTGACACCAGGTTGTGGTGAAGGAAAGTACAGCATTTACTGCAGGGCGCCAAGCAAGGAGATTGGGCAGCTCGTGCTCAAAAGACCTGAGTGCCCTGAAGGCTTTCAGGGAAGAGTTTTTAAAGACAGTGTGAGGGAGAGGGTCATGGAGTGTGTCTGATTGGCAGATGGTGAAGTAAAAGGATGAGGTTTCGGGAATCTCAGTCATCAGCCTTCTAGCTCCAACTGGTCTGGGGTCTGTGGTGGTGAGCAGGCAGCTAACTTCTTCCACCTGGTGGGGGTTTTAGTATCTGCAGAACGACTCAAGGTTATAGCTCAGGGTATTGTCTATAGCCCTTGAGGAAGAACTAAAGGTCTTTGACTTTGTTATATGGCTAAGCTATTATTATTTTGTCTTGCTTGACTGCTTTCCTTTGTTTTCACATTTTCTCACTTCTCTGATTAAATGTGCTCTTTGGAACTCAGGGAAGGCTTAGGAGTCTAAAGCTTTTCTACAGACAAGAGGTGGGGGACACAGTGAGGGGGGGGTCTGTCTCTTGGAAGGCCCTGCAAAATCCTGCCGGGTTTCAGTCCTTTGCAGTCACCTGGCTTGAGCAAGGTAGAGTACTCAGGCCAATATGGTGTGAGTCCTCCTTTCTGTGACTGTTTGCCAATAATACAAAAGCCTTTCAATGTCTTGGTGTATCCATATCAGTATGCCTGGGCTGAATATCAGAGTTGCCTCCAAGAAAGAATAGTGATTTTGGTCTTGATTCTAAGAGTAATGGGAGCCACTGAAGGGTTGCTTGCAAGCAGGGAAGTGATGTGATTAGATCTGCATTTCAGAGATCACTGGGACAGTGGTGAGGAGAAGCTGGGATCAGAATGGGAGGCTCTTGCCCTAGTCCAGGTAGGAGCTGATGCACTCAGCTTTGTCATGGTACTTCCTACATAGTTATAGCTACAGTTGTAGATAGATAGTTGGATTTGATTTGCTAATATTTATTTTAAGGACTTTCACAATTTTATAATTTTCTTATTTTGTAATGCCTTTATTAGGCTTTTGTATCAGGGCATGCTGGCCTTGTAAAATGAGTTGGGATATATTCCCTCCACCTCTATATTTCAAGAGTTTTGGTAAGATTTCTATTATTTCTGCCTTGAATGTTTTCTAGAAGTTGTCAGTGAAACCATCTGGGCTTGAAGTTTTCTTTGTGCAAAGAGTTTTTTTTTTTTTTTTTTTTTTTTTTTGCGGTACGTGGACCTCTCACTGTTGCGGCCTCTCCCATTGCGGAGCACAGGCTCCGGACGCGCAGGCCCAGCGGCCACGGCCCACGGGCCCAGCCACTCCGCGGCATGTAGGATCCTCCCGGACCGGGGCGCGAACCCGCGTCGCCTGCATTGGCAGGCGGACCCTCAACCACTGCGCCACCGGGGAAGCCCTGTGCAAAGAGTTTTGATAACAATTCAACTTATTTAATCAAGATAGGGTTACTTTGTTTCTCCATTTAATTTAATCAATTTTGAGAAGTAGTTTGCAAGAATTTTCTCAATTTCATCTAAGTACTGAGTTTTTTGGCATAAGGTTGTTCATAATAGTCTCCTTTATTTTTGTTTTTCTTTTTTCAGATTGTGGATGATATTATTTTAATAACATCTTTATTGAGATAGAATTCACATATCAAAAAGTTCATCCTCTTAAAGTGTAGAGTTTAGTGGCTTTCAGTATATTCACAGACTTGTGCAGCCGTCACCACTAATTCCAAAACATTTTATCTTCTTCCCACCAAAATCCATGCCTTTAGCAGTCACTCCCCACTCTCCCCTCCCCCAGTGCCTGAGAACTACTAAAATACTTTCTATCTCTAGAGATTTGCCTCTTTTGGACATTTTAGTAAACGTAATCACAAATATGTGGTCTTTTGTGTCTGACTTTACTTACCGTAATGTTTTGAAGGTTCTTCCACGTTGTAGCATGTATCAGCACTTCATTCCTTTTTAAAGCCAAATATTAATTCCATTGGATGGATGTACCACATTTTGCCTGTTCATTATCAGTTAATGGATATTTGGGTTGTTTCCACAGTTTGACTGTTAGGAAAAATACTGCTATAAATATTTGAGTACAAGTTTTGTGAGGACATACATTTTCAGTTCTCTTGGGTATATATCTGGGAGTAGGATTGCTGAGTCATATGTTTGACCTTTTGAAGATCTTCCAAACTGTTGTCCAAATAGCTGCAGCATTTTACACTCCCACCAGCAATGTATGAGGGTTCCAGTTTCCCCACATCCTTGTCAACTCTTATTATTATATAACTCTTTTTTTTTGGCCATGCCATGTGGCTTGTGGGATCTTAGTTCCCTGACCAGGGGTTGAACCCGGGCCCTCAGGAGTGAAAGCGCCGAGTCCTAACAACTGGATCACCAGGGAATTCCTTATATAACTTTTTGATTGTAGCCTTCCTAGTGGGTATGAAGTAATATCTCATTGTGGTTTTGGTTTGCATTTCCCTAATAACTAATGATATTGAGCATCTTTTCATGAGCTTGGTGCTCATTTGTTATCTTTTTCACATCTTTGCCCTTTAAAAAATTGGATTCCTTGTCTTATTATTGTTTCATTGCAAGAGTTCTTTGTATATGCTGGATACGAATTTCTTATCAGATATATAATTTCCAAATCTCTTCTTCAGGTTTTCTTTTCACTTTCTTGATAGTATCCTCAGAAGCACAAAAGTCTTAAATTTTGATAAAGTCCAATTTATCTATTTTTTTCTTTTATCCCTTGTGATCATGTGTCATATCTAAGAAACCATCACCCAAGTTCATGAGGATTTATGTCTATGTTTTCTTTCAAGAATTTTGTAGGTATCTGCTCTGTTTTGAGTCAATTTGTGTATATGGTGTGAGACAGTGACTCAACTTGATTCTTTTGCAGGTGGATATCCAATTGTTCCAGCATCACTTATTGACAGGACCACTCCTTTCCCATTGAATTGTCTTGGCACTCTTGTCAAACTTAATAATCTTTGTTAATTTTCTCAACTGTGTATATCTGTTTCGGCTCTTATCTTAATTATCCTCCTTCTTCCAGTTACTTTGGGTAAGTCTTCTTTTCTAGCTCCTTATGGTGGAACTTTAGGTCTCTGTTTTTAAAACTTCCTGCTTTCCTAGTACAAGCATTTAACACTATAACTTTCTCTCTCAGCACTGTCTACATTCACCTCCCAAATTTTGACCTTTTCTCATTATCATTTAGATAAAAGTATTTTCTAATTGCCTTTTTGATTTCTTCTTTGATTCATTGATTATTTAGAAGTGAATTGTTTACTTTCCAAGTATTTGGGGGTCTTCCTAGATGTACTGTTGTATTAATTTCTAATTTAATTCTGTTCTAATCAGAGGATATACTCTATATGATTTAAGTTCTCTTAAATTTATTGAGTCTTGTTTCGTGGTCCAGCATATAGTCTATTGTGGTCCAGTAACTGCATGCACTTGAAGAGCAGTTGTATCATGTAGTATTCTGTGGTTGTGTCCTGCTAGTTGTGATGTTCTGTAAATATCAATTAACTCAAAGTGGTTAATATTGTTGCTCAGTTCATCCATCTCCTTAATGAATTCTTTCTAGTGGTTCTATCAGTGCTTGAGATATTCATATTCATGTTCAGTTGTGATTGTGGATGATTTCTGTCAACTTTTCCTTGAGGGATATTGAAGTTCTATAATTAGGCACATACATCCACAGGATTGTTCTGTCTTCTTGTTGTATCAATCCTTTTAGTCTTATGAAATATTTCTCTCCATTGCTCATGTTGTTTTTTCCCAAAGTCTGTTTTATCTGATATTAATATAGCTACTCCAGCCTTCTTATGCTAACTGTTTGCATGGTATACCATTTTCTATCCACTTTATTTTTATCCACTTTTAGTTTATCTGTATCTTTATATTTAAAATGCATGTCTTGAGATACATATATTTAAGCTTGTTATTACATACTTTGTGATCATCTCTGCCTTTTAATTAAAATATTTACTTCACTAATATTTCGAATAATTATTGATATAATTGGATGTGGGTCTACCATTTTATTATTTGTTTTCTCTGTCTTTATTTTTCTTTCTGTTCTTTCTTTTGTGTTTTCTTATGGATTATTTTGAACATTTTTTGAGTTCCATTTAAATTTTATTTTCATTTCTTATAGTCCCTAACACAGCCTCAGATCCCAATAAATATTTTCTTACTGGTGGATGACATAGATTGTCTCTATGTGTGTATGGGAGGGGTATAGAGGAATTTGGATTTTATTCAGTGTATAGAATAATGAGTTTTCAAGGGTGTTGTACACAGAAGTGACACATTCAGCTCATATATGACCAAAATAGTCCAGGCCAGCTCTGGGTTTTAAGAAGGAAACCTAGGGGCTTCCCTGGTGGCGCAGTGGTTGAGAGTCCTCCTGCCAATGCAGGGGACGTGGGTTCGTGCCCCAGTCCGGGAGGATCCCACATGCTGCGGAGCAGCTGGGTCTGTGAGCCATGGCCGCTGAGCCTGCATGTCCGGAGCCTGTGCTCCACAACGGGAGAGGCCACAACAGTGAGAAGGCTGCATACAGCAAAAATAAACAAACAAATTAACAAAAAAAAAAAAACAAAAAAAGAAGGAAACCTAGAAGAAATGAATAAGGTGAGCTGAAAGTATAAATGGACCTAATAGCAATATAAAACACTAGAGTCTGTCTATTGTAAAATTGTCTGTCTTTACCCGAAGGCATGTGTTTTGATCCACCCACTCGTGCTCTCACCCCACAGATATTTATTGAGAACCTACTACATGCTGGGCATTGTGCTAGGTGCTCTGGTAGTTACAAATATGAATAAGATGCAGTTTCTGCCTTGAAGATGTTCTTCTTCAAGTGAGGACGCCCTGGAGATGTCCGATCAAATCGCACTTTGGATGTTATCTGGAAGCAAATAAAAATTCTAGAGCAACCCAACAAGATTTTTTGTAGATACAGACACACATGTTAAAATGTATATGGAGGGCTTCCCTGGTGGCACAGTGGTTAAGAATCCACCTGCCAATGCAGGGGACATGGGTTCGAGCCCTGGTCCAGGAAGATCCCACAAGCCGCGGAGCACCAAAGCCCGTGCGCCACGACTACTGAGCCTGCGCTCTAGAGCCCACGAGCCGCAACTACTGAAGCCCACAAGCCTAGAGCCTGTGTTCTGCAACAAGAGAAGCCACCACAATGAGAAGCCCACGCACTGCAATGAAGAGTAGCCCCTGCTCGCCGCAACTAGAGAAGGCCCATGCACAGCAATGAAGACCCAACATAGCCATAAATAAAATAAAATAAATAAATTAATTAATTAATTTTAGAAATGTATATGGAAAGGCACAAGCCCTAGAATAGCTAAAATGATATTGAAAAAGACAAAAAAAAAAAACAAACCAAAAACTGGAAGGAATCACTCTACCTCACATTAAGTCCTACTATGTAGCTTCAGTAATCAAACCACACAAAAGTGCAAAAGCAATTCAGTGGAGGAAGGACTGCCCTTTCAACAAATAGTGCTGGAGCAATTGGACCTCTGTGTTCAAATCATTAACTCAATAGTCTTAAGTTTAAAGGTATATCTATTAAACTCTTAAGAAAAAAATAGGAGAAAATCTTTGGGACCTAGGGCTACATGGAGTTCTTAGACTTGATTCCAAAGGCATGATTCATAAAAGGAAATGATTGACAAATTGGACCTTAGTCAAAATTTAAAACTTTTGCTCTGTGAAGGACCCCATTAGGAGGATGAAAAGACAAACTATAGCCTGGAAAGAATATTTGTAAACCAAATATCCGACAAAGGACAAGGATCTAGAATTTAGCAAGAACTCTCAAAACTTAACAGTTAAAAAAAAGAAAGCCGGGCTTCCCTGGTGGCGCAGTGGTTGAGAGTCCGCCTGCTGATGCAGGGGACACGGGATCGTGCCCGGGTCTGGGAAGATCCCACATGCCGCGGAGCGGCTGGGCCCGTGAGCCATAGCCGCTGAGCCTGCGCGTCTGGAGCTTGTGCTCCGCAACGGGAGAGGCCACAGCAGTGAGAGGCCCGCGTACCGCAAAAAAAAAGAAAGCCATCCAGTTAGAAAATGGGCAAAAGAAATAAGTAGACATATCATTGAGGAAGATATACAGATGGTGAATAAGCACATGAAAAGATGTTCAACGTCATTAGCCACTAGGGAAACACAAATTAAAACCACAAGGAGGGCTTCCCTGGTGGCGCAGTGGTTGAGAGTCCGCCTGCCGATGCAGAGGACACGGGTTCGTGCCCCAGTCTGGGAAGATCCCACATGCCGGGGAGCGGCTGGGCCCGTGAGCCATGGCCGCTGAGCCTGCGCGTCTGGAGCTTGTGCTCCGCAACGGGAGAGGCCACAGCAGTGAGAGGCCCGTGTACCGCAAAAAAAAAAAAAAAAAAAACCACAAGGAGATATCACTACATGCCTATCAGAATGGCTAAAATAAATGAATGATGATACCAAATGCTGGTGAGCCTGCAGAGAAACTGAGTCTCTCATACACTGACGGTGGGAAGACAAAATGGTACCATCGCTCCTGGAAATGGTTTGGCAAATAGTAAATGTATATCTGCCGTAGAAAGCAGCAGTTGCCCTCTCGGGCATTTGCCCCGGAGAAATGAAAAACTTACGTTCACACAAACATCTGTACCCAGATGTTTATAGCAGTTTTATTTGTTAAAACCCAAAACTGGAAACAAGCTGGATGTCCTTCAGTGGGGGAATAAACATTCACCATTCACCATGGTGCATCTATACTGTGGAATACCAGTCAGTAACAAAGAGGAACAAACTATTGATACATGCAAAACCTAGGATGAAGCTTGTGGAATTACGCTAAATGAAAAAAACAATCTTGAAAGTTACATACTACATGATTCCATTTATATAACATTCTTGAAATGACAATATTCTAGCAGTGAAGAACAGATTAGTGGTTGGCGGGACTTAGGAACCTGGTAGGGGAGGAAGGACGGAGGTGGGTGTGGCTTAATCAGGGCATCAGGCAGGAGGGATCTGTATGGTGATGGAAACCATCCTGTGTGTCCAGTGTGTCGACATCAATATTGTGGTTGTGATAATACACGATAGTTTTGCAAAATGTTTCCATTGGGAGAATCTGAGTGAAGAGAGTACATTGAATCTCTCTGTGTATATCTTCCCTTATAAGTGCATGTGAGTCTCCAATTGCCTCAAAATAAAATGTTTCACTAACACAACATTGTAAGTCAACTATAATATAAAATTAAATTAAATTTAAAAATAAAATAAATAAAATAAAATGTTTTATTTAGAAAACTTAGTAGATTGGGACTTCCCTCGTGGTCCGGTGGTAAAGAATCTGCCTTACAATGCAGGGGACATGGGTTCGATCGCTGGTCGGGGAAATGAGATACCACATGCTGCAGGGCAACTAAGCCCGAGGGCCACAACTACTGAGCCCTCACCTCAACTGGAGAGCCCGCATGCTGCAAACTACAGAGCCCACGTGCCCTGGAGCCTGCGTGCCACAACTAGAGAGAAGCCTGCGCAACGCAACCAAGACCTGATGCAGCCAAATAAATAAATTAATTAAATAAATTAAAATTAAATACTTCACAAAATAAAAAACTTAGTAGATTAACTAAGTTGTATCTATTTGAACAAAAATAAAATGTGTAAAGAAAAGAAAAGATGCAGCAGAGAAGAAAGGATGAGAAACTCAGCCTGTAGTCAGGAAGAGCCCCACAAAGGAGGTGACGTTTGAGTTCAACCTTGTAGCTCTCTCCCAAGGCGCTCTTGGCAAATAGGCCCTTTTATGATCGTTTTCTCAGAAGGGAGATGGTTAATTACTCAGGTGCTATTTGTTGGGTTAAAATGCAGAATTATAATAATAGCAAACACTGAGCCCCTACTGTGTGTCAGGCGGTGTTCTAAGCGCTTTGCATATGTTACTCTGTGCATCCCTCAGCGTCACAGGGTCCTCCTCTCCCCTCCGTGGGACAGCTCACTGGGGCCGCAGGTGTTAGCAGTCACCGCAGGCCACACGGCTGTGTGCGGAGCAGCTGTGATCTGAGCTGAACCCCTGCTGCAAGGACTGTGCTGTACTGTTCACTTGCCCTTGTACCCAAATTGTAGTCGTCACATCGCATTTTTGAGGCACTTGAAAACTTCTCTTTTTCTTTTCTGTAAAAATAGACTTTATTTTTAGGTTCACAGTGGAATTAAGCAGAAGGCACAGAGATTTTCCATACTGTCCCTGCTCCCCCCCTCATGCACAGCCTCCCCCAAAGTCAGCATCTCCCATGCTGTGGGACATTTGCTGTAATTTTTTTTTTTTTTTTTTTTTGCTGTACGCGGGCCTCTCACTGTTGTGGCCTCTCCCGTTGCGGAGCACAGGCTCCGGACGCGCAGGCTCAGCGGCCATGGCTCACGGGCCCAGCCGCTCCGCGGCACGTGGGATCTTCCCGGCCCGGGGCACGAACCCGTGTCCCCTGCATCGGCAGGCGGACTCTCAATCACTGCGCCACCAGGGAAGCCCTGCTGTAATTTTTTTAAATAAAAAAAAATTTTTTTAATTAACTTTTATTAATTAAATTTTTAATTAAAAAAAAACTTCCGGATTTATTGAGGTGTAATTGACAAAAGAATTGTATACCTTTAAGGTGTACAGTGTGATGATTTTATATACGTATACATTGTGAAATGAGTACCACAGTCAAACTAGTTAACCCCTCCATCACCTCCCATAGTTACTTTTTTCTGTGTGTGTGGTGAGAACACTTAAGATGCACCCTCTTAGCAAGTTTCAAGTATGTAAGACGGTATTATTAACTACAGTCACCAGGCTGTACATCAGATCCCCAGAACTTACTGATCTTAAAACTGAAGGTTTGTGCCCTTTGACCAACATCTCCCCACTTCTTCCCCCCCGCTCCCCAGCCCCTGGCAACTACTGTTCCACTCTCTGGTTCTATGAGTTTGACTTTTTTAGATCCTACATATGAGTGATACCATAGAAAATCTGTTTCTTTCTCTGTCTGGCTTATTTCACTGAGCATAATGTCCTCCAGGTTCATCCATGTGGCTGCAAATGGCAGCACTTCATTCTCTTTTATGGCTGGGTAGTGTCCCATTGTACATCTACGCCACATCTTCTTTATCCACTCATCTCTCAGCAGGCACTTAGGTTGTTCCCGTGTCTTGGCCGTTGTGAATAGTGCTGCAATGACCATGGGAGTGCAGATACCTCTTTGAGATGCTAGTTTTATTTCCTGCAGATAAATACGCAGAAGTAGAAGAGCAGGTTAAAAGGAATGAGGGATTTATTATAGGAATCAGACTTTACGCAAGGGTGGGAGCTGGTGAGGGAGTCCATAGAAGGCTGAGGCTTTTGTATTTGCTGATGGCCTGAAGTCACCATCGACACGCAGGGCTGGCAGTTGGGATGAAGAGCTGGATGTGAAGTGGGCGAGAACAGGGACAAACTGGAACCTGGAAGGATTAACTGGAACCCACAGGACCAACTGAAACCCGTGAGGCCGAGCTGGACCCTGCGTCTGTGTCTCACTGCCTCCGCCGGACAAGAAACTGGTGCTGTGGGCCTGGAGCTGCACGCACCCCTGGCCCAACGTGGAGGTGTTCTAGAAGGAGACCTGGTATGAGCTGGAGCAACCGTGGGCCCCAGTGCTGCCCACGCCAGCACACCTGCAGCCCGCGGTGCCAGTGAGGGCAGGTGGCAATGACACCAGGTCCCACGCCCATCTTCAGGACATCATGGCTGGGCTTCACCTCCACCTCTCAGTCCTACACACACTTTTCTTGTTTCCAATTCTGACTCAGAACCTTGCGGGGAAGGAGATCCTGGGAAACATGGCACTAGCCTAGCTGAGTTGACAAAGCCATCACATTGGGCGTGAGACATTATAGTACAATGTCGCTGGTCCCCACTGAAAGGAAGGAGGCACACCATCGCGAAAGGCACTTGAGGGTCATTCTGTGCAGCAGTTACAGACCTGGGGCCCCCAGGGTTTGGTGCTGTGACCTCTGTGGCTGGGAAGGACCTGTGTACCAGCCACATCCACCCCAGCGGTCTTCGGAGCGCCCGTGTTCCGTGGAGCAGAGGAGGAGGGTGCAGTAGGCATGGAGAAACGGGCATTCGCGGCAGTTTGGAAAGCTCTGGTCACTTTGAACTTTGGTCACTGACTTCTAACCTTCTCAGTGGGTCCTCCACCACTGAACCTTCCATCCAGCTTTTCAAAGAAGGTCAAGGTTCCCTATTTTGACAACCTTTGGAGAAATGTGGGTGACACATATGTTGGGTCACTTGTATAAGAACTGGTCAGAATGGGCATTGGTTTCCAAATCTTCAGATGAGATTATGAACCTGAAATCTGTCCCAGTGTGACCTCTGGATATCCTCCTAGATTAAAACCAAACGTTTGGAGAAAACAGCTTCTGCTTCTGTGTTCTCCCTCTCACCTATCAGGACTACGAAATCGCGGAGGCTCCTGGATATATGGAGAGAGAGAGAGAGAGAGGGAGAGACAGAGAGAGAGACAGACAGACAGACAGACAGAGAGACACAGACAGAGAGAGAGACACAGAGAGAGAGCGAGCGCAGAGTTTAGTTTGAAGGCACTGGGACCCAGAGGCTATGCTTTCAGCATTTCCAAAGGGGAAAGGATCAGAGAAGGACTTTATTTATCACAAAGGACTTGGTCCATTGAAGTTACTTAAGAACCTTCAATGACAAATGTAGAACCAGGTGCTTTTCTCTTTTGACTGGCATTAAACTATGTAACCAGATAGTCAGTGGCTCAATTAAGTTAGAAAAAGGGAAATATCTTTTAGCGACTCAAGTTTAGTACCTAAAACTCGTTTACAGAATTCCAGTAATTCTTGCTCAAAGAGTAAGAGGAATCCCTGAGGGTTATTCTGAGGAGGCAGCCTTCTTCAGGGCTTGTGGTAATAATAATCATGCTGTAATAGTTAATATTTATGTAGGACTTGCTGTGTGCAGAGCACTAATTACTTTTCATCTATGACCTCATTTAATTCTCCCAGCACCCCTAGGAGATCAGTACTGGTTGCTTCCACTTAAAGATGGGGAAAATTGGGGCTTGGAAAGGTGGGGACTTGTGTACGGCATTCCTACAAAAAGTCACACTGATCGGTGGGTAAATACCAACGTGCAAAAAATATGTACGAATAGAAATGTTTAGTACAGTGTCATTTATAAGAGTTTAACATTTGAAAACTATATGTCTCTCGACAAGAATTTGATTAAAGTAATGATGGTACATCCATTCAATGGAATGGTTAGACATCTGTTAGGAGTTATGATGTAGATGTTTCCTAAGTGACATGAGAAAGTGTTCCAGGTATGTTGACACACACACACAACAAGGTTACAAAGCAGCATGGATGGTGTGATGCAGTTTTAGGAAACTGATATAAGTTTTGAAATAAGTATTGATATGAGTTTAAAAGTCTGGAAAATTATACAGCAAAAATACTAACATTGACCATCTTGAAGTGGCAGGATTCCAGGATATTAAAATCATTTCGTTTTCCCTTCCTTTCCTGAAATGATCATGTTATAAAGGGTAGAATGAATGCTTCATGCACACCACGGCCCTTTCCCTGAGACAGCTTTCCTCTGAGCTCCAGACTGGAAATCTGCCCCACCACACTCAGTGACCTTGGACAAGTCTCATATGACATAGTCTCAAGTGACACAGTGACCTTGGACAAGTCTCATATCCCCTCTGGACCTCCTGTTCCATCTACCTAACCATAAGAAGGTGGTTTAATTTCAAAACTTTCTTCCAGTTCTACATTCTTTGACTTAATGTATCTTATTCCCAATGGAGGTGTGCAGGGGGGGGAGGGGGAAGGGGCGCTTTAAAGGTTGATAAACGCTCTCTTGGAACATTTTCTATTTTCTTTGATGTGTGAAGAGGTGGCTCCCATCGTTCTCTTCCCATCAGTCCTTTGAGAAGGGAAATTTAATGCACTTCCCCAGAGATGTGTCAAATCACTCTGGGAAAAAAGTACCTTTTTCCAGAATGACAAATTTTAGCCTATATATATATATATATATATATATATATATATATATATATATATATAAAAAAACAAAAACAAAAAAGAACAACCAACACGAAAAACCCACTACCCACGGAAACAACACACTCCGCAGACAAAAACCAACTGCCCAAACACCACTCCTGCCCAGATCCCAAAGACTCTTGGCGCCTTTCTTAAGACCACGTGTCACCTCTACGCCGGAACAGTAATAACAGTAACAGTGACAGTAATAGCCAGCTATTATTATAACAACAGTGACAGTAATAGCCAGCTATTATTTTCCGGATGGCCACAGGGTCACTCAGCATGTTCTCAAACAGAAGCATAGCGAAATCCCGGCGGGGCAGAGGAGGGCGGGAAGCAGGAGCCGTCCGGGTGGCGAAGGCGGCGGCCCGGCGCGCTCCCTGGGTCCCGCCGGTTAAACAGGTGGCGGAGGCGCGCCCGCCCCGCGCGCACGGACGCGGCCCGGCTCTCGGGCGCCCTCTGCCGTACGGTCCCCGGGCGCGCCCGCCTCGCCGGCGCCGAGGGCAGCTTGCGGGCCGCTGGGTCCACCACGACCCGCAGCCTGGAGCTGTGCTCCGGGGAACACAGAGGCCTCGTGCTGTGTCCCAGTAGCCTTTTAAACCCGCGTGCTTCCTACAAACCCCAAAATCTGCCCTCAGAGGAGAAGTCCTATATTGTCTGTTATCCTCCCCAGACGGGGTGCGGGGAGCGTTCTTGTAGGGAGACCTTGCCTTTCCGCACTCTAAGCGACGAAAACAAAACTATTTTCCGCCACAAGTGTAAACATTGAACGTGCTTCTCACGTATTCGTGGACAGCCCCACTCGAGGGGGACTCTGCATCTGAGGGTCACTTTTCGAGAATCTTCTCACCTGCCTGCCCCCACCGCCTCCCGCACTTCCCACTGCCCTTCGATCTCCCGGGGGTGCGCTCACCTAGGACCGCGCGTCCACCGCTAGATGTATAGCAGCAGGAAATCACTAAACGTCCCGGAGGTAATAACATCAAGGTCCCCAAGCCCACTCGTGTATTCACATCAGCTGAGCTCCTACCCCAGCTGGGCCCGGGGCTTGGCGCTGGGGATACGTCAGTGAACAAGACATGCTTTCTTTACTCTCAGGAAACTTAACCACCCCAGGAGGGAGCCCGGGCTGAAAACTAATAAAAACACGAATGGTTATAAGTGTGTCCATGTAAGGAAGGTGACACACGAGAAAGAATAATTTAGGTTGAGAGCTCACAGCCGGGGCATGCAAGCTGAGCCTGAGGGATAAATAAGACTAACTCAGGTGGAAAATGTTGGACAAAGACTCTGAGAGGAGAGGGTGTCATAAATTCCGGGAGAGGCCCTGTGGCTGAGTCATCAGGAACGAGGAGGACGAAGCTCGGAGGACGGCCGGGAGGCGGAGACATAAAGCCTTGAAGGCCAAGCCAAGCATATGGATGAAATCCTGGAACGCAGTGGAAACCACCGAATGCGTTTGTGATGTGATGTGGGTTTTGGAAGACTTGCTCTGCGCAAGGATGATGGAGGGGAGGGAGGCGGGAGTTAGGGCAGGGGCCTCGTAGGGAGCTGCTGATGGACTGCAGCTTGGTTCCGCGGAGCCCTCGGCTGGTGAGAGGAATCAGAGCTGGAGCGAGTCCTGAAGGCGTGGGTGTGGGGCTGGGGAAGGGGGTGGCCATGGGCGGCATCTGGGTCTCTGGCTATGGCAGGAGGACTCCATGGGGAGCAGTTGAAGCTGCATCTTAGCGGGGCTGTTGAGAAATGTGCTCGGGATCGTTGCCCTCCAGGAAGGCACATTTGGTACCAAACTTGTGTATTAACAGCCCCTGATGAGGCCGTTTATTGAGGGTTGGTTTTTTTTGGGGGGGGGGGTGATTTGTTATCGTTGTTGTTTTGATATTTAGGATATAAAGGAAAGAAGGTTGAGAAGTGTGTTTTAACGTGACAAGTTCAGATTTCAATTTTGAATTGTAAGTTCAATCTTGTAGATTTTGTTTTGAATTGTGAAGACAGAGCAAACATGCATTTCACTCTGGCAGAGGGCTAAAGTGAAAACAGGACCTAGGAAAGACATAGTGGGTGGGGCTGGGAAGAAGGGAAGGAATTGGACCAGATTCTTTGCAGGCTTTCGGAATTTTAATCAAGTGACACTGCCTCATACTGTGATGTCCGTGCAGGGCTTTTGGTACTGTTTGCTTCAGGACTGCTAGGGCCCTGAAGTGAGAATAACCAGCAGCCCAGGAGCCCTGACATCTTGTTCTAACCTCTGAGTAGTAACTGAGATACTTACAATATGAGGCGAGCATAATATAATTGAGATGCTTCTAATAATAATGGTGATGCGTCCAGCAGCTAGTCAACCACGGACTGTCACAGAATAAGCAGGGACTGAGGAGGGGCTGTGGGGTCTGGCCAACCTGCAGAACACTAGGGGGACCCTGCTATGTCCTTTGCTACCTCCTGGGTCCCCTTTGGGCAGGTGGGGGAGGGGAGGAAGGAAGGACAGAGCCGGCGCCCCGACCTTTCAGATGAGTCCCAGATCCCCGTGGGAGCAGAGCTGCCCCTTGCAGCCTGTGAGCCGTCCTTCCCCCAGGCCTTGGGTGGCTTCTCTGGGCGGCCCCGCTCCAGAAGCTTCCTAGCTATTGCGGCCACGTGCGGGCAGGGGGCGCTGCTACTTCACGGTTTCGCGGGCGGCCTCTTTTTCCAGCCGATGCTGCTGCTGTGTTCTGCCTCGGGTCAACGAGTTTCCTTAGCTCTTCAGAGGAGGTGCTGAGAGAGCTACAAACCCAGGGCCACGCTGACAAGGCCCCGCAGAGGGCTGGCCCTCCTCAGAGCGTCCCGTGGGCCCCGAGCGCGGCTTTCACCAGCTGCGGGGACTGTGCTCACAGCAGCCCACCCACCGCGGATAGGCCGTCAGCCCTAGAGCTTCTCCTCAAGAGAACACACAGGTTTATAGCATTTTATCTGATACTGTGCATCGGTCACATGCAGCAAACCGACCCGGCGGGCTCACTCCTTTGCACCACTCTTTTGGTAATAATCTTTTTATAACCGAGTGAGTGGCGGGCCCCGTGTAGCCTTCCGTCTGCAGTACCTGATTGCAGCAATTGTTCATCGTTGAAGCGTGTGCAGAACGTCTGGGCTAAGAAGGGGAGGTTTAGACAGGTGCGTGACCTGCTTCCTGTCGGGGCGGGGTGGGGGGGAGCTGCCACCAACCCCAGAGACAAAGTAGCTGGAGGTTAGAGGCACATTTTCTCTCCTTCCTGCCCCTTAGATCTGTCGGCAGGGGCGCTGCTGGCCTTTGCAGCGTTGGTGCTGGGTCGGGTAGAGGTGGGAGCCCAGGTTATGTGTGTGCAGTGGGTCAGTTTCAGGAACTGGAGGCACCAGGGTTGGTTTTTCCCTCATGCTAAGATGCGGCAGGTACTGAGGTGCATGGCCGCCTGGCCTTGCTGGCCCAGGTGCCCTCCTTGACTTTTCCAGCAGATCTTTCCGGGGAGTGAGGGATCAGACTTCACCCACCTCTCCTTTGCTTTTTGTCTCTCTCCAGGGCAGGGAGTGGTGGTGTTTGGAGTTAATAAACACGCCTACAGACGTTCCAGGTTTGCTTTTTCTGTGGGGAGTCAACGTGGCCTGAGCCTGGGCCCTCCGCGGACTCCAGCACCGATGGGCCTCTCCCTCTGGGGCAGCCTGGACAGCCTCTGTGCTGGAAGGTCAGACATCCATGGGTGCTGTGAAAAGAGAGTCCAAAGTGGTACCAAGTGACCTGTGCCCGTCACCCCACCCCTGGCCAGGAAGGGTTTTCCTCCCCGCTCTCAGCACAGCCTTGGGCCAGAGTCGGGAGACGTGGCCCGAGGCAGGGTGCCTCTCACCTCTCCACCTAATTGAGAGCGTTGAATGGCTTTCTCCTTTTTTTCTCCCTTCTCCTTCAATAGAGTCCCACAATTTAGCAAGCTCACCAAGCTGTGTCCTGCTTCATGACTAATTCACATATTTAAATGCGATCGGTCAAAGCCGAACTATTTGATGCCAGCCAGGCGCATTTATCAGGTCAAACTGCTCACAAAAGCTGGGGGCCAGCGTGGGTGTGTGAGTGTGTGCGGACTGAATGTGCGGGATAGTTATTTATTTTTAGTCTTGAATTTCAAAAGCGAGGGACCATATCGGAGGCTGCCATTGCTTCCGTGCCCTCCCGGAGCTGTGCTTGCCTTTGGCCCGGGCTCCCTACCCCACTCCTCTCCCCTTCCCCCATCCCTGAGTTGCGTGTGTCTCTGATGGGGCTTCAGAGAATGAATCTACTCCATTACAGCCCTTTTCACGTGACTGAGCAGTTTC